>NC_138825.1:7444306-8044306 GCF_965183815.1 Platalea leucorodia
CAAGATGGACTCATGCAACTCATCATCTCAATGTCCCAGTGTTTCACAGTCTGACTATATTTAATGGGCAAATAATTTGATATCTAAAAGCCACCTGGGGTTGCACTGTTGTTTCTCCTGGCGTTCAGTATATCCCACTTTCTGGGAATCTAAGCATAAGGGCATAGAGACCATTGCATTTCACTTTGAATAACAGAAGCAGTGTTCTGGGGGAAGATTAAAGGTAAAATATTTTCTAGTCCTCCCAGTTTCCCCTTTTCAAATGAGGCACTACAAGCACAGAGTAAAAAGGTCAGTAAAATTCATTTGCACCTAAACAAATTATGTATTGAAAGTTACAGGCCTAAGAAAGGGCCACATATACATGTTTTGCAGAATGAGACATCAAACACAAAGTGAGATAGCCTGGATCCTGCAGGCAGATATGTCCCTATCCTGTACTCCATCAGGACTGTCATGTGTAAAGTCAGGCAAGCTCATCCCTCAGAGAGATTCTTCCCTCTCTGCAGTCTCATGTTCCACACTAGTTTGCACAGAGGAGCTATTCACATCCATGTAGTTTTTAAACAGGTCTATTAAAAAGTTATACACATTTCACTTCTCTCTATCCTCTCCTCTTTCCTTTCTCTCTTCTCATGTAGATGTATGTTAAAACAGCTGAATCTTCAAGCCATGCATTTAGCTCGGAGGGCTGGGCAAACTGACTTTCCTGAAGTCTAGAACCAATCTGGACTGACACACAGAGAGAATACTGAACTGAAAGACCTTGTGTGATTCAGAGGAGAGTTTCAAAGGTCCCAAACAGATTTAGATGACAATTGACATCAGTAGAGAAATAATTCAGTGGAGAAAAGGGGGCACTCAAATTTTACTTTGAGTGACTGAGTGAGCTTTCTGTCATCCTGGGGAGTCCTTTAATGCTCAGAACTCAAAAGGATTTCTGAATATTATCTACTCAAAACAAAAGCAGCTCTCTTCTATGAAATATGCACTTCTTGCAAATGCTCAGCTGGGTTATAAATTCCCCTTTTAAAGCACCAAGGAACTTTTATTTCCTTGATTGCCATCTAGTGGAAACTGTTTGCATTGCATTATTCACAACAGCATTTCCATCTCGGAGCTCAGTGAGCTGTGCAGGTGATTGCACCACTGAAATAAGGGGCAATTTATTGTGCATGTGTTGTGCTTTGTAAGTTATAGCAAGGTCTTGCTAGGTCAAAACATTACACGGTAAAGTGCAGAGTGGCACAGGTGTTTCTGGGAAATTTATCTTCCACTGAGATCAGTAAATGGTACTAGCAAGAGGTGAGGTACCAGAGTGGAAGGGTTCACGTCACAACCTGGCCATCTCTCTGGTCACAGGTTTTTCATGATGGACGGTTACTGTGCCAATGGCCCAATTCCAGTCAGGTGGAAAACAAGCTATAGGTCAGTGTTAATATAGCTAAGGTGCATTTTCTTCAGTTGGGACAATTGTATTTTAAAGATTAGCCTTGTACTATTTTAGAAGGTTGTAATAACTGCATTAAGATGTGTTGCTGAAAAAGTGGGGTTATATCGTGAAAAAAATGCCATTGATTTTCTCAACTCACAATTTGAGCTCATTTGTAGTGTTCCTGGGGGTATTACGAGTCTCTGTAAGATGTTCTTTGAAAACATTTTGAAATGTCAATCCAGATTCCTGAGAAGTACCAGAATAATTCATTTTGGTGAGCATTCATTCATGTGCAGATACCAGAATGCTGGTTAGATTTCAGCTCTGCATTGAGAGTCACATTTGTTCTGACCCTTATTCCTATGATGTTTTTTCTTGCTTCTTCCATGTTTTTCAAAACTTCAGTGGCTTTTCTTCAAGAATTTTATTAGATTATCCACGCTCGGCCCTTGAGAAAGCAGCTAAGTTTCTAACGTCGTTCTAGGCCTCCTTATATCGTAGTCCTACCAGTGCCAAGCATTTTGGCACCAAATTAGTGTATCCATGCTATGTGCTTGTATCCACTTGTCTCTCTCTCTCTCATCAGCAATCTTTCATTCACTTTCCTTCTAGAGAAGGACAAAAGATTTCTCTTGCTGCCATCCTGATGTGCTTCACACAGCCTGATACAAACTTTTGCTGAAGCAGTGCATGTTATTCATGAGCCCGTGGTAATGTTGGAAAGCAACTAAAAACTCGCTATTCCGAAGCCTTGAGGCATGAGTATCAGCAACCCATACAGAACTGCTGGCAATTAGCCTCAGTTCTTAAGCAAAGTGGTTCCCTTTTGCCTTTAAATAAAAACGTATGCCAAGAATTTCTAGAAGTTTCCCAGATAAGGTGCATAACTGGAAGCTTTTTATAACTCTCCTTGTCACTACATTGCATTCAGGCAAATTAAATCAATCGTTAGGTCTTGCCTACTAATAAAGGAAGTTTATCTTCAGGACACTTTTTTTTAATGTTGTCTTTTTCTGTATAGGAAAAAATAGTGCCCAATAGAAAATTGGAAGTTCTTTAGAAAAAGCTTTGTTAATGTTTTTCTTTCCTCCTTTTTCTTATTTTTAAATAAAGACATGCAGAGCCTTGAGAAGTTGCTGAGGGATGCAGTAATATATGGGCAGCCTCGAAGCCACAGAGCATGGAGAAAAATTATCATCCTCGTGGAGGGCATTTACAGGTATGTTTGTGTTTTAGAAACGTGAGTACTCTTTATCATTTCTGAGGACAGAATGATGTATTGAGTGAAGCGAACATTGACTCTAGGTATCTGAAAGAAATCTTAATGAGAGTGGAGGTTACAATAACATTCTGTGCTCTTATAAATATGTTGATTTCCATTACATCAGCCTGAGCCCTGGTGCAACTTGCTCCAGTTAGATCCTGTGCGTTCTTCTGAATGTTGATTTAGCAAATCACAATGGAGTAGGAGATGTACTGTGGGAGCAAGACAGATCATCAGCTGGTGTATGCTGTCACAGATGTGATAAAATTCGTGGAGCTATAGTAGGTGAGGAGTTTTGCTAAGTCAGCTGTGTTTTCTAGAGTTGTTTGTTATGCACAGGCAGATCAAAAGACAACTATGCAGAACTAATTAGGTTCTGCATGCCCAGTTCTTAGCCAGCTGTTGGAATCTAAAAACTCAAGCTAAACATAGGCCAAGTGATATCAGCACCTTTCTAGTAATTAGTGCTGGATGTAACGGACTCATGCTTTAACAGGAAAAACAATTAAAAGACTGGCTTTCAAAGAATTATATAGTGGTATTTCATGTAGCCCCAGTCCCTGGAGGAGTCTGAATGAGAGAAGTGCCTTTGAGAATCCATCAGATAATATCAGCATCAATAATACCATGTAATTATAGAGCATCCTAGTCAGATAGCTCCGGTTCACTAGTGTGGTGCACCTTACACGCAACCAGAAGGACAAACAATCACTAGAGTTGAGCAGCAGAGCAGAGGCACCAGCCAGGTTCACCATCCTGGGCTTCATCCTGGCAACCGCTCAAGTCAGGAGAAGGTTACTGGGGAGGCAGCCATGGGGCTGGTGGATGGCATGGAGGGGGAGCCACTGGTGGGCAAGGAGCTGGAGCAAGGAGAGGTAGAGATCATGAAGAGGAGGGAAGGGCTGAAGAAGCAGGGATCTGGACAGTAAGAGGGTTTGTGGGGATCTAGGCAAGGCTACTGTGGCAATGATGGGAGAAGCGGGGAGTAGGAGAAGGATAGGTTTGGGAGTAGTGACATTTGCACCAGAGAGAAGGGAACCAGAACCACTTGTTCACAGGATGTGACATGGTTTATGAAAGCAACATTAAACTTTGTACGTAGGGATCGTATCATGTGTTGCTGACATGCAGCCAGTCTGGATGGGCAGTCGTTTATGCCATTTTATTGAAAACTGCTAACACAGTTGAGCTGATTAGCTTTTTTCATAAGGAATCTTTTACGATCTCATGTCATCACAACTTCATAGTTGTCAGTGCTTTCTTTTTACCTAACATTTTCCATCTGCAAAGAGAACAAATCAGTCCTTATCTAAACACCTGTCACTCAGAGCTGAAACAGGTCGGCAGCAGATCAGCTGATCCAAAGCAGGCTGAACGTCTCCTTTCAACCAGAATAAACAGAGCATAACTGGAAATAAACATAGCTTGGCACTACTAAAAGAAAGCTCAGATTTAAGGACTTTGATCATGCAGAAATTAAGTGGACCACCAACATTTTACTGACAAATATTCCCATTGGTCACATGGCCTGCAGAAAATGCTACAGCTGCTGAGTTTTGTTCACTTTTAAATCCTTTACCCTTGATATTGGCAACTAGGGAGCAAGAAGGTAGACTGGTGACACAGAAGTGTAGATCAGTCCGAGCAGTGGGACAAACCCACTGTCAGATATTTGCAACTATAACAACTATATTTCCAGATGTATACATGATATAGAGTTTTCTTTTCATCTAGTTTTGCAGGTCATTTTCAAAGGAGATTTTGTTCTCAAAAGTTCGAATAACCTTCTGTTGGAATGAAAAAAAAAAAAAAAAAACCAAAACAAAAAAACCCATGTTAAACCTCAGAGAACCTCACTACAAAGGAACCATAACATTCCTTTAGCCTAAACAGTGGGCTAAATAATGTTAAGACCACTCATGCCCTGAGTTTCTATGCTTGTGAAAGGCATAAAGTAAAAGAAAAACAAAGCTCAGCTCTCTTAATAGTCTCTCATTGGAAACTAGCCTTAGCAGTAGCTAGGTTGGTTGGTTAGTTGTTTTCATAGTCTTAAGCAGATCAGAAATTGAAGATTGTGGTTTGGTTGCAAAGCAAGTCTGCTCTGACTTGAGGGAGAATACCACCACACCCCACGGTGTTGTATCCTTGCCATCACTGCCAACTCGAGACGCACGCAGCTGATCTGTCCTTACAGCACTGCTGGGAACAGAGTCACAGGCCATGTAGTCTAATCCAGTAAGTAGCTAATAACATTTCATATGCAAAAGAAAAGCTGGAGAAAGACATATTAGAAATACTCTTACTTTTCTTGTGTGCATGTTCTTTCCTTTCTTGGCCCATGATTTTTGAAAGAGACTAAAATTTTCCAACCCCATATTGCCTAATGTTAGTTTTCTTGAAGATTTGCCAGATGCCAAATTAACATTCATCTAGAGGGTTTAAGAGGAGGTAGAGTGTTGTTAATGTATTCTTCTTATAATAGTTAATACTGCTTTTTTTTTTCCTTAAAGGAATTAAGTTATGCTTGAGGGACGACCAATACAGAATTTAAATAACTTGGTTAGAGCCATTCTCCAAGTTAAAATATCTTGACTTGCAAGTTTGGCTTGGCAAATTTGTACAGAAATCCTTTTTCCAGAGATGCAAAAGAAACACTAAGCTTTCCTTCTTTAAAAAAATATTGTTATATGGGACACCATAGTCTTAGTATGAAGTTGATGGTATGGAAAAAACATTGCCTTCTGTTTCCCTTAGGAGTATGTTAAAGTGTTTACACTGTGCATAAGCCTGGACTTACCAGCTGGCAAAATCTGAAAAGGGTCATTGTTAGCCAACATGAGCATTTCTGGAAATCAGACTTGTGTTTGAAACCATAAGCCGCAGATTTTGCTTGGTTACAACTGAAGGCAGAATTGGCCCCGTGACTTGGGAAGCACTCAAGCTACATGTCAAATAAATAGCAATGAGTATATGTTTGTTTGCTTTTTAATGTCTCTATTATTTTAAAAAGAAAAAAAAAAAATCATCAGAAGTAAATGTAACTACTAGTGAAAGCTGGTTCTTAATTTGGACTAGCCTAGGAGCAAATATGTTCCATTTGCATTCCAAACTGAAAGAGACCATCTAGCCATCAATCTTCAGTACAAAAAGCATGAACAAGTTTTGGCAGTGTCCAGGGCACAAGTTAAACTGACTTGCTAAATCATATTTCTATTATTTAAATTCCAGCTAATGTTTTCCTTGGCTTCTACCATTTCCAGTTCAGGATTACACAGTTACTGTGTTCTTAGATGGTTTGTGGTAGGCTTCTGCTCTCTTGCACACATATTTACCTAGGAGTCAGATAGGCCAAGGCCCAGGGCAGGAGTTATGGGGCACCAGAAACTGATCAGAACAGGTTGTTTTTCATTTGTTTTTTCCCTGCTTTTAATTTAATTTGGGTATTTTCCCTTCCAGCTCAGAAAGTTGCTCTCTGATCAGTTAGATGTTGTCCAGTGCCTTTTTGTGTGCATTCGAAGTTCCTTGGGATTCTATGCCAGTACCGTAGGAAATTTATCAGGGTTATTTTTTATTTCCTGAAATTAAGTGACTGGACTTCCAGAAAAGAATGGGGTAACATTTAACGTCTTTGGCCAGGGACCAGCACTAAAGGTTAACATTTCTATCGTTTCAGTGTATGGGGTTATATTTGAGGCCAGGGTTGGAATGTTTCCTTAAAACTATTGCTCTGAACTACAAAACAGAGATTGTTGTATGAATGTGCAAGGTTTATGTAAGAAAACAATACCTAAAGTAAACATTCAAATGGAATGCATATGTCTTGGAGTAACAGGTCAGGAAAGGAGGGATTTTCCCAATTACAAACTAGCCTGAATTGGGGAGCAGATAAAATTTTCAAATGTTGAAAGGATAGTGGTACTACTAGAGACGTTGAGGGATGCAATTATAAAGAAGATAATAGGTTGAATATCAGTAAATTAATTTTACTAACAAAAAAAATTTGAAACTGTGGTACTATAGTAGGATGTAGAAAACTCTTTTCCTGAGAAGTTCCAAAATAAACTGGACAAAAACTTCCAATATCCAGTCAAGAGCAAGCCTGTGTTCCAAGTGAAGTGACCAGCACAAGCGCACACCTCCTGTCTCTCAAAGCACCTGGCTCCACAATTCATCAGCTGCATCAGGAAGAATTCAGTGGTTTGGTAGCGATTGAATCAAGCGTCAAAACTCAGAGATCCCAAAACTTTGGATTATCTCCTCACATCTGGAAGTAGATTCAAACTGAGCGTGTGCTGAAGTAAGCTTTTTGTGCCCGTCCGCCGAACAAGGGAGATGAGGGTCAGCTGCAATCTAGAAGCTTTACCCCCCTGCCACGAAGCTAATAATTTTTGCTACAAGACAGGATGTAATACTACGTAATGAGAACGTCTGGCCTGGGCAGAGCCAGCTTATGTTCATCTGCATCCAGCTTTTTCAATGTGCCCTCTGTGCTTGAGCAGATCTGGAAACAGATCAATAGCTTTGTAAAAGGGACGCAATCAGACTGAGACAGAATGATTACAGTTCACTTCTGGCTCCCTGGTTTAAACTCAGTCGACATAATATTTACTGAAGGATTCAGTAAACTTTCCATTTGGGCTACCCAAGGGGTTATGTGAAGTGAGCTTTATCTTCGAGCAATTCTAAACAGAGTGGTGTTCATATCACAAACCATCTCTCAGGGTCAAAAGACAGACCAAGAACAGAGTAGGCAGCAAAACAGCTCTCACCTCTGCCATCAGGAGGGCTGAGCCCTGTTTGAATGGCAGCACAGAAAACGTACACGAAACCAGCAGTGCTTTATCTACTCCACGGGCATTTCAAGGCCACGTTAGGATCTCTGTCAACTATTGTAACATTTATGTCAACCAGCATCTTTCAAGAGCAGTAAATCAACACTGAAATTGAATACAAGTGCTTTGTTTTGCTAAGCAGCTTAGCGTTCAAAGAGAAATCTCCTACTCATACTAGTAAGAAAAGTTTTCATTAAATCCTCTTAATGGTTAAATCTTGCAACAGCCCTATACCAGCTCTATGTATTCTGGGATTCAGCATCAACTTTGCTTCCATTCCACAAATATGTAGTAAATCAAGCTCTGTATTTTTAATTTACCGTTTTCACTCTTGTCTTTTTGAAGATAAATGCTGTCTCTCCCATCTGAACCTCCATGAGCCACTAAGCCTAATGATGCCCATGTAAATGTGGAAAAAATACTATTGTCCTTCTCTGCCTAGCTGGTCTGCCCAAGTATTGCTGGAAGGCGGAGGGTGGGATGCCTATTCGCTTCCCTCTGCAGAGGTGCTCCTTGGCACCACTCTCACTCTCTGACCATACAGCCAGCCAGCAGGCCGACGAGATGCAGCCGAAAGCTGCCATCCCCAACACGTACGATGCTGCATGCCCAAGCACACCCAGTGGCTCAGTCTAATTTTTAGCTGACTAATGCTCTGACTCTGGGCTACGTGAGGACTGTGGGCTCAGCCCTTGTATTCATTAGGAAAAGAGCTGAGGTTGTTCAAGTTGCTTCTCCCCCAGCTGCCAAGTGCCATTGGGGAAAAGTGAGAAAGCCCAGCCTTCAGGAGCTTGCAGTACAAGCCCACCCTTCTTTGCTGCAAGAGAGTGGTGCTGATATACAGCCCCACAGCTGCCTCTTCTATCGCTGGGCAAGACAGAAGGGCAAGGTTTGCCAGCAGTCACCTGACAGCCAAAAATATGCCTCCAGGCGCACACAGCCAGGCTCTCCAAACCTCCCAGTATGAACAGCACAGGCAACCCTTGTCCATGGCTGCTCCCCCATGCTGGTCTTTCAAACTAATGGAGAGTTGCCTATGGACAGGTCTCCTTCAAAACCAGAGACCAAGCTGTTTCCAGGCTTACTCAGGAGACCAAAGGATGAAATTGTCAAAAATCTCCCAAGTGCTAAAAGCACATCCTGCCCTTTTGTGGTACCAAACTTCCAGCTGCATAGTGCAGCTAGAGTGGCAATAAAACAACCTGTGAAAGCTGCTGCTCCAGGATCTAAAAATTGCCAAGAAGCTGTGTTGATTGCACTGCTCTTTTGTAAACGCTATTTGGGAAAAAAATCGACGTTTCTGCTTACCTGAAATTCTTGTAGCTTTTGCAGTCAGATACACCGTAGCCATGGAGCACTGGTTTTCTGGGCACACAGCACACTCACCTTGTTTTTGATAGGAAGTATTTAGCATTTAAAGACCTGCTCACTAGAGCTGGCATAACAGAACACGTTTAACTCATTACAAAATTAATACCGAGTGCATCAAAGCATATCCAAGCATAGCTGTAATCATCTCACAAAGGTTTTCAAGACATAATAATCTTCACAGCAGTCTTCACACTATCAATACTTCATCTTTATGGAATTAGAGTGCATTTTTTATTTGTCTCCCTGAGTTTTCATTTTGCTGTACAGCTCCTCTGTGCCTTCTCTAGGCATTGGAACGGGCTGCCCAGGGAAGTGGTTGAGTCTCCATCCCTGGAGGTATTTAAAAGATGGGTAGATGTGGTGCTTGAGAACATGGTTTAGTGGTGGACTTGGCAGTGCTAGGTTAACGGTTGGACTCGATGATCTTAAGGGTCTTTTCCAACCTTAACAATTCTCTGATTCTCTGATTCTGTGATTCTAACTTACTGATGTGATTACCAACAATACAAAAGAATTATCACCTCTTCTTATTTCTCCAAATCTCAATACACCCATAGTGCAAGTTCAGAATATTTCCTTTTTCTGCATGGCTGTAAGAAAGTAAAAAGAAAAAGAATGGAAACTTTTTTTCTTTTTAAGTACTAGGTATCAGGCTGCATTTCCTAAAAAGTACGTATTGGGAGAAACAATTGGCAAGAGAGGATTTGAGCTCCCTTTTCTAATCCCCGATTCTGTCCACTCTGAAGACTGGGGCTGTTTTGAGTTATGGCACCATCTGTGCATTTCAGGTGGCTCATCTCCTGTGTATCTTAGACCCAACTACTTTGCACCAGGGTAATTTGCTCGGGAGCTGTTACCCCCAAATATTACCGCAGTAGCTGACGATTGTAACTAAGGAAGGACCAGACTCAATTACAGTGGTTCCTTATAATTCATTACAACATTTGTTTCATAGCGAATTGTTATGTGCTGCTTTGGGTGAGTATCTCCCCCTCACTTTATACCTTTCCTTCTCTTTTCTGGCTTATTGAAAATTTGCAAGTGTTCCAAGACTTCTTGATTGGTTTTGATTGAACTCTAAAACTGTTTGACTGTTTTGTACTCACCTGCAGATGGGAAATGGTTGCAATTTTTCTTTGAACTGTAAATACAAATTAAGCTTCCAGAAGATCTTTCATGGAATAAGGCAATTAATGCCTGTAATTGCTGGCAGTATCTTACAGAGAAAGAGAGTACAGGATTTGTTGTTCATCCATGATTCTCTCCACCTGCAGCATGGAAGGGTCCATCGTGCGCCTGCCAGAGATAGTCTCCTTAAAGAAGAAATACAAAGCCTACCTCTACTTGGATGAAGCTCACAGCATCGGTGCTGTGGGTGCAACAGGCCGAGGAGTTGTGGAATACTTCGGTATGAGTCCTGATGATGTCGATGTATTAATGGGAACGTTCACAAAGAGCTTTGGCGCAGCTGGAGGATACATAGCTGGCAAAAAGGTAAAAAGAAAACACAAACATTTTAACATTGGGGGGGGAGTACCTTCTTATTAGGTATGATATATTTCATTATCTTTTCGCATAGCTGCTTTGCAGGAACACTATTATAAAGTCAATACCATTTTTGTCTGGATCCCAAATGCACATCAAACGGTCAGACTTTCTTATTTTTGTCTCGTGTTCATATTATGTAATTTGCTAGGATTGGGTATTTCTGTGCCACCCTGATGATGGTTGTTTGTCTTGGAAACATTTAGACATGCTGTGGTTGGCTAAATATACTTCACTACGTTAATTTGCATGCAGATTGCTCATTACTTTGTTTCACATTTGTAAACAGTGTGTGGAGCAATATTGAGAGATTAAAGCCACAGTTTCATCCACTGATAATAAAATTCCTAAACAGTTGTGGATTGTCATAGCTACATTTTTTAGGAGGATGTAGAAAGAGGGTTACTGAGGGCCTTTTGCAATAGTGACATCGGTGTCCTCAGTTGCTCTGCATATGTTAACAAAACAACCTCTTTCCAACAACAGATGTCAACAAAAAGTAGAGCTGAGCTTGCTTTAATTGGGGGTGTAGAAGAAGAGAAAGCATAATCAGCACCATTGTGAAATGTCATCGGTTTTGTTGCTTGACAGAGATATCAAGTGGTTGCTGATTATTTACCCTTTTCGTACCCTGCTGAATGTATTTCTTAAGTAGTTTGCTGAATGAGTAGGAAGCATGTTTAGACAGCCCATATGGTTGTTGTCAGGATAACATTAATAAGGGTAGCACTTGAGGAGAATAAAAGGGCTATAAGAAAGTATAAAGTGTATATTTCTTACTGTCTTTTTTGGTTTCACCCCTGGAGATCTTAAAACAGGCTACCATAATACATCAAGAATCAATTTTCTTTGTTTCCTTTGCTTCCTGAATTTGCATCTGAAAGTTTAACTCTTACCAAAGACAATGTGGCTAATATAGGTAGAAATTATAGGAAGCCTAGACCTGTGAAAAGCAGTGTAAAGTAATTCATCATCTAATCCTTGGAAGTTTTCTTAAATTAAAGTGGGTCGCTCTTTTCACGCCTGTATGTATCACTAAGCTTTGCCTCAAGCTTCTGAGCCTTGGTGGCAGCTGCTCACCCAACACACTTCGCACACTTACATTCATTTCTGCAGCCAAAAATTCACGGTGGCACCGTTTATTCTGCATCAGCTAGAGCAGAGAAGCCTGCTCAGCTATTTGACCAAACCCTCAGGGTTACAATTGCAATATAGCAATGCATAACCTGTATAAGGTTAGGTAAATCTTTATCCTTAGCATTGGAGTTACCACATAGACTCACACAGCTTTTTTTGGCAATAATTTGTGTTACTCTCTTTGGGGTTTTTTTTGGTAGTATTTTTTATCAAAGGCAGTTTTCAAGCAGGCCTCATCCCTTCCTCACTTACATGCATTCTGCTTTTAGTGTGGTAACTGTTACTGTGATATTTTGCACTAGGAAATATAAGCTGTCATAACAATGATGGTCTTAATCAAGTGCTGAATTCCTACAGTGTCCCTGGATTCAGGAGCGTTACGGGTGCTTTAGACATGCCTACAGTACACCAATGTTTTTTCTAGGGGCACAGGTTGTGCTCGTAGTTATACAAGGAAATGTTAAAGCAATTATACCAACTCTAACATGACTGTCCTGGCCACACTGATGGAAAGTTTCAGTTGAAAGAGAATTATATGCTAATAGCCAAAGATAGATCCCACTAAGGTTGCTTTTCCTGGGTTAGGTCTTGTGGCAGAGGAACTATACTGATGTCATGTAGGCTTTGCTTCATTCCCAGAGAGGAACTGAGCAGTATTTTAAGTGCAGCTGTTCATTGGTCTTTAAATGATTTTGGCTCCTTTATAATAAGTCTTAGCACAGAAGTAAACATTATTCCATTCCAGATTTTTTTCAGCTGTAATTGCCCCACTTATGTGGTAAAGTACTTGCACCTGCCTGATGTTTCTTCGGGCCATGTATTAACAGTCACAGCCAAGAAAGCAAACCAATAACTGGTGAAACATCCTCTTACTTTTGCATGTTCTTGCTCCTGCAGTAGTTAAGAGGGAGATCTGCTGTTTGGCCAGCTCAAAGCTCATTCATGCTTTGTTTTGCTTGTGTAAGGACCTTGTGGACTTTTTACGAACTCATTCTCACAGTGCTGTGTACGCCACATCTATGTGTCCACCCGTTGCAGAGCAAATCATCAGGGCAATGAAATGTCTCATGGGACTAGACGGGACAACACAAGGTAAGCCACTGTCTTTAACTTCACTTATTACAGTTACTACCAGAGCATCTACTGTGTACAGGCACACGCAAAATGTCATCCAGCAGCAAAGTAGTATGGTAGTGCAATGACAAGGAAATAATTTTTACTGTAAAATTAATATCCAAATAATCATATTTCTAAGTACTATCAACTCTATTTCTTTTTCCACACTCATCCACATGCAGCAGGGATGGAAATATTCTGGAATTCCGGCTCTATAGTTGCCAGCTCACTCTGCTTTGCAGCAACAAATAGGAGTACGTGAATTGCCCTTTGAGTAGATCGTCTGACTTTGTAGGAGGGGTTCATAAGGACATGCCTTCATTTATGGGCTAGATGCCGTCAGCTTAGCTTCTTTGTATGTGTGAACCTTCAAAATGGCAAGCACCTCAAGCATGGTGCAGAATTTCAAACCAGGTATTGTATGTTAAATCATAGTATGAGAAGATGATTATAATAATCCTACCTTACTCAGGCATTAATTATGGTGTCCTGAAGCTAGTTTTGAAGCACATTCTGTCCCAAAAGAATTGACCACTTGATGTCTTTATGAAAAATTAGGTTTGTTTATGTTCCTCTCCTGAAGTTGCAGATGCAGCTACCGTTCAATCCTCTGTGTAACATGCTTTCTATGCAGCAAGCAACAAAACAACTGTGTGACATATCCATCTGCTACTGTTTCAAAGCGATGTTGATATGTGTTCAGTGTTCTAGGACTTAAATGCCAACTCAGAGAAAAGCTGGTGGGTTTTGAATTTGTATAATTTTTGTCACGAATGCCTGAGAATCGTGTTGTTGTGTAACGTGCAGTTGAAGATACAGATTCTACTCTGAATTGCGATCTCTCTTATGCTGGTCCAGCAGCACCGTGCTGTGCTATTTTCTCTTACCTTGTGTAGGACTAACAGAGTAATTCTGTATTAGTCCTCCCTGAGAGATATGACTGGGGTAAGGTGGGAATGGAAAGGAAAAAGGGTATATGAGAGCAGGTAGGATACCGCTCTGCACTATTCTGTTGCAGTGCCCTAGAGGGCGGTTTCAAACCATGACAGACACGAGGCTATTAAGACATTTATCGCAGCCCTTCAATGAGGGCTGTGTACAAAAGGAGGGATAGAGAATCCACTCCCAGTGCCAAATTCTGCTGAGTGCAATAACAAAGCGCAGCACAACTCCAATGCAAGGTGTAGACAACGAGGAAATGGTGCTTTTGTCATTTTGGCAGAGAAGTCAGAGCGTAACAACTGTTTCCAACTTGAAATTTGAAAGGTCAAGATTGCGTATGCTGAGGCCTACATCCTGCTCCATGTAAGAGACCGGCTCTGACGTGTGTCTTTGTCGTGGTTTAACCCCAGCCAGCAACTAAGCACCAGACAGCCGCTCGCTCAGTCCCCCCACCCCAACGGGATGGGGGAGAGAATTGGAAGGGTGAAAGTCAGAAAACTCATGGGTTGAGATAAGAACAGTGTAATAATTGAAGTAAAATGAAATAGAATAGTAGTAATAGTAATAATAGTAATAGTAGTAGTAGTAGTAGTAATAATAATAATAATAATAATAATATTATAATATACAAAGCAAGTGATGAACTATACAATTGGCTCACCACCCGCTGACCGATGCCCAGCCTGTCCCCGAGCAGCAATCGCTCCCACCCGAGCCAACTCCCCCCAGTTTATATACTGAGCATGACGCCATACGGTATGGCATAGCCCTTGGGCCAGTCGGGGTCAGCTGTCCCGGCTGTGCCCCCCCCCAGCTTCTTGGGCACTGGGCCGAGCATGGGAAGCTGCAAAGTCCTTGACTGGTGTAAGCACTACTTAGCAACAACTAAACCATCAGCGTGTTATCAACATTATTCTCATACTAAATGCAAAACACAGCACTACACCAGCTACTAGGAAGAAAAACCAGCGCTACCCCAGCTGAAACCAGGGTAGTTTCGTCGGGCGCGGGGACTGTGCCTGCAGCCGGTCCTGCCGCGCTGCTCCCGGCGCCAGCGGTAGGAAACGCTTGCCGTCAGAGGGCGGTCTTACACCGAGCCTACCCAGGAGTTACACGCTGAAGGCTCTCGCAGATGCCGCGTGTAAAATATTAAACATGCAGAGCATTTCCGAACCTTCAAAGCTTCTTAAAAATGATCTTCAGCTAGCGTGATCCTGCATGCAGTTCAGTGCAGGCTAGCAGGGGAACTTGGTTCAAGAGACTCTTTTAAGATGTGCCTGTCTGACTGTCTTAGGGCTAAGAGTTTGCAGCGTTTTCTCTTCCCGAAGCAGTGCTGTTTAATGACACAATATTTGTATTTCTGCACAAAGTAAGTGCTTATTAAGTCTTCTGCAAATCCTTTATGAAATAAATTAGCGTTCCATCAGTTTTTTTTAAATTTGATTTGTCTTGTAATATGAAATGCAAATGAATAGAAAAACAAATTAATAAATCATATATCACGACTTAGAGTATTGCACAAAAGCTAGCAAAGTGGCTATGATGTGTAAAAATGTTTCTCGTCCTTCTGAGCCAGACTCATTATTTTATTCTATTGGTTTTTCTTTCATGTGGGCCTCCCTTCATTAGGCTGTCTTGTGACTACAAAAAAAAAAAAAAAAAAAAAAAAACAAAAACATAGCCCAAAACACAGGAAAAAATGTTATGCTGGACCACACTACAATGCTGCTTTGGCATCAGAGACAGAAAGGTGGTGGCTTAGAATGGAGACAAGAACAGAAGGGAGAAAGTACTGTCTTTTCTTAGATATTGTTGTTTCCAAGGACGACAGTGGCCTTGGCTGAGTTCTTTTGGTCTGCTGTCATAGAAAATGGTGAATCTGCGTGTGAGCCATCCTTGTGAGAGCGTGAGCCGAGGCACCTGGCAGAGAAGTTGCAAGTGAACCAGAGTTGCCACGGGGTGGTAGGCACCCTTTGGTCTCTGGAAGCCTGTTGAATCGATAAAAGGAGTTTATTTTGCCATTTGTTTGAAATGGCATTCCCTTCCCACAGGATGATTTGAGGAATCCTTTCTAAGGAGATACACACTGATGGCTTGTCCTCCGGAGGGCATTTCTGTAGGGGAGAGAGCCTTGCAAAAAATACTGGGAATGTTTTGGAAAAGAATGAAATTAGAGTTTGCTAAAAAGTTCCACATTAACTAAAGGGTGCTTCTTGAAAAGAGTATGAAATAATGGGATGACAAATGTGTTAACCCAGCTTGTTCTTACACCCAAACTTCATGACTGACTGCTCAATAGATTAATAGAAAACTAAGAGAAGGAAGACTGATTTTTATCATTTAAATTGCTGCTCTGAAAACTCTTTATTCTATATTTTTTAGTACTTCACACAGTCGTCTTTTATATTTTCCCAGATAGTGTGCTTTTACATTCCCTTCAATTCCTTCCTAGTTATTTTCCACCGATTTGTTAAGCAGCTGATGTAGAAAAGAGTAGCATAGGTGGAATTATATAGTGGGTAATGCCAGAGGCCAGAAATGCAGCGATGCTGCTTGTGTTTATCCTGGTGTGTATCCAAATGATTGATCTCCCATATTTTCTTCCTTTATTATCAATTAGTAAGAATATGGCTGTTTGGAAAAGGAATCAGGGTGTGCATTTCCAGGACAGGATCAGTACACTGGATGCATGACTGCAGGATATGACTAGATGTGTATGGACACAGGGGGTACAGCCTAATTACAAGGAAGTAACAGGTTAGCACTTTAAAAATAATTCTATGAAACCTAAACCGCTTAGCTGGAAATTATCGACAGCAGGTGTCTCTTTCAGGCTACAGTTTTTTCATATCAACAAAAAAGAATCTGTCCTTCCTCGGAAGAAGGCTAGATACATATATGGGTGTTTGATGATCTAGGAAAAAAAAAAAAACAGGGGGATTTTTAAAAAATCCTTTTTCCTCTGAAGATCTTCAGTTTCTCCAGGCTTTGGGATGAAGACTTGGCTTGTGATAGCCAAGTTTATAATTTTTTGCCATGTCTATGAAATACCAGCTGAGTCTTGTGATGTTACAAATCTGTAAAAACTCTCTACTTGAAATGAACGTTGACAAATCTTAAGATCCACTGAGTGAAGGAGCATCTTCCAGCTGGGGGGCCTGAACAGAGCATCCCCCACCTGGAGCCTGGGCAGAGGACGGGGGCCCCAAGCACCTATGTCCATCTGGCACTGTCAGGCACTTAGGGAGGTGAGCCAGGAAGATTAAAGGGAGAAGAGACTCTGACAAGAAAAGGAGACACAACAGTGAACAGATAACAAGTGGGTGATAAGGATGGAAACTAGGACCAAAATGAAATGCTGAGAACACGGGCTGGAAAGGCTGTGAACAAGAAGGGCCTGATGTGGGGAAGAAGAGGAAGAGGGACAAATGTGTCTGCAAGAAACTGCAGTAAACACACAACCCTCCAAACCAATGCCGGTACCTCAGACACTCCTTGTTCTTCTCTGGTCAGCAAACTGCTGTGGAAGTGTGCTAGCAAGATGTGTGCTTACCTTTCTTTGCAGCAGGAGACTCCAATTTGGATTGGGAAGTTCTCATTTTAAAAGCCTTGCACTGATATAAGTAAAAAGATATAGGAAAGACACAGTATCTCCCACAGAAACCATCTATAAATGTGTGGGTATGTCCCATATCAATATTTGTAGTAGTTGTGAGACA
This sequence comes from Platalea leucorodia, assembly GCF_965183815.1. Classification (NCBI taxonomy): domain Eukaryota; kingdom Metazoa; phylum Chordata; class Aves; order Pelecaniformes; family Threskiornithidae; genus Platalea; species Platalea leucorodia. The sequence continues at coordinate 7,461,668 of NC_138825.1, forward strand.
TTAATGTCATGATAATGTGACTGGGAGGATACTGCAGAGCCCACAGCCAGCTATTACAGTTTCCTTGTTTTGCCATGTTTTCTGCTGTGACTTGAGAAAATGAAGAACAAGAAATGCTCAGTTAGGAGAAGACAGTAGTTCCCTCAAAACCGATATGCATTGTTGTTCCTGCATGGAGGAGAGGGGTAGGTTGGGGTTGCTATGACCAAGTCCGTTGTTTCTTGAGTGACTTGTATCAGAAGAGTCAGAGAATGGCAACAAAAATTGCAAATGTATTTCCATTTTCATGTAAAATTATATCTTCAGTGGAGTACAAGTCCTGGTGTTTTTCAATGCCATGTTTTACAGGACTCTGAAAATTGACAGCTTGTAGAACAAGACACATTTATTCTTGGTAACATAATGTCATAGATACTATCATAGTTCCTATAATAGAGTTGTTCAAGAACGTCTGAACTTCTGGCAGCTGTATTTCCTTTAGTAACGTCGTAAGGCAGCAAGTTCCACAGTTCAGTTCATATAGTCTATTAAAAAAAATCATTTTATCCCTCTTAAGCCTTTGTGGCCTTTTCATCTCAAATGTGTCTCTCCTCATTTATTAGGAGATATGGGAAGCAGAAGTTCCCATGGCACTTACTCTTTATAATTCATAATATATTCTTTATATGTTCTCCTCGTGGCTTCTCATTCCACCACTGGAGATACCTCAGGAAACTCAGCAGCTGCCTTAGTGGTTTTATCCCCATGATGAGACTGTAGTTGACTCAGAATGTTTGGACCCTGAGCAAATTTTCAAGTACACTTACTTGCATGCAACACAGCCCCTGCAGCTGTGACCTCGGACCTTTTTTTTTTCCTTTCTGCCTGAGAATACCAAAAGCATATTTTTACCCTTAAATGTGATAGGTAAAAAATAGAACCACTAGGCAGACAGAGTTAAGACTGCTAGAAAACCTAAAGCAATTTTCTTGATGACTAATAATAAATTATAGTGGTGTAAAAAGCAAATTGCAGCATTTGCAAAGGCATCATTTCTCTGTTTAATGCATGGCAAACAATAATTCACCAACAGCAACAGATATTTTTCATATGTTTTTATGGGATGCTGAAAAATTTAAAACCCTATCCTCAGGAATCTACTGTCCTTGTTATGTTAAGAAATAATTCCTGAGGTTGTTTAGACAGAAAGTGTTTGAATTAGTCTAAAAAATGTTAATTTACTTTGCCATTTGTGCTGATTGGTCTATCTTTTGCAACTGCTAGTTTTCATTTTTGTTTTTAGCAGACTTTGAGTTCTTGCATTTGAGCTCATTCAGATTGCGAGAAGCTGCAGAACGCTGCTTTCTGTTTTGGCTTGGCATTAAAAAGATCTGTTTTTAAAAGGTTCCTTTTTAAAACATTTCCGTCTGCCTTAGATTTTTGTATAACTGGAGGACCAACTTCTTAAAATGCTCAGTTTCCAACATTTTCCACTGCTATCTGTGCTCAGCAATCTTTTGAAAACATTAGCTTTGCCTGTCAGGGTCCTCTGTAAATTCAAAAACCTTAGTTTCACATCACTACAACCTGGCATAAACCAGCACTGGTGCCAGGAAGGGCAGCCTTGCCCTCCTTTTTGCCTTCCACCCCCTGCCTACCCCCTTATTCGTGCCCCTTATCCTCACGCCAGCATTAGTGTTCGTGCAGCCATGCAATGAACTGAATCAGAGAACTGATCTAGCTGAAAAATAACCGACCCTCCCACAAATGGTTAGCCTACAGCCAAACCGGTTCCGTGAGCCAATCTACCATGTGGCTACATGAATCCCAGTGCCAGGACTTGAGCAGCTGGAGCCGAGAGGAACGATCCTTTTTGCAGCAAAATAAATCTGTGCCAGACTGAACTGATCATGAAACTATAGCTGTTAAGCTTTAATACTGCAAGCTACTTAGTGACAGGCCCCTTGAACCTGCTCGAAACAGCTTACAGAATTAGTCATACTGAAGTACGGCTTTGTAATGTTCCCTCTCAAATTCTCATTTTGCTGCTTTGCTCTGAGATGATTGCTTCTCTCGGGTCCTCATCAAGCAGAATGCTTGAACCCTGGCTTAATTTTAAGTTACTAGTCCCAGTAAGTATGTGCTTACATTTAAAGGGCTTAAGCGAATTTATTCCCTGTTTGCACAGCATTGGCTCCATGACTAGAGCCCCCAGTCACTATGACGGTGAAGATGCTAATGATGATAACATGCTGTCACAATTATTATTTGTCTGAGCTGAACACCACAGATGTTCTCCCAGCAGTGGATGATGAAACAGAGCTAAATTCTGCCATTTTTACTCAAAATGCGTGAGACGCGCTGTTCCAGTGGAGCCACCTGCCATGCGGTCCACCTCCTGAAGGAAGCCAAACATATCCATGGAGGGTCAGTTGATCTGAACAAGCAGGGGCTTTGGAGTAATAGTGCTTGCAGTGATTTGCAAGAGCTCTGAGGATTGACCAAATTCTACCTCATATGAAGTCACTTTTTCCATATTCAAAGTTAAACCAGTGCTGTAATCCTCTAGCAGACCCTACCCGTGGATAGGTGTCCCCTGTATTCACAAATAAGTATTAACTGCAGGCAGAGGAGGGATGTGATCAGACTTGGATGTGACTCCTAGCCTGTCCCCCAGCAAAGCAAGCTACGCTTTCCCCAGGGATAGCAACACGCAGCTCCATGACACAGTCACCTTTAAAGGGTGTCTTTGCTGCCGGGATAGAGCGTGAGGATCCCTCCTCCGTTCCAGATGCTGCTTGCTGCTGCCCAAGGAATCCAGCGCTGTTATCAGCCTGAGGAGCACAAAGGAGAGAAGTGCTTTTTCTAACGGCGTTTAGATCACTGGCATTTCAGAAACACCTAATGTGATACAGATGGAGCGCGTTGTGCACTGGCTGGCTTTCAGCAGGGGGACTGATGTGCCTTGTGATTAATCACCTGTGCTGGGAGTAAATAAGGCTCAGCCAAGGCTGGCTGCTCTGTCCTGGCTTTTGTGTGGGACACTGAACGCTTACATTATATATCTGAATATAGATAAGGTGCTGGGTAGGCATAGCTGACTCATTCGAGAAATAAGGTAAAAATGTCAGAACTTGTACAATTTCTCTCCTTTCTGCTTCAGCTGAAATTGCCACTTTTTCTTCCCTTAATCTGCTCTGGAAAGTGTTTTGCAGCAGTTCACAGTTAAAATTGGACTGACTAAATAAGTCCTTAAGGGCTTATTTAGCAGCTGAATTAAGTTGAAATTATTAGGTTTCTCGTTGGCATTAGGTTGTAGAAGAAAATGTCTTCACTTCTCCCCAATTCATAGCAAAGTTATTTTTTGATAAAGATTTTTTATCTGAGAACATATTTCCTTTAGGCACCCCAGTTTTGTAGCATTCTATTTGTGATTTAATGCACATGGAGGTACATGTGTGTTACTCTTATAATGGAATCAGAGGAAAAAAAGAAAATCTGTCCATCTGCAACAGTTTAGTGGGGAAGAGCTATTGTTTTCCAAATTTTTTTTCAGCCTATGAAAGTTTGCTTTTTACTATCTAGTTGTTAGTAGAGGAGAGCAGGGAGTAGAGTTCTCCATCCAAGGAACAGAGATTGAAGAGACACACTGACACCGGTATGTAAAAGTTTGATTGTGTAACTAATTATCTAGAAAGACCCTATGAAACAACAGCTGGAGAAGATTAAAGCAGGTGGATTTGTGTCTTGAAGGGTCCACCGCATGCCAAAAAAAAAGTACGGCATGGGATTATCTTTCCTGGAATGGGTTCAGGAAAAATAGCTCTCCTTCAATTAAAATACACCTGAGATCTTGATATGAAAGGCTACAGGTTGCTTATTCCTGTTTTCAATATACTGAGTCAGAATTTCCAAGGGTAGAAGCCTACAGGAGGAGTTCAAAGGTAGAATGTTTGTGCAGGAATTGAACGCAGCCAGCTTCCCTGCTTATTAAAATCTTGCAGGAGTGAAAAGCAGACAACCCTGGAAGAGGAAAACAAACTTTTGTTTCAGAGAGCTGATAGTTTTACTACCTCTTTTGCTGCCAGGGTAAGGTCCTCAGCTGGCATAAATAGGAAAGCTCTACTGAAGTGCGTGGAGCTGTGCCAGGTAACACCCGCCTGAGCCCAGGCCCTCAGACATGTAGTCAGGATGCCCTCCTGCTGTCAAACTGCAGAGCAGCTCCTCACTGAAAGCAGGTCTGAAGCCATAGCCTGGCACATGACAAAGCATCTACCAAGTCTGTTACTCCAAGTGGCTCTCTTAAAAAGGTTGTTGCTTCAAAGAAATTATGAGCAAGCCACTATCTTTTATAATTTCTCTTTCTCTTGCCTTCTCTTTGTATTTTTCCTTAAACTAAACCATATTCATTTTGAGCTATAAAGCCTCCTAAAAGCCTAGAGATTAATGAGCTAAAACTGGCAATATGCAATAATGTGTGTCAAATAAAAATATAATCAGCATTTTTCCCAGAATTGCCAACATCTTAGAACTTTGCAGTAAAACAAATATTTTTAAAGCGGTGCAAGAAATGTAAATTCTAAATTTGCCAGCAGTAGGTGGATTGCAGATGCAGTAAATCTGTTTTTGTTGTACCATCCAGGTAATTAATACTGTATTTCAACAAAATCCCAGTAAGCTGGCTCTGTATCACTCTGTGTTCCAAGCAGCATGAAGATAACTTGTGAAATTTAAGAATCCTTTATCATTCAGTTTTCTCTCTTTTTCGCCCTTCTTAATTCAGCTCATGAAAAGAAGCAGAGCTCTTAATAAGGTCATCCTCAACCTCAGCTGAAAACTGTGGAGCATTAGTGGGCTTAGTTTTAATTAGCTAAGGGTCAGTTTTCCCTGTCCAGGCTGCTGTCTCCGAACATAAGCTGTGTTGTGGTTCACATGTTTTATGGAATATAAATATCTGGATGTCCTGCATGCTGTGCTATAAGCGATTTGCATGGACTGTAAATCCTCAAGAATTTTTCAAACTAAGAATTCCTGAACAAATATATTTACTGTCTGAGGACCTGATCCTCTAATTAGTGCTGTACAGGTAAATTCTTACTCTCAAATAGATGCCGCTATATCGTTTTAGCTCAAGGGTCTGACTCTGCAGATTTTCACTCAATAAATAATAAAGGATGCAAGATCACAGCCTCAAGAATCAAAGAAAATAGTTTTTAAATGCAATGTCTTTGGTTAAACATCCTACAGTGAATTTGGACTAAGATCTGATTCTAAACTGAATTCATCAGTTTTAATCTGCACTGTGGGGGAAAAATTGGGCCAATGAGACCAAAATAAATATTTTGCTCAGATCTGCCTCCTTATCTGACATTGGAGGGTCCCATAAAGGAACGAAAGAGAGTGTTGAAATACAGTTACAAACATTAAGGTTTTTATTGCTCTTATCAGGACAGCATATAAGATGGCTGTGTGTATGATGTGTGTATGTGGTCTTTGACCACAAAACTTAACATGAGAAAGGAAAGTGTTGACACTTGGTAAAGAAATAGGTTCCTCCCAGCCACCCACCCACAAATACAGTGTGTGTAGCAATCGTCTCCTAATGTGCTTTTTTTCCCTCCAGATATATGTGAGTGCTCTGATCTTTTATTTGGCTCTTTAATGCATCCCTGCAAATGAAATTACTATTCTGGGATGTTGCTAAAACATTAAAGTGGTTCTTTTGCATCAGCACTGGCTGGCTTGAAATGAGTTCCATAGGGAGTTTCGAAAGGGAATCCATGCCATCACAAACTGGCGAGGATATAGATTTAGCAAGGGAAGACTGGAAAAGAAAGAGGCATTTGACTTTTGAGGGGTTGCCTGAAACTCCTCTTTCAGCTCTAATGTTTCCCTTGCTGGATTCCCCCTCTTGCTTTGGAGTCTAAATTTCCGGTACCTAAAATAAGGAGAGACAAACTGATCAACTCTGGGCCATGCGCATATGGTTTGATAAATACTGAATGGCCTGGAATCTTGCATGGCTGACACTCTGTTTCCAGCTTTGTGGTAAACAGCTGAATAGAAAGGAGAAGGCAGCAAGCCTTAAACTGCAGTCGCCAAGAACATCTGCATTTATGAAAACTTTCCCTAATTGAAAATCTAGTAGTTTCAAATGCTGTAGACTGAGAGTTTGGAAACTAGCTCAGGGGCTGCTAAGATAGCAAGAAGCAGCAGTGGTTTTGAGCCCCGAGTTCAGGTTACTCCCCCACCCTCCTCCTTGTAATTTAGGCATTCAGGAGGTGCTAATAACATCTTTACAAATTCGAACAAGGGAAAAAGTCTCTCTTTAGACTTCAGACGCATTATTCTGCGGTTCTTCTCTAACTCCCTTTCCTTGCCATCTCCCCTGCCCCCATTTCTCCTCCTCCTCAATATTTCCTCCTGGTTGTTTGAGATCTACTACACCAAAAATATTTTTGGAAATACCACAGACTATTGTTTTTATTAGTGACTGGAAAGCTTTGTAGTAGGATGCTTTTGTGTTTCATTTGTTTTCCTTGCTCTGGCACAGCTGTTTTTGTTTTAGCAGCATTAGAGAGATGGTTAAACTATTTGTGGCCTTTTCTAACACAGCAGATCTCTTCCACTGAATGCTTTAAACTGAATGACTGCAACTGTAACTAACAGGTTGTCTGCGTGGGCAGTTTTGTGCATAAAGTTACAAATGCACTGGTTTTATGAGATCTTTTAATTTGTTCAGCAAAACACCGATCACTGTGAAGCAAGTCCCAGTTTCCTTATAAATTTCCCAGCCAGAACATTGACAGAACCTTGACTCAGAAGATACAGAACAGATGAAGCAGTAGATCTTGTTCAAACTTATGCGCGCTCAGAAATGATTAATGGAAAAGAGGTTTATGTAGGTGTAGTGATCCCCACCTTAGACAAGAGGGAATAGGAAGAAAAGCCACAGCAGGTGGTGGGGCAGAACGTGGTCTGAAGACAAATCTGCGGAAGGTGGTATGTAGCAGCTACAAATGCCTAACAGGCCGCTGTGGGTATAAGGAGGAAGATGGGAAATTAGGAAACAAGCATCTAGTCAGAGAAGGGTGACAGCAAAAAGTAGTAAATGAAGAATGAAGTGAACAAAAAGTAAAGTAAAATGAAAAAGCAAATGGAGAGAGAAAACGTAATACATCCATCCAAAGGCACCTCAAAAGCAAAGGGAAAAAGAGGAAATGAGTTGTACTGGAGGCTTCAGTGTTCATGTCTGGTGACATAATGTAAGTGATATTGAAAGCATGGGCTGATGAACAGCAGGAAAACGAAAGTTAAGAGTGTAGCTGAGATGTGTCCCACTAAATCCCAGTCTTACCGCATGTTCCTTCACACGCACTCTTCGCTGAGTAAAAAACTGGCTGGATGGCTGGGCCCAAAGAGTTGTGGTGAATGGAGTTAAATGCAGTTAGCGGCTGGTCACAATTATACTGAGCCCCCAGGGCTCAGTATTGGGACCAGTACTGTTTAATATCTCTATCTGTGGCCTGGATAAGGGGATCGAGTGCACCCTCAGTAAGTTTGCAGATGACAGCAAGTTGGGTGGGTGTGTTGACCTGCTTGAGGGTAGGAAGGCTCTACAGAGGGATCTGGACAGGCTGGATCAATGGGCCAAGGGCAATTGTATGAGGTTCAACAAAGCTCCATGCTAGGTCCTGCACTTGGGTCACAACAACCCCATGCAACGCTACAGGCTTGGGGAAAAGTGGCTGGAGAGCTGCCTGATGGAAAAGGACCTGGGGGTGTTGGTCGACAGCCAGCTGAATATGAGCCAGCAGCGTGCTCAGGTGGCAAGAAGGCCAATATCATCCTGGCTTGTATCAGGAATAGTGGGGCCAGCAGGACCAGGGAAGTGATCGTCCCCCTGTACTCGGCACTGGTGAGGCCTCACCTCGAGTACTGTGTTCAGTTTTGGGCCTTTCACTACAAGAAGGACATTGAGGTGCTGGAGCGTGTCCAGAGAAGAGCAGGGAAGCTGGTGAAGGGTCTGGAGCACAAGTCTTATGAGGAGCGGCTGGGGGAGCTGGGGCTGTTTAGCCTGGAGAAAAGGAGGCTGAGGGGAGACCTGAAAGGAGGTTGTAGCAAGGTGGGGATCAGTCTCTTCTTCCAAGTAACAAGCGATAGGACAAGAAGAAATGGCCTCAAGTTGCACCAGGGGAGGTTTAGATTGGATATTAGGAAAAAATGTCTTCACTGAAAGGGTTGTCAGGCACTGGAACAGGCTGCCCAGGGAAGTGGTGGCGTTCCTATCCTGGAGGTATTTAAAAGCTGTGTAGGTGTGGTGCTTAGGGACATGGTTTAGTGGTGGACTTGGCAGTGCTGGGTTAACAGTTGGACTTGATGATCTTAAAGGTCTTTTCCAACCTAAACAGTTCTATGATTCCCACCACCTCTGCTGGGTAGGCACAGGCAGCTGCACAGCAATTAGGTTTAGAGAATCCATCTGTTTGACATTGGTTTGGCAGTTTTCTTTCTGGCAAAGTCAGGCAGATGATGGACCTGGCTTGATTCATTGTGTGGCTGTGTGAACCTAGGACCAGTCCTGGGGAGGCGGTGGGAAAGCGCAGCATGTGGGCATGGAGTAGGTGGCACCATCCATGTCAGCACCTTACAGCATTGGAAGAGCAGCGCATGTATCAGCTCGCTGATGAAATATAATGCAGGCCGAGTAGGGAAAGGACATACTATATGTATGTAAACTACTGTACACTATACAATAATGTTGAGTGTGGCTCTTCCCTTTTGTATGCAATGGGTGAGGAAGCAACTGCACTTGTCAGAAACCACCTCCTTAGTGACACTGCAAAAGAAAAGGCTGAGTTGACTTTTCAAGCACATTTTTTCTCTGCTGTTTTTTGTCTTTTGCCTTTGTTAAAAGTAATTGTTTTCAGCTCTCCTGTCTGTTTTGCTGGGGGACACATCAGTGGATTTGTGACTGAATGAGGCCAGGGACAATGCAGAGAACAAAACTTGTGTCTGAAAGTCTTGAATGACTAAAGTCTGTTTTCAGCTGATGATATTGAGGTAATAATAGCAAGATAAGAGGACAGAGAAATTGAGCAGAACTCTGCAAGGGATTACATATGTAGATGCATAGTAGAGTAACTGGAGTTATGCTGAATGTTGGTAACAAACTGCTCAAGATCAGACCTTGTGTAATAACAAAGTTTATCGTGTGCTTTTCCTCGGTCTAAAAAATTGCAAAAAAAGCATCAGTTTGAGCTGACCCAAAATGCAGTATTTTCTACTTTAAGCTTTATTACAGTCACAGAATTAAAAAAAAAGAAAAACAAACATGTATGCACAGAACTAGCTAAGATATAAGAGGACCTCTGTGGAATATTGTTAATGCAAAAAGATATGCATATACTGACAGCTGTATCAACATCTGTAGACATTGGTTGTTTCCCTTTATAGTGAATTATGTTGAAAAACAACGTACTCTATTTACATGTCCTGTATCCACAGAGACATACAACTACTTGTCTATAGGTGTGTGTCATTCAGTAGGCTTTATTCGGCACAGTACAGTAAAGGGAATTGTTCACCTATCTATCCCTAGAAGGCATACTGCTCCTGCCAGTGGAAAAGCACCTCACAAGTCCAGGAATGTAAGTCATCTGTCCTACAATGACATAATAATCAATGTAGTTGCATTTAGCTCATTCCATGTTTTTCTTCGGAATCAAATAGCAACACACACATTTCAGCCAAATTTTTTGAACTGTTAACCCACAGCCCTGTTTCTTCCCTGTTACTAGACTCCAGTTATGATCTTTGTACTGACTGTTCTCCTGACTGACTCATTTCAGGGCTCCAAAGAGTGCGCCAGCTGGGGAAAAACACAAGATACTTCAGACGAAGGCTGCATGAAATGGGCTTCATCATTTATGGCAATGATGATTCTCCTGTTGTCCCCTTACTCCTTTATATGCCTGGTAAGATAGGGTAAGTACTGAAAAAACACTGTTGGCAGAACAAACGCTATTCATGTTCATACGTTATTTGGTATACACTGTGAAAACTGTCGTTATACGTGGTAGATGCTTCACAAGAGAAACATACGCTGTTAGGTGAATTCACCATTTAGTTCTGCTCTATTTTAAATTTGGCCCTAGACTTAATTTTGAGCTGTATTCAGTATTCAGAGTTTTTAAAGTTTCTCTTATCCTTTTTTACCTTGCTCTGGAATAATACTTTTCATAGCATTTTGAATTTGGATTTTTTTTTTAATTTGTAATCATTAAAAGAGATACATTGCCTTTGATGTATGAATTGTTTTGGATGGATGCTCTTTTTCCCCATCTGATCTTTGAACAGTCTTTGCATGTTTTACCATTCAGTACCTATCAGGCAGCACTTGTGCACTGACTTGGACATGCAGACCAGAAGGCAGTAGTAGCAAAATGTAAGGGTTCAGCTATAGGGAGTATTTGCAAGTAGCATAGGGTGGCTATGTGCTCTAGGTCTAGTACATACCACACAAAATGTTCCTAAACTGGCGGAGTAATTGTGAGAGCAAAGAAAACATCAGATTTGTTTTATTCCTGTTCATGTGCAGGAACCCAGCTCTCACACCTTCCAGAAGCCCAACTTCTTCCGTGTTTAGGGACTGTGAATGCCCACACATTCTGATTTGCACTCCAAGCCTTTCATTGACATAAATGAATCATGTCTGTTCTACAGTGCTCTCTCTGCCATCACACTTCTAGTATTTGACACCCACTTGGCTTCATGAGCTGTTAAGCAGCAAAGAATCTCAGTCCTACTGGTAAAATTCTGGCTCTTATTGAATTCAATGGGAATATTACCATCCACTTCAATTGAAGACAGGATTTTACCCATTGTTTTATTATACTTGAATGTTTTCTCTCTGTGGTCAGTTTATTGGAGATAATTTACTCTTGTTTTTTTCCTTGTTCTTCTCTCCTTAGGGCTTTTGCAAGACGCATGTTAGAAAAAAATATCGGGGTGGTTGTTGTTGGGTTTCCAGCTACTCCTATCACAGAATCCAGGGCTCGGTTTTGTGTGTCAGCCGCACATACACGGGAGATGTTAGACACGGTAAGCACAGCAGATGTCCTGCTGAAATTAACTTCAGATGCAAAGGAGGTTGGGAGAAGCTGTGTGTCTGTTACTTTGAATCTCAATAATTCATTTTTACATTTGTTTTTCTGGCCTTGTCACTTGATCTTTAAAGGCATTTTAGCCTTATATATTTTATTTTTCAAAATAAATTACGGGACAGTTAACTTGTTATGTTCTTCTATTTCTAATAGTGACCAAATCTGTCATCGCTAATAAAGACCTACATGAAGAGCACAGCAAGACAAAAGTTAAATGCTAGGTCAAAACTATCAGAGTAGGAAACCTGAAACGATATGGAAATAATTGAAAATCAAGTTTTCCATACCCTTATTTTCATTCCATATTTCCACGTGTTTCTTGAATTGCAGAAGTATATGGGACAGCCTTGGGGGCACAGGTGGAAATTGCAAACAGTATTTGGAACTGTTTGAACCTAATGAAGTTTAATTGGTGCTGTCTGGCCTGTCTCAGTTCTCTATCTTTCTCTGATATCAGAAATACTGTTAAGAGTACGTTGAGACTTCCATCACAAACCTGTGTTCCAACGCAGTCAGAAATGTGTTTAAAATAAACTCTTTGAAATTTTCCATCTCCCTTTCTTGCCGAAGGTGTTTTTGGCCTGGCTTAATATACGTTCTTTCATGCTCAGAATAAGCCAACTTAGAGGCATGAAACACAGAGGCCTTAACAGTGAATTTCAGGCTTGCTTTCTCCTCTCTTTGCACAAGTATAACGGTCAAATCAAAAAATCCGTGAACGCGGAAGGCATTTGAGTTAAAGGTGCCGCTCCTTCATGCACACGAGCACCTGTGCCTGCAGAGAGCCCCTGGTTCTCCATTTGCATCCTGAGATTCACGTGGAGCTTGAGGCCAGGACCCTGCCCGGCTGACCAGCTCCCACACCAGTGTAGATCCCTTTCAAACAACATGGAAAAATCTGCCTTGCATGTGTGCAGTGTAAAATTCCTGCTGCTCTTAAAGGTGCAGTGGTTGTCAACAAGGTATAATACCATGAAGATAACATTGCATAGAACAGGGCATAGCTACATACTTGTGTTGGTCATTGTCAGCTTTTGCTGTTTGACTGTGTAGATTTTGGCTTATGTAACTAATAATAGGCGATGAAGCTGATCTGAAGATCTTGAGGTTGCTGCTTTGACTTTCTTCCTCTCCTCCCACCCCCAAATGTCAAGCCGATTACATTTTGGGGCCATCGTTGCAAGTTAACTCCCTGCTACCTGCACACTGCTGCTTCCCAGTACCAGTGAAGGTACACTCCCCAGCCATCATTCTTGAACATGCTGTATTTTTGCCTTTGAAAGTGGGATCATTGCCATAGTACTTGTGGCATTCTTTAAATGTCCTTACAGTTTGGGGGAGTGGAAATGCCCTGAGTTTAATTACTTGCAGATGGAAAGTTTTTAGGACAAACACTTTGCGAATACGCCAAAAACCAGGGTAACAACAGGTAACAAGCACAATGAAAACTTTTCCCTTTGGCAAAATTTGGTTTGAATCTCAGCCTGGAACTAAAAAGAGGAAAGATCCATGAAAGGGCAAGCTCCCAAGAACAACTTCCTTAATGACCTTGAAGCTATCTCACTGCATAAACCATTACTAAATTACTCCTTTCTGTCCTTGAGCTCATTTTAGTGGCTTAACAGAAACAGGCTCAAAATCAAAATTGCTGCTTTCTTCTTTGATGCCACAAGGTTGGCTGCTCTTGAATGTGGATCAGATGCTGCAAAACACTGAGCTGCTTCTCTATGATATAGAGTTCCCTGGCTACTTTCTGGATCTACTGAGAGCTGGGGACACAGCTCAGCAAATTGCATTACAATATTAATGCATTATTAATCATGCCTGTGATATTAATGCAAGAAGATAACGGAATGCACTAAAAATATCTTAAACTTTTCACACTATTTATGATGACTTTGATCAGCACAGTGGGCTGAGTGAGTCCCATCTAAGAAAATGCAGTGGCAAGTCCAGTCTTTGGGATCTATCGAGAAATACTGAAAGTATTTCCTTACACGTCCCTTTCGCACAAACAGAGATAACTTTTTATCTGGATTATTATCTCCCTGTGTTTTTAGAGAAAGGTGATTTTTTCCATCTGTGCTCAATTAATGTACTTACTAAGAAACCATAACCTACCGAAGGAGTAACTTCTGGTCTCATAGACCCTATTGTACATCTACGACTGCATTGACGTTCACTACAGGAGAATGAAAGCAAAATTTGCCCATTTGCCCTTTAAACTTTCTTTAATTGATGCTTTTATGATCTTCTTGTTCTGCTGTAAAGTAGAGGTTACTAGAACTTCATTTCTTTTCCAAGAGAATTGACACAGTATAATGGTCTTACAGGTTTTGAATGCTCTGGATGAATTGGGTGATTTTCTACATCTGAAATATTCCCGATATTCCAAGTCATCTCATCCCGAATTGTATGAAGAATCTAGGCTTGAACTTGAAGATTAAGTTTTCCACCCATGAAGAGAACATTATGATGCTATGAAAGGGGGAAAACCCGAAAACTAAAAAATAAGAATGCATTTCTTCCCTTCGAAGGACAATTTTTGTTTCTCAGTTAATTGAAAGGAGGGGAAGCTTGGGTGTTGCATTTTATTGTATCGAATTTCTGTATTCAAGAGACTGAAATATTGATACAGATTTGCCTCCCCAGGAGATCTGTCCTTCTTACGGTATTTTTGATGCAGAATGAATGCATCCATTGATTGAGTTGCTAACGTACAGCTTTTGTTACGGCCCCTTTTTATGAAGAGGCTTCAGATAGTCTTAATTGTGACTGCAATAATAAAGTTCAAAAACTGAATGTATTCCAGTGTAGTATGGTAACATAGCCGAGCTTCATCAGTGAGATTGACTTTTATCTGTTAAAGAGCATAAATCAAGACATTGCTGTGGACTGCTATAGAGCAGAAAGTAATCCCTTTAACTAAGTTGCCCTATCATGCATTTCTCCAAGGACAGAAAATGTTAGAAGGTGGCTAATGCTGAGAACAAGGGAAGTAGCCTGATCAGATCATACATTTCTGACAGCAGATTATGGGAAAGGGAAAATGCCTCCTCCCCTCCACAGACCCTTTCTCAGCCACTTAGATACACTATAACCTTCGTAATGTACAAAAATTTGGGCTTAGACATAAACAGAAATGCTTTTCTGCTAACACGTTTGACCTACAGCCTTTCACATCTTATCACAACGTAAGTTCTTCAGCAGGCTTGCTCCCTTTTTGTGTAGCAGTAGTAAATAATTTTAATAACCATTTAACTTTCCCGTAAAAACCTTGATCAAAACAGTCAGATACTTCCAGTTCACAAACTGCAGATGACATTTATAGGCCCATTCCTAAGTTTCTTGAACTACTTATGGGCTTAATAAATTCACTAACAAGTACATAATGCTGAAGCTGTTAGTTATACAGAATGTGAAGTTCAAGACACCATAAGCAGTTCTGCCACCTGTTAAATTGAAAACTCCGCCATTTCTAAATGTGCTAAAGTCATCCACTTCATAACATTTCTTGAAATATTCTTGTCTGTTTTATGCATGTCAAGGGTTGTTTTAGTTGTCTAGTTGCAGACTTTTTTGAGCGGTTCGTTTTTCAAATAACTGATTATGTCATCTGAGGGGGAAGATGTCCTTGTCCCCTTTTCCACTGCCCGAGTGACAAATGCTCAAAGATACTTGAAGGAATTGTTAGAGCCGGCAGTTTCCCTGCAACGCCTGCAGCAGCATTGTCATCAGGCTTATGTGGGCTGAGTTGTTTGAAGGAGATTGGAGGCTTTTTCCCTTTTTTGCAGGGTTGAAAAGCGGTTCTGCAGCTTTAAGAATGAACTCCAAACCATTCCACGCTATCAAATGTCATTGTAAACACATCAGATGAGAGATGTTTAGCTTTCTGTTGCACAGATGTACCACACTTTCATGTTCTCTTGAAAGCTGTGGTGTAAACTTAACCCACAGCTGCAATATTAGATTTAAGAACAGAACAATTAAATTGCGGAATACCAATTACACTATATTACTCCCTGCTTGTTAAAGCAGCTTTCAGGATATAACAAGGCTGATTGGTTATGAGGGCCCATTTTTTGTTGGATTTTTGTTGTTGTTGTTGTGCAAGTTAATAAAAATCCAGTGGTGCTATAACTTTAAGAATTGATTACAACACATTCCATAATATCAAATGTCGGCTTTAGGAAACATATATCAAGGGCTGGGGGAGGACTAAATGGTGTCATATGATTCGTCACTTTGGTAGACAGACTTGAAAAACATTGCAAAAGTTCAAGGGAGCTGTGTTGGTGGATAAGAGCAAACTCACTGTATAAATATTAAAATACTCAAGCACAGGACAGAGAAATTAGGAAACGTGAACTTTGTCTTTGCGTAACCTGGCAATTTGCAATGTACAGCTTTGCTACATGCAGGGTGAGTGCACTTTCTGTGAAGGAGATGGGTTGAGAAATGTCTGCAACCTGTTCCTCGAGGAAAAGTACTGAATTTGATATATTGCGTTTTGATCTCTATTGCCGAACATCTGCGGCCAGATCCTCAGTTGACTTCTGACCTTCCATCTTGGGGTATACAGCCGTAGTTTATATTTCAGCAAACATTATTACACGTGCTGTTGCAGGCAACACGCTATTTCCCTCAAAGAGAGGCCTGAGATTGATTAAGCTACAGAATGATCACTTTTTCTCCCCCTATAGGGGAATGTTTTCTGTCTAAAGCCGAATTCCTCCCGCTCTCAGAACATTACTCTCTCTCCTATTGAGGAGACGGGACAGCTATTTTTCAGAGACTGTCAGTTGATTTATTATATGCTCTCTTCTGATTTCTTCCATCCCTTACACATTAGAGAAAGTACAGGCTGACTATCCCTGGGCTTGGGGAGCAGTTAGGGAGAAATCCCTGCTCCACTGGTGCAATAATAAAACTCCCCGGAACTTCAGACTTTTAGATTTTCCCCATGAGGCTTAGTTATGGTCTGGCACTGGCTTTTCTATCAGCATAATTTCAGTGGAGTTTTTCCAGATTTACATCAATTTTAATAGATTTAGAGTTGATCGGCACTTGGAGACTCTATTTTAGCTAGCTTAAGAAAAAAAATGATGGAGTACTTATTAGGGAATTAGCACATCTAGCATAAGGATCACATATTTCCTAGAATATACTCCATCTTCAGGCATGCATGTTATTGGGAGATATAGTTCTCTGTAATTGTTTTAGAAGGCTTTGAAGAACTGCCTTCAATAAATAAACATTGCTCAAGTTGTCATATTTTAATCCAGTGGAAGTGTAAGTATGAACACACTAACTTTTTGTTGGTAAGCTGCAGTTCCAGCATCTTGTTATCTTACATAAAATGTTGATTGACCTTCACGCTATGGGAAGACTCAAGAGCTGTCTGTTTGACAGAGTATCTGAATTGTTTGCCCTTTCCTGTACCTTTATCCCACCTCATCTTTTAGAAAGCCTTCATTTCCTGAGCTTATCTAACTTGTCAAGGTGGTTCCCCCATCCACTTCTCCTGCCTCTTTATATCGCTCTCTCTGTTCTGCTAGCTTCTGTCCTCTGGGTCTAGGGGAAAGCACGCTGGCAGCTGCAGAGGACTTGAAGTGTAACAGTTGGCTTTTTAGGTATTGTCTCACTCTGCAAGGATACCTTTCCTGGTATCCTCATCAGCTCCTGCAGACTTTAATCTTTCCTTTTCAAATAAAAGCTTCCTACTGATGGTGCTAAGTTTCTAAGCTGAACCGAATCTGAACTGCCGGAGCTGTTGAATGGGCTTGATCTATCACTCATGCAAGTGTAGATCAGGTTAAATCTTGCTTTGAAGTCAATACTGTTGGTTTAAAACTAGTGCAACCGTGAGAGCAACCTGTCAGTGTGAGGTGAGCTGCCTGCATTTATTTCAGAGGGGTTTGAATGCTGACATCTTTGGACTGTTTCACAGCCGCTGCTCTTCACAGGGGACCAAGAGATGGGAGTGGATTTATTTAAGGTAGGATTTCAATTTTCTTGGGTTTTTTCTTTTTTTTTTTTTTTTTTTTTTTCCCCAAAGTGTGTTTAGTTGAAGGTGCATCACATATTTCCCTGTCCTGCTGAGACAGGGAACAAAATAATGATGTAAGAAAAGCAATCCACACTAGAAGTGTTTATGTACTTTCTAGCCTACTTAGAAATCCAACAGAGATTCTCTAATATATGATCTGCTTTTTATTTGTGCATAAAGTTTAATTGTTCTTCAAATTAAAACACAGATCAGGACCAAATTTTAAAGGAACCACACCACCAGCTGAGAAATGGCAGATATCATTCCAATATTGGCAGCTGAACATTTGAGCCTCCAGATGCCTTCAAAAAAAGCATCTAGGTGTTTCCCCCGTTTACTCACACATCCAGCATTGCTTGTGCTCGCTGCAGACCAGTCACAAGATAATGAGAATCTCACTCTATCCATTAGCGAGACAGAACTTCAGACCTGTCAGGATGGTCCCAAAACCACCACCCAAGTGACCACATGAAATAATAACTCAGCACCATCAGAACAGGAGTCTGGGGTCAGAATCAGACTGGTTGCTCAGCAATTACCTAGGAGATGAGTGTGTTTCTTTGCACATATGTAGTATGTCACTGAGAAGTGACATACGGGAGCAGTGATAAATCCATTTATATCACATGCTAGTCAAATGAAAAGGGCAACGTAGAGGCACAGGATCTGGAGACACGTGATGGATCTGGAGACTTAGACTAGATCCAGTTGTGTGCAAAGAAGTTTTCCATGCAAGTGTTACAGGAGTCGTTAAATCTTTTTAACCAGCTAGGTGGAAAACTTGGTCTTTAATATCAAAATAGTGACTGCAAAGCAGGCAAAGAGAGATACTGCACCCCATGTGTTACTCCAGTTTGTTTATGCAGAGAAGGCAGGGTAGATAGGGTGCCGTAGCAGATGTCCCTGATCTACTCTATTACGTTTCGTAGATCCGTTTTGGAGAGTCAGTTCTGCCAGATGCTGTGCCAAGGCCAACAAGTATTAATTGTTATCAATATACCTGAGTTCAACAGCTTGTGCTGCAGGGGTAACCAGGTTTGCATTAATGCTTGAACCACCACGTACAGAGAACAGTGCTGAGGCTGAAAATTGTTCAGAGATCATTCTAGTGACAACCATGCACAGCATCGCTGATGATTGTGATGCCCTCATTGGGCACCATTGCCGGGATGCCAGCGCTGGGAGTAGCTGTGGTATGGTGACAACTGCCCGTGCTGCTCTGCCAGGTGTAACTGATGTGGCTCCAGGACAGGCATGACAGTCTATCCTCTTCTTTGCAGATACAGAAGGACATGGCCTGTAGGTCACTCCAGCAGATGAGTTTCTTTCTGGCAAATCAGCTCAACCAGAAGATGTAGCCATGAAAGCAGGACGCTGTAGGAAGTCTAGAAAATCAATTCTCACAGGTAAGTCAAGTACTTGCAGTAACAGACAAAGAAATTTTGATATGTGTAACATGGAGCGATGGTGCCAGATGTGATGGGTGAAGCTTGCTTTTCTATCACCCCCATTGAAATTGTCTCAATTGCTATGAACGTGAGCTGACTCTAGTATCATGTGAATGGGACAAGGTATATGTATCCTCCAGTTCCTGGAGCATAGAACTGCTCTCTGATGCCATGAAGTATGAAGTACCATCATGTTTGTTGCCCTTTTCTTCAGTAGCTCCATTTCCACTCCCAGCACAGCAAGCAGCAGGTCTATCTTACCAGTTCAGAGCACAGCATTAAGTGGACAGCTAAGCCTATTCAGGTCCAATATGATCCTATATCGTCTATGGCACTGCAGTGAGTAAATGTTTCTTGGCACAGGCTGGCTTTTGCTGTGCTGCAGATAAGCCTCTTGTCTCAAGCAGGTTCCTCACCTGTTAACCTCTCCAGCAGCTCTTCTGGAATAGCACAGAAGTGATGAAATCAGTGGGGACATTTCAAAAGCATAGCTTCCCCCGTATGTTTCCTGGAGCTTGCTCTGACACAAGTATCCTGTGTGTGTCCTCCTCTCCCCTTGTTGTTACCACACAAACCTCGTGATGACTTGGCGCTCTGCACTGTACAGAAACTGTTTTGCGCGTTGCTGGGGATCCTACTTTCATGTGGGAGCTGCTTTTCCAAAAACCCTAACACCAAGGATGCAGCTACTCTCAGCCAGAGTGGTCAGAAGAGGCATGATATTTTTCATAGTTCCTGGACCATCTATTTACACTTTGGCATTTCCCAGTGTGCAGAACATCCTGATACAAACTCTCTGACTCCCACTGCACACTCCAATACTCATATTTTTAAAATTGCTCAGCAAACCACTCTAACCTATGGGCCAGAGCTCTAAATTAGATGCAAGAGACCCAGTTCTGATCTGTCTCTGCTCTGCTAAGTAATTGCAGATGAGACACATTATCGTTCCTTGCCTCATTTTTATCCCTCTGTAAAACTATGATAGTGATCCTGATTTATTTGTAAAACACTCGGTGGAACTGATGAGAAGAGCTACGAAAGAGCTAAGTGTTGTTGTTGTCTGAGTGATCTTTTAATTTCTACATCTTAGAACTTCTCCATTAATCCTGTAAAAGTCACGAGTACTCTGTTTACCAGACCTAGTGTACGAGACAGTACAATGATGAAGACTAATTATAAATCATAGAAAAAATTTCTGGAAAACAGATTCTTTTAGCATTTCCATTCTGTGCAGGCTTTGTCAGTGTTTTACTACAATGATGCCAGTTGGATTAGGAAGCTTTTTAAAATGTGAATTTATCTTTTCAAAGATTTGTAGCCAGCCTTTCCAGTTTGTTAAAATGTAATTAGTGTCTGCTTGTTAATATGATGTTCATTGATTTTTAAAGTACACAGACTTCAAAGCTAAAAATAAATAAATAAAAAGAGAGATAATTCAAACCAGAGTGGAACAGCTCGGACAGTTTTACTCTTTTGCCAGGATCCCAAAGCTGTTGTGTTCAAACAATGCCACAGTTTGAGTGGAAATGTGAAGATTAAATCCAAACCCTGCATGTCAGCTTTTTTGCAAATGACTATCCAGGATTTCAATAAAATGCCCAACCACAACAGATCATGTTGCAGGGATTTTTATTGCTTAACAGCTTGTGATAGTCTCCTGTTTCTCTAACATGTATTATAAACCAATGCACCTAGCGCCTAGTAAGTATGAGTGGAATTTTGGTACCTAACTCCGCTAGGCTCTTTTGAAGAATAACTTGAAATGGACAAAAGAGGAAAGGGTTCACAAAGATGGTGGATGGTTGCAGAGGCTCCCAGTTGAACATCAGTGCGGTGTGGCACACGATGGAAGGTACATAAGTATGAAATGTAATTTGATCACAGTCACGGAGGAAACAATGCAAGCACTAAAGAGGCAAGTGGAGGTAACTCAAAATTCAGACAGGAATTCAAAGATGTGATTGAGGAATATCCTGAGGAGACAGCAGAAGCAACACTAGAGCACAACACCTGAAGAAGAAGAAGGCCTGGAGAGCAGAAAGGTGGGAAGGGATATCCATGGCAGAACCCTACCCAAGTGCAAGAGAGCAGATGAAATGGGCCAGTGCAGGAGAGGTGAAGCTAAGCAACAAATTTGTTCAACTGGAGAAGGAAAACTATTCAGAGGCAAAGAAGAAAGGAAGGGAAACTACCCCCCAAAGACAAAATGACAAGACAGTGGAGACAGACAGGGTTGAGACTCCACCGGGGAGAATGAGGAGGCAAAGAAAAGACAGACTGATTTTTCAGACAAGCAGGAGAGAAGAGGAGATCCCACCACACCAGTATGACATGGGTGTCCCTGACAGCAGACAGGTGCCTGGATTGTTTAGAGCAAGGGAGGAACAATGTGGAGCCAAAAAGCAGAGAGATTCCTTGTTCTTCCATAACTAGGAATGTTAGATGTGAACCAGTGGCAAAGAAAATAAGGAAAGATGATGGAAACAAAGATTGTCTTCTGTTCAGGACAAGTGATACTGTGGAAACAGGTCAAAAACAACTCCCAACGGAGACAGAACAATGATTTAAGATACAGATGCTTCAGTAGTTTTTCCACAGAACTCTTCCAGTCCCAACGGAAAATGATAAGGTAATAAAAAGTTATATATTTCCTCAGAACTAGCTCTGTGAAGGAAATTTGGGCATGTTTGATCACTGAGCGGCAAACAGCTAAAGTAGATTCTTCTCTGAGGGTGGTCTCCATTTGGCCACTTGTGATACTAGCCTTACAGGACTAAAATTGGCAACAGTGAGTAAAGCCAGTTTTCAAGTGTAAAACAGGGAGAAACGGGCACAACAGCCCTGTCTGATTTTCATGCTGGGTTTTAACAGATGGGAAAAGAAATATCTTGGTAGCGAATATAGTAAGGGACAATGGACCTCAAAAGAATAAAGGCACAGTGACAGCAAAGTATTCATTCTGTGCTGGTCCCGATATAAGAAGATATTATTTTCTAAAGGTTTTGAAATTGCCATTCACTTTATAATTGCAGATTTACTGTGTGATGCCATCCATGGTGAGCACAGAAGGAGGTCAGCTGTGTGATAACATCTAAGCTTTGATTTCTGTATTGTATACAATATAAGTGTTCTGGTCTCTTTCTGTTCTTTGAAAATCAAGGGGCCACCTAAGTTTTAAAACCACTTCATAGTCATGCCAGACAGTACTGACAGGAGATGTAGTCAGTGAAAACACTTTGCCAAGTGGTAAAAAAGAAAGTGGAAAAGGATGGAGAGAAATCATTGAGTTCAGGATTGCCTAGTTGCTTTAGAAACTGCTGTTTGTAAGAGTCTCGCAGTCTGAGTCTTGTCAAGTCATCACATGAGGCTGTAGACATGGTTTGATTTAAGCCGTTTCAGTAGTAAGTCTTCATTACCTTGGTTCACTTTGCCTTAACCAAGAGCATAGATAAAAGCATCTCTGTAGACAGACAGAAGATTGTAAATAAAAGCAAAGTTTAGGCAATGGTAGCTTTCAGAACAGGGATGATGCTGATGACCACGAGGGAGCAGCAACTGCTTTCTTTGTTACTTCTGAAGCCAGCAGGGATATTTGTCCATGGATTTGTCCATGGATGCAGCACACTGAATGCATTTAAGTCCCCTACGTAAGTGTCAATCACCAGCAGCCAAAATAACAGTCAGTGAAGAGTGAGGAGCTCAGAAGTTTTGAATGTGGAGTCAGGATCTTCTCTAAGTCAAATTTGATTTTAAAAATTGTCTTAGGGATTTGCATCTCAGTGGTGTCACTGGAGGGAGTCCTTGGGAAGAAGAGTTGGTAGGGAGAATGCACTCGACGCAACTGGTTAAGTAATCCTCTAAATCTGGTAGAACAAGTAAGGTAGAAGTATCCTGTAGGTACAGGACAAGTGGCAAAGAAAAGCAATGCTGTGGTAAGAAAGCAGAGGCATAAAGTGAGAACCGTGAAATATCAACCTGAGAGAAATGGTGCAAAGGTAATGAAAGCAAATCATAATGGGTCTCTTAGCCATAAAAAGGGAAGCAAAGAATTGAGTCATGATGTAGTGAAGTTGGGGAATTTACTGCATATGGCAGTGGCAAAAAAAGTCAAAGATTTGGCTATGAATGTGCCCTGAGGAGCCCAGCGTGGTGGCAGAGGTGTGATGCAGCATTGGCTGAGCTGCCCTTGAAATAGAACCTGCAGCACTGAGATGTATAGAGCAAATGAGCAAGGAATCAAGAAAAGCAAAAGGCAATGTTGGAAAGACTTAAAATAATTAAGGGAGGAGGAGATAGCATGGATCCAAACACCCTAAAAATCATTGATACAGGGGAACTGAAGACCTATAAGGGTGATCAAGAGCTTGCTTAGGCAACGCACAATGAAAACTTCCCCATGGAAGAGAAGTTGTAAGGTGGGTCACAATCAGTCAGCAAAGGATTAGATAACACACTCAAGGGAAGAACGCAGGGATAAAGTGATGCTAGGTGTAGGGGATTGGATTTGAGGACCCACGAGGCCCTGTCCAGCTTAATCATCTATGATTCCATGGAGACAGCAATGAAAGACCTGCATTGTCTCCCTGAGAACTAATTTCATTAGGTATGGGCTTAGGTCACGTATTACAAATAGGTCTCTTTTATGTAGGATTCTAGTTTGGAGTTTGCAGTGATTGATGGATTCATTAAAACGTCATCACTGAAACGGACAAGAATTTTCCGTTTAAAAATAAATAAATGACGACAGAAACAGCAAAAGAGCCTTCTGCTTTTCTTGTTCATTCTCCCTGCAGCTTAATATGGTTCAGGAGGCTGCTTGGTGGGAGAGAGAGGAGACAGGATAAGAAAGGATTAGCAAGGGATATCACTATTTCATTTAGATCTTTGGCTACCTGGTTGCTCTTAAATTCTACCTCCCAGTATCTTTGTTTTTCTGAACGTCACATAAGCATCATTCTGGCGCTGAATAATATTTATACTGTGATCTCCCATTTGGTCTGGAAAAGGCACTTGGCCAGATTCTCAGGTACTTATAACTGAGCTTTACTGTACAGATGTAAGCAGAGTTGCACTTGAAGACCCAGCCCACTGCATTACTGCTTGTACAGCTGTGCTGTCTTTTTAAAGCCAGATTTGTCCGTATAGAAAGATTTTCTCCACAGAATTTGGCTGTCATCCTTGTGACAGTATGTTACATCTTCAAGTAGATCCCATGGGCCAAATTAATTGTAGTATTCTACTGATGTCAGTGATGTTACCCCAAGTGTGAATTTGGCCCCATTGTTCTAAGGCTAATAGAGATTTTTTTTTAATGAAAGTGGATCATAAAATATTCTCAGATTTTCATCTGGTTTCGCTTATAGTAATTATCCTTTCCTGGAGCTGAGTAGTAAAGAAAATATTCATATTCTCCAGTGTCTGGTATAAGTTGCAGTGCTTGTTTGCTGCAGCCCAAGTCACAAGCTACAGACAGAAATGGATGCATTTGTCTATGTCTGTACGGAAAGAGTTAGCCACTTTCTCCACATGAGAAGCAACATGGCAAAGGCTTTTAAAGTTCTCTAGTATCAGTGCTGTATCAATGAAACACATCGATTTTCAGTGGCTTTTTATACTTTAGAAGGAAACTCTTCTGGCAACAAATGCATCGAGATAACATTGAATTCCACTCCTTGTTATTAACGGAGACAAAAGACGTTCTTTTTAACAGGTTTGCATTTTTTTGAAGTAATATCTGTAAGGCTTGCAGAAATAATAGTGCGAGAGGGAGCTGGCATATTTTTGCTGACAGCTTGCACCCAGTTAGGTTAGAGAAGACATGGGATGTGATTACGGTAAAATTAGCCGAACCAGGCAGTTATTACAGGTGGTTCCTACTCCTGATCTGAATAACACACCTGAGGGAAAGCACAGTTGGGACTCCACTGCTATCATTTTGGAAAGAGAGGCTGGCTGTCTCTGCCTGGCCACTGGTGGACTGCACTTGCTGTGTACAACAGCTAGTGCTCCCAAATTTGTGTTGGGTGAAGTCTTTGCAGAAATGTGAAGAACCAGAGGGGGTCTGGTTGAACTGTTGTGTCACTCACTGTTCAGCGCAATCTTTCCACTACAAATTTGAGGAACGTCAATGAAAAAGCTTAAGTGGATATAAGACATCTCCTGAAACGCCATATAAGGAGTAGAAGGAACTTTACAGGGCATACATTTATTTATAGCAAACCTAAGGTGCAAAGTCTACAGCTGGAGCTCTCCATCCCTCTCTAAACCACTGGGACTCCTCACATACTCTTCTTGACCAAACCTTTTGGTCAATTTTATATTGCCATGGAATAGAACAGTCACCGAACAGGAGTGCTCTTGATTTACAAAAAGTCAACAAATAGTTTAAGACTTTAATCTCCTGAATAAATGTTTAAAGAAACAGGCATGAAAATGAAGGATGTGGAGCTGGTACTGCCTCTCAAGCTTTAGGAATCTGTTTCTGCAGGTGCATTTCAAGCTTCATCGGGGGAAACCAACCTTCAGAGTCCACAAGAACTGAAAGAAACCATGGTGCAGAATGAGTTTTTTCTATCTGAGCTCAGTGGCCACTACCCTAATGCACTCCAGCATGTTATTTGGCCCTCTGGATGTTTAATGAAGAATAAAGACCAGTTCTACCTCTGTGGTAGTTGAGAGTGGGAGTTATTCTTGAAAGAGAAATGCTGATATTGGATCAGCCCTAAAAGTAGTGGTGAAAGCTATTCTGTTATTATGCAATTTTCTTTTCTTTCTGTTGTGAGTACGGGGTGGAAGAAAATGCAGAGATTGACCCTGTGCCCATGTAAACAGTGGATCTGTGAAAACCATACTTCCTGATGAAAGGAAAATAACGTCCTAAGCAAACAAATATGATGTACCCTAACAAAAAAGACAAGAGTGATCTCTAACTCTAGCTATCCCCCCCCTTTTTTTTTTCCACAAGAATGAGGGAAAGCAGCTGAATCTACTGTATGTTTTCTGGAAATCTATGGGGAGTCTCTTAAATAATTAACTAAACCATTTGCTGGATTTCTCCTAACTCAATATCAATGTTTAAGTACACTTTTTCCTCCAGAGTTAAGGATCCGATTTCAGATGGTTTTAGTGTCAAAGACAGGCAGAATTTTCAGCAGAATACATTTCTCTCCAGTGTATATAGGAGAAATGTCAATTGGACATAGCTACGTGTACTTCAGGACATATTTCATGCTGTTTCTCATAGCTGTATCTACTGACTACTGCTCCTTGGTGTCTAGGAACTCTCTTTCTTTGCCATCTGTTTATCTGTCAGGCCTTCAGAGAGCGCTCTGTGACTTCAGTGCAACTCTACTGTCCCATTAAAATGGCTCTGTGCATGCACAGCCTTAAAATACAGAAGTGTGAAGGTGGAGACAATTCATTCACTGTGGTAGGGAAAAGCCAAAGACCAACTCTCTCTGAGCCTTTAAAATTAGGATGAGAAAAAAAATTACAAAAACATGTCTGCTGTCAAAGACAGTCTCTTAGTGATGTCTCCACACAGCGATGTTCTCCTGAAGGATGAATAGTTGTCTCCATTTTTAACAGGTGTGGTGACGCCCTGTTACCCTTAAAAATGGTTGAAGCTGGAGCAAAGCTTTCCTAATGAAACTTGAAACCAGGTAAAACTGCCTACTTCAGCAGGTCTAATAAAATCCTGCAATTCGGGCCAGTTGTGCTGATATTTGCAAACTAGGGCGCAGTTTAGTGCAAACACAGGAAATTTACTGTAAGAGGTGGAAACCAGGCAGTGCTTGGTAATGCCACATCATGCTGCTGCTGGAGTCAGCGCAAGTCAGTAATTTAACGTTGGAGATTTTAGATGGGCGTAAATTGCAGAAACTGAACGTAGTTCTACGGGAGCTGAATACATCAGAATCAAAACCAGGACAGGTTACTAATCCACAGAAACAAATACTATCCATTTTCATACTGATCTGGTTGAAACCAAGAGTTACAAAGTTGTTTCCAAGCCTCAAGGTCAAGACTTTTTTCTCTTGCTTATAGCAGTCTGTACTTTATATCAACATCTCTTGTGGACCTCCTTACTTCATAAGGTACTAGGGAAATTCCAGAGAGCCAGAAGTGAACAAATGTTTCATTGTTTTAGAAGTACGAAGGAGGTGATCCCCTTCTCCCAGCCTCCCCAAGTAAATATAGGCCAGTTAACCTGATGTCGGTTCTGAGACAACTGCAAGAAAATCAGATGTGCAAAATAGTCAACATCTAGTTAAAGAGACGGTGATATAAATAACACTAGTCAGTATAGTTTTGATAATAAAAATGACTGTACAAAACAGTTTTTAAATGTTATGACCCAAAACGTAGCACATATTAAATGAGTACTGATACATCAGAACTGAAGGGTATCAGAAGGGTGTTTTTATCAAGGTTCTGCAATGATTTGTTCTTGCCCCCAGGCTATTCATTATTGTTATCAAGGATTTGAAAGAAAAAAATAAATAAATTAGCTGCTGGAAAAGTTGCAGATACGCCATAGTGGTAAATAAACAAGACAGGTCAAGTCTGCGAGGCAAACTGCAACACTTGGTAAACTAGATTCCTCTGAACACGTTTTAAAACAGCAAAACGCAAGGTCATACATTTGAGAACAAAGACTACAGATGACAGTTTACATCCTGGAAGCAGGGACTGTGAAAGCCTTGGCCCAGATACAGGCTGTGGGCTTTGTCACTACATACATGCGGACAGATTAAATCCAATCCCAACCATTATAAAATCTGCTTGTGTTAAATCTATATAATCGATCATTCTCAGTAGCCAGACCATTCAGTTCTCGGCCACTGTGCAGACTTTGGTGAAAGCTTGCCTGCTTGGGACAATTTTTCCCCATATTCCCAGTAGTTGGAAAAAGGCAGAGAGTACCTGATTTTGAACTTGAAACTTAGTTGGTTCTTCTCCCTCTGAAATGCCTTATCATCTGCAGCGAATATCCTGCAATTGTGAACATTGCCAGTTATCACACCAATTACCTGACAAGGGGTCTACTTTTAGGGCAGCTCTGCCAATTGTAAGTGAAGAAACAAGGCCCTGTGGAAATCAGAGAGTTCAAAACATCACTAAAGATCTGTTGGATAAATGGTGATGTTGGATTGGGAAGATCACTCTGCGTTCCTGGAGCTCATAAACGCTTCAAGATTGAGCAGTTCAGATTGTTCTTCTTTTTATGTAAGAAAGAATTTGTCAAATGTTCAGATGGTAAGAAATGCCAGGATTAAGGTTATCTGTGCAAACTAAAGTAATTTTCCTTGTGAGTAGGGATTAAGATAGCTTCTCATTGCATGACTGCTATTGATTTTTCCACAGGTCCCCTACCTTATTGATTTGGCATTTATCTTATTTTTAATACAGGCTCCTGAGTTCTATCTGACTTCTGAAAATGCAATGTGAGCTGTGAATCACTGGGGTTCTCCTGGAAAACATCATCCCATTGAGTCATCACTGAGCAGGTAAGCTGCCAAAAATGAGCATCAGCCCCACAGGTGGGGATATACCACAGGTAGGGAGCCAGAAGGGATTTCCTTACCCTCTTGGATTTCCCACCCACCATGGAGGTATTTCAAAGCCTGAGTAGGATGGAATGGAAAGAGAGAGGACTAGCGGTGATGATGAGCAGAGCTTCTTGGCTGTGCTGCAGGGTGGGAGTAGGCCACACTACAATGATGGGTGGTGGGAGGTTTGGTCTTCAGTCCATAAGCAGAGGGCTCAGCAGAAGCAGCCTGGCTGTTACAGTGCCCTTTGCTGACCGTTCTCGTTAACTATAGGAGAAGCTGCAACACTCTGCACTGGTAACAACCAGGCCATTTCTATGGTGCTAACTTGTGACCCGTGGGCACAAACTCTAGTACAAATATTGGAAAAATGTATTGTTAAGCTCTAGAAAGAGGTAGCACACACATACACACTTGCCCGTATTCATCTGACTAGGAACACTGCAAGCTCACGTAACCTGGACATTCATCTGATTGATGGTAAAGTGGTCACTCCCTCTCTCAGAGCAGGGCTGCAGCCTTTGCGTTATTCACTGGAAGCGGCATTTTTTCCTCTCTGGAAAAGGCCTGTGGCTGGTGATTTACACGGTTTGCCAGACCACCCTAGTTAAAGTTTCATGCCTTTCCAACGCCAGTGAATAGCATCCCTTTTCTGCACTTTTTGGTGAAGCTGGATTCCCTCTGTCACTGTAATGCTCCACATTCCTGCTGTACCCTTCCTTGCTTTCCGTGAGCAATAGCCTGTCCTTCCTGCCGGCCTGATTAGCACCAGTTAGCTCAAACCCAAATAACAGCACAGCATTTTTACTGAAAAGACCTCAAGGATTAATCAAACCTCTCCTAGCTCCTACGTATGGCAGTAAAGCAAAAACTGAGGTACAAACTGGCAAAGCAGCTTTTTTCTTTTTTCTGTTTTGGACTTTTTGGACGACCTGTAATGTTAGGTGTCCTTTCGGAAGGCAGCATGTCACAGAGCCTGACTGCTCTTGCCTCTTCCTTGTTCTTCAAATTGCAACTTTCTAGAAGATCTGAGCTATCCTCTTCTAATCAGTGTCCTAGCATAAGAAGCGATTGGGGTTTTTTAATCAAAATGTCTCAAGGTGCTGGTTTTCTCAAGCAAGCGGATTTGGCTTTCTAACAAAGTATGGCTGTGAGAGCCCTCCCCATACAAGCTTTTTTTTCTTTTGCTGTCTCCCAAGCTGCTTTGCCCTGCTGCAACTCTTGTGTTGCAAAGGCAGGAAGGCTCCTGGATTTCCTGTCTTTACCCAATGAACATCACTTAGCGTCCAGCCAGAAGACTTGGTCAGGATGAAAACAATATTGAATTTTGCAGGTCTCATTTATTTAAGAGAGTAAAACGCCTTTCTTTTCAAAGTGCTTCTCTTTAGCTTTCATTTCCTGTGCACAGAGTAGCTTTGTCTTGAGTACAATAATTAAGTTGTTGACCTTCCTTAGAGGTCAAACATAGCTTCCCTTTAGAGAAAGATAAAAACAAGCAATAATAGATACTTTGACTGGTCTAAGATACTTGGTCTGCATATCTGTGATGTTGTTGTAATTTTTGCTGGGTGTTTTTACCAAGATAATTCAAGATGAGATGCTGTTGATCCATTTATTTTGGTAGGTACACAAGATTTACTGAAGTTGTCTTTCCCCCATTCTTTATGAGAAAAAAAAAAATATTCCATTGTAACTACATCTAAGAGTGTGAGGTAGGATGTGAATGCCCTAATGAGAATGTTTCATGTGATTTTTAACATGGCATTTTACTCTTTTGAATGATTTTTTTCTCTAATCTTCTGTGACTGATTTTTTTTCAAGATCAAAGGTAATAGTGGAGAAGCCCAGACATCTTCATGCATTATACAAGCCAAATTGCCATTCTTTTTATGTTGCTCTTCCTTTTGTGTGGAAACAAATTTAAATTCTCCTTTTAAAATTACCTGTTTCTGACATTTTTATTTGTTTAATTCTTGTTTACTTGTTTTTAAGTATGACTGCTAATGATACTAGTGTTCCTAATAGGTCCATGTTACATTCTACATAGTATGTGAGATCATGTCAGCAATTCAATACCCAGTAGCTGTGCCTGTGTGAGTAAGCACAGCACATGGATTATCTGATCAGTCTCTATAAGTATTAGCAGTAAGTTTGACTTCTTTTATATAGAAGTTTGAGATCTTGCCCATGGCATGGAAGCTGGGGGGAACACCCTTTAGCATCCTTTAAAAACTGGGCAAGAAAAAGAAATCCCTGCCAGTGGAAGAAATCCATTAATTCCAGTGATTTGAGGCTTTATTGTTGATTTGTGCAAATGGCAATAGATGCTGGGATTGTACGGTATGCCGGAGGAAGGAAAAGCAAATATAGACAGGCACTTCATCCCCCGTATTGGAATAGGCTGGGCCAGCCTTAATACTTCTGAACTATTAAACCTTCTGTTCTAAACCTTCATATTCCCTATACCCTTCTTATTCCTTCCAGAACCTCCTTCAGGCTTTTAGAGTTCCTTTTTCTGGTGCAGACAGTTAATTTAAAGTCTGAAAGTACAAGTATGTATATGGCCATATAAAAAAGCTCAAATGTACATGTACTCCTGGAAGCAAAAGAACTAAATCACATCACAGCTGAGACCAAGTATTCACTCCATCTCTTGCTGTTGTGGCACTTCATAGCTATTAATACATGAGCAATCCCCTCCTCATTCACCAAAACCCTCACATTCATCCTACTGTCCCATCATGGTGAATTAAAGTTAAATATGCCTTAATGAAAGGGGGGCTAAGTGGAATAAGGCCTAAGCAAAGCATCTTTTATGTTCAGAAGCAAAAGAGCAATGCTGGTATCTAATTTTGGACCCCTGGGAAATGCCTTGATACTGAAGTGGTCAGCACCATGTAAAAACTTAGCGAGGGACTGGTATCCTCCACTGCCAGCAGTCGTTCAGACTTGTGTGGGCACCCCTCAAAACCCCTAAGTAGAAGCTATGGTTGCAGTCCTTTCAGCCATTTTAGGACTTTGTAGGTAAATGTGGTCCAGCGGCAGCAAAAGGCAGTTCTGTTTTTAATAAAGATTAAAAAATATTTTTGAATGACCCTCCTTGTTCCTTACTATTATACGGTATTAAAATATAAGAGCACAGCCAAGGAGAATAGAAAACAAAGAGAAAAGCCTTTTAAAAAAAATTCCGCAATTTTATATCCTTTCCCTACTAACCCACCACAGAATTCAAGGGTGGGGGATTCGAGGGCTGAAAGAATCTTCATATGGTGCCAAAAATTCCCCACAGATCTCTCTGGTCCCTCCGCATTTGGCTATTTAAAGCAAACACATTGTGTTTTAGATGCTAGTTTAGATCCATTTTCCATATGAGGAGGTGGGATGTAATTAATTAGCTGTTCTTTTGATTTCTAAGTATCACATGTACATTTCATAAGGGCATGTACTTTTGACAGCTAGAAAAAGGAAATAAAAAACAAGCTGTACCACTTAAGTCTTCTGCATACAAATGATGGATCAGCAGGGGATTATCATGTGTATTTTATTGCTACCAATGCTGATTGAGTCACATGAGTGTTAATACAAACCTAGAAAAAAAATCTGGATGAAATCACAGTAACAGAGTTTAAAGTGTTTATTTTAGTCATAATTGCACTGTTTTTACATAACGTCTTTGATCCGTAGGTTGAAAAGAGGCAAAGCCAGTAGTCCACAGTAGAAGTAACCAAACTTCTCTGTAGAGTTTAAGAAAATCAAGTCCGTAGTCAGACGTACACACATGGACATATACAGCAGGGACGTGAAACCCAGACTCCAGCATGCCAAAAAATACACTTCATTGCCACTTCAGCTAATGAATGCCCTTTTCTGGATTTCATAGTGACTGCATTTATTTTAACCTTTATGTGGATCACCTACTAGAGGAAATCCAATGTAACAAAGCAGTCATGTAAAATGAGGGAAAAACCTTTACACCTCCCATCCAGCATGACAAAAATAAATAATAAAGCTCCCAAACTGGAAGGGCCAGCTAAGTCCTCCAGGCCCTTCATCAGCACGGAGGTCCAGCTGCACTTGCTCCATGGCCCTGTTGGCCACAGATGGTCCTGGAGACCCCTCAGAGTGTCCCCTCCAGACTGGGAGCCAAGTTCACCATTGCAACAGCAATTTGGTGCCTATGTCAACTTAACAGAATGACCAAAATGCCTCTGTCTTGCAGAAGCAGCAAAGCCCTGTGTGTCTGCTCTTCTACCGGGATTGAATTTGCTCATCAACCTGCAGACCTAGGGAGCTGCAGCACCCAAGCGGCTGGCCTGTGACCTCTTGGGTCAGGGAATGAACCAGAATAAACAAGCCCCATAGCACCATTTATCTCTCCCCCCCCACCCCCACCCCCCTTTTTTTTTTTCCTTTTTTTTTTTTTCCCCCTAAAGCTAAGGAGCATCTCCTAACTGAAATGCTTGCAGACTGAGGACATAATGACACTGTTAAATTGCACAAGCCCTTTGTCATCTTTATCTCTACCCAGAGGAGAGAGGAGGTTTGGAGAGGAACTATCGCCTTTGTGTAAGATCTGCTGACGTAGCTGGGAAAACAGACTAGATTTCTGTTGCACAAGTCCTTTCTCAGGTCCCTCTTCCACTGGAAGGCCAAATGTGTTTAGTGCATTCAGTGGGTCCCTCCCTTTATATTTTGTGAAAATGTATGAGCATTATTGCATGACTGTTCTTTTCTTTACTTTTTTTCTTGTGCACAGTTTTCCAAAACGATTCCTGGAGGGTTTCGTGCAGGCTGACTCTCCCAAAGCCCTCTCTGAAAGAGCAGAGGAAAAGGCAGGTTCCTTTGTGGGGCGTTTCAGAGCCAGAGTCTACCACAGCTGCACCAAAATGCTCTGGTGAGTAATTCCCCCTCTCACTTAGCTCCAGGGGGGACCCGGGGACGCTAAGAGAGGCCCATTTGAATCCTCCCATCAGTCTACTGCCCCATCCACTGTTGGTATATACATGCATGTTATTGCAAAAGTGAATCACACTTTTATGACAGATGTTTTAAAAACAAAGCTATAAAATTCTTAATTTAGTTATTAACTTTAAATGAATTGTTTAGGTTGTTTCCTTCCACACACCCCACCCCCATTAACTTATTCTTGAGGGGAATGTATTTATGGAGCCATGTGCTTCTCACATGGTTGAGGCTAAGAATAACTTTAGAAACTCATTCCAGCTAAAACTTAATTTAAAATCCAGTTTGTCAGCCTAACACAGACTATAACTGGTCTCTTAGCCTGGTTTCTTTATTTGTAACAATAGCCTTGACCAGTCTTTTGAGTGCTGATTATTTCTGGATTTCCTATACTCTACTTCTATTTAATAATATATACACACACACACACATTCCTGAGCCTAAGGAAACCCCCAAATTACACACAAAATTTGTTTTCTCTGTATGGCCTGGACTTCCACTTGGGCAACAAGCAAACTTCCTTTCTCTCATAAATGCATGTCCATGCTGTGGAGACAGGCAGAATCAGACCAGGTTTCTTGTTTGGTTTGGGGGTTTTATTGCTTTGTTGTTTTTTTTATTTTTTGAGAGAAGCTTATCAGACATTGCAAGTATATTGTCTAAGTACTGAACTATTTTTCCCAGGTTCTTTTTGTCAGCGATCAGCAGATCAGATGCTTCAAAATGTCTGAACCCTCATGGGTCAAATCCTTCTTCCGTTTAATTCAATATGAGTTTTGTCACTCATTTTAAAGCCAAGACTGTAGCCCATAATAGACAATTACACAATCCCTGGATGAAAGGGATGTTTTCTCCTTGCCCTAGATAATTAAGTCTAATGGAGAATCTTTCCATTCCCATCACTAGTTGTTTTTTCTAATTGGTCTTGAGATGACAGTGTCCTGAGCTCCAAGGGTTGAAATCCTTTAGAAAGGAGATTTTCAGCCTGTAGCTTCTGAATCTGTGGGGCAGCAACAGGCAGCTAAGAAAAGCAAACGTATTGACAGTAGGCTCAGGAACTGCACATCCATATGTCTACTGAAAAAAATGCAGCAGTCCACATTAAAAACTAGATGGAAGACCACTGATTTTGCTAATGTTATGCTATCTGTGGAAGAGATTTTTGTCTCATAAAAATGCTTAGATTTGTGGAGAAATTCTTTGTTTTTCTGGTTTCAACACTTTTCTGTCTGAATCCCACTACTCATTTCTACAGTGCTAGGCATTATTTATTAAAAAGCATACTCCTTTTTGCTTTCAGAAGTCATGTCATTTAATGATGCTGCATTCTCTCTGTCCAATAGTACAGAAGAGGTCGTTTCCCTTTGTGTAAACCAGTTGCTATTTTAACTAGACAGCATTCTGTCTGCTGGTATGTCTGCTCCCTTCCTTCCCTTTGGTTCTTCTGGGTCCCTTCTCACATGGGAAAGTTCCCCTGACCCTGATTGTCACATGGAATTTCTTGTCTATTGGTTTCTGGTTTTGAGGTAGAGTTATCACTTAAAACACTAACTGAAATGACAGCAAGAGAATATTTTCAGCATTATTTTCTCCCCACCCTTCACAGCTTTTTCTTCTGAGCGCTTCTCCCCAAGCAGCTGTGGATCGCCCACACCGGCACCCAGGTTAGTAGGGTTCCCTTACCATCAAGCAATGCACGAGAGTATTTTTGCAACATCATTTCTGCTTCATTTTTCGACTTTGAATTTCTTCATTGTTGCATTGTCTATTTGAAATTGAGTTTGTTTCTATTTTCCTTCAGCTTTGTTTAGGTTTATTAGTTTTGCGTTATCTGCCAAATTTAGCACATCACTTCTCACTTTCTTCCCCAAATCATTAATAGGTGTGGCAATCCAGAGCCTTGCTCCAAACTGAAGAGTAATCTATATATAATATATATTTATATTATTATGTTATATTAATGTACATGCACATACATTTGTGTGTATTATTCTTTTTTTTTTTTAATTTTTACTGTTTAAATAATTTTCAGTCCGTGATAGAATTTTGTCCTTTCAACCATGATTGTTCAGTTCATTTAATAATCTCTAGTTAGAGTCTTTCTGCAAGGCCAAGTAGGCTTTGTCTGTTATTTTGCTGACACCGTCAAAGAATGCTAGTGGACTGGAGAGGTATCATATCTCTTTTCATGTTATGCTTACAAGTCCTCTATTTCTTTAACGGTCATATCAACTATTTTAGTTGGTACTGATGTCTACAATAAGTAGATGCCATTATAGATATAACCGCTGCACTACATGAACCAGAACTGTTTGTAGTCTAACTGCTTCCAAGACGATTGCCATGTGTTTTCTAGAGACAGAATTAAAGCTGCCATACTTAACTCATTTGAAAAGATATTGCAGCTTTGATGATCACAAGAAGGAGACAAAACAGAGCAATTTGAACATTTACACATTCATTTTCCCCCAAGATGCTAAATGCTGTCCAGTTTAAATTAGTTTATCGGGCAATCATATAAGTTTGTTTGGGACTCCTGGGGCGGGTTCAGGTTCAGCGCCCTTAACCATTGCTAACATTTTTGTCATCTAATGCACCAACAATCAGCAGCTTTTAGTTCCATACACATCCAATTGATCTATTTAAGATCTGATACACCAAATTCTATTATTAGCCAGGAATGACTGTACCTTCCAGCCCTTTTATATCCCATACCCGTTTTACACATAGATTTTTCTATCTGTTTCAGTTAGGGGGTATGATTTTTTTTAATTGAAACTGTTAAATTAGTGAAAGCCCTAATGAAGGTAAGGTTAACAGCAAAACGTGCTTTATATTGGTATAGTTTATTCCTGCAGATTGGAACATACTTTGTGTTTGCATCGTCTCTACCTGCAGAGAGGGGGCAGTTGCACCACAGTATTTCAGTATCCCAGTTTCAAATCAGAAGAGTTAAACTGATAAAAAAAACCCTGCGTCCTTTAGCCTCAAGGAACCACCGTTAAAAGGGCAGAAATCAGATTTAAAGCATTTCGGTCAATGCATGCTAAAAACTAGCATTGAACACAAAATTATTTGTTAATGGAATTTTAACATTCTTGGAGGGGGTGCGGTACTGGTTACAACAGGCAGGAAATTCCGAGTTAGCACTCCCCTGTGCACCATCGCCTCCTTCGCGGGTGTGCGTTGGAACTGGTGCCCTGTTACACGCAGTATATTTGTATTGCGGGTTTTGGCCGCGCACAGGTTGTCTGCGCAATCTGCTTTCTGCAGCCCCATCTGATGGTCGCGGCCTCCCAGCTATGGGTGCTCGGCAGCGGCAAACACCACCGTGGGCAAGACTCTCAAACGGAGGTGTTAGGCCTCTTCAAGGCAGGCTCGCCAGCACTGCTGGCTGCAAGTGCTCAGAGCGAAGGAGCTGGGAGCTAAAATCTGCAGCTACTGGGGTTTGTCTTCTGCTTTGGAGCCTCTTTGACTTCATCATTTCCTCTATATATGTCAGCGTTAGAAAAGCAAGCTTAAAAAATATCCCACTAATTTAACATACTCTGTAGCTTGAAGTTTGAAGGCTTTAAGAAAAAAAAAAAGTGATTGCGAGATTAATCATAAGAGCAGAACAGTGGATAACAGCCCAGGCTCTAACTACCACAACCCTCCAGTGATTAAATACACAAACTAAAGCTTATGTGTGGACCAAACTCAGTGCAACTCCAGGGGATTAGAGACAGGTATCTGAGGACAAAATCTGGCTTGCTGTTTGGCAGGGACAGGGATTTGGAAACCCCATCCACCACTGCATCCATGAAAAATCAAAGGACAGCAAGCAGTAGACAAAGTTCTGTTCTCTTCGAAACAAAGAGCTGCCAAAATGTTCATGTCAGGCTTTTTTTTTTTTTTTTTTTTTCTCCTTTGGGCAGGCAGAGCTGGGTTGCGGCTGAGCTGCTCGCGGCCTCACCCATGCCCAGGGAGCAGGACTGCTGGGCCCAACACAGAAAGTGCAAAGAGTTTATTAGGCATGCACGTGTTTAGGGGAGCCCTGTAACAGTTTGTGTGCAGGGGGGGTGTTGAAATAGATTGATGATTTGAAGTGTTTGCTTCAGCATCTCGTTATGTCCTTTAATGAAACTACTGGCAATGAGGTAGTAATCTTTTTCGTTTGGTTTGAATTTCTAAAAAGCATAATTTCAGCAATTTTTCTCTCTTCTCTCACACACAGAAATTGCTTTAGACAGGAAGAATTTTCTAAATTGAGTTAGACTTGAATCAAATAAATGAAAACCCGTTTTTAAGAAGCACTGTGGTACTTTGCATTCTTAAAAAAATTCTTGTATTCCCAATTGTTTTTCAGTAAACTTTCATCGATCTGTTTAAAGTTCTGCAAGTGTGAATATTCATATTTCAAACATCTGGCTTGCAAATCGAGCATTTCAGAAGTACTGTATCCTCGCTTACTACAGAATTGTCAGTAAAACTTCAGCAACAACCAACTCGTTGCCTCGCCAAGGGCCAGTCCTGCATTATTCACACAAATAGACTTTTTTCCCATTGACTAGAATGGGAGCAGAATCCATACTGAAATAGTGGCCCCCTGGTTTAATCCATGACAAGAGACAAACAAATAGACCCTTTGAAATGAGTTTCATCTTTTGTGTCCCGTTTGTTGTCTGAAGCAGGTGTCAATTGGATCTTTTCCTGTCTGTCTGTGGTTGAAAAGGAACATGTTGTAGTTAAACCCACTTGTAAATTGTAGTATTTTACAGACGAACTCCCCCAGGGTTCTACTGAAAAGCTACTTGAGGTTAAGTGCCAGAAGTCAAAAAAGGGTTAATTTGGTCGTGTCCCCCCCCTTTTCTCATTCTGTTTCAAGTTATTTCTTGTTTAAAAAAGATCTCTCTAGTGTCTCCATATACAGTAAAAAGACTCTTCATACACAAGGGTCGGATCCTGCCTGCGCTGAAGTTCATTTATTTGTAAATCATTGAAAATAATTTCCTTTTATAGTGGGCCCAGCCACAAATTTCCTATTTTCTTGAGCCAATAATCTTATCAACCACCTGCTTTGTGGATCTAGCGCTAGAAACAACCTCAGAGTTTTTAACCGTGTGAAGAGGCGACTCTGGAACTAAAACTGCAAGAGGCTGGCCCGAATGCCCTGCCATTTGGTCAGACGGATGGACTATCCAGAAAAAAAACACCACCAGCAGCTTCAATAGCAGCAATAAGCCCACACATCCCACGTTTTAAGGGAATGACATTACATATAAGAAAATGCACTGGAAATGTATAAACTGTTACGTGATACAACTGCATAAAATGAACAACGGTTATAGCCGGCATAATGGAAAGATAAAGTCTGAGTTTGATCAGATGGGGCTGAGTTGTTACTCGGTGGCGCTTGCCCTTTTTTTGTACTGGTCTTTCTAAAGCTTCCCATGAGGTTTTGCGTGGGGTCGCACCACCTCCCGAAGACTACTCTCACTGCGCTGGGATGTTACTGATAGACAGAGAAGAAAAATCTCAGTTGCTGATTAGCAGCAAATAACTGTCTCGGGCAGCAAGGTGGAGCTCCAGGTATTGCTTTTTCCATGCCATTTTGTTTCACACTTGCTGTTGTCTTCAAGGTACTGGAGAAGCGAAAATCTCCTACAGCCAGGTCAGCTGCCTTGAATAAACACGTACTTTGATCTTTAGTGATTTCCTCGGTCGTGTGTACCAGTGTTGCACGTTCAAACTCTTCTGCCTCCCTCCCTCTCTCGCAAGTGCTGAGCACTGCTGTAAATCCACTGTAGCCGTGTGAAGGGGAGCCTGCAGCCAGCCCAGCCCTGTGTCTCCAGCCGACCAGAGCAATTTCTCCAAAACTTCTGCCTCTGGCAGGCCGAGGAAAGACATCCATGTCTTTTCCCCAGGCACTGGTGGGTGCTCTCTCCCCCCTCTTCACTGGCACGCACCAGGCGTCAGAGGCTCCCTCAGCACCTTCCTCCAGCTTCGCCCTGTGCTCTGACCATCTCCCGCAGATCCACCGCGACTTTTACCATCCGACTGTGGACAGCAGGTGAAGCTGTTGCTATCCAAACCGCGCTTGAGAGCACCAGCGATGCACACATTTGTTTGCCAGACAGCATGCTTGAAGTTGGGTAGCAGAGAACGTTTTTCTTAGAATTAAATACTTTAGACGAGAGGCCCCAGGTTCTCTGGGTTTTTTCTCCATTACTTTCTTTGATATAATATCATCCTCCTTTAAAGGCACATGTCAAATGATTCCCATCCACTACTGCCTGGGACATTCCCCAGGGACTCAATCACTATTTGCTATTACGATTATCATTGTAGGTGCTGGGGTATCGCAAACATGGGCACTGCTATCTTAAAAGCTGCACTACGGGAGGACACAAAAACCATCCTGCACTTGAACACTGGTGGAAGGAACATCTAATCCACCTGCCCATCCTTAGCCCAGCACAAATGAATTTGAGACCTCAGCAACATAATAAAAACCATTAAGGGACGCATGTGCTAGTTTAAATGATTTCTTCACCTGCAGTAATAACTATGAGCCTATTCCTGCTGTTCCCTTACAGCATGCCAAATGGCTGCGTAACAGATAGGCCTTCACTGAGCACGTTGTCACAATCCCTACAGAAGATTTACTTCCCATAAGAGCTTTTTTCCTGCATCTTGGCAAACATATATGTTTTAAAAGACTGTTGCAGATCATTCAGACATCTCTGCCGGGAATACAGCATTTGTCATCCGGCTCAGATTTGGGGTACCTGACGGGCCTCAGAGAAAGAGGTGAATGGCAGGGAAAAAGCCTGACCTTGCTCTCCATGTTTCTGTCACCTTTGTTGAACAAAGTCTCCCTGGAACGACAGGACTGTGGCATTTTTCCACTTGCTTCGGTACGTGGTGTGGAGTATTTACCTGGAAACATTCGCTGGAGACTCCGTTATGGAAAAGAGGGGGATATTTATCACTAACGCTATTTAGCTCCTAAAGCACTGGCTCAAAACTGAGCTGAGAAACCTCAGTGTGAAAGCAATACTCTAGCGTTACAGGCATTAGAATACGCAGGTTTCAAAACCAAATGTTTCACTGATGTGGCATAATTTTGACTTGACAAAGCACTACACAAAGATATTAGGAAATCCAGAGCATCGGCTATCGAGTAGAGGAACTGATTTAGTAAGGACAATAAAATAAAACCCCTGAAGCCCCTACCCAGGAGGCATAACTAGACTAGGGAGATCCTTACCTGTGCCAGTGCAGCAACATGCTAGCAGGAGTCTGAGTCGCCTTGCACAGGCTGTGCTCCAGCCATGTTAAATCACCTAAGTGAAGGCAGGTGACACTTACCACCTGAAGCCATCAAGAAATCAGCTATATTTTCTTTACCTTTGCTGTGGGAATGAAAGCCTCCCTGCAATGGAGACAGCTAAACTCTTTTTTTAGGAGACAGCCCTTCATCTCACCCACTATCACAGCATTTGCTGTGAAATCCTCCTTGCCCTTCCCTACTGCAGAGCTGTCCTTCAGCCACTCAGCTGGCTTTCTGATTCTTTTTTTTTCTTTAATTAAGTTCCCGATCTCCAGAGTCACAAAAATAGTCTTGAAAAAAAACCAATTGCAAGCCAGTAATGTGGTATTTTCCCTGGGGAAGTGAAGGGTTGAAAACCATAGGTGTGGAAGGTGTGAATTGCTCTGTTTATTTATTTTTTTAACTATCAGAAAGGCTGCTCATTTGCTACACCGTTGAACATAGAACAAGACTTGTCAGAAGTGATCAGCCAACTCAAGCCTCAGTCACACAACCCCTTACGGTGATTTACAACGTTTTTACCCATCAGCTGGGCCAGGGCCACCTCCTCACTCTGCTCTTAGCTCCCACCCGACGCGTGTTTGTAAAGCTCCTTCTCTGCAGTACCCACCGCCACGCACCCACAGTCGGCCTGCGTAAGTACGCACAGGGTGAGCTGCCCCATTATTCATTATTATTTGCAATAATTTAAATTTAATGATAAATTTGGCTGAGCCAGTTTAATGGATGAGCTAATTTAATGGCTCACTGCTGCCAAAACACGGGGCTGCCTCCCTGCTCCGGGCCAGGGGACCAGCTCTGCCGCATGGCTGGCACCGCAGCCAGAAAAACCACCAGGGAAGCGCTCGCCTCAGCTGATGTGCCGCGACTCGCTGAACCAAGGTAACTCAATCAGGTGTCTGAGCCTTTACTCCATTTGTAGCACTCCTCTCAGCTAATCCAACCCGGGCACTTCTGCAGTGATAGAACTGTGTTCAGAGGAAAGGGGTTTGCTGGTTTTGCTGTATTTCTCTAAAGAGGCAAAAATTGCCTTGTGGCAAGCTCTTATGAAAGTCAGCAGAATTTAGGCTCTTTGGGCACTTTTGAAAAATGTTGTCCGGCGTGCTGATTCCCACAGTCCCGTACTGCCGCATCTTGGCAAGTGCTACAGTGCAGTTGCACATCATCAGTACAAAAATATGCAGCATATTGAAAAGTGAAAATGTGGCTGAGTGTAAAATAAACAGAACTTGGTATTAAAAAAAAATAAATAACAGGCGGGAAACTGGGCTGGGCTGTTTTCTCCATTTCCATATTCCATAATTCAGACTACTCATTATACATTTCTGCTTTTCCTTCAATTTTTAATAAAGTGGCCGCTGAATTTCCAGTCTGTCACACAAGGCGCTGCAGAATTCAGAAATCTTGACCCAGCCGTTAGGCCCAGCTGGTGGCAAAATATGTAGACGGGAAGGAAAGCACTGGTCTAGGAGAAGCAGGAAAATGGAGAAGTCTAAGCTAATCGGTTCTTTTAAAAAGAGGGCGGTTACTATTCAAGTTGTAATTTATTGAGATAAAGGAACCATGCATCACAGAAAGACTTAGATTTCCTGCAGGGGAAGGTTATTCTTTTTTTCTTTTTTCTTTCCTTTTTTTTTTTTTTTTTTAGAGAAGACCCTTGTGTGTGCATTTGCAGCTTATAGCTAAGAGGTTGGAGCTAGAAGCTAATCAGCCATTCTGTCTCCTATCTGTTGATCTGCTGGCGTTGGGGGAAGGGGAATGTGGGCAAACAGGCATTAAATTCCACCGGCAGGCGACGGGAAGGTATTCCTTGATAAGCAGCATCCAAGATGATGAGCCGTAAAGCAAAGCCCCTGTGAGGAAGCAGGGGAAGAGGCAGGGAAAGCTTTAGCCATCTGTCTTAACCCAGCCTTGCTCAATGCTCGGCAGAGCAGAGGTCACCACCAACAATAATAACCCTCAAGAAGCCAGACGTATGCTTTCCATTCACCAATAATCTACAAAGCGACTTAGGGTGAAATCCTGGCTCCTCTGAAGTCAATGGGAGCTTTGCCAACGACTTCAGTGGAGCCAGGTTTTCATCCCAGATAATGTTAAAGCAACCCCCAGGCTTAAAGATAAAACAACGGCATCCTGGGAGTGGGCGCAGGCAGGAGCGAGCTGAGGAGGGCGGACGGGGCTCTACCAGCCATGCTTCTCTGAAAAGCTATCAATCTTACAGACAGGACGCCGCCACAGTCCTGGGGCAATACCAGGGTTGACAATAAAGGGGTAAAGCGGACAAGCAGGTAAGCACCAACAGCTTCTAACTGCTGGGACAACTGGGGTGCAGGACCCAAGTGAGCCATGGTGCTCTGACACAAAACCCAGTGGCATTCACACCAGTTAATCTATTGCTCCCACCTCTATGTCCTCACTTCTGAGATAAAGCATGTAAAGTGGCTTACGTGGTGTTATATTATATCATACTGTGTTTTTTTCTCTACCCCTCCCTCTCCAGCAATTCTCACGCTGGCCTTGAAGGATGTCACCTGGCAGCACTCCTCCGAGATGAGGATCTTTCACACTTGAGCAGGTACAATTGACGTACTATTCATTTCAGTCACTAGGAACACCCAGACTCTGCCAAGTGCTGTGTCTTAGGCAATGCTTTGTTTTTCAGGACTCATAACGCCAAGTGTAGGTGCATGCATGGCAAGGCGGTGGGGTCGGTATGCGATGCGGTCAACCGAGATGGCCACAGCAGGAGACAGGAACACCACCATGGGCCTTTCACCTGGCAGCACCGCGACTGGAGCCAACAGATCCCTGAAACACCTCCCCAGGAGAGGGTCCTCACCACCCGACGGAGGCTGCGACATGGACAGCTGCGACCGCCCTTTGAAGCTGTGCAATGCAGAAAGCGGGATCTGCGGGACTCGAGAGAGGCAGGACATCAGACGATGAGCTGCCATGGCTTGCTGACTCCTCGTACATCAGCTGAGCTACACTACCTGACCGTGTACTGTGCTTGTCCTATCACAAATGCAGCATGAACTATGTGAATTCAACCCTCTTTTGAAGAGCTTTGGCTCAGCGCGTTTCCCCCGGCACTGCTGAGGGGCTGGGAGTGCACAGGAGCCTTTATCGTCAGAGGGAAGAGAAATAGAAGGTAAAAGCTGGGGGTGGAGGGGCGAGGTGTAAGCTGTGAACCTTCACAGGGAAGGAGCTATCAAAGGACCACACCTCCCTGCCCCAGCACAACTGTCAGACCCACTTGCTGATTTACCTCCCTGCTGGCTGCCCATAACCACATCCCAGGAGCAGCATC
Organism: Platalea leucorodia; assembly: GCF_965183815.1. NCBI lineage: Eukaryota > Metazoa > Chordata > Aves > Pelecaniformes > Threskiornithidae > Platalea > Platalea leucorodia. Next base: position 7,505,450 of record NC_138825.1, read on the forward strand.
CCCTTCAGGCTCCCGATGGACCTCCTTCCCCAAGCGAACCCTGGCTTCATTTTCCAGGGACTAGATGGTAGCTGCTGGAGCAAGTGTTCGCCCAGCCAGGAAAAGAGAGCTTTTCCCTTTGCTTTTAAGTCCATCTCCCCTACAGGTTGCAATTCAGCCGTCTGGATTCATCGATGGAGTCATCTGCTGATTTAACAGTGTTTGTGAATTTAAATTGGCATCCGCGGCGCACGCGTGCGCGCACTCTCCTCTCCGGTTGTCCCCAGTGCAGCCACGTAGGCAGTATCGCCGTACCCCAGCGCCACTTTTACGCTGACTTTTTCAAGTGGGAAGACGCTTTGGTTTCTCACTGCCATCCGCTCGCTGCTAATAGTAGCATTGCTCTGTCCCTCACTGACTTTGCACAACAGCTTAATGCATAAAACTTAACGTCCCACGAGGAAACACGCACCAGTATGGGCCCATCTCATCTGGATTAAAGATGTCTTTTGGTTCAGTCTCTTTCATAAGGCGAGGGAGAACTTACATTACCCAGAGCTCGGCGGCAGATCCATGTGTGTGTTTTTCACCAGGCTGTCACTTGGACTGTTTCGCATTACGAGCCTTCAGTCTCGCTCTGGCTGTCGATTTGTACTATTAAGCTCTGAAATACAGAACTCACGTGCCAAGTTTCCACTTTTCTTCAACAGCCGGGATCCACTGACAGCCACTAGGTAGGGTCAGACTTTGGCAAACCTGGAGGACAGTTCTCCTGCCTCTTCGCTGCCCACCTCCCCGAGCTCGCCTCCTTCACTGCCCCGGTTCGTGCTTGCTGCCGCTGGCGTGCCGGCTCGGGGGCGCAGCCGCTGGCCAAGATCACAGCAATGGCATCAGGAGGAGAGCCCAGGCCAAGCGATGACAGCTGAAGTACATCAGTGTTTTTATCTTCTCAATATTTTGATTAGCCCAAGGAATGTTTGGGTTAAAAAAAAAAAAAAAACCAACACATTTTTTAAAAACCACGTGACGGTCCCACAGGCTGTTATGGCTTTATGTAATATTGAATAGCTCTGTACGATCTGCCGCGTAACCAAGAGCATCGGTGCGATATCAGGTATTTATCAACGAGTGATTTCATGAGACGGAGGAGTTATACCTCACTCTAACGCACTCAGGGCAGCCCAGCAGAAGTCCCTACCCTGCACAATCATCTGCGCCAATCGTTCCTACTGCAGTGCTAATATGGAACACGTTTGCAGATTAAAAATCCTTAAATCTGAAGGTTTTGGGTTTTGTGGCTTTTGGTCACATCTTTAAGGATACTCCAGTGCAATTATTTTAACCATGTTCCTTGCCTGATGGTTAATCATTTACAGCGGTTATCACTGGAAGGGAAACTTATCTGACTGGAAGGGTACGAGACATCATTCCAACTCATTTGTGACCGCAGCCTTCAGATGCACCAAGACCTGCAAGAAACCTCCCACGAGCTCTGACTCTTTTGCGCCCCGAATCTGCCAGCTTCCCGAGCCGGGCAGAGGCTCCCACGATGCGCCTCGGGCCCTGCTGCCACCGCGCACTGGAAGCACGCCTCACCTTTACGTCGCGGGAACCCTGCTGAGGACGTTGGTCTCAGACTGAAAATGTTTCAGATGGGGAACATTTTTCCCCAATTTGCCCATTTAGACATTTTGATACCAATTCAGCCTCCCCGCTGTCACACGCTCGCACAGGCCCTGATCGCTTGTATGCTCATTTTTACACGTAACATTCCCAATTGTGGAAGAACAACAACAAAGATTCCAGCACTCCTGTTTTTTGTTAGGTGACTTTATGTTTCAAGTTTATTTGAGCTGTGTTTGTTCTCAGCACACTGAGCTGCATCTTCAGCACCCGGAAGGAGGTTTGGCTCCATCAGACTGGATGCAAAGACGTTGCGATAATCCAACCCTCATTTTCAAATTCATGTTCATTTTAAATTTGGGGGCCTCCCATCCAAGAGAGAAAGTTTTTTCCACTGTACTTACGCAGTCAGCAACCAAGAGAAAGGGAAACGACAGCAAGGAGCGTAAAACCCCCATGGCCCAAGTCCTCCCGTGCCTCACACCGGGGATGCGCAGCCCAGGACACGACACGGACACGACATGTCGCTTTGGTGCGGCTCCGTCCCTGCCGAGCAGCGGTGGAAGTCATCACGCAAGGTGCAGCCGTGAGCGGGACGGGGTGCGGGTGCTGTGGGTGCCGTGGGTGCCGTGGCAGGGTGCCCTGGCAAAGCCGGGCTTGCCGATGGGCAGGTTGGCACAAGGAGGAGGGGAGCAGGGCAGAGGGGGGGCGATGCTAGGCTGCAGCAGGAGCTGTAGAGAGCGAGAAGGGAAAGGGGGGGAGCAAGGGGGGGGAGGACAGCAGGGGAGGGAGGCAGGGCAGTATAAAAGCATCCGACACGCACCTCTCCCGACACAGAGCGAGGGGGAGAGAAAGTTGGTCTGGAAGCAGCAGCAGCAGGAGCCAGGAGGAGAGCCCGCCGCTTGCAAACACGCACGCACGGTGGCAGGAGAGAGTGCGGAGCTGCCCCTGCCAGCCCTAGGGCCACTGGAGGGAAGAGACAGGAGAGATGGAGCCAGGTATCCAGCTCCGAGGGAGAGCAGGCAGCTGAAGCTTTTTGCAGCCCCCCGTCCCGTCCCCCCCCCCATTCCCCACGGCCGAGCCGGGGGGCAGAGAGGAAGAGGAGGAGGAAGGGAGGTGGGGGGGAAGCAGCGATCGGCCCCTCTGTCCCCACGGGAGCTGGCAGCCGCCCCGTCGAGGGCCGGGAGCCGGCGGGGGTCGCGGTGCGGCCCCGCTCCCTCACACCCCCGCCGCCCGGGGACGGGACGGGACGGGGCCCGGCGGGGCGGGCAGGCCGGCCAGGGCGACGCCTCGACGGGCGTCGGGGCGGGGGGGGCCGCGGGGCGGGCGAGGACACGGCGGCGGGGGCAAGCTGGTCCAGGGGCCACCCCCATCCCCTCGCGAGGAGGCAGGCGATAGCCCCGAGCTCTCTCCTCCCCCCGGAGCGTCCCGGCTTCCCCGCCATGTGAGAGTCGTCCCCGGCCCCCCCGCCTCTCCCGCCCTCCGCCCTCTCACTCGCACACACGCTCCCGGCTCCCCCCCCGGCCTCGCAGCCTCTCCCCGCCGGCAGCCGAGCCGCGCTGCTCTCCGCCGGCCCGCGGCTCCCCGAGGCGGCGGGGGCTCGGCCCGCCCGCTCCCTCCCTCTCTCCCTCCCTCCCTCCGACGGCCCACGGTGACTCTGGGTTGCAGGGCTGCCCGCAGAGACGCCGCCGGTCCGCGGCCCCGTCGCGGCTACCTGCCGCCCCCCGCCGCAGCCGGGCAGCGCCGGGATTTTCGCCGCCGCCGCCGCGGCGTCCCGCCCCGAGGTGGCTCCGCCGTGGTGTGGCGGCCCCCGCTGCTGCTGCTGCTGCTGCTGCCGCCGCTGCCCCGCGCCCGCCGCCCGCCCCGCCGACGCCGAGAGCGGCGCGGTCCCCGCCGCCCGTCCTGCGCCTGCCGCGGCCGGCCCTGGGGCCGGGGCCGGGGCCGGGGACGCTCCGCCGGCGGCGGCGGCCCCGGCAGCGGCGGCGGCGGCGGCCGCCGCGGCTCCGCCTCCGCCTCCGCCTCCTCCACGGCCGCCGCCGCCGCGGGGCCCTAAAGCCGCCCGGCTCAAGAGGATGGTGCGGCTGGCGGCCGAGCTGCTGCTGCTGCTGGGGCTGCTCCTGCTCACCTTGCACATCACCGTGCTGCGCGGCGGCGGCGAGCCCCACGCCCCCACGGGCGCCGGCAACCACAGCCAGCGGCAGGTGAGTGCCGCCCCGCCTCCCCCCACCTCCCTCCCTCCCTCCGCGCCCCCCAGCCGCCTCCACCTGCCTCCCCCGAGGCTGTGGGGCCAGCCCCCGGGACGGGGAGGGCCGCGGCGGCCGGGCTGGCGGCAGCCGGCGCCCTGCACCTGCCTCGGCCGCGGCCGCGGCCTCCCTCCGCCCGCCCCGGGGCTTTCCTTGCCTGGCGCCCGGGGCTGGCTTCTCCCGCCCTTGGTTTCACCCTCCTTCAGGGGACAGAGGGGGGGAAAAGGCAGAGCCGCTCCCCGCGCCGCGTTTTGACGCCGCGCTGGAGGGCATGGCGGGCAGGTGGCGGCAGGCGACGGCCATCTCGCCTGGGGAGCGCCTACGGCGGCGGGCGAGGGATGGAGGCAGCCCGGGCCGTGTCAGACACGGCGTGGCCCGCCCAGGGCCTCCCGTGTGAGGACGCGGCGTTCCCCAGGGCCAGAGGGGACCGAATAGGTGTACGGTGTTGGGAAATACGGGAACAAAACGCATGGCTTTCCTTAGAAAGCGTCAAGAGACAGGTGGAGGTACTCAGTCCTGAAACAGCCAAGAAACAGGGTGATAGATGCTTGTGACCATGAAGGACAGGGCTTGTGAGCCAGCCAGCCTGTTCCCACCTTTGGATCCCACGAAACGGCCGGTGAATTATGTCCTGCAGAGGTAAAGGACTTTTTTGTTCTGTTTCCTTATTTTTGCAGGTGGTTCTTGGTTCTTTTTTATTCAGTATCATGTGTTGCCATTTATTTAAAATGGTTAGAGATAGTGATAAAAGCTGCAGAATCATCAAAATCCCCAGGCAAAGCTTGTAAATCTCTGGTCGGTTGCATGTGCCCTGACCAACTCTTCTCCCCTGTATCCAAGTGTTAAAGGAAAATCAACTGCCGAATCATGTGAACTGGCAGAAAATGTGGAATTATTATCACCATGAATTTACATAAACCCCTTTATCGTCTCGGAAAGAATCATAGTACCAGCAGAGCACGTTTCTATAAAGCATGAGGAAAAATAAGGAGAGTGCAGGCTGTACCAATCCCTGTTTGCGTGGGATCCCCGGCTGGTGGTCCACAAAGTGAAACCGCTAGCCTCCGGAAGGAACCCAGATCTGCAGACTCAACATCCCAGTCACAAACTGGAGTCGGGTCCTCTTCACCCAGAAAACCTCCTGTTGAACTTGGTGGGAGTCCTGCTCGGGGGTGCTCGGCCGCGTGCTTTGGGTAAGGCCCCACGATGCTGTCTCTCTTTGAGCTGCAGTTTTATCACCGGCTTGACATTCCAGGATGGTTTTTTTTTTTTTAATATCTTCAAGATTTCTTGTAATAATGTTTTATAAATGATGCTTTCTTTCCTCATGGGCACTTGAAATGCCTTTTAAAATGATGTTCCTTGGAAAAGTAAATTTGGAGAGGTTTTTTATGAGGTGTTTGCTATCATTAGAATAGCCCTGAATTTGCCTTGTCTTGACAGGCTTGTAACATAACGAGGGAAACATCTGGGCAAGTGGGAACTCTGGGTGATGCCATTTCCCCGAGGAGCTCTTTTTAGAGTACTGTTGTAAGGTTAGGGTGAAACAAGAGGAAAATCATCTTCAGATAATTATCCTAGAGTATTATCATTGTAGCTGGCTGTCTCGTGAAAATCTGTTGATGGTTGACTAAAAGAATTTTTTCCGTCCGGTGATTCTTTACAGATAACTTAACGAAACTCTGTGCCTTTAAGCATCGTGATAGCTTTAGCAGTTCATATTTTCATCGTGTTTTGCCATTTGTAGAATTGAAATTTTTATATACTTCCCAACTGAATTGATCCTGCAGTTATGTGTGTGAGAGAGTGTGTCTGTACAAGACATTATGGGAGGAAAGTATATTGATTAGAGCAATCGGTTAAACAGATGGAAGTCTATCAGGTTTTTGGTTTTATAACTTTCATGGATTCTATTGCTAGCTGGAAAATACTGTAACCTGCTTTAGAAAATTGCACTCTGACAGGCAGATGCTTCCATTCAGAGCATCACCACATAGATCTCAATGGCAAGTTTGCACTGGGATCTTCAGCTTTTTGGGGTTTCTTGGGCTGTCATCATGGCACATACTGAAGTGAAATGCAAAATCCTAGTGCATTGCGTTCCCAGGTAAAGAATCAACGTGGAAAGCAAAACAGCACAAAGCAGATTTGTTGCTATAACGAAATAGAAATCCTTCAGGTTGCTATCGCTGATACTGAAAAAACCCTATTGCTTTTTCTGTCTTGGTAGGTCTATGGAGAGAAGAGATTGGGAGAAGTGATTAGGTCGGTGTTTCATTTGATGAAATTTCATTTGACAAAGTCTGTTGCGCACATTGTGGCAAATCCAGGAAAGAGTAACCTTTGCAGCAACTGTTTATAGATGTATTTTGACAGGGCAAATTTGTATAAAAACAAACTGGCTATTATCAAATGCAGGGTATGGTATTTTAGGACTTAGGCGGTCTGTGTGCACAAATAAAGTAGTCATAACTTGGTCTCGTGTGTCTGAAAGAGAATCTGAAGTGTCGGTCTTAGTTACAAAAAAAAAAAAAAACAAACCCCAGACCCCCAAAACTTAGCACATCCTTGAGTCTTTTTACATAAAACGTATTCAGGAGGAATCCTTAGCAATCTTAAAATATTGTTGGAGATTTAAATAGTTTAAAATACAGACTTGTGTGCATTTAAAATCTGATTCATTAAGGGAGGAGGAGCTTCTCTTTCTCCCATTCCTTGGTCCTTCAAGTGAAGGAAGGATTTCGGAGGGTAGGTTTTGATTTCTTTTGGTCTTTCAATTATGTTAACCTCTGCAATTAATTAGACTGATAGGTGAAAGAAATCCAGAAAAAAACTCCCATCCTAAAATTAAACAAGTTTTTTTTTCCCTCCCTCTTATTTTTCCTTTTGGTGCCCTTCCCCATACTGTGCGTGTCTCTAGAGTTCCCAGATGTCTGGGATCACGTTGTGCCGCTGCGACTGGCTGTAATGAAGCAGCAGCGAGGAGAAAATCCTGATGTGCTTTGCTGGTCCTCTTCGGGATGGGTGAGATACAGGCACAGGTTTCCTCGGTCCGCCGTTAGAATTGGTTTGTGGTAAACTAACACAAAATGGGAAATCCGGATTGGAGTTGTAATAACTCGCAGTTTTGAGTTATGAGAGGGAATCAGCCTTTTGTTTCTCAATCAGATTTTATTCCCTCCTTCCATCTCTACCACAGAAAAAAAAGGAGAATTGGAGAGGGGGAAGATTTTGTTTATACCGGTGAGAACTCTCTTGGCTATAATTTAATTAGCATCCAGAAACTATCGTGGAGTATATTTTGGAAATAAATAAGTACAAACTTTTGCTTCTGAGTAAGAGCAAGTGATGCTATATTAAGAGGTGGAAAAATGCTGCTTGGGTATGTTTTTATCTTTTTACATAGTTCGAAAATGAGGGGAAGGCTTGAACATAAATTTTGAAGGACGTTTGTAATACTTTACGATGCTCTAAAATCTGTGCTTTCATTCTGAGAGAAAATATTTAATTGAGAAGTTTATTCCCATCACTTCTAATTTTTCCATAGCAGGCCTTGCACACCAAGAAAAACAGTGTTCCCACACCAAGAAAAATGACCTTGTAAAATGTAGTAACAGAGCCACCAACAATATGCGCCATAGCACATGAAGTCAGATTCTCCACTGCGGTACTTGCAGCAGTATTACATTAGCGTGAAACTCAGTAGTCGTGCATAAAGCTGGAGCCATATAAGAGAACGTAATTTGAAAAGAAGCACAATGCTGTAAACAGCTTTTTACTTTTAATCTCCTTGCTCCTGTCCTTGCCCCCCTCCTCAATAAGCACGCAAGCGATTACAGAAACGTTCTCTGAGCCCTACCAGAAGAAACACATTCTGCTGCTTATGAACGCTTGCACAAGAGTCGCTCCCCAAGCCCTGTGAGGAGTCATTTACGGGGCTGAGCTCTTAATTTTCTCCTAAGATCCACAGCTCGACACGATGAGAAGTTCAGAAATGATGTGCTGTCTGTTACCTTTGCTGAGGTGCATTGCAGTCTTTTTAAGGTTTGTGCGCTCCTGCTGCCCCTTGTACTGGATTCAGGCAAATTGCAGAATGATCTCCAGTCGGATACAGTGGCGTATTTCAGCTTTCTGCCTTTCTTGGTTTAAGTAGGACTCAAGCTGTTTACTTTGGGAGAGTTTTAGACTGAGTTTTTTAAAGCTTGTTTAAGCTCTGGAGCTCTACATTTGGTTAGTTCTAATAGGAACTGATTGTCTAAATCATGTTTGAAAAACTGTCAATTCAACATTTTGCATTCATGTTTTCCAGGCTGTCCTTAGCCTATATAAGATGCTAATACGTACATCATGCATTTAACACGAGCACTAAATCCTTCTCTGCCTCAAGAAGGCAGTTTGTACCTTACACAAATAACTTTCAGAGCAGGTGGCTTGTGAACGAAGCAGGCTGATTCTCTGAAAACCAAAATCTCTTTTGGTGGGGTTGTTACAGAGGATGCTGTTTGGTGCTTTTTGACAGCGATAGGAAAACCTGCCGGTTCTCAGCAGGCTTTGCTCTATAGGTTCTTAGCTAAAGCTCACCCTTACCATTAGCATATGTTCTTCCAGTTACGCACTAAGCTTTACAAATGACTTACACCATGTGCAGTTCATTCTCTCGTCTCCCAAGGGAGAGAATTATGTGTGCTCTTTAGCGGTTTTGCTAGTGGGCTGTGGCTTGTTCCAGGATCTAGGGGAAGGAAGGGCGATTAGCTTTACGTGTGCTGCTGCTGCGTGCGGGGAAGCAAAGGATAAAACGGGAAACGAGGGTGAAGGAGTGAGACTGCTGCTCTGGGCAGAGGAGCATTTGCTGTTGTCCGTTGCTCCCAGGAGAGGCTCTTCCACCTCCCAAACCTGGCTCTGGGAAAACTCCAGAAAGTATTAATTAAGCTTCTCTTCATACCTATCACTTCGATTCACTTCCTAGCAAACTAAAGCATCCCTGGTGTAAAAGAGCTACCACACCTGCAGGGTAGGATGTGGAAAGCTTTTTAGTACCTAAGACTACCGCAATAATTTCGAACAGGGATCCAGGGTATGTTTAGTTATGGCTGTGAGGAGCAATGTTAGGCAGGTACGAATGTAACTTCCCACGGTAGATTTGGCCAAGATGTTTGGATGAGGTGTATTTTGCTGAACTTCTCTCCAGTTCAACAGCTAACAATTACTGCACTGCTCTTCTTGGATCATCCCTGATAAATACCTGGCATTAAATCACAGGGTGCCTCTCAATTTTGTCTCCGCAACTATAGCGCGGAGCAGATTTCCTGTTGCCTTATACGGAAGGGTTTATTGGAGTACTTTATTTCTGTTTTGAGCAAGATTTAGGATCATTTTCCAGCTCTTTATACTACTGGGGTATTTGTATGAATAAAAAAACAGTGTATGTAATCCTAAATTCATTCTGGGCCATCACGGTGGCCTCATGTCCATTCCCACGGGCCTGGAGGCAGACACAAATCACACTGACTACTACAGGGCAGAGGTCCCAGGGACATTCCCGCTTTTGCCTGTCTCTGCTCTCAGCCCAACCTTACCCGTGGGGCTGTGCGTGAGGGGAGAGCGGTCAAAGGGAAGCCTGCTAACATGTGGCTCTGAGCCCTGTGGTGGTCAGGCAGCTGACTTGTGGTAGGTTTGAGTCTGGCTCCTGAGAAGGTCCAGAGCTGTAACGATCACCCGTGGTGACAATGAGAGTAGAGAGACAAGGCCGCGGTACGTAGAGATCCTGGAAGGAGCCGGGTTGGTACTTCTCCTGTTGGTTCATCTAACTGGGACAATCAGCACTTGTTCTGGAGCAGCATTTATTTTGTAGTCTTCATTGGTGGTGTAAAGAGAAGTTTGTTCTACCCAGGAAGAGCACAGCTGGTCCATCACAGCTGTAACAGCAGCGTAACAACGGTACAACCACACTGCTACTGACCCCTCGCTGTTACCTGGTTGGCACAAAAATCCCTCCTTCGCTCCTCCAGCTTCGGTTGTCAGCGCTTAGGTTCAGTCTCGTTTCCCTGCCCCGTCCTCTCGTAACGCCAGCTGTCCACAAAAACAGGAGGCCTAGAGTCGAAGGCTGGTCTTTGTGCCCCCAGCAATTTCATCGTCATTTTACTGTCTGGAGCTGGTCACTGTGTACTCCCTTGTGATTTTAACATACATGTTATGACCTGCTAATAGGTAACCCAGCCCTAGTGCTTACAGCTTCAGCATACTAAGCTTTTCGACACCTTGCTCTGCTGTGGAATTCTTTTGCTGGGGAGACATCTGTTTAACCAATCCAGGTTACATTAAATGTAAATTAGGAACCATGTTTTGAATTCAGCAGTTGTTCTTTTGTCTTTACTCATATCTAGTACATCTGTATATTAATCATCAATGCCTTATTGTTCCAAAATGGTGGAAAATGTCTTCAAAGAAAACAAAGAACAATGAAAGAATTAATTAGGGGAAAACTCCGGCTGTGTTGTGTCGCAGTGTCTGAAAACTGTACAGAAAGTGAAGTGCAGAAGGCAGTAGTATTGCTAATGATGCAGACTATGCTATCTTTGCCTGCCAAACTAACACTTAAATGTACTAGTCCTGTTTGAAAAGCTTTATAAAATAATATGTGACAGTGATAGACACGACTTCTGAAAACCCAGTCGTCGGTATGTAAAAGTGTACAGAATGCAAGTAATGGTAGGAAATTATTTTGCCGTACATTTTTTTATGCTTACATTCTTCTGAGTCATCATTTTAAAATCTTGAAATACTTAAAATATATATACAGACAATTTAGATATTCCCTTACACAAACATAAACTAAAAAATTGAAGCAATGTCGTTTTTCTTTGTGCTTGTATCCTGGAGGTATAGCGATAGACAAGGCTTAGCAGCTTTGGCAGGTTTAATTGTCAGAGTTGGTTTCTTTCTGCTCTTCTGTGTGTTTTGCCAGTCTTCCTTGCAAACAAAAGTGGTAGTACCCAGTTGTGCCTCATTTGTTCTGCTCACAGTGTTGTTTAGGCTTGTTTGGCCTTCTTGTTATGATTCTTATCTTGCCGTCTGCTTTAAGACTACACTACTTAAAAGCTCTTTGAATTGCCTGAATGATAGTCTCCATAAAAGATGACTTTTCTAAAGCGTTATTTTTCAGTGGTAGCAGAGCTACGTCACTGATGCATTTTATTTTTTATTTTGTTTCTTAAATCTCAACCCAAGCTCTTTGAGGTTGAGATTCCGTTGTTGTGTTGCTGCTTGTGTACAGTGTGTAGCGTCGTAGGTCTCCAGGCCTGAATGGAGGCTGGAAGCACTGTCACAAATGAATAATGAAGTGATAACTTAGAGCAGAAAAATACAAAGTGCTTTAGTAAGTTGCAAAAGGAAGCATTAAATGATGCAGTGATTACTGTTGCACTTTAATACCAATTGTGCCTCCAGGAAACCGATTTTACAAGTTTTGAAGACAGAAAATGCCAGGCTAAATGAATAGTCCAAAGCATAGAGATGAATAACACTTCCAAGAAATAAGAGCAGTGAGCTCATTGATACATCAGTAAGAGCGGAATGTTTCCAGTGTTGGTATTTCCATGTACTTTCAATTTGAAATACCAGAAAAAGAAAGAAAACAAAGTAAAATGTAACTTATTATTGTAATAAGTGATGGCTTGCCACAGCGGTCAGCTGTGTGGCAGTACAGTACGTGGTCAGAGGAGCTGGTGTGGGCGGTAAGCAGTTTCTTTATCCTTTTGCCCTTCTTTTTCAGTGCTTGGAGAAGTCCTAGCAGAGGGTCATATTTTTTTATTCCTCCCTTTTAGCAGTCAGCAGGATGAAAGCAGGCCTGGAGTTGTTCACCTCTGAGCTCTTGTAGACTATTTGGGTGCTTTTAATCTTACAGAGGTGCTCATAAAGATGAGAAAGGAAAATCAGAGATGAAATCTTTCTCTCACCACTCTTGGTGGAGTCAGTCCTTGAAAGGCAGGAGAAATTCAACCGTCCTTGGCTTTTTCACCTCGATGCTAGACCTGCATTTTGAGTGTGTTTAAATTGACCTTGCTCCAATGACCCATGTCGGCTGCAGATCCAGCTGTAGTTCCTCTTGGATTTGAATCTTTCACAGCTCAGTTTTTCTACAGAACTGATACGTACATAACACACGTAATCAGGACCTCCATCCATGAAGACAAGCTGGGCTTTGGCGTGTGGCTTTCTTCAGGTTGCAGGAACTCATTTTTACCCGTTATGTTCCACTGGTAGTTTCATACGCACTGAAAAATCCTGGACTGCTTTGTTCCGCAGTAGCTGTTCTTCCTCGGGAAGACTGAAATTTCCTCTTCGCCTGCGTGGTCATTGAGATCAGCACTTGTGACAATACCGCTATGAGTACACTGTAAGTATCGATAAAAACCACCCAAATAATGTGCTCCATCTTTTTCCGCCACTGTTTACGGCACTGCTCTAAAAAAAGTGGATTGCTCCCTTCCTAAGGAACGGTTACTGAGTCAGTGTTGTCCATGGGCCAGCTTTAACTTCCAGAAAGCTTCCTTCAGGCGTCTTGCCTTTGCATTCCCGATGAGTTGGGCGTTCAGGTATTGAAGAATTGAACGCTATCTTTTCTTGTACATGCCCAGGAAGGCTGAGTAGGAGGTGAGGTCCTTGCACCAGGTCTGCGCTGTAGGCTGCGATGGAAAGAGGAGGTGACTGACAACAGAGTATGATGTAAGGGGAAGAGCAGTGAAGAGGAGCCAGCGATAAGACACCTATTTTTTGAAGTTAGTGCTTAAAAAATTAGTCACGTAGCTTTGGTATCTTTCTTGCCTTAGAAGTAACCCAGCAGCAGCAGGTTTTGCTGTGAGGAAACCATAATTACTCCACTGGAATCAGCTGCTGAAGATTACTATAGGTCTAACAAAACATAAATTTGCTTGGTTTTATCTGCCATATATATCAGTGCAGGATTTTAAAATCGATACGGACTTAATCTAGATATAACATTAGTAATCAGATATTTACTAATGTCTGTTTGCACAAGTTACCCAAAGAAACAAAAAGGATTGATAGATTAAATAGTTTAAAAAAACACCTTCTCACGATATTGACATATACTTTATTAAAAAATAAAACCCACAGCTACCTAGCATGGATTCTGTAACACCCCAATATACTCACCTCCTATGTCATAGGAGTTGCTTATACACTGTTTAATTTCATAGAAAGAAGTTATTTAGCATCTATTTAGCAACACAACAGCGATAAAACTGTCCCTGTCTTTAATGGCTACAGATCCAGCTCTCATCTGAAAGCGTCTCTTGAAATTACCTCAGTAATCAGACGGGAGTTGTTTAAGATGCAGTGTCCATATCGGCATTTTGTGCCGCTGATTTTCAGATTCTCTGGACTGAAGAAGTCTGTAAAGGTTCACTGCACAGAGCAGGCTATAACAAAGCAGTTAATGATTCTTGTGACATGAATGCTGCCATTTCAGTTTATCTGAATGACACTGGCATTCTGTCTTAAATATATCACTTTTTATTAGGTTGGTTTTTTTTTTTTTTTTTTTTTGAAACCAACTAGATATTAGGCATGGGTATGCGTCTTAGCTAAACTATAACCTAGCCAGTCCATGCCTTTTGCACTGCAGAGTGCCCAGAGTTTTTCAAAACACGTAACCACAGTGATATTTTTATAAAGGAATGTTCACCTCATGGGATTTTTTAAGGTGTTCTATTTTTTTTTTCCAAGTTACAGCTTCACTTTATTGTACATGATGTCCAATAAAAAAGATATATGTCTGTGATTGGACTTTGAAAAAGGGCCATGGTGCCTATGCCATTTAAAGGGAATGAAGTCAAGCAGTAAATTTGCTGGTCGCCCTTTTCATATTGACTGTATCTCGGCCAGCAGTTGGTCTTTGATGTTGTAACAATAGAGCAAAGGCAGAGGAGGAGGAGGATTAGGACCTCCATAATATAAAAACAAGCCTGCATTCATCATGATTTTTATAGAGCACAGTCCATGACGATTGGAGGTTTGCAGTACAGACTCAATGGTCTGCAGAAGACTGCAGCAATCTTAACGTTTGCAGGTGGTTTACAATTCATCCATCGTTACTACTACCATCTCTTCTTAATTCAGAGTTTGCTTAGGCATTCAGCATTCAACTTTTTCTATCTTCTTATTCCTTCCTACAATAGGAAAACAGATGTATGTCAGGATAGAGCTTCTGGAGTACCATTTTCCCTTACAGGGGTTGATTGTTGTGTTATTTATGAAAGGCTTGCTGCAGCTGGCCAGTAGAATATCTATTCCTCATCTTGTGCTTTAGAGTCCAAGCTTTTATTAGGAAAGAATAGAGGGGTCGATATGTATACGTCTAACGTTTGTGAAAATATATATCAAAAGGGAACCTAGGGCAGCCACCCTATGCCGGTGTCTTCAGGCGTACTGGAACAATAGCGCCAAAGGTTTCAAATGAACCGTTTAGCCCGACAGAGTCCTGGAGCTGTTGATATGCATTTAAATGGTTGCAGCGCTAGCTCTTGATCAAAACATGCAGAAGGAAAAGGGTCGTCCATCTCACGAAAAGGTGTAAGGTACCAAGTTGCACTAACCGCTGGTGGGAGCAGGTAGACTTTGAATCGTGAGCAGAGCTCGGGAAGAGCTGAACAATTTGTAATGCAGCGTTGTAGCTGTGTGCGTGACGTAGGGGATGTGGAAGGCAGGATGAATGGAGCGTTCCCAGGGACGTGCCGATGGCAGCAGCAGTGAGCCCGGTGCAAGTGGATCAGAAGCCTGAAGGCAGCTCTCGGGAGACCATCTGGGGATGCACCAGGTGAAATTGCTTTACTGCACCCAATTCCAGTGGCTCTTGCTCAAGGCATGATCCTGCAGTGTCCCGACAAGTCAGAACACCTGGGAGCTTCTCTACCTGACTCCAAAGACACCTGACCCAAGGAAAGGAAGGGGGGGGGAAGAAAGATGCCAATCTGTAGTGCATTTGACAGTTCAGGACCTGATTTAGGGCTGGATCCTGTGCCTTCTGGGTGTTCCGATTAGACCTGTGAGCCCAAACTCATGAACAAGTCACCGCTTGCCGACTGAGCTGTGGTTACTCCTTCGATATCTTATCCCACCTTCATCCCACAACAAAATACGAGGTGATTTTTATATTTATCAGCAAGTCAGCGCTGAGCAAGCAAACCCTGCTGAGGGCTCTCGCCAGTGAGACTGCGTTCTGTCCTTGGACAAAGCACTCCATGATATTGGTGGTCACCGAACGCACAGCTCTTCAGTGAGGAATCTGTCCTTTTATTTAACGTCTGCCATGATGGACGTTAAAAAGGCAACATCTGGTGCAGAAAATGCACAGATGCTATTTGTGCGCTCTGCTGTATGTCTCCTTCATCAGGCCCAGATACAGCAGTGTCTTAGGTGTCTCTGCTTTCCCCAGTATGCCAGCTGCTGAAAGCAAACTATGTGAGGCTTAGCCAGTATAGGGTGGGAGTTCTGGCTAGTTAGAGGCATCGCCTAGTGTTTAAGAGTTTGCCCTTGAGGGATCAATAGCTCTGGAAAAAGCTGCTGAAATCCTTCAGTGGCAGTGAATTTGATTCTTGCTCTTCTTTGTTTGATCTAGCATTCATGGCTTTTTGAATAATGTAAATCAGAGGTGCCTTTCCCACCTAGCCATCCCTCTTTCTTCTTCTCCTGTCTCTCTCCTAAGAGGATCATTTTTTCATGTTCTTAGGAATATAGCTATGGCAGTCTTAACATCAAAATAAAAGGAAGTTAACTATTTGCATAACATCAGAGTAAGGCCAGATTAATACCACCTCTCTGATTTTTTTTTTTTCTTTATCCTATTGAAGTCTTCCCACAATAAAACACAAGAGGAGTTTGCAGCTGAAATTGTGCGTTTGCACTAAGTGGGGGAAAAGAGCTGTATATGCCAATTCCCCCATACGCACTGCGGCCGTTGATAAAAGGAGCCACAGTTACACTGCAATCAGGTTATAAACCCTGTAATACTCCCCTGCCAATTATTGCAGTTTACTTATAAGAGCCGTACGAAGAGCAAAGGTGTATATCTATCTCTTTAGCACAGTTAAGTAGCTGGAAGGGAGTTCTGTGCCGCAGCCTGCCAGGAAACGCTCCTCCAACCTGCTCCGCAGTGTCTCTGCTGCCCGCGCTTTGGAATCGCTCTTCGTACAGAAGCAGCTCTCCCTCTCTGGGCTCTGGCGTATCAGCCAGGGTCTCGTCTCTGTTCCTCGACAGAGGAGGTTAGGATGTCTCAAACCCGAACTACTTATCTTTCCTCTTCTACCTTGCCGCTGCGCCTGGCTGCTGGGACTAATCTAAAGATGCATTTGGCCTGCTCCATACAGTTCATTGTCAGTGGCGTCTGGGTGGCTTCAGGCGCATGCTAAGACTATAACAAGTTTGAAAAATAAAACCATTTATCCTAAAAATAGCTCAGAACTAACTAGTGATCATGGGGTGGAGGGGAGACAGAAATGAAGATATTTTCTTTTCACGTAAGTGTCAGATTCAAAAGCATCTGCCTTGTTCAGTGCATGTATGGTATTCATTTCCTGCCTGCAGTCGATTGGAATGCCCCCCGAGTCGTTTGAAATTGAAAATCGAGTCATGCTTCTTTAATCAGCTCTAGGAAATAGCCCCCCTCCCTTACTGCTCTAAGAAAATTTATCTATACATGCATAGAATTCATAATACAAAAAGCCCACGTTTCTCTCCAGGGCAAATCCTTTCTCTCCCCGCTTTTAAACAGGGAAGGGTCTTCGCGTTGTTTTGTCACGGTGTACTGCGTATCTGCTCGCTTGCTCTTCTTCCCCATAATGTCACTGGAGGGAGGCCTTTCTCTTGTGTATCTGCTTCCTCTTGTTTCTTTCTCTTCTGTATTAGGGCAGTTCACAGAGATGTAGAGAGAGGGCATAATGTCCACTGCTGATGTCCTGATTCAAAAATAAGACAGTTATTGCACTGCGTGTACAGATGCCATTTATACTAATGACTTCCAGTTGCTCGTGTATCAGTCTCCGCAGCTTTGTAAAGGGAGAGGGTAAAACTGTACACTCGGGCTTGAAAGACTTCTTCTCTGCAGGAGCAGAGGTGCGTGGTCCTGAGGCAGCCGCTCAGATTTCTGCTGCTGTTTTGCTGGAAACTCCTGGGTGTAGTAACAACTCCTTCCAGAGTGTGTTGTGAGGCATATAGTTGGTGCATAGATGTAAACAAACACTGCCTTTCCTCTGCCTTCACCCTCTCACTTCCATCAAAACAAAACCGAGTCTTGGCAGGGAAGGCAGCTATGGGAGGGTCAAGTAAATTATCTCGCAGCGATTTGATGGCGTGCGTGTTTTGAGCATCAAGACTCAAGTGATTTGCCTTTTTTCAGGCACAGAAGTAGTATTGCCAGAAGCACAGGAAACATCATGTTTTTGGAATATAACACTTGTCTGCTTTCTTGCTTTCCCGTTATTAGCTTTTGCTTATGTGATGAAGTCATCATGTAACTTTTAGTCCACAGGGACTAAACACTTTCTAGTCTCTAAAAACATCTGCCAGCTAACACAGCCAGAGTCATAGACACTTCTGAAAGCATAGGGTGGATATTCAGTGGCATATGAGAGGGAGACGCAGTGGCTGGGAATAGCTGTTTCTTGGAAACTAACAGCTGAAGGCAACTTTGAAAATTGAAAAGGTTTCAAGTAAGGTTACTCTTTCGGCTAGGGAGAGATGAAAACTTCGTTTATTAAAGCTGGTTCACCTAGTGAAATCCTAGCCGCAGTGATTTAGTGGAATAAGCTTGCAAAAGGACCTAGTTTAAAACCCATGAAAATAATTTCAGATGTATGTTTGTTCTCTTTCATTTACACTGACTTTGTGTGTGCTCGCCTGCAAAGCCTGACTAGAAAGTTGTGGACAAAAAGGATTAATATTCTGGATTTCCTTTGCTTTTGCGGTTTTGATTGCAGCTTAAGGCCGATTCTCCCATTCTGTTGGAACCTGGTGTGTAAATTATGGTGCAGATTTCAAATAATGGGTGGTATTAGACTCGTTCAATTAAATTTAGCCATGGTATAAATGGATTCTATTTAAGCTTTATTATACTACTGGTTTTATGCAAGTGTTTAATAAAGCCTAAAAAGAATCAGAACCTTCAAAGAATTTGCATTTTGGCACCACAGGTTATTGGAGTGGAATGGTTGAGCTGCTCTTCAGTTGTACACGTGCCTGTTCAACTGCTAAATCAATGCGTCCTGCGTGGAGAGCTCCAGCCAGGCAGGGATTACAGGGAAGATCTTCAGAGTTGTGAAGAACAACTCAATGTTTACCACCGGCTTAGGCAACTGAAAATATCTGTTAACTACAAGGAAAACTTGCCACTGAACATCTGTCAAAGCCCTACACAATTTTAATTCTGTGCACTTGGCTGTTCCACGGACGGCTGAGTATCTGCTGGAGAGCAAAGCGCCAGTGTGCACTGTGTTAGAAAATTTGCTGAAGGGTCTCTGCTTTCTCCAGCAGACATTGAGCTGTAATCACCACCAAGTCCTTTTTATTATCAAAGTGTTTACACAAACTGGCAGTTCTTTGCATCCAAGCTGAACCATACTGTTTGTATTTTCCAGCTGAAGGAAAACACGAAGTACAAGCAAACAACAGAGCATAAAAAATAGCTGTGCTGTGAAATGTGTGTCCACAACATGTAGCAAAAGGTTGCCAGATCCGAGTATAATATGGTTGGTTTTCTTCTTAAGCGCTGAGAAAAAAATATTGTCTGCCAGAGCAGTCCAGATGTAGACCCATTTATTAACGGTGTGGAAGAGACAGAGAGCTTGGTGAGAGAAACTCCCAACCAGAGACTGAACGAAGGATGGACCAAAGCTTGAAGACTGCAAGTGAGTAACAGGCTCAGTAGGGCAGAAATGGCTGTAGGGCTGCTCCAGCCCTCAGGATCTATCAGTTTAGATGGTTCAATAAGGCTTCTCCTCCACTGCGGAGGGTTCTGTCGTAGTGTTGGCCATGGGCCTCGAAAAAGTGGTCTGGGACTTACTAGACCTTAGATGGGAAGGGGGCCTCAACGCTACCGCCCCAGGATCTCTGCAGTCGTAGCATGAGTCCTGGCTACGTGTTCAGTTCTCGAGATTTTCTGTGTAACTATGAGGGCTAGAGGCGTTTAGTGTAAAAAAACCCTAAAATTCAAAAGCTGTAATTCTGAGATAAATGTGCCCAGATGCTTTGAGATTCCGCTTCTGCTGTACGCGGCTCCTGAGAGCTATTCCGGCGTGCACCAGCAAATGAGCTGCGGTGGGCTGGGCGTGCGCTTGGGTGCGGTAACGGCGCTGCCACTGGCACCAACATTGAAGCTGCCTGCAGAAAACCCCTGCTCCAACAGTGACTGTGGATGGACACGTCTACTCTGAATTTCTGCTGTCCTAATTGCAACAGTATTTGCAACTCCATCCTATTCTCCACAGAAACAAAATCACTTCAAGAGCCGTAGAGCCCCTGAAGCTAATGTGTACCCCGTGGAGTGACTGGGTTTGGCCTTTGCAGAGCCACTTAGTCACACATGCGGATGTACTGCAAGTTAGAAGGAACAATGTCATTTTACTCATTTTGCCGGACTAAATAGAGAATTATTAAAAAATAGACCCTGAGAAACAGAACTCTCTTTTTTTGTTATTATCATTTTTTATTACCAACCGTAATCGGTGATTAATCTTCTATTTACACAATGTTTAAAGCAGATGCTATATTTTGGAGCCCCTTAGTGAAAACAATTCTGTACATGCAAGCCGATGCAGTCCCTTTTAAATGATTTATGAACAGTGATTATCTAAACCATGCTATTAATTATCGCACCAATTAATTTGTGCGGCTTTCTAAAGATAGGTAAGGCCTTTCACTTTGTTGATCTATGTGAATGTGAGGGACAAGCACATTTTATGAAAAACTGAGCGTGTCTGAGTAGCTGAGTGGTTGACGTGCCAGCCCTCTGGCCTGACTTCTGCTGGAGGTACATCAGTGACTCCTTGGAGCGAGGCGGAGCGGTGGGGCTCAGTCCCACCGCACGCTTTCAGCTCGTCACACAGAGATTAAATATGAACGCAGGTCATTTGCCTGTTAAATGAGAAAGCCAAGACAGAGCTCAGAGCAGAACGAGGGTCTTCTGACTGCCTGGACTGTATGTGGCATTAATCGTAAAAGCAGTTTTTCTCCGTGTATCTTCGATAAGGCTTTTCAGCTGTTATCTTTGCTGTCCGCTTGCCTAACACTGTCCTCATACCTCTTCCTGCTAGGTCCTGCGCTGCTTATACTCGTGATAGACAAAAAAATAAATAACCCCCAGGAATGAGATCACCCAAGTTCCTTACAGATCTTGGATCTGCAGAGGTGAAAGTCTCCTGTAGTATGCCGGTGTGTTACTCAGCCTCCCCAGACCGGTTAATTTTAAAGTGATCATTTAGCACTAACCTGGAAACGCACGACAGCCTTCAAAATCAAAACAATCTGTTTAGGCAGGTGGGAAATGAAACCAGTCCTAATGGCTATAATGGTTTTGAGTGGAGGCCCCAGGCCTCATTTTGTCTCTGATAGCAATATAATCTTTTATAGCGTCTGTGAAGTTTCCTAATAAATAAACGTTCCTTGTTCCTGGTGGTTGAAGATGCTGTACAGGTGCATCATGAAAGTGCATTGACAGACTGTCGGTTTTCAATTCAAGACCTCTTGTCAAGATCATTTTACAAGATATTTCAAAGGAGTATACAAGAAATAAAAAAAGCAATGTAGCTGCAGCAGGGATTTAGTAATAGATTCCCTCGCTGTCTGGGAGCTGTTAGGGATATAAGTTGCATCAGTTTTCCCAAATTCTTTCAACTCCATAATTAGCAGTGCTTGCAAATGTGCCCTTAGTTTGGCAAGTGGGGAGGGAATGAACGAAGGTAAGAAATATGAAGGACAGAGAAAGAGCAGCTGCTCCAGAATATTTTCTGTAGCTCCAGTCATTCCTCACTTATTCTCTGTCTTGGTTGTTTTTCCAGAACTGGAAATGGGATGAAAATAAAGAAGAGATGGATTCCTCACTTGCTAAAAATGCAGAGAAATTCCCTTTTCCCCTAGTTTGGTATTTTTACAAGTTCCCATTTCTGTTTAACTTCTCTGTGGGGACGAGAAACGGTACGCTTCCCTGCAGCTAAGGTCCAGCGTGACGGAGGGAGAAGCAAAATAGGAAGGCAACGGAGGGAGTTAAAATACCCATTTGATTATTGACAAGTTAATGGCTATAATGGTTTTCTGTGAAGGCCCCAGGCCCATTTGATTATTAAAAAGTATCGGGTAGGAAATTTTTCCTGCAGGGTTGTCTCTTGGTGCCTTGAACCCTGCCGTGGTGCGAGTCCTGCCTGGATCACCAACGTTTAAAGTTGCCCTCACAAAATCTGTGTAAATTGCTCTTCTTCCCTGGTTTATAGACGGACACAAAGACATCGATGTGTACTGAAATATTGCCCTCCCTTTTTCAGCCATGGGTGCGGCAAGGTGTGTTAGTCTGTAATACAGACAATGTGGCAGATTCTCTCTCGGCTTTATTTCGTTGCCTTGTCAGACAGCTGTGAATAATGTGTTCCTGCCCTTATATACTGTCCACACTTAGAACGCTCAGAAATCCAAAGTTGGTTTTGTATTAGGAACTTCTATAAATATCTGATCCCGAGGGGCAGCAGAACTGTAGCTGACAGCAAGCATGAGTAACCCCTTAAAATCATCTTAATGGAAAGTTTAAGGGTTGTGAATAATCCTGTTAGATGAAGGAAAAAAAGTGATTTATCTTAAAAAAATTTAGAGCAGATGCATCATTTGAGTAAGAAACCAGTGTGCCTGAATTAGAAATGTCATAACTTCAAACAAACTGAGTCAGTAGTTCAGAATGAAGTGACATAGCTTTTAAAGGAAGGCAAGCAACACTGCTTTCCCAAAAGCAATTGGGAATACAAATTGTGTACACCTAAAAATAAATAGTATGAAGTATAAACATGTGAAATAACATAGAAATAGGAAGAGAAGAATATCCCCCTCTGCGCAAAAAGAAATTGAATTTCATCTGTTAGCTTTGGAACACAAACCCTGTTTTCTTCAGAAAGGATGCTGGCGTTGCGGTGGGGACACACTTTTCCCTGCTAGATTGGCCTTGGAAGATCCTTTGCCTGAGCTGCTGCAGAGTGAGCCCATATTCTGCTCTTCACATGCAGTTCAAGCTCCCTTTTTATTGATGGCAGCCTCTTTTATCTTTTTACCAGAACTATACGTTTCTAATAATACTGCGTATCGGCTTAGACGCTACACCGAGAATTATGTACCTAAAAAATAGGCATTCTATTCAGTTTGGTAACTGGAAACAAATGGTCTTTTGCTCGTGGTACTACGAGCAGATACCTGAACTGAGGGTGCATATTGAGCGTTTCTGTTTGCTTATGTTGCAGTATGACACAGAAGCCCCAAGGAGGCCTAGCGTGAAAGGGACGGCCAGAGGTAGCACTGCTTTTAGGCAGAGGACGCACCATGTAACCTGTGTCATTCCTGCCAGGCAGTAGTCAACCCCGCTCTTAAAGACAAGCTCCACGTTCCCCCCCAAAGTCTGCTCTCGAGCTTGGCTGTCACTGCCACTAGAAATGCGCACCTGACGTTGAACCGGGGTCTTCTGATCGTGTCCGCCCTGAGCAAGCAGAGCGGCCCGTCCCCTTCCTCGCTGCAGCAGCCTTTGGTACAGGGCGGTTATCATGTCCCCCCTCCGTTTTTCTTTTTAACGTTAAACAACCCCAACTCGTTCAGTCTGTAATTAATGACAGTCCCTGCCCCAAGCAGCTTGGTAGTGGGCCCGATCAGCCTGATGTCATTACTTCACCATGACAATTTTCTAACTAACTCCATGTGATATTCCATCTGTCTGACACTATTAAAAACTTTTTATATAGCCCTTATTATTGTAGTTGCTGAGCTCCCCGCAAACATCACAGTGAGGAAGGGAAGTGCTGTTATCCCACCGAGGCACAGACAGACCATGACCTGCCAAGATCACACAGCGAGTCTTATCAGAGAATTAAACGTAGGTCTCTCAAGTCCTTGGCCAGCTCTAGCTGTATGGTATGTTAATGGGGAGAATCAAGATGCTCCTGAAGTGGCAGGCAGATAGGGAAAGTATGAAATTGTATGTGAGAATTTTATTATTTTTTAATAAAATCTCACTTTATTTTTAATAAAGGTAAGATTATGGGCATGATACCCCAGAAAAAAGTAGTTAAGTACCACGGTTTTTTTGGTTCCTGTCTGAAGTAATTTAATAACAGCACACTTACACCTTGTTGTTAGTCAGACATAGCTGAGAAGCCATTTAATCCTCATGCGCCAAGAAGTTTGCAGTTAAATTCTGTGTGATAAGTGTTAAGTTAAAGCACTAGCACATGGGTAAGGAACCAAAAGTTACATGAGTGGCCTTCAAGTTTGTTTCCCAGAGCTTGCTGCTGTGTGATTTGCTTTCTACTTTATATTGAATAAGGGGTGTGATAACGGGTGGCCCACCAAAGGCATCTGAAAGCCCTACCTGGTCTTCAGCAAAGAGAAGCATTCTTGTTTTAGCCTTCAAGCAATACAGACTGCCAGGAGCACGTACATTTTTAGCACTGCACACGTACGCTAATTGAGAACGAACCTTTTTCATCTGTGCTGTAGATAGATGTATATAATACCTTTTTGGCACTTTCAGAGCATAACCGTTCTGATCGTGAAAATACCAAGACAACGTTAATACTGCTAAATCTGATTTTGCTCCTTACAAATGCAGTGCAGCAAGAAGGGGAGAGCAGAACCACCTTAGTTTTTGCTTGAGATGATTTCACTTAGTCCCAGATTAACTCTTAAATCTTGGTTTATTTAAGTCACTGAATATTTTCCTGTAATGTGCACAGATTATATTGTAAAATCTCAGCAAAGGTCAGTTTAGAACCTTCTAAGCAAATAAACACAAAATAAAAGAAAAGGCATTGGAACTGTTATCTGTCTGAGAGCTTAACAAAAGGTATGCTAGCTTAATTTGAGCCAGGGGAGCTGGATGGAGATTGTGTTTAACCAGAAATGCTGGCAAAAATATGCTTCAGTAGAGCCAGAACCACATGTGGCCATTCCACTTTAATTGTGCTTGTTTTAAAAGATAGGTCTTTAACATTTACCCTCTCCGTGCTTGCTGTCTCTTTATGAACTGAAAATAAAAGCTCCCCAGGCAGTCATACTAAGACCTCAAGCCTAAAATTTTTCAGCTGAGTCAAAAGCAAAACCTATGCTGAATCTGCCCCACGCATTT
Organism: Platalea leucorodia; assembly: GCF_965183815.1. NCBI lineage: Eukaryota > Metazoa > Chordata > Aves > Pelecaniformes > Threskiornithidae > Platalea > Platalea leucorodia. Next base: position 7,529,675 of record NC_138825.1, read on the forward strand.
TTTGTAGCCATAAGAAGACTGGACTTCTCTGCTGGTTTTTTCCCCGAGTCCCCAGGCCAGTCCTAACCCAGGGAAGGAGTGTTTTGATATTAAATGTATCTCTTGGTGAGGTCAAAGGCAGTGGCAGCAGTGCTACTGGTTCGAAGGCAGCCTGCTGTAATATACTACAAAACCCGAAAGTACGCTCAACAATAACAAAAGCATTAACCGCTGACCCACAACTTGGTGAAATTCAATCCCACCATTAGGCAAACATGAAAATGAGATCCCAGAGGAAGGAAGGTTCAGATGTTCAAGACCAGAGAAATTGGGTGAGGAACACAGACGACGAGATGGAAGTTGTTGCAGACTGAGGAGAGAGAGGGGGAGGCTGCCAGTTCAGCGGCAGGATCTTTTAATACCATAAATTTCAACATGCACTTGGCAGTCAGTGTTTTTGCTCCACCTTGGAACAAAGCAAACTAAAACGATTTGTAATAAAGATTTTAGGGACACATTTAACGTGGTATAATTTGATTTGCCAGGGCTTGCCTCAGAGCTTCGTATTTCCAGATTTGCTTTAAGTTAGATGCTTGTGTCAATGTGTAGGTGCTCACTGCAGGGCTGGAACGTTACGGGAACCAGAAAGAGCTAAGCACCCAAGTCCGACTCGGTTTTATCTTGTGTCAGATGGTTACAGATTTGCACCACTGTAACTAAGAATATTTCAGTGAGAGTCAGATGCCAAACTCAGGAGCACCCTAGAAGATACCAGTCATAAATCCCGGGTGTTTCAGTCGCGAGCCGTGGCAGAAAGCTGGAGACGGGGGCACTGGCCATGCGCTCTCTCAGTTGTTGTTATAGTGCATTGCTTTTTTCCCCAGAACACCCTCACTGCAGACGACCGTTCTCCTGAAGACGGCTTCACCCTGAACCCCGAGGACCGAAGAGAATACCCTGATCTCCAGGCTGCCCACCGGCCGTTCCCTAAGCAGCGATTCAGGCAGGAGAACGGGCATACGTCCTTGCAAAGAGATGGACCCAGATCTTTCCTCCTGGATCTCCCAAACTTCCCTGACCTGTCAAAAGCAGATATCAATGGGCAGAATCCCAACATTCAGGTACAAATTTATGTTAATGTGTGATTTTTTTATGAGCTGCACAAAATTATTTTACTGAACCAAGAGAACTTTCAGCCTGGTTTCCATGACATCCAGTCAGAACACCCTGTCTCTCTACCGATAGCACCAAAAGAGAATGTATATAATATCGTATAGTAGTATAATGTAATATATAAAATACATAATACGCTTTTTGTATTAAGTGAATGCACAGATTTCAATTTTTTTCTGAATTTCTTTTTGGATATTGTTGATTGCGTAACCATGGGTATCAATATAGACCTATATTATGATACTAAGGCCATCTTTGCTATTGCCATTTTAGAACAGTCTCTTCATTGATATTAAATGGGTATTTTAAATCCTGTTTTCAATTCCCTGTTGCAAAATTTGTTTGTGAACAGATTCTCTTTTGGTATGCTATTATAAAATGCAACCATCCCTGAAGAACAAGTCTTTAAGTTTCAGTTCCAAATGTGGTCCTCTGTATGGAACCAAGACTTAAAGTTAACTTCTGCGGCAGCTGCCTGGAGTAAAAAAAAGTTGTCTGCAAGAGACTTTGTTATATGTTATTCCTCGAACTGTTCTTGGGTTTGGAATGGCCTCTTAGAAGCCACTTGCATCTTGAAATTTCAAGGATTAGAAGGAGGAAAAAATGAGTGATTTGTTTTTAGTTCAGAGCCTTAAAGCAAAGTTGGCATTAATAAGCAGTCTTTTCTAACCAAAACAATAAATTGAAATATTGTTCTGCCTAAGATGTGCTTATAAAAATAATACACTAATAGATCTGGTTTTCTGGTTAAATTAATTCCTGGCTTCTTGTAGTCCCCCAGCCCACAAATTACCATCCTTTTGATATATCTAAGAAGTACGTACGTAAAGATATAATAGATCTGTTGGTGAGAGACCAACGTGATCGGGCGAGAACAAGCTGTCTCCAAGTTGACACTCCATTACATCATAGATGGCTTGCAACCTTAAGAAGCCTAGCAGATTTGGATCAAGCGCGGGTCCAATATTTGACGGGCCAAGGTAGTAAACATGTTCAACATGTGGTGACTGTACGCATCCCTCACGCTAGGAGAAGCCTTCCAGAAAGCCTTGGGAAGGGAAGGTAGGGAAGCTGTAGGGGCCCCAGATTGTGGCATGAGGTAAACAGTGTAACATCATTGCTTGAACAGTATGTAAACCGCAGAGGAGGACAGGAGGAAACAAAAGCCTTCTCTTGGTAACAGCATTTAATGTTTAGACCCAGGGAACAGATAAATGAGATGGAAACATTTCCCTGGCTGGTCTTTATAGTAACTGCTTCTGCTATGACCTCTTTTTCCACCACCTGATCTTGGAAATGTGTCAGCCAACTATGTCAGCAGTTTTGGTGGACTCTGAGAACTGAGAAGCCTAGCCTGTAAACGGGAAAACATTGGGCAACATTAATCCCCGGGCTCTTGTGCACAAGGATCAGCTCTTTCAGAAACAGGCTCCCTAAGCCCGCATTATATTTAGTCTGCTTACTTAGATGCATAAATAGGGATATACGAAGCTTCTGTAAGTTCCTGGTTGACAGTCCTGCAGCAGGGTAGGCCTCATGGAGATAAAACTCCCATTAATTCATTACAGAGCCAATGAAAGTTTATTTCTTTGCCCGAAGGTTGTAAAAGGTCGCCTGCTCTTTTGGGAAAACCAGGATTATAGTGAATTCTTGCTTGTTACGCAGTACTGTACTGACCTGAATGGAAATAATGACACTGTTGACTTGCAAATTTCTCATCAGCTCTGTGGCAGGTGAGAGCAGAATCGATACTCATTTTTCTTGTGGCACAATGGCTGCGGGCTCCGTAAGTCACAATCCTGGGGGTGTTCATTTAAAAGTCCTCCTAGGACAGTGAGCTTGGAAAGGAGAAAAAAGCCTGTGTGTGTTAATCTAGCATGACGGCCACATTTAATTCTCGGAGACCTACAACTTCTTTTCCCTTCTACTAGTACAAACCTGCATAGACCAAAAATAGCATTTTTAAGGGAAATTATGCATGGAAATTTAAAAAAACTAATAGAGAGACATAAAACTCAGCCTGAAAAAAGCAGATCAAAAGATACTCCAGTGAGTTCTCTTTACGGCCATTCCTTCTCTGGTTTCCTGTGAGGCGGCAACTGCTGTATCGCGCCCTGGTTGTGTGCTCTTTTGGGGGGAAGTGGTGGATATCAGAACACCGTCACAGGAATGCAGAGAATAACGTCCCCACGTGCTGCTGTATTTATCAGCTGATAATCAAATATAAGTATAGTGGACTGTCTTCTAGGAAAACCTCAGAAACAAGAGTCGGAGCTGCAGTAATCCAAACGCTATTTGGCTCTCTGCATGCAAGACCAGGATGACACTTACTGGTCTGTCTGTGGCATTCTAGCCTTGTAAAATCTCCCGTCATTTCAGGGGGCATTTTATGCTTTAGCATTGCTTCCACGCTGGTTGTCTGAGAGTAACTGCAGTAGCTGCTGTTGAGCAAAGGCTGGCTGCTTGTTTTGCGGTATTTTGTTTTCTTCTTTTTTGTCATTTTAATAATTCTGTCAATGCCTGGAAGACTTCTGGATGAGAAGGCGATTACAAAAACTGATCACACTTTTTCTTTGGATTTCCTTTCACAAGTGGAAAATCCCTTTTGTGTAGGTTTGCACTCACTTGATGAACTAGCCCAGGGATGCCAATGCGGACCCAGGGCAGGGTTATTACATATAAGACGGAATTGTTCTTACCCCTGAGTAACAGAATGCAGTCACGTGGGAGGTGTATAGGAACCTGCTTATTTTCCATTTCTGATGGGTTTTTCTCGTGTGTTCCAACCAGCCTTCTACAACCTCTCAGCTCTTCTCTGCAGCCGATCCTCTGTTTGGAGCCAGATGCTTCCACTTGCAATTGAACTCTTGCTCTTGTCCCTCCCCATTTCTTTTTACTCCTGGTTTCCCAGGCTTGTGTACTGTAACAGGTAGTGTGCTGCTCGCTGCTGTCCCACTGCTTAGCCGCTTTCCTAGCAGTGCTTGACACCACGACAAATGAGCAGAAAAGGGAAAACTCCTTACTGTTTGTTGGGCAACGGTATTTTGTTGATATTAATGCTCTTCAGAGAAACTGAATCTTGATCAAGCTTCACAACCAGTGTACCTGAAACACAGCTGAGTGAGTTCCAGTTGCGATGGATGTGTTAAACATTTTGGATGAGGTGGCAGGTTCCAAGTAGAAACTGTGCAGCGTTAGGTAGGATTCCTGTCCTAAAAATATGTTGATGTGCCCTGGAAAACTGAAGTAAATCAGTATATGATTAAATCTGTTGTGGTTATTCTCCTCTCTTTGAGTCACGGGATTGGTAATAATTGATAGGAGTCATTTTAAGCCAGAAGAAGTTAATGCTACCTGCTTGGTGATGTGTTGTCTTTATCATTTTGTGTGAGGCCTGCAGGCCATATCCACCAGTCATGCCACTCCGGTGCTGCTGTGTTATCTTTATTGATGCTCTTTGATATCTCTTCAGTTTCTGCCTTCTCTTGAAAACACATCTACACAGAACCACCCACTCCAGGAACATACACAACTACAGAGAAACAAGGCTGCACGATCTGCTTTTAGAAAAGAACTCTAGACTTCAAACCAACTCTTCTTCGGGTTCATCCATGGCCATTTCCCTCACCTCCATCTATATCACATGTCACTTTTAACACATTTTATTAGATGTATTTTTTTAGGTGGCATTTATATTTGTCATTTGAAGCCGCTGGTTTCACTGCACTGGAAAGCAACACCCTCTCAGTATCGTCACAAAAGACTCAGCAGTATCTGTAATACTGAGCTCTGACCAGTGCATCTCATCCCTAACCTAGCACAGTAAGAACTGGAGGGCTCCAGGAGTGCTTATTTCTTGTAACGCCATTATGGCTTAATAGTTTAAGGTAGTAGCAAAGCAATTGTCCCTATCATTAAATTAAGACCCAGAAAAGCAGAGAGCACGTGTTCATTTTCTTGGTCCTCGGGCTGGGTCTGTACCGTGGCGTAGTCCCCGCTCCCAAGACCATCTCCCCGGTCAGCAGGCCTGTGTCGCTGTGCTACCTGCAGCACTGGAAGCACGGCGTAGCCATGCCGGCAACTAGCTAGTCCTCTTAGCAAGCTGGAGAGACTGGTCTAGGCAGAGCGGGGTGCCAGAGGGCCACGGTTAAACCACTTCCAGTACCAGGGCTGTTATTACCTCTGCACAGATTTCTTAATGTCATGGTGTAACGAGAGCTCGCTGCAGAGTGCAAAATTCAGAGCGGGGTTTCGGACCAGATTTTTAATTCTGGGGTTCAGTTAGGCCCACCAGAGAGTGCAGCTAGGATTCATGATGTTAAATACAACTTTCTGTGTTTGAGTCACGTTGTCGTCTTTGCTCCCAGCAAATTTTGCGAGTCCTTCGCTTTTCTTTACATCAAGTCCAGAAAACTGTTCTAAGTGAGCTGTCATGGCATAACGGGCAGTAAATCGGTGTCACTGCTGATATCATTTTAACTGAAGTTGCTATGTGGTGTGAACATAAATTTACCATTTCAATGTCTTATAATGTACTCATTTCTGTTCTGCTATTATAGTTACCTCATTGCTGACTTGCACATATCCACCTTTACAGAACGGCAAGCTCTGCATTGCAAATTTGCATCAGTTGCATGAAAGAAACAGAGGACAGAAATGTGGTAGAATCCACTGCTTGCACAATACTGCAAATGTACTTCTTCCTGAAACATAATCTTCCCGTTGCTTAGGGCAATGTTTACGCCATTACAGTGAATTCAGAAACATCGTCTCAGTAAACAGGATGAAGTACACAGAACTTTTTGTGCGCTCCAACAGGCAGGGAAAATATTTATCTTCTGTATATTTTTGGCCAGGAGAAAACTGGATGTTGGTGTCTCAAGACATCTGTGCTTGATACACTTGTTTCATTAGGAATTGACTGCAAATCTGTTGTTTTAATGTACCTATGCCAATTGTTTTTAACAATTTTTAGAGGAACATCCTTATTTATAGCTCACACAACCATAAAAGAAGTGGCTTCATTTTACGTTTGAATACTTCTGGAGATGATTGTGGATTTATACAAGAACAATGTTACCACAGACATTTTGAGATGCTTGAGGAAAAAAATAAATAATCTTTATAGTTTTGATAATCACTGGAAGAAGAAATCAGAGAAAATTAAGTCTTTAAAACAGTCCCCAAGATAGAAGTACTAAACCAAGTCTATTTTTTAATTTTTGAGAGAACATGTTTTTGTTGGAGTAGCTATACAGCATGAAAGCTTTTCCAGAGCTGCTTTTAAATGCCCGTTTTTAATTACTCTAGTTCTAGATCTGATTTCTTTTTTCCTTTTTATAAACAACCCCCAGTACAGATACCAATCAAACAAGATACATGTTTGTGTATCATGTATATGTATACGTATAGTCATGGGCTAACGTTGTTAAGGCTATCTGTAAGAACTGGGAAGAATTCAGTGAATGCTAATTTTTCAAAATTTTAGACTGGGATAGGGGAGCAATTGCTCACCCGGAGCAGCAGCCGCTTCCCACACCTCTGCCCTAACTTTTGGGTCATACCGCAGAGGGATTACTGGGATTACTCACTGATTTCCTCCCTGCCTCTGGAAGGTCCATGAGAGTTAAATGGGGCTGGCAGAACATAGCTGAGTCCCTGAAAACAAACAGAACTAGAGTCGATTGAAGCTGGGTTTTTTTTTAATTTCCAAGAGTGGCAGTTCAGACAATCCCAGGATTCGTTTATAGAATTTCTTTCAGTCTATGTTTTCTATGCCACATGTTAAGAAAACAACTTGGTAACCAAAGCTTAAAACAGCGGAGGGAGGAATATAGGTGTGTGTCAGACTACCGCATGGGATTTTGCTTTTATTATGTTCGGTTTTTAAATAGGCTGTGTGTTGGAAAACTCATTTGAAAGGCCTTTGTAATAAGGTAGTAAAAACAGCCCAAAGAGGGATGTCTGATTGCACAGACATGTCTTGAAAGGAAGCCCGTGGCAGTGCTGTTGGAGGTCTGATGAGGTCTCACGAGCCTGAAGTTCGTGCGTTAGGCTTGCCGCTCTTCCCCGGTGCAGCACATAGCTCAACAGAAGTTCCTCTGTCCCTACAAACCCTCTTTTGCTTAAACTGACTTAGCATGCTGAATACGTATTTTAAATCAGATCCCTGTGATTTCTTCAAACTGTACCTGGCTGAAATAACGTGAGTTCATTCTGACTCACTGTCGTATAACTACAGATTGCCAAAGCAAATGGAATGATTATCAAGTGCTCCCTGTCTTTTTTTTATGAGATAGATTTTTTTCCCCCCACTTTGCTGAGTCATTGCTTACAAAGTTAATGTGGTCTTAAATATACTTGCCACCGAAGTACTAGAGTCATACTGTTTTTCACATGGGCAGTACCAAAGCCCTGCGACCGGCCAGCAGTGCACAGTGTTAGCCGCTCTGTAACACCATTTCCTTTCACTTATTGTGAAAACTCTGTTTTGCTTGGATAGATGCAACAATTTTGAATCCCTGAACTAACCCTGATGTTTTCAAACTTATGAAATCCATTTTAATTCTCGGTCTGTAGAAACTGAGGTTTAATGAAGTAATCGTTCCAATTCCATATTTAGTCTGGGAGTAAAATCTCTCTTGTGTAAAGATGCTATTAGGCTGACAACTGCGCTTTCCCTCACTCTTGCTTTTTCTCCCAGTGGAGCTTCTTAGTAGCCTCAAAGTTGTTTCATTTCAATGGCTTGGTCTACGGTCAAATGCAAAGCATGAAATAGATGCACAATCTCCTTTCTCCAAAAAAGGATGCGTGGACAAAGTCTTGTCTGTGCAGCTGTGTCTGCAGCTACCAAGCCATGGCAGCAGTTCTGTTTTGTCACGCTCCCCTGTGGATCGCAGGTAGCTGAAGAAACACGGACACTCTTTCTTTTTCTTGTGTGTGTCTTGTGATTTTACTAATAACAATTGTAAAAAACTAAACCTTTTATCCAAAATGCAAATCCATAGAGCCATGTAAATGACTTTTAGCGTATTAGTACGTTATTCTGTTTTTTCTGGTTTTGCACAAGCCAATTTTCATGGAGTACTGTCTTGAAAGACTGCTTTGTAAATCTATAAAACATGAAGAACACATCCGTATCTATTAAACATTATGGGTATATCTGATAGTCACTTCTGCATTATGGTTGTTTAGCCAGTCCAATGTAATCACTGAACCACATTAGCATGAAGCATCAGAGTATTTTATGATTTATCTGTGGCCACGCAATGCTTGCATGACTCATAGAGCCAAGGTTTCTGATGGCCAGTTCCTATTTCTACCTAAATAGGCACCGATATGCACACACAGTATTTATCCAAGAGTTTCAAAATTACACATTGTTCAGCACAGAAAAGGGGTAATCAAGGGTTGTTCCTACGTAGAATTATATTTACATTCATGATGTCTGAGAGGGAATTGGGCAGCAAACCTTGAATCTTGGCTCTGGGCTTCTGTAAAAACCGTAAACGGGTTGTATGTCATTATACTCTCCAGCACAGAACGAGGACCTACTGCAGAGGGCTTCGCAGCAAGTGACTTACTCGGCGAGGGCTGAAAGAGCTGCTGGCTCTCACCACCGCGGAGCACGGTTTCATGTAGCGATGGTAGCGATGACGGCCCACGCCGATGGGCGATGGCAACACCGGTGCTGCGGGGCGGCCGTGCGAGGGGCTGGGCGGAGCTGCCGCTAGAGGGCAAGGCAGATGCAAACCCGCAGAGACCCGGGGCTCCGCGTCTTCCACCTTGGCACTCGTGGACATACTTAGCCCTGTCTTGAGTCAGTCCTTGGAACGGGCTTTGCACGCTTCATGCTTGCCTCAAATTCAGCCTCAGCGTAATTAGCGTAACAGATTTGGTTTTCTTTTTCCTGGTCATGTATGTTGGGGTTTAAACATCTTTTCCCCATAAGGCAGAAAATTCTGCTGTGAAGGTTTTAGGCACAGCATGGGTTATTATTTTGTGCGGGATTTTTCCTAGCCTTTGTTCCAAGGTCTGATTCAGCAGAGGTAGCAGAAGGAATCACTCAGCTGCTGCCTATCTCTGGGCTCAGCAATCCGCATATGGTTTACAACATGCGAACCCTACAGTATTACACAGCCCCTTTGCAAGGCAACACCAGTCATTTGTCTTCGCTGTATAGAAAGTTTGCCCCTGACGAGGAGGAGATACTGACGGACAGGCTGGTCTGTTCTGAATCCCACAGGTTACCATTGAAGTGGTGGATGGCCCCGACACCGAGACAGACAAGGATCTGCAGAAAGAGAGCAGCAAGCCTAGCTGGCCAGTCCCGTCACCCGACTGGAGAAACTGGTGGCAGAGGTCCTCCACCTTGACTCGCATGAGCAGCGGCGACCAGGACTACAAGTATGACAGCACTACTGAGGACAGCAACTTCCTAAACCCTCTCGGTGGGTGGGATAGTCATGCACCCAGTCACCGGACATTTGAGTCCAAGGAGCAGCCAGAGTATGGTAAGTTTGCGTTCCAGGCCTCTTATGGGCATCCTGGGATTGTAAAAATGAGTTTGGGGGAAATGAGAATGGTGAGGCATCGCTGAAAGTAGGCCAAGCAAAATAGAATTTTTCAACATGTGGCTTTTGTTCATCAGCTTTTAAATACAAATCTGTGCAGATGCACAAGCTGTACTGTGGTAGCTGCATTCCACTAGTAAGTCTATAATCTTGAAAATCATACCAGTTATCCCATAAGAGGACCTTTTTTTTTAGTCCTAAGTGTACTTTTTTTAAAAGCAAAGGAAACAAGGTTTCATATTTATTTTTAGAGTAAGGATAAGTACAAATTTAGAATCGTGCGGTGGTTTGTGAACCAAAATATAATTATTGGATAAATAAGCAAGATCTAAAATGTGGTAGTATTTGGTGGATACACAAATAAGATGAATTATGTTGGTGCATGTGTGGGGAGTGGCAAATGCAGCAGGAACATTGTGTATTTGCGTGTGTAATTCTCTTCCAGATGTGTCATGGCGAAAACAATTGTTTTCAGCTTGTTGTATGAAACAGTTGCACAAACTAAAAACAGAGAGGAGCTACAGTTATTCACTGCCCCAACGGGCTGTAACTATCCACGTGGGAATGACTCAAGGGAGGTGAACTATACCTGCTCAGAAGTAGCTCAGAGCCTCTTGGATTTAAGTTGTATGTAAATACAGAAGATTTTTAGTCAGGGCAGGGTTTCAGAGCCACCGTACTTTTACCCTGGCATTTCTGTTGCGTTCCCTAGATACTGCAGAGCGGCTGTCATGCACTGATTCAGTCTTATTTTTCCCCTGGTTTCATTAACTTTAAGTCCTAGAGCCTTAACAATTGAGAGAGGCTTTTCGTGGAATGGCGTATTTAAACACATACATGTGTATTAAATTTTGTGGCCAGAAGATTAAAGTCTATACCTTCTTTTTGCACCTGCCTTTATTTGTGGGCACACTTTATTGCCAAGAATTCATATATTAGGTAGTTATTCATTTAGGTAAAATAAAATTGCTTTCACAAATAATTGTGGTAGAAAAAAAATAATACGAGTTACAAATATAAAAATAGGAAGAACAGGTTGAGCTCCAGCTTAACATCTAACACGGTATATTTAATAGTAGATACTGTGTGTTTCATAACGCAGTTTAAACACTAGGTAGGTAGACCTAAAAATTATTCTAGAGCTCCCTGCTGTACACTAGAGCACCCTACTAATTGGAAAAGACTCCTGGCCTTCTGACTAACCTGAAATGTCGTGTGCCGTCGGCCTTGGCCGGGAGGATGTAGCAGCAGGTCCTGCCCATGTGGGGCTTTTATGCTGGTTCCACCCATTGACCTGGTCACACATTTCACGGCTCTGTATCTCCCTTGTCCTGCCCCTGCCAAAAAGCACCGCAGGGCTCTGCCTGCCCTTGCTGGGCCTCCCAGGCTGGGCTCTGACAAGCATGGTGCCTGCTCACCCTCCCGCCTCCTCGCCAGCCACGGGGAGAAAAAAATTCAGAGTTGGAAAAGAGCAGGGAAGGAGAGCAGGGCCAGGGAGAGAGGGCGGATCGCGTTTTTCCTAAGACGTCTTACGCCTCTTCAGACTGCTGTAGTGCCCGCCTGTTGGCAAATCCCAGAATCGCGGGTCTTTGCAGACAGGCAGTAGCCATGTTCCCACCCACATCACACCGTGGACACCTGATTGAAGTGTGGTGGCCTCCCCATCGGTGGCAGTGTAAGAAAAGGAGGAGAAGCACAAAAGGTCCCTGTCACAAGGAACTCGCATCTAGGCAGCTGGCGACGAGTAAGATATATAACCTTCCCATACTCCTGGCAATAAATGTTTAATAGCACCCCACAGAGTTGTCGTCAGTCATTACATATGGTACAAATCAAGTTACGTGTTCTACTAACCAGCTCAGGAAGCCCACAGACAGCATGGCAGTGGTGGGGGAGCGGGAACCGCGTGTAGCACAGAGGCCAGCGCAGGCAGGGATCTGTCCCTGTGTCTTGCCTGTACATACGCATTCAGCCTATAGCTACAGAGCGGGGCTGGCTCAGAGTCACTAAACCTGATTTTGGTTTGCTACCGGTGCTGGTTTAAACCAAATGAGAAAAGACTGCAAGTTATGAGCGCACGGTCAGTTAAACATCTCCTGTAGCTTGCAGAGAAATCCATTAAGCCAGACATTTCCTAGCAAGAGACAACGCTCACCTGGGGAGGCCGGTGGGAAGGCAAGAAAACTGGGATTGGTTGATGGACTCCAGTTGGTGGCCTTCACAAGGTGGGATGTGCGACAGTTAACTCGGCAAACAACGGAGACTGGTTCTAAGGGGTTCGGATACTCAGAGTGGCACCGAGCCATGGCGGGGCAGACTTGGTATCGTTTGCCCTTGGCTGTCTACCAGAAGAGAATAAAGTTCTGTTTTGTTTTCAGAAGGTTCCTGCTAGTAAAGAGTCAGATTTGATGTTATTTAATAATTCACATGAAACACTACAAATTGCATGTTGTTCTGGGTGCAAGATGCATATGCGGTTCCCTATATTCATGGCAGTATTCCTGTAATATCTGTTTCCTGTTCAAAGGACTGAAAAACAAAATTGCAGTTTTCACACATGACCCTCAGCCTCCCATAGTCCAACATTCATTGTGTCCTAAAAACTAATTGAGTATTGTTGTGCTACCACGGTGTGTTTTGAAAAGAAGAAAAAGAAAATTTCATTTATCCTGTGCCTGATTAGTCTGTGGTCAGAAAACATATTCCTGTATACAGGGAAATTATGCGAATAGATGTGTACTGTTAGTTCATGACCCAGCTTTGCAGCTGAGGATTCTCAGCTGCCAAAAGGTCAAAAGAGAAAGGAAATATTTTTTCAAATAATGTTGCATGCATTTCCCCGAGGAGCATCAAGTGTGAAAACCATTTAAACAGCAGGCTTACGCCTGGCATTTAGCCCGAGCTTCAGGTAGAGACATCTGGATTCCATTCTTGTTTTGCCTTCTTAATAAAAAACACTACACAGTAGTTTGGGGTAGTAGGAGTTTTGTTTCTTCATTTCCTTCCTCATCTTTGTTCTTACGCAGATTATATTGATGGTGAGGGAGACTGGAGCCCGTGGTCCCTTTGTAGCGTCACCTGCGGGAGTGGCAATCAGAAGCGGACGAGGTCCTGCGGGTACGCCTGCACTGCCACGGAGTCGCGGACCTGCGACAGGCCCAACTGCCCAGGTGTGATCATGTTCACGTGAACTTCTGCTGTCGGAGGGGAGCGGGGAGAGGCGGTCGAGGGCGGGGAGGAGAGCCCTCCGGTACCCAAAGCCCAGGGCCCCTTTCTTCCCTGGCTAGGTAAGAGTTTCGGTGGGAAGAGGCACGCTGCTTTTCCAGGCCATTTATGAAATGGCAGGTTCTTTGCTAGTAATAATACGCTGCTAGATGCGGTCTGCTATCCCCTGGGACTTAAACGACAAATACAGGCTTTTTTTAGGGTATGGCAGTCGCTTTTGTGCACAGTACGTTTTGTATTCCAAAGGGTGTAATCTACTCTCTTGAAACAAATTTGTGTTAATTTTAGAATTTCAAAACAGCTGTGCTGACTGTTACCTCAGTGAGCGCATGTTTTGCTGTGCAGTGAACGGGCATGCCTGCGTTGTGAACGAATAGCTCCTCCCCCAGTTCTGTGGCTTATAAGTTTTGTGCCTAATGTATACAGAGTTGCTTTAAGACCCCATGTGTATTAATATGAAAAAAATACTTCAAATACCTGCTTTGCGTTTCACTCCGGAGATTTTGAGTTCATTGGGCATTAAGCTACAAAATTTCCTGTCCTAAAAAGCGAATGCTAAGGTGGAAATGTCATCTCTGTTTCATTACACGTTGCTTGACAATTGGAGAATTATAAAACAGCAGGTTTGGTCCTGCAACAGCTGCGCACAATGAGATGAAGGAACGTATGGTTTTGGCTTGAATGTATTCAGAAAATATGCCAAGGAGCCTGCCTTACATTAGCTCCTACCCGGCTACAGTCATTGACATTTAAATGCCAGTAACGGAGATGTCCTTACCATCATGCAGTTTTCACTTTGGTGAAAGCGGGGCTGAGCACTCAAACCTACATCATAAAAATTTAAAGCTGCTGTGGAAAACTTTCCCATTATGTTCTTTAAATGCTGCTGTGCGTTTGGATTTAGGCAAGTTTGTAACGCAGTGATGCCGTAGTTGCCACAATGCATGGGATATGTGCAATTTCATTACTTGCCAAGGTCGGAGAGAAGTAAAAACACATGCCGTGGTGGTATGCGTTTCACCGAGTTTACTTAATGACTCAGAAAGGCAGAAATCCTTAAACTGGAGGTCAGTTTTTTTTTGATGGGAAGAAGTGAAATAAATGTCAGCAGTGCTGGAGAGAAGACTTAGGAGCCTCAGTGAACGAGTTGGAGAGAAGTTTCTCACTCGCAGATAGATGCATGCGTCCATGGCAAGGTAATGGCTGCTAGGCAGTTCAGGAGAAAAATGTTTCTGGATGCTCTCATACATCCTAAAACCTCAATAATAAGGAGTTAATTCCAGAAGAAAGCATGTAGCCCCCAGTTATATTCTCCAGTATTTATTACCAGCTAGCATCAAACAGTGGCAAACTTGAAAGAATATATTATGTCATATAACAGACCCCCAACGATCAGCAAGCAAAATATATTCACTCTTTGAGGCTGTGCTGACATTTTTAAAATTACAAGGGCAAAGCTCAGCTTCTGCTGTTTATAATTCCAGCAGTGAATTACTGCCTTGTAATGAGTACTTGGGTATCTATTATTCTGCAGCTACTGCTGGAGTTAAGGCAAAACCCTATGATAATTTTATTGAAAAGCTGCCTGAGGCTGTTTTGAAGCTTTGCAAGCCACTATTATGCCCCAGTTCAGGAGATCAGGAGAAAGTTCATTGGCAAGAAGATGGATGGTGAACAGACTTCATTATTAACCGTATAGTTATCACGTATTAAAGAGCTTTCTGCCCTCTTTGGAGGTCTTTAATTCAATGGAGAGGAAAAAAAACCCACAAACCTGTTCAAATGCTTCTTTGAAGAGACATTTGTTTTCAGGCTACATCAGGGAACCATTAGGCTGGTAGGTAGGCCAAACTAAAGCAGCAATGAAAGGATGTTTACTTTGGCAAGATCAATTAATACATTTTCTGGCAATCCGTGTTTCTCTCTACTGATAGCAAACACTTAACTGGAGGTTGTTGGAAGATCCTGATATTTCAAGATTTTATTTGATTTTATTTGCTTGCTCTAGGCAGTAGGGGATGGGATTGAATGGAGAGGTTATGTATCTCTCGCCTACTCACACCTTTCAACTCCCTAGCAGTGGGAGAGACCAGCAAGCGCCAGTCTTCTTGTAACAACGGCAATATTCTTCCTTGTACTTCCTGAAAATGGTTGCCCACATACGAGGCACGTCACTCTGTTTTAGAAAGTGGCACCGAGGCTGTTTCCTTTAGACATCCCATTTTACCCGGGGCTTTAGTGCTTCCATTAGGACACTTGTTTTTATCCTGTCAGTCCCTTGTGATACATGCTCTGGAGAAGATGCTGGTCACATAAAGCTGACCAGGTGGCTCCTGGTGAAGTGGGTGCAAAGCTCCGCCCTGAATTACTGGGAGATGCTGGCAAGCCTTGCATCAGGAAGAGGAGGAACAAAATTGGTTCCCTCGCTGCTGTCCCTGCGCTGGGTTCGTAACTGACCAGTTTGTTGCTTAAATATAATCTAAGCTCTAAAACTTAAAAGCTTTTGACCTTTGGGCTAAGCTCTATCTTCCTAACACCACAGATTTCTTGGTCATTATACTTCTACATGACCGCTCCCTCCGGGAGCAACTTCAGATTACTTCCCTGCCAAACAAAAGCACCTTGCAGAACTGGGGAAGGAGGGCACGGCAGGGAGGCAGCTGATTGCATTGTGTTTAATAGGAAAACACCACCACCCCTACCATGTGTTTGTCTTAGGGATCGAAGATACCTTCCGGACGGCTGCCACAGAAGTGAGCTTACTTGCAGGAAGTGAAGACTTCAACGCTACCAAACTGTTTGAAGTTGGTAAGCAGCCTCGTCAATCTTTCAGTAATAGATAAGGGACTTCCTTAGTTTCCTGTTTTGACTCTTGCTGTGGGCCCAAGATCTTGAGTTTACTATTTAAAATGTCAGTAATAATGGCCATTTATTATCTTGCTTAAGTTTACAATCTGAACCTTAGCTTGCTTCTGTCATAGAATCTTTCTCCTCTTAAGTCTTAGCAAATTTCTGTGCTTCTTTCATTATAAAATGGTGATTCTCTGTCCTGGTTCAGACAAGAGCTGTAAGGCTCCACACTAATGGGAGGGGAAAACAAATCAAACGCTGTTTAGCATTTTGCTGAAATAGCCTTGAATGAAAGATACTATAAAAGCATTTTAGGTACAGCTGTCACATTAAAAAAAAAAAGACAACGGCTTTTATGAGCATGCATAGCTTTTGTCACTGTGCGTGCTGCAGTGGAGCTAGCCAAAGTAATTTTATAGGGCATGACTTGATACTGATCTAGCTAAAACTCAGCCCAGCCTCTATAATGTTCTGATTTCATCCCTCCAACGAAACCATAGTGTGGCCACTCTTAGACACTGGATGCTGAACTAATTGGATAAATAATGTAATCCAGCACCTCCCTCCTATGGTGGTAGAGCACAATAGTTAATGACAGCCAGGATAGGACTCTTTAAGGAGAAAGATAGAAAAACAGGACACAGATCACTAAGTAAATATTTTGCAAGAATGTTTGCTGTAGGAGTTTTAGGTCCCAGTCTTTGCCTTACTCCAGAGTCCTGTTAAGTAAGTAAGTGTGGAGCAAGATGTGCAGGTTTTTTTGAAAGCCCGTAGCATGATACGGGCACCTTAAATAATGTTTTAGGTAGGAGACGTTTAAACGGATTCTCCCAAGACTCTTGCAAAATAATAAAGCACCGATATTAATTACGCTACTAGTCTATAAATCTCTTCAGTCCCAGCTGTAAGTCATGGCTCTGGTGCCATTAAATCCTCCTAATGTACAGACACTCTGATATTCCATCACATATGCCCTTTTAGAATCTGAATCACTTTTGGCTGCATTTGCCAGCTAAGATGTCAGTCTCCACGTTTGAACTACAGCTGCTTGAAATACCTCTTTGGGAAGACGGAGACCAAAACAGAAAAAAGAAAGACTGAATTAGGGCTTAATAATGAACTTCAGAAAAAGTAATCCAGGCCTTGCTTGCCATCTCGGTATTTCTAGCGTCATGAGAAACTTAATCCTTCAACATCTGAATCTGCTGTTCTTACAAGGTGAGTGTGTGGACTAGGGGTTTAAGCTGGAGACAGGCATCAAATCACTGTGATTTTCCTATTTTAGTTCTGTCACTTGTAAACCCACGACAGTGTCTCCTGTGCTGCATGGAGATATCGGCAGCTTAATTAGAATTTGCCAGGTAGAAGAAACGTCGGAGATTCTCACTGGCATGGTGCTGGACTGTAATTCAGACTAGCACTGCCTGAGGCCCTAAAGACAGTCACACATGCGATTTCTTTAGCTGACAAGACAGCACATGAACACATTGCAGGCAGGCAGGCAAGCTTTGACCGCCCTTTCTTTCCTAAGCAAAGCACTGGTGCTGAACAGTTACGCTTTACTCATTTGTTATCACTGATCATACGAACTGGGATGCTGCATAATGTATCTGAAGTTTCCATTTCCTGCCCTTAAACAGATACTGATAGCTGCGAAAGATGGATGAGCTGCAAAAGCGAGTTCTTGAAGAAATATATGCACAAAGTGGTCAATGATCTTCCCAGCTGCCCATGCTCCTACCCCAGAGAAGTCGCCTACAGCACTGCCGAGATCTATGATCGAATTAAGAGGAAGAACTTTCGCTGGAAAGATGCAAGTGGTCCAAAGGAAAAACTGGAGATCTATAAGCCCACTGCACGATACTGCATCCGCTCCATGCTCTCTTTGGAAAGCACAACGCTGGCAGCGCAGCACTGCTGCTATGATGATAATATGCAGCTGATTACCAGAGGGAAAGGGGCAGGTACACCAAACCTGATCAGCATCGAATTCTCAGCAGAACTCCATTACAAAGTGGACATTCTGCCTTGGATTATATGCAAAGGTGACTGGAGCCGATACAATGAAGCACGGCCTCCAAACAATGGGCAGAAGTGTACAGAAAACCCTTCCGACGAAGACTACTACAAGCAATTTCAAGAAGCGAGGGAATACTGAGAAGATTTTCCTGCTCTTCAGACACAAGATAGCATTCGTTTCCTGGATGCCAAAGAACTGATAATGGCTGCTGCATTGTCTCCCTGACAGGGGTTGATCAGTTTCTTTCTAATGAATGTATATAGTTGTAATATAATACATAAGTATTTTTCATAGTGTGTGTAATTTATAAACACATAGCGCTCTATCTCACACACACCTATTTTTACATACAGACATACATAAAACTTGTCCTGGTAGGATTTTATACTGCAATAACGTTCATTTAATTATGTGCATTTCATTTTATTCCCCAACTGTAACGTAAGTGGGGGGGGGGGGGGCAGCTGCCATCACCATCAGGCCCCAAAGCCCCAGCTGAGGAGGGCACATATTTAAAAGTTGTTATAAACAATAGGATTGAAGAATGTACTCTTCCATATGGGAATGGTTTACAAGATTAATGCACCTACAGCATCAGTTTTCTCTATAATTGATTTCATGACTAGTCATATCCAAGAAAGGAAGAATTTTTTTTTGGAAGGGCAATAGTCAAAAGTGAATATAGACTAGCAATTTTTTCTTGGAATTCCTCCTCTTAGCTCAGGTCTTTGCAGTCCTTCAGGGGTGGGCTTGCAAGGAGACGTAGCTGTGGTTTTCCTACAGAGCAGAAAAAGTCCCGGTGCAGTGGTTCTGCAGGAATTACAAACAGCCCACGCCTGGAGACATCTCAGATATGGAGCTACCGCTGTCAGGGCTTACGTCTTACACTGGGGAGCAGATCTCCAGGGCAGCTACCTGTAAACTAAGGATGCCATAAGTCTTTGGAGGAGTAAGGCCAGAGAAGGAAACCATGCCAAAGGAAAAAAAAAATCAGTTACTTCCCAATTTTTAATATGAAGAGTGTTTAGATCTGCTTGTTTCTTTCTTTCTTTTAAGAAAAGAAGGAACTTTATTTTTTTAAAGAGCAGGAAAAGCGGAATACGCATTTCTAAGTTCCCTGAGATAACAGCATGCAGCCAGCCCTTTTCCCCCATTTATCATACACTGAGTGCACAGTGTCCTACAGAAGAAGCTGTTCTTTAAGGAAGCTGTCTGGGAGGAACTATTGGTGAGTTAAAATGTCTTAATTTTTTTAAAAAGCTAGCATTATTTTTGTAAAGTATTTATTGAATTGTAACAATAACTCACATGCGGGATAGGTCTCTAACATGAAAGGCTTCTGTAGATGGAACTTGATTGCCACGAATAAGACTGTTGTTAGGCAAAGGTTTTACTTCCAAATTTTTATAAAGTGCAAGTTTACATACATAATCCTGTAATTAAGCAGCCAATACCTGCATTCTTATGAAAGATAAAAATTACACCATGGGTAAATAAATACTTACAGTTCCATCCTGTAAAAGGCTGTCTTGCTGCAAGTCAATGTCTTCATTTGGAAAACGAAGGCTAAGCGTTACTAGAGAAGTGCCTATTTTGGGTTATGTGGCCTGACACACATATGTGCACTGCATGCGGAACCTCACACCGCGGTAAAGCCCATCTTGCATTGCAGTCGGTCTTAGCTAAAAGATTCAAGACAGCCACGAAAGACAATTCCTTCTGCTAGATACATACACACATAAACGCTGTAGAGCTTTTCCCTAGCTCTGTTGGCCTTTCGGGTGCTGGTTGATGGCGACTTCCTGGACAGACGTGTGCACGGTCCCCCCCAGCATTAACATAGGCATAATCAGTCCGCCGAGTCTGGGAAGTGTCAGGCTTGTGTTGGTCTGCCCAGGTGGTGCAGAGCGGGGGATTAAAAAGCAGCCTGGGCCTTGGACACCCGCTCTGACCCAACATCTGGTGCATACGCTGCGAAGGCTCTCCCCAGATCTGCCAGAGCTAGTCTGACAGGCTGCAGAGCCTTAGCGCTGTACACACGCTCCAGGTTTCCAGAAACACAGCAGTCCAGGCAAAGCTCCTGCACATGTGCAACAGCGACCGACCTGCTGAGGTAACTTCAGTGGCTGGAAATCTGGGCCAAGTCATCGGATCTTCCCAGATGCAGGCTCGAGTTGGGGGGGGGGGGGGGGAGACGTGGCTATATTCTAGCGCTAGCTGGTAGTAACAAAACGTGGTTAGTTGAGCAAGAGGGTAAACATGGGGATCGCCCCTTAATTTTTATAGAAACCAGGTTTTGTAAATTCTTGCAAGGTCATAAGAAGGAGCCACTAGCTGGCGGAGCCAGTTAAATTGACAGCAGATGGATGAACAGCATAAGCAACGCCAGGATCAGTCAGTTAATAGGGAAGACAGGTATTTTCTGCAACATGGGGAGAAAGCTCTGCTTTTTACTTGTCGTAGCAGTGTGGGGGGAACAGCAGTCTCAGGTTTCTCTGGGAGGGCGGTGAGAGGGCAGTCACAATTCTTGAAATATAAAACACATCCCTGCAGTTCATGGATTAGTAAATTATGGTGCGATTGAGAAATGCTACTACACCATTAATACTGAACATAACAAATAAAGTGTCAGGGAAGAGGAAAAATTATTCTAATAAATGAAATGACGCACAAAGTTTCAAGTGTTACCACTCATAATTTGCCAAGACTAGAAACTCCGAGGGAGCCCAGTAACCACTGATAAGGACCTACCAGATTTTTCACAGGATGAGTCCTGGAGCACAGAGAGTATTCGCACTTCTGCAGTCTTAAGCAACGGTCTTCATTAAAAACAAAGTCAGTCCTGTTTTACAATAAACTATGATCAAGTCAGGGCTGGGCTGCTTTTTTTTTCTTTTCTGTTTTCTTTATCTCCTTCCCAGTGACTAAAATTGTACCTGGAGTGACTTTGTGTAGCAGTCCTTAGCAAGGTGCTGGAGTTTCCCATGGCCAAATTTGGCTCAGTCGCATAAATATACAGCTCTTCATATGAGAATAAGACCCGAGGAAGGGTTTGTGGTCTTGCGTTCTTAGGCACAGGCCGGTAGTTAGAAGAAGCTGTTATGTTTCTAAGTTACCCCAGAATGGGCATATTGGAAGACACAACCAAAGATACGAGGGGGATTGAAACAAGCAGAACTAAACAGGGCTCGTGGTCTCCACACTGAGAAATCCCCAGAGTCCCCCACCAGTAGCCATCCTGCTCCCCAAAAGGAAGCTTAAAATACAGACTTGGAAGCAACCTCTCCGTACTGGAGCAGGTCCATTTACCTATTTCTCATCAGCAAAGCCAGAGGAGGGTGTTTTCACCTCCTGGCCTCTCATTCCTCTGCACTACCTTTCTCTTGGGCAAGCATAGCTGTTTGTGCAGCAAAAGGAACCAGTCAAGTCATCCAAGTTATTTTTAACCCCGATCAATCAACAGATACCGATTACTGCAGGGCTTTAGAGTCGAGTTGGCGGGAACGCCTTAAGCTGGCACCGCTGCTGAGAAATATGTGTGGAGCAGTGCCCCGAGGCAGCCATACATGGCTTGAATGCATACCTTTGATGGTTAAAAGGATGAGTGGGCCTGGCTTCACATGGCCTGGACAGCTGCTGAGCAGCAAAATTCCACTAACATAACCCACAGTGATGCATATGGGTTATAGGACAATATAGCGAAAAACAAAAACATACACACATTCACGAATCCCCGCAGTCCTGCATTAGTTACCAGCTGCATTTTTCTCCCCGCTGTGCAAAATGGTTAGCGCTGTCAACACACCGCATTCTTTCAAAAAATGCTAGTGAGTTCATAGGGCTGCCTTTTCCATATATAGCATTGTCATTGAGATCGTAGGGTTGGGCGCAATGAACAACTGATGCACCTGACACTTTTTCAACTGCATGGGGTCAGGCGAGTTGAAGGCAGGGGAGGGGGAAAAGTAACCGTTCCCAGTTGAAGAGCTGCTGCTTCGTGGGAGGGGATGGATGGCAGTGCATCTGTGAGCCGCTTAGCAAGGGGATGCCCCCGCCAGTCCACGATGAGCCCTAACGCCCCAGTCGCTTACCTGCGGTGGTCTCCCTGCTCTGCAGCAGCAGGAAGGCAGCGAGGGAGCTCCTGCCCCTCGTGGTGGTGGCCCAGGGAGCTGCCTGAGGCTGAGGAACCCCTGGGGCTCCCCAGGCCTCTCCCCTTCTTGCTTGCTCCATCAAGGCGGCCCTGGAGCCGCCCAGCAGCCAGCGTGGCTCGCTGCAGCAGGTGCCGGCCGGGCGGCACTGCCTTGGCTTACGCTGCGCAGCGCACAGTTACGCATTCATCCATTCTTGGAGAAAATTACTCACGTTCAGGCTGGACAGACTACACAGAAACCTGGCGAGTGCCAGTCCTAGCAGGGTCAAGAAGCTGGCGGGGCAGGGAGCCTGTTTATAACCCGCCCAGCCAAAGTTACACTGCGGGCTCCGTACAGTCACCCGCACGATCATCTGACACCACACGAGGGGCAATGGCATGGCAAGGCGCTCGCTTTTTAACGCAGGAAAGGAAGCCTGCAAAACAGATATGGACAAGCTCGGATCTCTTTGCGCTCGCTGCATGCACCTGCACAGGCAGAAGCACGGCCGCGTCCTGTCCCTCCACACACAGGGAGCCCGGGGCGCTCAGGAGGGAGGGCATGAGCAGGAAGAAGCGCAGCAGTAAGCACCGGACTAAAGATGGCACTTTTTCAGGCAAACTGGTGTGAGTGTATGCTGCTGCCTGGCTGAATGGCATTTATGTGACAGCTGAGAGAGCATGTGTTTTTCTACCACCCGTTCCCCCCTCCCTTCCCTTTGTAACTTTTAATGGAAAAATGTGTGGGCAGTTTCCATTATGCCTGCACTGTTTCAGACAAATTAAGGGGTTGCCTAAGAAATCACTGGTTTCATATTTCATACAAAATGCACACACATATGCATATATTTATATATCTATGTAAATTAATTTAGGATATCCTCTAGTTATGCACTTTATAGCAGTACGTTGTCTGCAGGACCAGACCTGGAGAAGAGCACTTCCCTTCCGCCTGCACAAGGGGTGAGGCTATTTTTGCACTTGTAAGGGGGAGGAAGGGCCGGGAAGCTGAAATGGCAGCAGTCATTCTTCAGCTCAGCCTTTTAATTTCTGAGTGGCAGGTTTATTCATTTTTCCTTTTCAGTTGCATTGCTAAAGCCACATATGCCTTTTATGACTGTGCTAATTTTCTGTCAGTTTAGGGAGTTATAAATATTTTTCCTTGTTTGTTCTCTATCACAAGAAGGAGCTGGGGGGGGATCTTTAAACACACAGAGAAGCTTTTCATTCAGTAAAATGCATAACTTCTTATAAGGCATTCAGAATGTTATATTCTGGAAGTGATAGCACTACTACACAGGTCAAACCGGCCAAACCTAACAAAACTAAGTGTGGGTGGCTCTAGCTTTCAGAGGAGTGCTTAGATAATATTTCCTTTTTAAAACTGGGCAAACAACATTACATGTGTTAAGTAAGTGTCAGAGTTTGCTGTTTATTACGGGCCTGACCGATGCTTCGCCTACAGTGGAACAGTGCTTCACTCTACGGATTTCAGGAGGGCTCTGGTATGACTCCGCGACATGCCTGAGGCAAGGGACAGCATCTGCACACCATGGTGGTAGACGCAGGATGTGAGTCAGAAAGTTTGGGGAGCAGAGAAGGTTTGGGAACCAGCTCCCACTCCAAGCACCGTCTTCCAGGCTGGCTCCTGCCTCTGCATAGCAATGCTTAACCCATTCGTTTTTCCCCAAAGCCAAGCTGCAGCCATTCCCCGCTTCCCCGCGTCCCAGGGCTCTTGAGGGGACATTGCTCAGCTGCAAAAAACAGAGCCAGGGCACAGCTGGCCTTGGGAGAAGCCCAGTCTGGCTGAGTAGGGCTCTCTGAGTCAGGTAAGAAGATGGGTAAGGGGCAAATGGACTTGACCATGCAGACAGAGGGATTCCTGTGTTCCACTGTCCTCAGCAGCGTTTTCTGTCAGGCATTCAATGGGGAGCGCCTTCAAACCACAGCACAGCCTGGCTTCATACACCTCCCACTGCCAAAGAAGCGGGAGGACAAATCTCAAGCAGCTTACCAGCACTGCCACGGTCCCCATCACCCCCAAAATGGATAGGGGATCCAGCCTGGTACGATGCCTCTGTCCAAAGCCAGCCTCCAACAGCAGGTAACAGGAATGGAAATTATTTCTGGCCAGTATGGAGAGGAAACAACAGTGCATTGAGTTACAAAAAGTGGCTTCATTAAGGGTCACCAAAATTTAAGTCAGCATGTGGGTAATGATATCCTGAAGGAGAACAGCCTCAGAGAGGGGCAAGTCAGAAGCAACAAAGCAAGTCCTGAAAAGGAGCCTAGCAAAGGAAATGCTGAAGCAGTGCCTAAGTCCCCAGCAGGCTGAGGGCTTCCCTTGCCTGGCCACACACTCACAGACCCATTCCCCAACTATTTCACCACGTGTTTAATCACCACTAGGTGCACAATACCAGAAAAGCCAAATTAAAAGGTACAGCCGGTAGGTGTAAGGGGAGGAAAAGTTACTGAGCCTTTTTTCCTCAATAACAGCCCACATGGCCTCATGCTCACAGAGGCCGCAGCACAGCGGTAGCTGCACCACAGCTTTTAGCTGTCTGCGAGAGGTCGATGGTGGTGGTTAACCTTGACAAATAACTATGTTTTGCCCTTGCCCATAGTGGCACAGCCGTCGGTATTCCTGTAATTTAATGCGGCTTTTGCTCAAAAGGTCAACCCCCTTTCTCTCACGCCCGTATAAACCACCCAGGACAGTGGGTTTGCCCCCCTCCCGGCACCACCGGCTGCACAACGGAGCAGGGGCGTTGGCTTGGGTCACTTTGCAACCAGCCTCTTTCCTCACAAGGAAGGGGAGACCTGGCCTCATCTTCCTAGCACACAGGCAGGAGGCACGACATCACCAGAGATCCACAGGCTGGAGGTGGGAGAGGATGCTGACCCAACCTCAACCTCAAACACAACCGCGTCTATCATTGCTAGGTTGGGTGGCTTGGTTAGAAACACAGCATTGTTTTCGCAGCCGGTGGGACTGCCCTGTGGCTTCAGTCCGTGAGAAAAAAAGGACAGCAGCAGCGTGCTCTGTGTCTGACTGTCACCAGGACTGATGGGGAGCAGGAAGGTGGGAAGCCCCAAGAGCTACGCACTTTGGCATTGCAGCAGATGACAAGATCCAATGCTGCCAAGCTGAACCTCAGTCCTGAGATGGACACAGCACCCAGGCAGCCACACCGGGAGCTGGGTCTCAACCCGCACCAAAGGGACACATGGAGAGAGAGCTGAGCTTTGGTGACTAAGTCACTGTCAGGGGGTCTTTGGCCTGCATTAGAAAGGATGAGATCAGATGAGATCAGATCACCCAGCTGTAGAAGAGGAGATCTGCAAGGCCATGGAGTCCCACGGGACTGTCTGGTCCATCGGACACCTCCAGGCTGGTAATTACACTGTGAGCCGCAAAAGTCGCTTTAACCAGAGCTTAAGTAGGGAACAGCAAATTTGACAGAAACTGCGAGGTTGTTTTTGTTTTTTTTTTTTCCTCCCAAGAACATCCACCTGTTTCTCCCACAGATTGCCTTCTGCAAAATTTTCCACCGCTTTCAGCAGGCACATAGCTGCTCTCCAACCTCTTCGAAGCCAAAGCCCTCCGGAGAGGTTTATCGTCTGGCAACAAAACAAAGAAAAGGAACAGCAGCAGCTATCAACCCACACACAGCTAAATGACATCTACCATGTCATTGTACCCCCCAAAAATGTCAAGAGCTGCTGGGCCCTTCTCTGCACCAGCACTCCCAGTCTTTCTACCCACTGGCTGAGTTTTTCAGGTAAAGCCAGGTGTGGACTTCAGTGGATACCACTGCAACCAGCTAGGACTGTTTGAAAGCCTCCTCTGACAGACACCATGCCAATACGATTGCTGCTACCCTGGGGTGCAGGGGACAAGTGGCAGCACCCCTCCTACCGCTAACTTGCCCTGTATCGGCTTTGCAGGAACGCGGTCGCACATGGCACGGCCATCGCTGCATCTCTGAGCTCTCGGGTCTGACAGCACAGCTCAGCACCACTGGCAATGGCCACTGCATTGCCCTGACTTGTCCCAAGATACTTCTCATGCCAGATTTTTCTTTTTTTAATGGGAAGAGGCAAAACCAGACCTCCTGCATGAAGAAAATTTGTCTTTTCTGGACGAATTCCAGCATGAGGAGGGTACTTTATACATATGGGCTCCCTTTCATGTTTGATTGCTGGACTAAGATCACATTGTTGTCCAGCTCAAGGGGGAAAAAAAAAAGAGCAAAAACCACACAAATCAGGAAAGCATTAGGTAAACTTAGCTAAGAATACATCTTCTGACCAAATGGAGAGCGATGCTCTTTCATATAATTAGACCGTCTGCAGGAAGTCAAAAAGAACAAACTGATGCTTTCAGTGCTGTAGGAGACGTGCAATCCCCAGGAGACGATCACGTCTCTCCCCAGAGCATTGGGTCAACGTCCCTGGGCAGGTTGCAAAGGGAGAGTGCAGTTTAAAACACCCTCAGAAACTCTGTCATTGCATTGCAGTTCCAAATGCCATCCCTCATTCAATGACGAGACATGCATACATGAAAATAACATGTGAAAACAAACCCTGACGGATCAAAAAGTGTTTGAATACTGTCTTCAGATTTGCACAAGGTGAGAAAAATGCTGGTTTGGGCCAGTGGCCCAGCCAGGGGAGGAGGTCAGATGAATGGGACTGTATTGCACACTGGAGGGAAAGATCCTCTGTACCAACTCATAGTATCAAACGATAAATGATCCTGTCCTTCGTATAACGGCTCTTTCCATACCAACCTTCTCCTTAATGGGAGTGGCACAAATGAACATTGAAACACGCAGGCACAGCAACGGGCACGGGGGCCTGACACTCACGTTTCTGCTCAAAGCCACCTATGGCGAGCAGCAGGGATACGAAGAGCCAGATTCTTCACCCTCCAGAGTCAACAGCGAGGCTCAAATCATCTTTAGCCCAGCCTGTTGTTTCGGGAATGAACTTTTTACCAAAAAGAAACAAGTAAACATTTTCCATTCTCTTCTCTTCCTAGACATTGAGCAAGAGTAACTTGTAAATTGCTTCCAGCGACTTCGAGACAACAAGGGAAAAAACAACTATCAACAAGCATTACACTCGTTGCTTCACACGAAAACAGTTATGAGACCGGAGGGATCCTGACAGGCAATTGGGAAGCATTCCTTTTTATGCTAATTTTATTGTATTTTAGACCAATTTTCCATGATTTAAAATGTGCGATGTAATAAAGAGCTGGAATGCCTTCTTTTGTCATAATACTTCACACCCAAGGCCTCAGAGCACTTTTGTGCATCAAACTCCGCACTAGTTTTGCAAAGCAAATGGATTAGGAAGCAAAGAACTGGAAATAGAGGGCAGTTTTCAGGTTGTTGGTGGTCACAGAGGAGCCTATAACAAAACCAAAGCGGCATCCCAATATCTGGCGTCCCCAGTCCCGTGTCAGGACCACAGGCTCTTTCCCTGCTTGGGCAGACGTCTGCTGTCAACCCACCGGTTCCCTTCACCTGGTGCTGGAGCTCCTCACCTCCACACCCACGCTGCACTGCGCCCCGGCAATGAAAGAAATTCAGAAAGAAAGGTGAGATGGTTTCATCGAGGAAGGAAGAAGTAGGAAATGGCCAAGGAAACATTGCACATTTTGCACTATTTCAGATTCTGCCCAGGGAGTAAAAGCATCAGCTATCTTGGCATCATTGCTAACCGGACCATAGCTAACTGGGACCATTTGACAGTCCCAGTTCAGTTCGCATGGACAAGCAGCCCCACTGCAAAAGCCAGTTGTAACTGGCGCTGTTAGACAAAGAGCTCAAAGCCTGAGCAAACATAAAGGCTGTGCTGCTTCTTGGAGATCCCACACAAACACATATGGGTGAGGCTTTTTTGTACTCCCATGCAAAAGAACTTGCCTATAACCATAGGCAATGGTAATGCAAACTTCATTAGATTATTGGCACATAGCTAAAGGGCTTCAGGGGACTACGAGCTCTTAGCTTAACTATACCCATATAGCAAAGCTCATATAACCCCTTCCTGAGAGCATTCCCCCACCACGAGCAGACTTTCCGGACAAAACCAGGAAGAAGCTGGGGCCTTTCCACCAATACAGCCTTTCTCACATGAGCATTATGGTAAAAAGAAAATCGATTGTCTGCCGATGCTTCTTATGAGCAATAATCAGCCCCTATTTAGCTGGGACGAGCAGGCTTAGGCAGCAAGACCACAACCATACCCAGTATGGTTTGCATTGCTCTCCATACTCAGTACGTTTCTATGCCACAACGCAAAACCTCTCCAAGTCCCCCTCAGGAGTCCCAACTACTACAAATATTCATGAGCTATAACTGTCCCCACAGCTTTAAAGTGTGAAAATCAATATTATCCTCATGATTTTTAGGGAAACTCATGGTGTCAAGAGAATTAACCTGGCCAAAGTCAGAGAAGAAGGGCTGTGGCAAAACTGGGAACTGACTGTAAATCACTTTTCCCATAGATCTCCATCTTAGTTCTAAAGGTGTGAGCACTGCTAGGGACGATCACTGGAACAGAAGTGGTTTTAATGCTGATATTTTCTAAGATTTTAGTGATTATGTCTCATTTCCACCACCAGTTTAGACAGAAACTGAGCAGCCACCAGGTTGTGCGACGCAGAAGCCTGTGCCCATATTAAACACTCTCCACACCTCAAAGAAACACATGAACGCATCCTCTGCGCCTCGAAGAGTATGAAACAGGGAGCACGCAGACAGTGCAGACGGCGCAGACGTTTGCTCTCGGCGGCTGTCAGGAATGTGCCGCTCATGGGGCGGCTCGATGATACACCGTCCTGCATCCAGGAGGGCTTTGTTCTCTGTGGGGTGAAACCTCAGCCTTCAGTTTATTAAATGCAATCGCAGAAGCCAAAAGGATGAGTCACAAAGCCAGTTGTGTAAGCATGCATATGATGAAAGCAGAGGACATGCATTTTCTTCACAGAGGTTTGCCTGGGTCTGGCGAAGTCCTTCTGATGGGCATGGGCGAGCGGCTGGGGCATAGCCCCCATCCATCACCTCCCACCCGATGCTAGAGAGGGCTCAGGCAGCTGGCCTGGGCAGGTATTGGCCGCAAACCAGCCACAGAGCAACGAAGCAAACAGCAGGTACGGACACAGTGGCAGGGACACACTGGCACGCAACCTCCCCTGCAACACCAGCTGTAAAGCTCTCTGTTGCTAGTCAGGATTTGGCCAAAAAAAGGGGAGCTGTGAGCCCTGTCTACCTGCCTTGGCTACAGTGCTGTCTCGCCCTGCCTCGCTGGCCACCTCAGCTCCCAACCCACCTTCTCACTGCCCCTGTCCCCTAGCTCCTTTTAAATATAAATTAGGAAAAGGGAAGGGAGAGGAAGAGGGATGAGCACCCCTAAAGCTCCACCAACAGAAGCTGCTGGCACAGGACATCTTTGCCAGCGAGCAGATTAGAAACAGCACCGACTGTGGGATATAAAACATACAGAAGCAAGGGCTGCAGCATGTCCTGGCTCAAGCTGGGCAGCATTTTTCTGATCCCCCTCCCGGCTCAGCAGACTTCAAAGCCTTTGCCAGGACCAGACACCTGCCCGACCACAGCAGCCACAGCGGGGCGGGCGGCCTTTCGGCAGGACTGGATCCTGCCTCTCCTCTGTATCAGGTCTGCGCAAGAGGCTTTTGCTTGGGAAAAACAGGGCTGCCTGTGGAGCAGCACCAGGGGAGAGGAAAGGGGGAGCAAACACCTGCGGGTGCTGCTGCTGCTGCTGCAGCAGAGATGTCTTGACCTCAGAGAGGGACCTGCTCATATCCCCACAGGGTCTGGAAGGAAAACAAAAGCTATGGCTTAAAATCAGCTCCGGGGACAGCTGTGCCTTTACTTTGCCATCGCTCACAAGTTTCCACCACCCCCCCCCGGCTGTGAGCTCCTTTGGTGCTGTAGGGAGACCCTCGGAAAAGCAACCAGGGGTCGGATCGGCTTTGTTCTCCTCACCCAGACTGTCTCTTTTCCTTACCCCCTGCTTCCAGCCATATGTGCTCACCGCCTCTCTCCTGCCAGCCCTTGCGTTCACCCTGGTGTTAATTCAGCAATTCAATTCAGGAAGCTGATCCAGCTGAAATCCTCAGCAAGAAAAAAAAGAAGTTTCCACCCAGAATATAAACACTGCCTTTGAACACAAAAACCTTCCTAATTTGTTTTAAAAAAAAGTAGAAAAAAGAAAAAGTGACTGAAGTGTCTTCATAAAAATCTCCTTTTAAGTTGAAGAAAAGTGCCATGAAAATACCGACCTCCTAACGCTGTAAAGTGAGTTGAAGAGGAGATGGTGCCTTTACTGAAAGAGACATCAGGCTGTATGGAATTCATCACTGGTTTACTCTTCTAAAATAAATCAGCTGGCAAAGTTATGATGTGACCTACTTAATTTGTTGTCTTGAAACTTGACAAGCATTTAAGATTTGTTCCCAACGCCTGGGAAAAGGGCAGGGGGAGGGAGGGAATGCAGGCACCATACCCAAATCCCTGCGTTGAGACACTGTCCTCTTTTAGACACTACAAAAAGGCACCACGACAGCAATCAGTGGCTGCAGCAGTGCTACTAATGAGAGGAAAATTGGGCTCCAGCAGCCCTCACAAGAAGTCCAGTCCATTGTCCTTCCTTAAAGCAGGTCAAACACAGTGTTTCTACCAAAGATTTGTTCCATATATTTTGAGAAGTTTCCGCTGATGGAGGTTTTGCTCCGCACCTGAGCAAGCTATCTTCCTCACCAGCAAGTTTTTGCATAAGCCTCCTTCCTTTCTGCTTCAAAGGCCATGCACCCCTTTCTATGGCTAATGGACATGGAGAGCAACGCCTTCCCTTGCTCCTTGCAGCCGTCCTCTACATAGCCAGAGGTGGTTACTGCACCAAGCCCTTACTCTTGTCTCTCCTAGGCTTGCGCTTTCTCTCTTGCTCTCTTCTCATTTCCTCGTTTCTTCTCGTTTTCCGCGAAATGTGGTGCCCAAACCTACGGGGGTTTCTCTGCAAAGGTACACTTCTGTGTACACATTTTTGTCCCTGTGCACCCCAGCTCCAAAAAACTACTGCACTTGTTTCAATTTCAATGTATACTACAGAGTATACCTCCCTACTGCTAACCCACCCTTTTGAAAACTTTCCGTAACGCATCCAGAATCCACTTTTTCCCCTGTTATTTTTTATTATTTTCATAACCTAAGATTATATAGGCTACCATATCCAAAACAAAAAATAGGCAATAACACTATACAGCTCCATCAAAAAATCCAAAATCTCCTCGCTCTTTCCCAAGTGAGACACCAAAAAAAACTCACCGACACCACCAGAAGCACAGCACTGCACAAAAAATGTGGCCCAAGGGCTCCAGAAACCCAAAAGTTTGGCAAGTATACCTTAGTGTTTTAATTAAAAATCCTTGATAGGTTTGACAGTGCTTGGGTGTTTTGCTTTTTTTTTTTTTTTATAGGGGAGAGAAATTGATTATATCTACCTGGGTGTAATTATAGCAGCTTAATCTTCTTTGAGATTTCATATTTTCTCTGATTTGATAAGATTGTGGCCCTTTAATAAGTTGAAGTATTCAGATACTTATGACAATCTGGCACTTGAATTGTTTGCTTTAGCATTGCGGATTGCACAAGAGACATGAAAGGTTTCAGCGTAGCTGGAAAGTCACTTTTGATGAAATCACACATCGCTCCAGGGGCTGCATTCTTTACAATTTGTGCATACTGATGATATGTGTCTTCAGATGCATTTTGGCAACCCTGTGCCATTTTCAGAAATCCATCTGGGATTCAGGAACAAAGCAAACGCACATGAACATGAGGAAGACAGAGCTGGCACAGCTACTGGCTGGAATTTCTTTAAGGAAGCTAAATCGCTTGTTCATTTTGCTGGCAGAAAAAGATAGGAAAATGTGTGTTCCTGTTCTTGATGAACTTTGTGATATTGTTAAATCCTTCAGACAACAATCCTTCATGGCAAAGCTGTGGCAGCATTCATTTGCACTTATCCACAGTGTGGCTCTCCCCCAAAACACAGATCTCTGCCTTCATTTCATACACAAAAAGTTGCCCAGATAACAATAGCTCTAACTTTAGAGAAAAATCAGAACACTTGCCTCTATTTTTTTTGCTTCAACCCTGCCAAAATTTATTATGACTCCATCAGCTGCATAGCTTTCTTGCACTAAAAGAAAAAAGTACAAAAGCAGACTCCATGCTGTGATATGGATTGGCAGGTGACTTCCAAAGAGCATTTGCCAGGTAATGCCTTCAGCTTTGCCATGCACAGACCAAAGGGGATGGTACAAATGATGCCCCACACCTGGCAATGCCCCTCAGCGCCAACGGCACCGAGCAGCGTTCCCAAGGCTGCGTGACGGCACATCCCTGAGCCCAGAGCACAATGAGGAGGCGGCACATACTTGGGCTCTGACCACCAAGGCGAGCCTAAATCTCCTTCATAGGTGCCAGCGAACATTTGAGTTACACCAGCTGAGGATTTAGCCCAGGACTGCAAATCGTAATTAATACCCAACCCAGCTTTGCATTTCTTTTGGAAAAGCACAGTGAATCACTGACGTGGAAGCTTGCAGAGGAAATCCTCAGCCACAACAAAAAGATTTCATGCTTTATCTCCCCCTCTCAAGTATTTTAGCAGACAGACGGAGGATTTTCCTCCCAGTGACAACAATAACTACGCTCATTTAAGAAAAATATGTGGAACAGGAAGACCTGCATTCCTTGTGTGAAAAATAAGAGTGGTCTGTGCCAACTGCATTTTTCAGGAACAGCTCATCCACATGAAGAAATGGCTGCTGCTATAGTGTCAGGACCGGTGAGGCCTATGGTAACACGCTATATAACTGACGGATGGGAAAAGTAGAGAGAGAAATGTCGCTTGGTCTTTGTTTCTTCCAAAGTTTCCATTATTAATATGCCTCTGACTCACATTTGAATGGCTCACGTCTTCCCCGCTCCTTGCTCCCACTGCTTTGTGTAGCAATTGTACTTTATTGCTAATTGTACCATTCCCAAAAGTTTAGTTATTTTGTGTTTAAGAGACCCCTTGAAATACATCCTGACATCTTGGGCTCTTCAGGGCAAGGATTTGGAAAGCTTGTCTTGCAGTCATTTAGGCATGTGCTTAACTTCATATGTAGGTTCCTAAATTAATTAAGCTTACCAAAGTGAGAAGGCTTAAATGCAGTCCAGTAGTCCAGACAACAATACATCTATTGGATGTGATTATTATTATTAATTATTATTATTTTTAAAAGAGAACTCAAAGAGGGGAAAAAAGAGCTGCGAATATTTGCTAACTTCTTCTAGAGGAGAAAAGAGTGACAAAGACACCAGCCTCACATATGAGGTAAGGAAGCGCCCACATTTTACCACATCAGGTAGTTAAAAAGCAAGGACAACACTCTCTACCTGACCACTATCATCTTCAGAGCAGGAGCCCATGGACGATTCCCACTGGCAAACTTTCCAAACTTCCTGAAGGCTTCCCTTCCCTGTTGGCACCACTGCAAGTGCTTCTTCCACATCCAGTGGTTTTGCTCAAGTCACCCATGGCCATGACAGCCAAGGGCATTGCCTCCTTTAAACAAGAGTGCTGTGACTCTTCTGTTTCCATCGTGCCGGATCCACAGGACACGTAGGGCAAAATCAAAGGCAGAATAAGAGACATCAGGGAGTGAAATTTTGGGATGTGATTGAGGAGTGGCAGAACAGACAGGCATTTGTGCACGGGGGCTGCGCCCATCAGCTCCGCGCCCATCACCCCCGCACGCTGCGGGGCTCGCTGCACCATGCTTGCCTGGGCGAGCGGAGGCGGGCATTCGGTGCCAGCCGAGAAAGCAGAAACTGAGCTGTGCCAGTCTCACAGTATAAAAACACTCAGCTCCCTTTCAGCCATTAAAATGAATGAAGAGCAAGACTGTTTGGATAAACATCAGCCAAAAGAAACCTTGGAGGCAGTTAGAAGGCTACTGCTTCATACAATATAGACCATGTTTCCAAATACAAATATTACACTTGGCAAAGACACTCCTTTGCTTCATGAGTTATGTTGCATTTTTTGTTATGTTTAAGTTTGTGCAAGAGGTATAAATAGCTGGACTGGTATTAAATGAGCTTTTCATTTTTTTTGCAAAATATCAAAATGGTCCCAGCTCTTCATGGAACAAACACACACTATATTCTTGTGCCTGAATTTTCGTTGCTAATTACAGAAAGTACCATGTAACTGAAAAACAATGTTCAAGAGCCAGACGTGAAAAATACAACTTTCCTATATGAAGTCATTTTTCAGAAAGCTGTCTGGAGAAGGGCATCTGGTTCACCATATAATTTACATGTGTGCATACATGCTTATTTGCCTCACAGAACAGTAATTAGTTTCTGCTCACACTACGCTAGGACAAGAAAAGCCCCGTGTCCAAGCTGAGGAAGAGTGAGTGAGACAGAGGTACCTAGTTTTGGTCTTTGGTCACAACTGCTTTGGTCGATCGTGTATTCCCCAAAAGCAGCGTTAATAGGCAGTCCTGATTACGGGCCTGTAGACACAAGACTACACTTTCTACTGCACATAGCCAGCTCCCCTAGCAAACCTCAGCGACCATCCGTGCCTCTCCTTATCATGAGAAGATATCACAACCTGGAGGCCCACAAAGCCACTGTAAGCCTATTTCAGGTTAACTTTTGCAGAAATACACCTGGGATTGGAGAGGAAATTCTTCAGTGAGAGAGAGCAAGTTGCTCTAGGTGGTTATTCATCCCAAACTCAAACACAACCACATACTAATCACCAGAATACGCTGGAGGCCAAATGGCACTTTTATTTGTCCTTCGATAAATCCAAGTGTGCATAAACACGAGAGCACAGCAGGGTCCTCACTAGCCAAATCCCCAGCTAGAGTGGCCCCAGCCATGGCCAGGACCTGACGCTGCTTCTTTATCAGCATGACAGCACTGTCTACCTGGTTTAACCAATTCATACCTGAATGGATAAACAAGTTACTTTTAAAGATGGATATAAATCAAACTACCCAACAGTGATGCAACACTAAATGACTGTCTTAGATAAACCACAGAGAGGGGTTCGAATACACCGTTAGTTTAGCATTGCAAAGGACTTTCAACTTCAGACAACACAAAGAGCTGTCTATTCCCACTGAAAGTCAATATTTACCTCCATTAAAAAAAAACCCTCACCAAATATTCCCAAGTGGTTTAGAAGTGTTACAAGACCACTATACCAATAGAGCAGACATCAACTGAAAATATGAGAGTATGATTAATCCTTCTGCAGCCTGCAGGTCCACAGCAAATGCATATTGCATACTATTTACTTACAGGAGGGTTAAAGGGAGTGGCACACAAAATCCTCTGTTAAACCAAAGAGCTTTTGCTTGTGAGTGGAAGTGACGGACGCCCACCACGAACAGCTATTATTTAATGTGTTGCGCAGGACCTCTCCATCCATTCATCTGACCTTAGCAGTCAGGCGAGAGCAATCAAGGAAAGTCTCGCCCGCACAAATGCCTCTGAGGCTCAGACGTTGGAACAGCGTTAGATCAAATGCTGTAAATTAACAGTCAAAGTACAAAATTAAACAAAAGCCATTTTCTCCTCTAATCCCTCATGCTTTTGCTGATGGCCGGAACCTCTCATCAGAAGCAGATGAGTGTGTATTGCAGTATGTCTTTATAAATAGCTCGTTTGCTATTCTTCTGGTTATGTCCCCTTGTACCAATGTAGGGAAAAATATTGACCACCACTGATACAGTGGCTGATGGAACAGAATAAGAACTACTTTTAAAAACTCCACAGAAATGTTGGTAATTTTAGCTCCTGACACCACTCTATGGGAGTTGTTGAGCATTTCAGGAAGTGTCTGACCAGTAATTACCATCCTACAGCAGTGTGGCCAATCTAATTGAACGGCCTCCGTTCATCTTGTAATCAATGGTTCTTGACCTCATTTTCAGTTCACATTTTTGGCTGTGAGAAGTAGCTTGTTTTTCAGCCAACATGATAATCCCCAGAAAACATACTTAGAAAGAGCTGCGTTAGACTTACTTCCTCAGCTTTGTACTCATTTTCTACGAAAACAGCAACTCCCAAAACAAAGGTGTGGGACAAAGCAAACACGCTGTGAATTAGAGAAGAGCTCCCTGCATTCGCTTACTGCCACTCCTCATTTGGAAAAACTTATATTTTTAACACCACAGATGTAGTACAGGGTGGTGAGCCTTAAGCTGTCATTAGAGGCTGCCAAATGAGCCAATGTCCCTTGTGTCAGTAAGTAAATAGGGGTGTAGGAGTGTTGAACAAACAAACAAACAGAGTGGGCAGGGGTGTCTTTTGGACTCCAGCATTGGTCAGTGGAGTAGGAGTCAAAAGAAAGCCTGTGGTATTTTCTCTCTGCTTTCACACCAGACACTGGAAGGGCTGCCTTGGGTCCCTATCTGGACTAGTGAGATCGGTTCAGTTACCTGTTTCATTGTGGTTAAACTCATCAGAAGATCATCCCAGTCTTAGATGAGCCCCTTGCAGTAGTATTGAAGCAGCACAACATGAAGGAATTTCGGCCTCTAGGTGAATTACTCTGGTAAAGTGAGATTCCTCAACAATCCAGGCAGATGCTAGCCCATCCAGAGCTGCAAAACATATAAGCAGAGTTGCATACTTTTTAACAGGTTTTGCTTGCACAGGCTACATCTCAATAGGAGCTGGACCTGGGAGCTCTCCTGTCCAACCACGGGTGAGGGAAGAGACCTCAGGCTGCAGAGCAGCAGGCACCGGAGTGACAGGCACGCAAGTAGGTCCAGCGTGGTGTGGAGGAGGAGGTATGGTCAGACAAAACTGGGGGAATTGTACCAGTGTACAGTGTACCAGCATGCAATTCACATACAGACGAACCTGTATGAATGGTATGAACTCTGTGCCTGCCCATGCACGGTGACTTCAAGTATTCTTTTCTCAATAAAGCCCTGGGAAATTAAATGCAAACCAGCTTGTGACACCTGTCCGATGGTGGCCTTGCCAGCTGAGCTCAGACAAACTTCCCTCCCCTCCTCCAAACTGCCCACAAAAGGCTACCAGATTTTCTTCAAAAATGGAAATCTTACTCATGCATAAAGGAGAAAAAAAAAAAAAAAAAAGAGGCTGAGGAAAATACACAACGATGTACACAGACTTGGCGAACACCGGTCTTGGTTCCTGTGTGGGGAACAGGACAGCCCAGCCAGGGTAAGTCCCTGGGTCTCTGGGCCCTCTTACAGCTATATTTATGGTAGTGGTGATTCTGCTGAAGATTTCATTTTCCCATTCACACAGTCTTCCCCACCTCCTTACTCCACCTTCACCCCAAATCCAAAATTGCCCATTTACTTTGAAGCCAGATCACAAGCCTTATTTCTTCTCCTTAGGTAAGGTAGTGCTTTTAAGAAAGAGTAAGATCTTAAATATGCTTTGACTTTGTTTTTTATGCTTACTATGGACTGAAGAGATAATATGAAAGCTCTTTCTTCTCATTTTTTTAAAGTGTAAAAGCACTATTGCATTAAACATATCCATCAAAAGAAATACTGCTTTCACTTGCATATTGTTACCATAAAATCTCTCTAAATGACCTACAGAACTGCTGACTGTGATTCTCACACGGGCAGCAAGGACAAAGAATATGCGATGCACAGGGATGTCTTTTAAAGTCATGAACTAAAGGTAGAAAAAAGTAACGAGCTACCAATTCTCTGTTGACATCCCCACTCCCGTACACTTTTCTAAAGAGTTACTGCCTCCGCAGACAGAATGCCCTGAAGTTTTTCTCCCCCACTTCTTTGTGTAAAATAGATAGGTGAAAGCAGCCCATGGCCTCCTTGCAGCACAAAGTGGATCCTCAGTCAAGAAATGGATGTGGGACTTGCATTGCCTTGTGTTTGCAGTGCCTGTTGCCTTTCAGAGGTGAGATGTTTGTTTTCCGAGGGGAGGGAGTTTTCCACCCCATACACAGACATCCCTCTGGCCGTGCACCCGTGGGCTGCCATCCCTCCTGCACCTCTAACTGTTGCAGATTGTGCATAACCCAAGGAGGATTCGGAGATTTTGCCCGGAGTGGCTCTGGAGCAGTTTATTGCGAAGCTCTGCTGACCATCCCAGGTGGGCATGAGGTCTATTAAGCAGTTTGGAAGAAGTTTCCCTGCATAACTCAAAGGCACCATTCAGCCAAAGTTAAACACTCGCCTTCTTTATCCTCCTGAAAACTGTTCTTGCTTCTGCACCAGGGACATACTTTCATTTAGGTTACTCAAGTTTAGCGTCTTGTCAAAAAGCTCCCAAAGGTCTTGCATTTTGCAGAGGCGGACGGTGCTATGAATACACAGGAGCCCTGCGGCCGAGTCAGGGATGGGCATCACCCCCCTGGGACGCCTGACGGCCCCTCGTGTTTCCTGCGCTTCCCTCCATCCCACGGGGCCACGTGGCTCCAAACTCCAACATGTTCATGAGTTAGTGACATTTCTACGGGAGAGCACACAGACTATTAGGCAGCCGTGATTTAGCTGGTGAGGAAGTAATGATTTATAATAACATTTGAAGCAGGTCATTAAATATGACCCCCTCATTGCAAACCCCATGCTGAGCAAGATATTTTCTTGTAAATGATTTACCAGCAAGCTTTTCATACTTCTGCCTAGTAGCTTTTCCATAACCAAAGTCAGACTCGCTCACATTTCCCAAGCCCTGGTAGCGGTTTTTCTTCAAACTGTTAAGACACCTGAAGGCTGCTGCAAAGTGGTTAGGGTAGCTCAGCAAAGAGGCAGAATTTGGGGCTGTTTGGAGGCCATAGCTGCTTCCTCTGATCTGAACTTCACTTTGTTAGAAATACAACCCCAAAGCTTCTGAAGTGAAAGCACCTCAGTTTTAGTTTTCCTCTTTTTTCCTCATCTATGAGGTGCTCCGCCAACTCCACTCCTCATTCTTCTCAAGCTCCCAACACAACGTCATCCAAGCACCTTCCAGAAACGTACCCACAGCTGCAACTGGCATTTGTCTCTTTACAACCCAGCTTTTCAGGAAGAATTAGTCCTGAACCCTATGGCCACAGCCATCTCGGGCTGCAGAAGTGCAGAGCATCCTGCAGGAGGCTGGAAGTCACACAGCAACGTCAGGCAGCTGTGAATGCACCCAGCAAACCTACTGCAGTCGAAACCCAGCAAAGCAGCCTGCCTCCCAACATGGGGAGGCTGCAGCGAGAGAGCAGGGGGAGCAGCTTGCTTATTCCCTTCTTTTCCTTTAATTCCCAGAAGGAAAGTCTGCTTTAATAGCAGGGAGACCAAACTGTTGTGCTGCTGCCTTAGTGTTGACAAGCTGCTGGTTTGTAGTGCCAGACTCAAGATTGTCCCAGCGCTGTGACAAGGGATATAAAAAAAGGAAGGTTGCTCTTGGGGCACCCAGCTAACTTCTGTTTCATTTTCTCTGTCTGACATTGCTGAATCGCTACCTCCCATCTGCCAAAGAAGGGATACTGCCCTTCTCTGAACTCTCAGCTACACGGCCAACGTGTTGCTGAGGCCGGAGGGTGGGTCCCTGCTTGCGTGTGAGCATCCAATGCCCACAGCAGCCCTGTGTCTGCTAAATGCCGATGCTTTGACTCGTGCAGGGAGGATTTCTGCTGAGGGCTGCCGCTCTTCCCTGGATGGCTGTACCCACACTTGAGCCAAGGCAACTCAAACCATGCCAGAGGGCAGTAATGGAGCACACAGAGGTGTTATCCTTTGTGGGGAAACCTCAGATCCTGCTTGCCCATCCTCTGGGAGTGGCCATCTCCAACAGCAATCTGCAGATACACCTTTTCAAGGCAGAGAAATCTGGGAATCTGAAGCGGTCACCACAGTGTTCATATCCCACTTTTTCCATCATAAATAAGTTATACTTATGTCCTTCTGAGAGGCATTTATGGTTTTGCAAAATCACATAGCCCAGTCCAAACTCCTGCTGAAGTCCATGGAAGCAATCTATTTTGCATTATGTCAGCTCTGGGCCAGGCGTCAGTCTCCAAAGGACAATCACAACTGAAGATAAGCAAACAAGCTACGCAGTTTTGTTTGGTTTTGCCTTTTACGTATAATTTTTCATCTGTGTAACTACAACTATTCCTTCACAAATGAGGCTGGATCATATTGCATGCTACATTTCATAGCATGAGAAGCAAAATGTTTGCATTTATTTAGCTAGCAGATTTCTTTTGCCTTTTATGGAGGAAAAAAAAAAAGCTTCCATCGAAAAATCAGAATATTTACTCTCACCATAAAGTATACTGCTTTCTGATATTCTGAACATCTGATGTCCCTTAAAGAAGAAGATACTTTAAAAACAAATAATAAGCAAGTACCATGAATAAAGCCTCATTCTTGCTTTAGGACCAGGCCACATATAAAAGGTATCAATACTAAAAACATCCAATATTTGATGTCAAGCACTGGATGCTCTGTAATCCTGTTCATACCTACACCACAAGCAGCTGGAAGAAGACAACATTTTCAAGAAGGCAGGTGGAAGAAGACCACACTTTCAAGAAGGCAGATGATAATTTCTTTGAAGCAGAAACTCATATAAACCATAAAAGGGAAAACTATTTGCTTGTGAGTATGTTTGTAACCTTAATTTTTTAAATAGCTCCAGCTTTGGACAATTACAGGCAACTGAAGCAGCCCTCGTTGATGCCAGCCTTATTCATGCCTAGTGCAAGCTATGCAGCTGCTCAAACACAGCCACAGAGTTGAGCCCAGCATGTACAGAGCCACCAGGGAGATGACTGAATTTACTGGCGCTCAGCATTAGGCTCTAGGTCCTTAAAACCAGAAAGAAGTATGTGTTGAATTTCCACCTCCCCAAGCAACAGTTTTTTTGCAAAGACTGCTTTACTCTCAGCGTATTCGCGAAGCCAGGTCAGGAAGCAGCTTCGCTCTCCAAGGTTCGTGTACTGGGCAATCACGCAGCTGTCACAGCATTTTGCTAATGCCTCGAGCAAAACATGAAGGCTTAATCCAGAAGATGCATTCCCAACAGCCCAGGGGAGAAAACACTGAGGAGGATTTATATACAAAGGTACAACTGGCTGATGCTCTGCCCAACTCGGACACGAGCCGTGTTCACACTTTCGTCCTCTTGTAGCGGAGGGGATGCGGAGTAGCAAGATGTGATGTTACAACATGTGTTAGTTCCAATACTGAAACCGTGTCAGTGGCTGTGTCACTGTCTGTGGTACCCTCCTGTGGCCAGGTCGGACATAGCATCTCCATGCACTTCATCCATATCGACCGCCGTGCCACCCGCAATCCTTCTTCACCCCTAGTGATCTCCATGCTACGTGTTCCTCCATAGCCATCTCTGTGCCACCTGCCACACTTCTTCACCCCTCACGATCTCCATGCCACGCGTTCATCTATAGCAACCTCCAAGCCACCCACAGCACTTCTTCATCCCCAGCAATCCCTGCGTCGCCCTTGACCTGTGGTCCCTGGTTTTTGAGCACAGCTCTCGGTGAGCACAGAGCTGCCCCGGCACAGGGCACAGCAACCCCAGCTCTGCTGCTCACTGGAGACTGCCCAGAGGAATGGAGCTGCCCTTTCCACAGCTCCCAGCTGAGCAGCTTTGTAGGGATGCCTCCTGCCTCTTTCCACATCTTATAATTCAGCTGCTCCCACAGTGGCTCCCCCTTCCAGCTGTGTGCAGCAGGCAGGGCCCACGAGCCCCCCACAGC
Organism: Platalea leucorodia; assembly: GCF_965183815.1. Taxonomy (NCBI): domain Eukaryota; kingdom Metazoa; phylum Chordata; class Aves; order Pelecaniformes; family Threskiornithidae; genus Platalea; species Platalea leucorodia. The sequence goes on from NC_138825.1 coordinate 7,571,448, forward strand.
CATCCCGTGCTGCTGGCCACCTCCGCCTCCTCTGTCCAGCAAGCACAGCACAGCCCCTGTCAGCCCTTGGCAGGCTGCTGCTGGCTGCACGTGGCATGGCCAGTCTGGGCTGGGAAATGAAAGGAAATGGTGTGAGGACACAAGGTGCGGAGGGTTTCCCTCCTCACCCCTGCCCAGAGCTGCAGTGTGCTCAGCAGGCACGTGGCACTCCGGATTTCGGAGGAAGCTGAAGGTGCAGGGGAGCCCAGGGATGCAGGAGTTTTACCCAGTGGGTTTCAGAGGCAGGCAGCTGGTGCACCAGGCACCATGCCCATCATTTCTCTTCACAGTCCAAGCAGAAAGGCTATTCTTGTTGCTGCTTGGTTTGGGGGTGGAGGGAGGGATTTTTTTTTAGCCTTTTTTTTCTATGTGGCAATGCAATGCCAACAGATGGAGCTGTTCAGAGCAGAGACCGCTCACTTTGGCAGAGCACGGAGGAAGCAGCTGACGGTGCCTTGTAGCAGAGGTGGACTGGAAGCAATAAGAGCAACATCCAAGAAGATGAATAACCACAGTGAGAGCAATGAGGGGGCAGTTTCACTTTATACCTAATCTGATTTAACATCAGCCAAAAGCGGGTTATCCCATCCTCCCTATCCCTCTTCCAGCCATGCTTCCAGCTATGTTTCCTTTATGTTAGCTCACAATCACGCAGCTGCAGGGCACAAAAAATCAGTTCACTGGTTTCAAGAGAAAACTACTCTACCAGAAGAATACCTCCTGCAAAGTTTTACTTTTGGATTCAGTCCTGAAGGGAGTTCTGGGTGCAATTGTAATTGATACCTGCAGCACGTTGGTCTGGGCCAGCTGCCGGCGCCCACCCAGCCGCTCTCTCCCTCCCCCTCCTCAAAAGGACAGCGGGGGGAGAAATTACGATGAAAAAGCTCATGGATCGAGATAAAGACAGGGAGATCACTTGCCTAGTGCCATCACGGGCAAAACAGACTCGACTTTGGGACAATTAAGTTAATTTCTTGCCAACTAAAATAGGTTTGGATAGTGAGAGACAAAGGCAAACTAAAACACCACCTTCCTCGCACCCCCTCTTTCCCAGGCTCAAAGTCGCCCCTCACCCCCATATTCCCCACCCACTCCTGCAAGAGGGGATCGCGGAGCTGTTTCTCACCTTTTTTTTTTCCTCACTCCTTGCTGCCGGGCGCTGTTTTGTCCTTTTCTTAAACCGGCTTCCCCCGAGGTGCCGCTGGTGCTGCGAAGGGCCCGGGCTGTGCCCTGTGGTGGGGCTGCCGGGACCGGCCGGAACCGGCTGGAAGCGGCCGCAGCTGGTGTGAGGCAGCGCCGCCTCCCCTCACAGCCCTCTGCCAGCGCCTCGACACCTGCACACAACACAGCACCCGAGACAAAAGTGCTTACTTTCAGCCACAGAAAGTAAAGCAGCAATATTTTCAAATGCGGACAATTTGATCTCAGCTTTAAATTGAATCTCCTCTGGCCCACGGGCAGCGTGGAGCCAGGAGATTTCCAGCAAGGCGTCACACTGCCCAGCTGTATCAGCCAGATACAGCTCACATTTTAAGGAAATCATTCAAAAAGATGTGTTTAGGATTTCTATCGCAGATACAGTACAAACAGAAGATGTTACAATCTGGGCTGGTATGGTGGTTTATTGGTATTTCACCTTGAACACGGGGGTTTTGCCACAGGTGAGTTGTATCACAGCAAATGGAAATCCTTGCTCGCATTTGTGCTGTGATGCTACCATTCAAACGCATGCACCTGGAGTGAAACCAGAGCTGTAGAAATGATCACCTTTAGGAAAACTGTTTGAATTATAAAACTATGCTGAGAGCCCTTGGCTACTGAAGAGCTCCTTTTGGAGCAGTCATCACCTGGCTGCATCCGATTATTTGCCTGGAGGAGCCTGTGGTTTGGTTCTTCCACTTGGCTTTTCGAGCCCTGCACACCCACCAGATATTCCCAGATAATCCAAAAAACAAGCATGAGTCATCAAAACATTTCGCACCACCTCACTTCCAAAGTCTCCAGTGTTGACATTAAGGGACTCGTAATGTTCGAGTCCTCTAAGAGAAATAGCTCCAAGGGTGACGTCCTGGCTCCGCCGAAGCTGACAGCTGAGCTCCAAGTGCCCTCGCTGGGGACAGATCTCACCTCAAACACTCACCTTCATGCAGTGCTTTCTGAAAACTGCATTTTAACAACTTTGAAAACCCCTTGTTTTAGAAAGATGAGTTTAGTTCGTCTCTTTCTGTATGTCTGTGTGGATATTTACAGCAATGTAACTGAGTATAACAAATTGGGCAACTCCAGCCTAAATATCTATTACGATATATTGTAGCTGATAGGCTCCAAGAGCAATGATGAAATAAGCTATGGGGACTTATTTCAGAGCTTATTAGCTCTGTGAGTCCACCTGGATGTCCGACGGACATACACCTGCACACCGTGCATAGGAACAGCCACGCGCGCCTGCAGGTGCAGAGCCAAGTGGGGGCTAACCGTGCGAGGACGTGGCACCCATAGTCCTTAGCAGGCTCGTACAAACTCCAGGATGAGCACTGACACCATGACTTCACAGCTCTTTTCTCTCCGGGATGATTACACTATGGGCAGGTTGGAGCCTCCCAAGCTTTGCCACATTTACACCCCGCAATCACTGTTGAGGGACTGGTGAACATAGATCTCCATGTCTCTCAGATGCTCTTTAAGAAAAAAGGAAAAGCAGCTGCTTCAGACTTCTGTAGCCTGGACCCTAAGGAAACCATGCTTGCACATTCACGTGCAGTTTCAGCGATTCTGTGTCCGTTAGCCAATTTCTGCAAATCTGAAGAGGACTACAGATCTGACGGATGGTCATTGCCTACAGGAGGCTTGCACAAAGCACAGCTTCGGGGTTACAGGCAACTCTTGAGACCAGCAGCCAAGAGGTAGGAGCCACGTACACAGTCACCACTACACATACCGTGTCTCTCGCGTAACAGACATATGTGGACGCTGGGGACACGAGGGTTGGCTAAAAGTCTTGCAGCGGGTGGAGGCAGAGGAGCCGGGGTCGGTGACACTTCCGTACTGGGATAGGGAACAAGGGAAGAAGGGCAGGATACCACCGTGCAAGGATCTGCACACTCAAGAGTTGGTAAAGGAGCATAGGACGTAGGACATAAAATAAGCACATTGCATCGCTGTCACACAGGAGACTTCTAAGGTAAGTGAGGGTATGACGGTTAAGGCACAAAGCCATAGGAAAGCAGGTCTCGCTGTATCTGTTGCTCATGTGTTCGCTAACATATTTTATTTGGTTCATTAGACAGACGGGAGTGGGTAACAAGACACATTTATTGTGTTCAAATCACCATTAAGTGATGCTAATGGTCTTTATGGGGATTTATTGCCCAAGTTATGTGGAAGATAAATGCTGTGTCACTATAGGATCTAAAACAATAAAAGTCAGTGTACAAGTCCTCCTTATCACTGTGTTATCTCATAATGGAGTGAATAATCAAGCACAGGGCTATTAGAGCAGAACAACCTCCCACAAGCTCTCTTGTAAAAAATGAGCAAAAAGAGGCAAGTTTTATTAATCGGTAGCGCTATCTTTAGACCCACTACAGGAGTCCTTTACCGCAAGCTGTCGGTGATGTCAGCTCCCATATAAAATCTCAATACAATTTCCTGCAAGTTGTAGGTTCTCAGCATTTCTTGGCAGATCTGGACTCTGGTATGAGGCAGTGGCACTTTCTCAACTCACCTGCAAGGGATCTACAAAAACCTCCACTGACACTCCATGCTAAAAGCCACAGAAATTCTCTGTTTGTCCTCACTTTGCCATAAACCAAAATGAGTCTTTCACATGAAAATCCTGGCCAGGTATATGGGAATAGTTTATACTCCTCCTTCTCTTTAAACATCCCTTGAAAAATGAGCCTTATTAGCACTGTGAAGGATGTATCAATTCTTACCCAGGTTTCTTGGAAGTTCTTATAACTATTTCCTCCTTTTCTCTTCTTTTCTTAAAAATAATTGTTTTCCCTCTACCCACTTTACATTGATTCCTGTTCTCCCTCATGAGAGAAGTGTCTTTGTATACTCTGCTTTCTAGCAAAAGCCTTTATTTCCTTACCTAGCCACATCATGACCTTTCCCTTCAACTCCCCGGTTCTCTTCTAAGCCTTCTCCTGCCAATCAAGCTGACCTGAAAACCAGATTCTTTCTTAAGTCATATTTTAACCTGAAAGGTGCCTCTCTACTGAATTAGAGGATGGGATTGCTGTCACCTAGAATTACATAGGTCCAAATGCTGTTAAGAGTGGCAAACCTTTTGAGATTCAGAAGAAGCTTTTGAAATAGGGCTGCATATAAACTGCAGATGGTGTTCAGTTATTTGCGAACGTAACACTGTAAAAACTTTCCATGCACTTCAATGTCTTTGAACAAATGAATCCTGCTACCACTGAATAACCAGAACTCTTAGTGTATCTTGTTGACTCAAAGTAAACGACTCGCATAACAACCAGAAGAAACAGAAATTACACTGGAATATCAAGTTTTCTTTTTTAAAATGTGTAGATATATGCTCTAGAACTTCCCAACTAATTCTGCATCATTCTGCTCAAAATTGAGCTCTAAAGACTGTCCCATTGCACCATTAGCACATGCCACTGTGAAATGTTGCACCCGCTTCACCTGTAATACCATAATAACCCATAGTTTTCGCTTCTTTTTATAGACTCTGCTATTAACTTACTTTTAAAGTAACGATAGCAGTTACCACAGCCTTGCTAATACCCCTGGATTTATTACCGGCTTTGCTTCCTCTGAGGCTTCCTTCTCCTTTCACAGCATCTTCCATATTGTCCTTCACAGGTGAACGGCTGCAGTTTCCCTAAATCAGGCCCCCTCTTCCTCCTCAGTCAAATCTCTTATATTTCACCGCGGTTCCGGAGGTTAATTCACAAGTAGAGAAGCGTACTCTTCGTACCTACAGAATATACAAAATGGAATTCAAATCGCCTCTAAACTTTGTAGTGTAACAGGCCTCTCCTCTGTGACTTGCTCAGCTGCAGCCCTAAAGTCACTCATTGCAGGGCCCCACTGTTAAAGTACAGAAGCCAAGATAAAGGTACAGGAGCAAAGATGACAAAAAATACTTTTTTTTTTTAGGCTATTACAAGCTTTTAGCAGCGAAATTTATTATGGCAGAACACTGACTACTCTGGCACCAACCTGTCTGCTACAAAATACTCTAGAACACGTAATTGCGTGTTTAAAATCAACAGTATTCAAATTGTTTGTATTTATATGCATTTCATCTGGTTGCTCTTCCTTTATAATTTTAGCCAGCTATTGCTGTCAACTGTATAATTTCCTCTTGGACTGTATCTGCTTATGCCAGTGGCAATGGTTACTCACCACATACAAGAGTTTAGAGACCCCATCATTGCAAAGTGTGTCCATCCTCACCATTTATTTTTCATAAGCCCCTTTTAAGTTCAAGATAGAACTAGTAGCAGAATTAGACCCCTAATTAAAGCAGTGTAAGATCTTCTATTGGCTTAAGTAGGAGTTGGATGGTAGGAAATTCTGCTCCTGCCAGTCTTCACGATTACGGATACAGAAATCTGTATGTGCTAACACAGTTTTCTTCTCTTAAGTACCTTAGGTAGAAAGTCAGCTCTGTACCTGGTTTATGCTCTGCACCTTGCTTGTGATTCTCAACACAAGAGAATCCTTTTTTTTCATTTTTTCCTCTACTTCCTCTACCTAGATAGGAGGAGGAAAAGCTGGACAATGAAAAGGCACAGTGCTCAATTTCAAACAAGGATTCCTAAGTAGCTCCCTGAAGAAGCCTAGCTTTTTTGCCTCCAAAAAAAAAAAAAAAAAGTGTTATATAGACACAAAATCAAAGTAAAAGCAAAGCACATTATCTTTATGTTTTTATATCTATGTACGCATACATACACACAAATAAAATTTTGAGATAGTGTGGGGGAAAAAAAAAAATCATGTGCTGGAATCCAAATCTCCATAAAGAGATATTAAGCGAGTAAGGCGAAGAAACAATTTCTCAATTTACATTTTACAAGCCATTTGGCCATGCTTATTCCATGAAAGAGTACATTTATGCCAAAGTTTCTAAGAAGCTGACACTGAAAAGCACTTTTAGAATGAAAGCAGGCTAACGCTGTTACTTTAGCTTTTCCAACACCAATGCCATCTTCAAATGCGGCTATGTACAAACCCGTACACACGATCTTCAATTCTTCACTCACTACACAGTGAAGCACCCACGCAATCATTTAATGCTGCGCGTTAGAGCAATTTTAATGGCTGTGACAACACAGCTGCTTTGTTGCAGCATTTCTGACGTGGTGTAGTACAGTTCTTCATGTCATCAGACCATGAGTGTATCACTGAGGATCCTGTCCGATATCTCAGCACAAACTATTTCAAGACAGATGCATTCCACTTTTTTGTTTCTGCAACCTGGAAAGCTCCTGTTTCATATTATTTACAGAACTGTATAGAAATATCTTCAATATAGGACTACACTGATGTCACAATTAAAAAAACCACACAAAGATGACAGTATCTTAATGTATGCTGTAACATAGGAGTGAAAATGAACTCAGGCTATTAAAAAAAATTTATTAAGATTTTTTTCCATGAAAGATTGGTACCACAATCAATGTAACCATTTAATCAGTCAAGTATGTCTGTTATAGGCAGGCACAACATTACAAAACAGGCAAGTACAATGCCCGATTAAGCGAATACAGTCTGAATATCTATTCATCCACTATTTCTGAAAACAGAATTATCAAATATCCACCAGGGAAAAAGATGAACGATTTTAGTTTCTCTTTGGCATACTTATCAGGACAATGAAGTAATTACAAAAATCGTCTATTGCTGCCAGTGCTGTGAAGAAAAAGGTACTGAATGCAAGATTGTATGTCAGAACTCACTTGTAGGACTCGGGCGATCTGGCGAACGTATCAGAACTGGTGACAAACGACAGTTCAGCTGCCAATGCTTCACAAGGCAGACAAGGATTACATTGTTTTATAACGTAGTTTTGTTGAAGGTATAAAAAATTACAGTAAATTTATGCACAGTACATACATATTACACACAGTTATATAAATACCCATGCTGTGGCTGGACTTTAGGAAGTTGCTTTATCAATAAGAAAGCTAGTATCAGACCTCCCAACATCCATTTAATACACATTGCACTTCGCATCCAGTAATATGTTCATTTCTGTACCTCTCTTAAAAATAGATTTAAACAGAAGCAAAGAATAATATCGAATCTTTCCATAAACTTTGTTTTCTTATTTACATTGTAATATTCCATTATACATAAAGACTGCGTTACGATACATTATCTTCATATAGCTTTTTGTAATACATACAGCTTGAAGCTATTAACATCTTCGTTTGGGAACAGCGATATGACCTATAAGACTATTTAAAAACAATTCTAGCCTTAATTTTGCTCTAGTTTGTTTCACTGAAACCATTCTTTGACAAAAAAAAGTCCTCCTTATTGGGGAGGAAAAAATCAACCCATGTTTAAACCACCCCTGGATTTCCTTAAACCACTGAGAAACTTAGAAACCATAATCATTTTTGCATAATTATGTAGCCACTTCAAAGGCCTGTTACTTTTAAATTTAGAACATGAATGACAATTGTGACCATATCTTTAAATTAATTTTTTTTTTGAACTTTCGGTTGTTTTTCAAACATAAAACAATGAAAACGCAATCATTAATCATACATAACCTTTGCACAACTGGGAAGAGTTCCTGTTTTATTAGGGAAAAAATGAACATGCACACCCCCCATTCACAGAGTGAGAACATAAACTACAGCAGCACTTGTCTCAAGTTATGGTGCACATGGTTGCAATAAGGGGTATAAAACAAGAGTAGAATTTCCAACATCTGTTAAAACACAAAAAACTTATTCTACAAAAAGTCATTCACATTCTTTGCAATGAAGTAAGGAATCAGCTGTTCAGCTTTCTGGACTCTCCAGCCGGCAAACTCCTCCTTCTATTGCCACGGACTGTCCTGCCACGGCTCCAGGAGGAAGTCTTGAAATGTGAGTCTGTGGAAAAGTCAAGAGAGTCTTATCGAGTGAGAAGAGAGGCAAAATAACGCAGGACACAAAGCAAGCTTGTAAGTATTGAACAATTAAGCTGTTCCATCACTGAAGTCTGAGGGCAAACTACAAAGCAACTTGAAAAGCTGCAAACAACTGGGATTCTTTTTTTGTTTTGTTTGCGTTAATGTTTAATACATGAAGGGAAGGACCATGACAGATGTGTAGAAAAGGTAAACTGGATGACCCACTGCACTGAAAGTAGAAGAAAGGAATATCCAGCGTGAAGACAAAAGAAAAGTAACTGTGGCAGTCCATAGTTTATAAGTCTATTTCTTAGGGAGATTCAAAAAAGTTTAGTACTGCATACAGAAATATACCTTACAGAAACCTTAGACACAATAAACTATTTGACAGAGATAAACTAACACTTCAGAGCATAAGGCAACTGCAATGATCAGGATGCAAAGAAGAAATTTCTCTGCATAAAATACCTACTCGTCCACCTAAAAAACCCCAAAGACTTCCTCTAAAATATTTGTTGCCAACTGTGAAATAAATGGACCCAAAGAGCAATTGTGTTTCTGTCAACAGGCATTCTCCTTTTCCATGGAGAAGTTTTAAAAGCAGGCCTTTGAGATGGCTCTGCAGTATTTCAGCCGGAAAGTAAAAGCCAGAAAGTGGGCGCGTGTGTTTGCGTACACAAAACTTCAGCTAATAACTCTATTGTAACTCAGTGACGCTAAAAATCTGTTGAAGATCCTTTATATTCTGAGGTGCCTTTTATTACTGATGGGCAAAACCACTCACTTATGAAAAGATACTTTGACTTACTGTTAAAACTAATGAGTTTTTTTTCCACCTTGCACACGTTTTTTTATACTGTGAAAACCACTTATGTTTTCATCCACGCTGTTGATTTTGAGCTACAGCAAGAGCCATTTACAGATTTATCAATTGCTTTCTTATAGGGCCAAGTGTCTAAAGCAGTGTTTAAACAGAACAACAAAAGGAGTCAGAAGCATGTTTCTACAAACTTTACCGTTTCCTACTTTCGGAGCTGCTGAGTAGGCTCTGGTAAAACATAAAAAAGAGCCTTAGTGGAACTCCAAAACGCAACAGGGTTGATAACAGCATTCCCCCAGGCTCGAGGCAGAAAGGGGCAGTGGCAGGGACTCACCAGCTCAAGCTACGCTCCAGCCATCCCTCCCACCGAAGCAGGAGCGCTGGCCTTCAGTCTCCTCATGAATTACAAGTTTCACTGAGTGATTAATTAATGCTCAGACAACATAATGCTTAAACAATTATTTAAATTAGGAACTAGAAATGATTCCTACTACGATATAAAGCTCACAACACAGAATTTGCTGGCATTTAGAAATTACAGCTTCCTGTAAGTGCAGCCAACTGCATATTTAAGTTTTTGTACGTACATTATCCCATTTAAAAGATTTAAGTGCTGCAAAATGTATAATTTGCAATGAGGCAATGGGTTGTGACAAAAAGTACAGATGTAAAAGTTCAGTAAGAATAACTTGCATCAATTGAGCAGAAAGTGATTTTAGACTGTAACCACAATTCACTGCACCGAAGAGACCTTTTGTATCTCAGAGGCAGCTTCTATTAATTGCTTTCTTGATAAGGGTATCCTGGTGTCTGCTCTTAGGTGGTCTTGTTTTCAGTTAAATTACAGAATGAGATTTAATTAAAAACATTTCAAGGTTTTCATTCTACTGCTAAAACTTTGATCTCTGGCCTTCCCGCTTGATATACGAACATCTTCCTACTTTCAGAACAATTTTGGTTACAACTGTGATTTACCACTTCAAGAAGAAGATTCTTTTCAAATCTGTTACAGTTTCCCCCAAAATGTAACTGGAAGTTTTTGGAGATGTTATTTCGTAAGTTTAAAGAAAAAAGGAAAAAAAAAAAAAAAGAAAGAAAGAAAAAGTAAGAAAAACTAGTGGAAGGAGGATATTTTTTATTTTATGACTGACGGAGGCAAGACATTTTTCCAGGTCTGTGAAAATTTCTAAATGAAAAGTGGGATGGGTTGACAGTGTAAAAGCAGCATTGTTCGACGGGCACAGTAGCAAATTTCCTCAGTGGAAGAATGCCACTGACTTCAGTGAGATACTGCAATCAAAACAAACCCGTGGTCCCCTCTAAGGCAGGCATTATTCATAATTGAGACTGCTTATACAGCGATCAGTCAGAATTATTAGCAGATCATTGCAGCAATACAAGAAAAAGCACAGAGGCCCAAGGATGCTGCCAAGAAGCATAAGAGAGGAAGCTTGTTACTGAAACAGAAGAAATATTAGCATTATCATGAATGTTACAATCAAGTCTTTTCATTATAACTACAACAGACCTGATTTGTGTAAATTAGTTTTCTGACCCAAGTTATGAATTAACCTTTTGCATAGGCTTGACTTAACTCACAAGCCAAAGTTAAATGCCTAATAGACCCTTATGTAATTGCAGGAGCAAAACGTGAGGCTTCATCGAATCCACATGAAATTTATAGATCCTGTTATTTTAAAAAGTTAGTTAAGCATAATATCCTATTAAGTTTTTGAGCAAGGAAAGGAAAATATACCAGAGGGGATAAGCAGATAGTCAATATCTATCAATGCATTATCAAGTAGCTATGCTTAAACAGCTGTCCAAACCACATTTCCTATACAAAAACTCATTTCCTATAAAAAGAAAAACACATTTCCCATACACAAGACCCTAAACCACTATACGCTAGCATCTGTACATTTCCATTTACAGAAACACCCAAACCACATATAACAAGACCTTTCTTAAAGCCTTTACTTGCATCCTGTTTATTTGCATACTTTATATGACAGAGCAAACACAGATGCTGTTTTACATTGACTACTTCTTATTACTTTCACCAATGGCTGCCTTATGTAGAACAAAAGCGAGACAGATCTGAGCTGATAGAGTTTAAAATACGGTACCTAATAAGTAATATGAAAGGATAACATTGCCACGTCAAGACAACTTCAGATAAACTCCCAAGTGAATTCTTACAGTTATATCTCCCTTGTTCTTAGCCATAAGAACAAACTCTAGTAAATAAAAAGAAAGATCAAAGGACATTTAATATTTTTAAATGCAACCACAGAACTTATTTGTACAGTTTGTTACATTTTTATATCCCAACATCATATTTTACATTAAGTCCAGATTGTACAGTGGATTAGGTTTAGATTTTAAAAACATAAAAATAAAAAGCAAACAAAAAAGAACAACACTGGAAAGCTTTTAATTGAATTCAATTAGTCCGTCAGCTTTACAAGTTGAATGAACCCACATCTGGGGGAAATTGTGCCTGGGAGCGCACAAAAACAGGAAAAGAAAACGTTTTCCTGAATTAATCCTCCACTCAGCTTCATGGAAGCCTCTCTTTGAGGAAACCGTATGCCAAGGAAAGGTAGATGAAGAACGGCAGGGCTATCCATATCTTCAGCTCCATAAATAGAAATGTTACTGTCCCTAAGAATATTGTGATTTGATTTGCTTTCCTACAGAAAAGTGAGGTTGGTGAGGGCCTAGTAGGAGCAGAGGTCCCGACAGCTAGGAAACCAGTTAGTCACCACAGATCTTTGTCTCCAGCTTATAGGAGGAACCTCGTGCCCAAAGTTCAAAAGAAAAAAAGGTAAATGCTACATGAAATATTTGATTTTGCTTCCCACCCCTCCATAAAGCACAGACAAGCTAACCAACCTTCAGACACTGATTCTTGCTCCGTGTACTTGCCAACCAAGCACACGTTTCCCTCTTTTCCTCCTAAGCGAACCAAAACCACAGAGCAACCGACTCCCCCAACCCCAGTGCTGCAGACACTGCCCATGGAACGTTACTCTCTCTCTGTCCCGTTTGGTGCACGCTGGAAAGTTTCCCACTACCCTTCAAGTCCAAAACTAATAGGTCTTTCTGCCCTGGAGTAAGTGTTAACTTCTACAGGGGCAATATATGGTTTCATCTTTTTGTCATGAACATTTGACCTGCTTTTCAAGTTACCTATTTTTAGTATACTTTAAAAAAAAAAACCAACCAAACAAAACAAAAGTTGTACTTCATGTCTCATAGACGAAGATTCTGAAACAACCTTGAGACCAACTAATATCAAGATTTTTTTAGTCTTTAAAGAGCTAGTCTCCTCCTTTTATTCACATACAAGTATTAGTTTGTCACAACAGCTTCATTTTTTTTTCATTAAAAGCACAAATACAATGTAAAATGAATATAAAGTTTAAGCCAAAAGACAGACAGTGCTGCATGAGAAAACCGAAGTCAATCAAACACTGCCAAGAGGACAGAGTACAACTACCAGATGGCAGCACATTCAGTTCTTAAGCAAATCTAGGGAGTACTTCATGTGTTTAGCTTTCTTATTACATGCTCAGGATGTGCTTTGGGCAGAATAATTTATAAAACAAACTTTTTCCATTCATTACCCTATTGAGACAAAATATAATGAAAGACCAAGGACATAATATACTTAATGAAATTGCTTTCTACCACCTTATTCCTTAAAGAAAAGTGCCACCAAACCCATATATTCTTTAGAATTCAGAATCACTCAGAGGTTGACAAGTTTTCTAGCTGGGTACACGCTTCCACCATGAGAACCATCTGGCCACCTAGTCTTAATTTATTTTCTAGGCAGTAATAGCCCATTTTGGCAGCAATAGCCATCCTCTGCCGCTCCGTCTCCTGGGAAGCTCTCCTCCAACATGGTTTGAACGTACATCTGCCATATGACAGGAGAAGGTGCCCCTCAAAGTACTTGCAACCGCTGCTATCAGAATATCCCACGTGCAACTCGTTTGGTGAAATCGTAAAGAAGAAAACAAAAGAGGTGGAAAAAAAAAAGAGGGGGTCCAGAATGATTATCCTTGTGGGCAAAAGACAGAAAGACAGACATACTGATAGCTTGCTTCTGGCTCTCAGGCACTGAAAATACTGATTCCACATACAGGTAACTTAGGAAGCTAACGGTTTTCCAAGCTCAAATTCATTCTGCAGGTTAAGTATATGACTATACACTATTTATGTATCTAAAAACATAAATATAATGTGTTAGAAAAAAAGATCAAATTTTAAGAAAGTTAAAAACGAAAACATTTTAATCTCTCTAAATCATTCATACATGTATTTAGACAGTCTAAAGCCATGTACCAACCAATCATCTATTCAGCTCAGCATCCCAGGCTTTTGTAGAGGTATTCTAACATACTGCCATATATCTTAAAATGTGATTTTTACCATTCTGAATTGCAGGCGCTAAGTCAAGTTATTGCATTTATATTTGCAGGCCTGGCTACACAATCCAATCTTCTCTGCTCCAACTAAAAAATATGTCGGCCAAATATGAGGAGAGTTCCAGAACTACTGGCTTTATGCAAGAACTCAACCCAAAAAAGTGAACTTATCTTCCCATCTCAGAGCCCATAATTTCCATGAAGGTCTATGAGCCAAATATTTTAACTGGTATCTTACCACTGAAGGTTATTTCCAACAAATATAAATACCTTATTTTTATGAGAGAACTGGATGCTCCACTGTATGCACAGAGTTCTTTTCAAGTGAAAATTTCTGACTGATTCCCCAGTCTCCAGACAAGAGTGCAGATTAAAGAAAAAAAAAAAAAGTATAACAGTGACATACACTTTTCCTGTCTCATGAAGTTAAAAGACTGTTTCTGTAGTCTGAAATGAATGACTGAATTATTTGACTTAGTATTTCTGTTAACTAAACAGGCTCAGTAAATTTTTCCACTAATTTTCAAATTAGATTTAGGATTCTTCCAAGATGTATTTCTTCACCCAATGAGCACTGGATAACTGCCCTTCTTCTGACGAAGGGCCTTCAAAGACCTTTTATTCGCAAAGTAACATACAGAAGCCCATCATCAGAAAACCAATAACAATCACTACAGTCAGCGTTTGTCATATGTATCACTTCAAACATAAAGGGAAGTCATTTTGCTAAATTTTACAGCGTTAGTAAAGGCAAATAAATCTGATTACAAAACCTAACATCTCAACAGGAAAAGTGAACTGGAAATGGTCTCCCTGTCCACTATGTTTCCTCATACTGGAAAATGAAATGAACTGTCAAAGATAAAGTTTCTGTTTGCATATTGCAGCCACAACATTTGGTGTAGACAGCAGTTGCTGCTGACGGATGTTTTCAAACACAGCAACATGCAACACTCTCCACTACTGTTACCCCATATCTTGCAAAGCAACTTGAGTTTGGTTCATTAGAAAATGGAAAGAATGGCATATGTAGCTTTGCAATATTAAAACCTGCCATAACATAAAGCTTAGTAATTCATGTTATAAAAACTGAGTATCTGCCAAAGAGAGATTTAATCTGGCAACTGAATTGGATTACATTCAATATTTTAGATTTTTAGATATTTGTTGTCTAGGTCATCTAGCTGTTACAAAAACTAAAACCTATGAAGCTGAAGTACAAGGGTATCTCAAAAGTGCAACATTTACAATAATTGCCAAAGTTACCAACATTTACAATAATTGCCAAAGTTACACACAGATCATATAGTAAATGTAAATGTATATCATATAGTAAATGTATATCTACTAAGAACTGTGTACTGAGGTGAGAAATTATTTCAAATACCTACATGTAACACAGGACCAGAAGTGCACATTGTTGATATTGAGATTGGATTTTTCACTGGAAAGAAAGCACTCGGACTTCAAACGCTACTGAAAACACAGTAAGGAGGTACCTATTTTCAAGCAAAAACATCATCCACCACCAACTACTCTAAATCACTAAGAGAACACAAGAAACTTGGAATATCCAGGAAAAAAGCAGCTCTGTGGCACATCCTGCCCACTTATACTTTCTGCACACAGAATACAGTGGGCCTCGAGTGAACAAATACTCTGCAGACCCTGCCTGAGATAAAAGGGCTCCTGCTTGATTATGCACAGATACGCAACACTGAATCAAAGAAAGGATGCCTACCCATAACCAGACCCTTCAAGAGATGCAGTTGGTATGTGAATTCACATTGCAGGCATATGCTGCACTGTCATTTGAGGCTGAAGAAATTCTTTTCCTTTTCAGCGTCCTCCATTGGGCAGGCAGACAAGGAACAAGAAAATATGAAGACTATGTAACTAAGAGGAGTCAATTAAATTGTAACCTACCCACTAACCTCCTTTCCTTCCCGTTCTCCATTTACACCTAAAATCACATTATGGGTGAATTCAAGGAGTTATTTTTCCCCCTCCCAAATAACATGGCAGAAGGTCTCAAAGTCCTTCATGCAAACTGAAACTTAAACTGCTCTACCAAATGCTGTACCAACTGTTAAGACCTCAGATATTGCACATCGCCTGTGACAGTATGGACAGAGCTCCAAGAAGCAACACTGTAGGCATCAGAATAGAGCAATTTTCCCAGTGGTGACAACAGAATCGCTTAAGCTCTCTGAATGTAACCTAATCAGTTCAGGAAAGTTGGAACTGATTAATTGAAAGCTGCCAGAGTATCTTTAAAGAGGTCACAGCTCTGGTAACAGGGTGACCTTCTTAGCTGATGCTACGATCAGCTGTTGGATCTACTATGGATCCATAAAAAAAACCATCTGGAAGGTTATTCTGAAGATTAGTGTCTCAGAAAGAGGATGAAAGTTTGGGCAGGAAATCTAAAAGAGCTAACTGCTTATCAAAGATCTTGAATTCATATCAAGTAATTAATGGGTCAACATCACAATAACAAAAAAGAAAAAAAACATACCTCCTCAGTTTATGAAGATATTTAATCTCCCAGTCCTTCAATCTGAAAGTCTTAACCTTTGCTGATGCAGCAATTACTGCTACAAAAGGAGCCACGTAAGTGCAAAGGAAGTCCACAGACTAATATTTTCTATCTATTCCCATGGCCACAGCCAGAAACTTCCACAACAGCCTCGCTAACGGCTAGAAATAGTTGAGCGTCCGCTTACGTGACAATTCTACCATTATATAGATGGCAATGCAGGAACTTGCTTCAGGAGATCCCGGGAAGTCCATTCATCTTCCCAAAGAACAGGCCTAATTTTGAAACAATCTGTCCTGGTATTCCTTCAAGAAGTCTGGGACTGGCAACTTCTAAACCAGAATATATCTGTCCCTTAAGCTCATCATAGCTGAGGCTCCCAGGCACCGGCCTGGATAAGTTGTAGCAATAGGTGGTATAGGTTAGTTCCGAGAAGTATATAAATGAGTCAAAGCTGTTCAGATGAAAAGTTTGTTTCCTTCCACATCCAATATGTGACAAACACTGGCACCGAGTGATTACGAAACTGCTCATGTCAAGAAGGACGACAAGAAACAAAGAAGAGTACAGTTGAACCAGCAAGGATACGCTGTGATCAGCTGCTTGTGGCAGTGACATAAGGGTTCAAGGGCATGAGAGTCAGAGGGAAGTCAATGAGATATCCACTATGCAGGTAGTGAAGGTGACATTGCCAGCGCCATCAGTGGTGGAGGAGCTGAAATACGTTCTCAGTGCTGAGAGAGAGCTAAAGGCAAGTAATAGGACATGCAACCAGAGATGACTGTCAGCAAGAAGGTGTGAACTTAGTTCATCTGGCAAGCCTCCACCGTATTTTTAAAGTAATGTTCAACCAAACATTTTAAACCAACGTTCAACAGGAAACAGTGACTTTTCCGGGCAACTGGTTTTCCAAAAAAAGACTGGACACCTTTCCAGAAAGTATGCTTTAAATCAAACAATTATTAGTCACCGTGCAAAATTGTTCCACAGTTCTTGCAGGCTCAGCCATTTTATACATTTAGGCTGGCAAGTCAGCATTCAGGCAGTCCAGTCTGGAGGTGAGTGGCCGGCTGCAGAACCCAGTCTTTTCTAAATCGGGAGGAAATAAACCCCTGCTGCAGGGATACTTCCAGATCAGTACTTGGAGAGCTCACAGTGCTAAAAGGCAGAAGGACGAGCAGGTCAGGATGTACGAACCACTTCCAGTCTCTGATCCCACTTTCCCATCCCACTGTTCTTTTAAGGAGTTGCTGCTGGTTAATTGGTTATGTTTCCACCTCTCGAGCAGAGCAGCATCTGCAGGTGAGCTGGTATCTAGCTTAAAAGTGTCTAAGTGTTTGCCTTGAAAGGCCTCCTATAGCTCCACAATCTTCGTCTGGGGTTCAGAACCACCATTTGCTCGGTCCTATTACGAAACGCATTAACCCCTAAGGCACAAAGAATCACACTAAGATTATAAAGCAGGATCCTTTTTTTCCTTAGTATGTACCCCTTTATATAATTATGATTCTAATATTAGTCTAATTCATAGCAGTAGACACTTAAAAACCTTCTCACTCTCTAGAAGTCTTGCTATAAAATATGTTTTCATGTTCATTATATTGAACCAGCCCAAAATCAGCCACTGTGACAGCCCCTTGGTTTAAGAATAAAACTTGAGTCCTAGACTGATGAAAGAAATAAAAACTGAAGCTCTTTACCACCCTAGAAAAACAGGAAAGCAAGATGTTTCCTTACAAGCCACGGCCTGATCATTTTGCGATGGTACTCAGAAACAAGTGATATTTTATACTTTTATGAATTCTTATACCATTATTCTTTCATGGCAAGCACTCAAAATTAATTGTACTAAACCAGTTACTCTATTAAAGAAAAGGGATTTTTTTTTTTTTTACTTGCAATACATGGTGTTCTATTTCAAGCCCAGTTTTCCATCTATAACTTAGTCCTAGTTGTAGCAGAATAAAATTCCAGCTTTTATGACAGACGACTTTTTTTGATCAATAGAAGTCAGCAGCAAAAGCATTTGTGGTTTTTCTCTGGAAAGCATTTGTGGCCACAGACTCAAAGGAGGAAGAAAGGGAGGGGGATTAACTCTTCAATGAAGGTCAAAAACATAATTTAAAAGTGAACCAAGAAGAGCAGCTGTGTCTGTCAGCGCAATCAAGATTACCAGCTGGAGAATTTACCAGCAGTATGAAAACAATGCACACCAGATGTCAAATGTTGCAACTGTACGTAGGAAAACATCTCTGGGCATGGCACTGTCATGCTAGTACTCATTACCAGACCGATTTAATATTTAGCATTTATTTATTAATTAGACAGACACTACCAGGAAGAAACAATAACACTTGGAGCCTTGTGGTGTAAACCAGAGACAGGTGTGCACACTGGAATCATTTAACATCGCTCATTCTAATAGTTGTTCTTCTTTCACTGTGAACACAAGATAATGGTTTTCAAACTAACTAGCGAATACTAGAACGCCTGCAGCTGCACTTGCTTTAGTTTCACTCAGTTCAGTCTGAGCTTTTAGCTTGAGTTTGGATTCTTTTCCAATAAATCTGAAATAAATATTAAGAAAACAAGAAAAACCACACTCTATTCCATGGATAATTAACTGGAAAGAACTCTACACAAGCCATGAAAGCAAGTACTTCACTAACACCTCTACCAGCACTTCCTTCACCAGCTGCTTTTTATCTTCCTCCTCCTTCTGGAGCATTCTTGTCTTTTTATCTATTCATTTTACTCCTTGAGGATGAACTCATCCACTCCCAATGTGTCAACCAGCATGTTACACCATTCTCGCTCTTTAAAATATTTGATGTTAATTTCCTTCTTTTGTACATTCTTTTATTATCTTGCTTACATCCTCCTTTGTATTTATCTCTCAAATGAAATACAGAAAAAAGAAAAGAAAAAAGCAAAAAGAAAAAAGAGAGAGAGAGAAAGACATGGGTTTTGTAGTCCTCTCCTCCTCCATTATTGACAAGTAAACTTTCTTCTTCAGCAGACACACAAGCAGCCATTTCTGGAGAGACCCAACCAATCCAGGCCCTCAAATTCTTTCCTTCTCCAGGCTTTAATATCCATCCTTCCACCAAAATGCTGGGTGTCTTTCTTGCTCTTACCTGCTGGCATAAACTCGTTGGCTGTCATCCACTCCTCTAATACATGCAAGTATTCCAGTAAACACCCCTGCCTCCCCCATTATTTTAACTATATCAGAGAGCCTTCTTATTCTAGCTCTTTCCCCCACTTTTGTCACTGCCTTTAACTAGTTCTGATTGTTCACACTCGGTCTTGAATATTTATGGCTGTGCTTTTATAAATGTCTACAGAAATTATGATTCTGTCTCTGCTTGCAGCTTCTCCCATGTTCATTCTTATTGTCCAAACACCTCTCCTAAACGCTCCAGTTGCTACATTGCAATACCTGCCTTTTTCCTCCCTTCAATGCTCTAAGAATAGGTGCCTCATCCTCTTGGTTAATCCCTGCTCCTTGATGTTAAGGACTCTTCCAGTTTCCATTACTAAACTCAATTTTAACATATTATTTCTCTCATTCAAAACAAACAAAAAAAAAGATTAGGCCCCAGGAAATGGAAAACATGGATGTTAATATCCAAATTATTTATCACAGAGGCTATTCTAGGAACTAGCTTGAAGTTTGTTTTATATCCTCTCCGTTCTTCCTTGATGGTGCAAGTTGCTTTATCTGAAGCAAGACGTGCCCACAGAAAAATACCGTACCACCCTAAATAGCCAGTATAACTGAATCAAGCTGGATAAAGCTATTCAAATAGAATTACTGTCAGCAGAAGGAATAGACATGTGTTTGTGGCACCTTTTCCTGACATAATACATACATTAGTGTAGGTTTATTAACTGCTGCATGTAGGTTTGTTAACTGCTGCAATTAAAAAAAAAGGAATTAGAAATGCCCAATCAATAGATACACTTAACTGCTTATGCGCCCATTACTTTTTCTGTTCTCTTAAAGACAGGAATTTCTTATATCTTTATTTCATACTCTCCTTAGCTTCTGCACTCATTCTACTGTATTACAACCTATTCCTCATGGCTTACCTTAGCTTTGCCATCCTGTGCAGACATATATCCTACACACATGCTCTCTGTTGTATGGCTCCACAGAAATTCCACTATAAAGGAAAATGCAAGAAGTCACAAAAAATGCGTTGGTTTAAAATTTAAGGTGTAATTTAACAAGACTGGAATCTTGATAAACAAATATAGCTTAAAATATAGCCTGGGAAAGGACAAAAAAAAAAAAAAAAAAGACCAAAAACTACTTACCAGAATAATTCAATCTCAAAAGAAACAGCTATCAAACAACCAAGATTTTCCTGCACCATTTGCAGTCACACACTGCAGAACTAATACCCAGAATGAGAACGTTACTTCAATGATATGGAGCCTCCAAGATGAGAAATACAACTGCAACTACAGTTAAAAGATAGGACCAACTTTTAAAGCAGAGGCCTGTTCCACCCATAAAGCAGAAGCAGATATAATTTGCATTTGCTTGCCTTGAACCCAGACATAAGCATGCTACAACAGCATAAACCCAGATGGCGTACAAGGATTCTGTAGAATTGTAACACTATCAACAGAATAACCAGTAACAAGCAGTTTTTCACAGAACAGAGCATAAATATATACACAATATGTAACTACCAATGGGTAAACAGAGATTCGTGGTTTAGCTGCACGAGTAGGATACAGAAAAACACACAGAAGTGGTAAAGTCTGCAAGATGAGAACCGAAGATATAGAGCAGGCAGGAAAGACATCTGGTGAAAGCAAAATAATCCTGCAGAAGAAGCAGGAGAGATCTCCAATGGAAGCAGAATAACACTGCACAATAAGCAAGAAAGATGCCTGGCAAAATTAGGCAAGACCTGGTCCCAAAAGTATGCTGAATTACAGCAAGAGCATATGCAATCACCCCCTTTCTTTGGGGAGAGGGTAAGGAGCGCCAAAGGTAAGAGAGGAAAGAAAGACGGAGAAGAAATGAGCCCATTTTCATTTTGGCTTCCCCGTCAAAGCACTCTCAGGTCTGATCACCCTGACTGCCAGCGCTAGCTATACAGCATCAGCTCTCTGGTACTGTATACTCACAGCTAATTTAGGATACAAATGTTAAAGATGTGTTGTGTTTGTAGTGATAACGATTAAGAAAACTAATCACGGCTAATGTGTATTGTTAATGCATGTTAATCCAGTACTGCGTTGTTCTGAAGTCTGAAAGTGGCCCGATCATCAATCGTTTAAACAGCCCATTACAGTGATCTTTACTTCCCTGATACATACACAGGTATATTTATATATACGCACACCCCCTACTCAGCTGCAGCACAAAATTCAGACAAAGAGCACATTATTCATGTGGTTAGCTCCCATCCAGTGGAGCTTTATAAATTGCCACACTGTATTCTTCCTGCTCTGTGTCACAGCCATTTTTATGTTCATTAAGTATGTAATTTGGAAAGGGGAACAAGAAAGAAAGAGTAGCTTATCAGAATTCAGGGTGTTTCATAGAATACTGTAAAAGGTTTTAAAAATTGCACTGAAGTATAAATTTTTCCTTTGGATTACAGGAGCAGTCTACATGAATTACACAAGATGCCACGAAAAGCTATTTGCAGATATTTCTTTAGAGAGAGACTGTCACATACTGCAAAAAGCATCATTAGATGGTTATAAAACTCTTACTCATTCCTATTCCTCATGTTCCTTTAATACAGTTGACGAAGGTCACAGCATGCTGAGTATGTTTATCCTTTGAACCATTTATCCTTGCATAGCAATTAACCCAGAGTAGAAGATCAAAGTTTAGACAATCCCGGCAAGACTTGAAGATTCTGACAGATATGTAGATATCATCACAAAAGAAAAATGAACTTCATTTAGGTATGCGCTTTGCTCCCCTGTAACAGATTCATGACTGATATCGCCAAAGGTTAGTCAAAAGCTTTCCGAGAGTGAAACACACTCAGTGCAAGGTAACTGCGTCCGATGAGGCCAACCCCTCCCTAACACCCTAAAGGTTCAACTGTAAGTGAAATAATTTATTTTTTGGAGACAAATTTAATGTTGTCTTTCAGTTTTGAGAAGTTGGGCAACAGTTCAGGCCAAATACACTCAAAATATTATTTTTTTGCCTTTGATAACCCTAGGCATGTTCTTTCAAGTTTCTAATATTTTTTTCCTTCTACATTGTCCACCAAAGGCAGCATGTACTAGCATTAAAACATGGTTATTGCTAGCTATTACAAGTACTGGAATTACAATGAAAAACCTAAATGACATCCTTATCTGAAGACATTACACATATTTTCAACCATTTAATAAATCACTTTCTTGCAATTTGTTTCAATAGTAAAAAAATAAAAGCAAAAAAGATCATCCCTGCAATAAAGACATGAGATTTCATTATTCTATACACCGAGTTCTTCAGTATTACACAACGTATGTTAAATCCAAACAACACAAATTCTACATATGCTTAATTACACATCAGCATACCCTGTAAGGCAGGAAATGTCTGTCGTACAGACAAAATATCTTTAGAATAAGCTGTGCTACATGAATCTTATTTCAGTGGAAAAAAACCCCAAAAATCAATGGACAAATAGTCTTTACTTATGACGTACGATATATGGAGATTTTCTTTATTAATTTTTGAGGAAAAAATATCAAATCTTCCTTCATAGGAACATATTTTCTTACATGAATGACAAACATTAAATGAATAGAAATATTTCTCTCACTTCCAAACATAAGAAATTGAAGGTTAAGTTGATCTTGTTTGGTCTTATTTAATCAAACTCGTATTTTCATTTTCTTAACTCCTTTTTAGGGATAGAATTTATGTTGTAGAATGCTTTTCCACTGGATCAATAATGTCACAATTATTCCATTCTTAAGTCTGAAAACTGTAAATCAAACCTGCAACATTCTCTGTATGTTTAGCAACCCATGCCCTGATTCTGGAGTCAGGATTAGACAGTCCTGGCTTTCAAATAGTTGAAAGACAAGAGTAAGATGATTGTTAAAGTCTATTTTATAGTCTTCTACTTCAAAAAGACAAGCTATTCAAGTAATAACTCCAAAAAATGTAACATACAAAAGCTATTTCTAAAACCGTTTCCCACCCAAGCCTTCCAAAATTCCTTTGTTGTCCATCAGAATTGCAAGGATTCACCTCCCAGATCTCTGGTTCTTTGTCTTATGGATAAGATGAGATGTTGACCAAAAGCATAAAACACACATAAGCTTCAACTACTGGGTAGAGAAACATGAATGTTGTTAACTGTATTGAGCAAAATTACTTATTAGAGTGAATGACTGGAGGGGGGATACGATCAGACTCAAGCCAGCCAACACAAAGTAGTACGTGATATTTGAAGATTCTTGTAATGCAAACCAGCAAAGTGTAATACGAGAACAAAACTGACAGATAGCATACACCTCATCCTATGCAATTGTAATAACTTGACCCTAGCATCCTGGCAGTCATTGAACAGACAGCAATAAATACTGGAGTTTGTGTGGGTTAACCCATCATTAAGAATATATCTGCTGGCTCACCTTTAGCACACGCTCTGCCTGCTACTCCAGGCTGGCTGTAAGCGGGCAAACTCTGGTGACACAACGTTAGGATTTAGTGGGACAAAAGCAGTAATGAATTAAAACAAAGGTGAGGTCTCTTTCTCAACAATAGCCTACAGATGAAAAAGAAATTATGCAATTCAAGAATTACCAGGTGAGATGCTATGACCTGCCTTAATGCACAAAGTTAAATTAGGTGATCAAATTTGTCATGTCAGATCTTAAAAGATACGAAAGCTACTTCAAATCTGTAATGCTACTGACGTGACTCATGAAACACTTGGGGAAAACAATAATAAAGCAGAGGATTGTACAAAGGAAAAAAACTTTAATTCTGGTAGCATAACATAAATATATATTAGACAGGTCCATGTGAAACAATACGGAAGCACATAGCCTGACCAGACACATGCCCACATCTGAGGAGCCCCACAGGAAAGGAGATGGTACAAGTGTCATGCTGAAGTGCTTCCTATGCCCCCAGGCCCAAATCCCTGCCTTCAAAGAGGAACATGGACTTTACTGTCTCTGGGCTGTATTTCCACCCACCTCTGCTAGTAGCCTACACCATTCAGTTTTCTAGCTGTTTCTCTACAACAAACCGCATGACAGTTTGCTATAATACACTCGTTCCTCATCTGTCTTGCTGCTTTACAACGGATCTTGTTTCTAGGACATAAACAGGGCTGAAGGGCTGGAAAGCTCAGAGCCTTTTGAACCAGTCAGCTACTGATGGAGGCCAAGTACAGTTTTCTGCTGATCTCAATATCAACAGCAAGTACTCCTGTTGTCTGCATATGCAAATAGTAACTGTGACTTATCCGAACAGATTTTCCTGGGCATAACAAAAAACTTCTAACCATAAAACAACCTCCCTTCCAAATTTTAAGTCTATCCTCCAAATTTTCACCTTTCATCCTGCAAAAAGGGGGAACAAAGAACTTTTCAGATAGCATTCTTAGCATATAAACCACTGAGAAGCAGTAGACAGTCACATGCATTATCCCTAGCTAAAAATGTGATTCTTTCTGTGAGGAGCATAGCCTGTCTCACCACAAGCAACCGTTACTCCTACGCCATGGTTTTAGAAGGATCCCACACAACTCTCTGAATCACAATTCTGCTCAGAAATAACGAGTCAGAAAGAATGCTCTTTTCTGCAGTTTTAGAGAACAAGGCTAATACTACTATTTCACTTTCTAGAGTTTTATCATCTCAAACAATTTCAATTCCTTTTTGTTTTCTCTGTGGTCTTTGAACAATGGTGAACATGCACAGACAGTTTTTATTTCATCTTGCACTTTGACTTAGCACCTAGCTCAAGTAAAAATGAATAAGAATCTCTTACCTAGTAAAGTTGGCTTTTCCTGGGATGATTCAGGCTCTGCTGAACACCTGCAAGACCGAAGAACTATCACACCTCCGAGTACACCATCTTCATTGGCTAGAAAAGGTGAACCTGGGCAAAATCATTGGGGAGAATTATTTGCAATGGGACTAGTTCCCTGGGTACTTTTTTTAATTTCACTTTCCTGCCTTCCCCCTTTGATCTTGTCACTAAGCGTTGAAAAGACTGTCAGGTCAAGCATTGCTTTTACAAAAGCATCAGTTTTACTTTTTCTAGTGTTTCTTTCTAAATAGTAATCTTTCTAAATAGTAATCTACTAATCTACTGGTAATCAAAAAAGGAAAAAGAGCTACATGGAATAAAAAAAAAAATTGGAAATTTGTGAGTGCAAAACCATTTGTTCTTGGATCAAGGAAGATATAATAATGAAAACTGGAGTGTTAGGTTGAAAAAAAATTACGTCTCAATATTCAGTTCTTTCTGTACTATAATTAATACAAGGATGGCCACATATGAAAAAAATCAAGCAAATTTGGGTCACTTTTGCAGTCTATTAATTTTTCCCAATTTAAAGCACTTTGTACAGAGACATCATCAAACTGCTATAGAGTGTCTCCCTTGCTGTTTTATGAATATTAGCAGAAAAGCCAAAACACATCCTACTTTTTAAAGTGGCTTTTCTGTTGTAAATTTAAGACATTTTATATAAACCATCTTCTATCAGAAGCTGGAAAAGTTTTAAAGTTAGCTGAATCATAGAATCATAGAATAGTTTGGGTTGGAAGGGAATCAAGTCTAAGTATTCTTTTTCTGGTTTGTAATTTGAAATGAGATTCCTGTAGTTTTAAATGTGGAAACAATGGTATGATCTACATATGATTTAAACTGTCTTGAGCCACAAAATTAACAAAGTTCTTGCATTTAAGCCCAAATAGACCCTAGTCACACATTTGCAATACACTGTGATTTAAAGTTGAACATACAATTGCTACAGGCATTTCATATATTTCTTTTCAATTATTTTCCTTTACATAAATCACTATACTGTGTCTAGCATACAGACACTGTAAAAGGATTTGCTGGCCACAAGAACTTTAGAGCAGATCTACTCATCAGCCTCCTTCAATTTGCTCACAGCTATTCATATGATTAAAATTACTCCTTTAATGCAAATAACAACAAAAAAAACCAATAAGAACCAACTTCAAGCTTTACTGTAAGGGAAACAAAAAGCTTTACCATGTTCTCTCTCAACATAAGAGCAACCATGTTCAGAAGAGATACAAGGTCATCATAACAGAAGCCCATATCACAGGAAGATAACCAATGTAGCATGCTTAATAAACAGTAATATCTTATTTGACCTAATACAAACAGGTATGTTCTTTAAAGGGCCATTTGCTTTGCACCAGAACTATTACTAGGTGCCAATTACACCTACTGTATTACTCATCCACTGCGACCAAATCCCTGCAAACCAAGAATCCAGCCAGTCATAACATAATAGATAACAAAACAGGTAAATACGTTTGGTTAAAATAGAAACGCAAGGCTTCGGAAGCTGCAAAGAGTTTTACCACCCAAATCAAAATCTTTTACTCCATGCTTTCCAAGACATTTCCCCCCTTCTGCGGGAGGCTGCCATCCACACAGCCATCTGAAGCAAACTGCGTGACTACTCCCTCATCCATTCCAATTGCTTTCACCAGCAACTTCAGCTAAGCCATCTCAGTGCAAAATCAGCAGCAATATGGAATGTGTCCCTAACTCACTGCGCTGGCTAAGTTGCGGGGAATCAACCTCTAAATAGTGGCAGTAAAAACCCGTTGCTGACAGTAATAACATTACAGTATTCTACACTACAGTAAATTCAGAGAGACTGTTTCTCCTCCCTTAAAAATCAGACTCTAAGCCAAATTAAATACACACTGAACAGCACATTCTTTAAAACAGAGAATGTATTTTATTTTCCAATTAAAGCAATTTTTAAAAAATTAAAAGACGGTTTCAAATATATTAATATTTTTTTAAACAAAGATATTTCTGGATATGCAGACTTATTATTGAGGATTACAATTACGCTGAAGAGCGTATTTTAACACAGCCATACTGTGCAAACGAGTAGGTCTATGTTAAGCAAGATTCTAGACGGCTGAATGCTATGCATCCATTATTAAATCTGTAAAAATAATGGTACAAAAGTAGTATTATACTTTATTTCTAAACAGAATCCATGCACTGTACACAGGAATGAATTTGAGTATTCTCAAAACACTTGAATTCAAAGGTTAGGAACATATTTCATTAATTTAGTTCTAAAAATGATTTTGTTACAGCCAAGCAATTGAGAAAAAGAAATAATAGTGCAGACTTCTGTAAAAAATAACAATATAGGCAATGGCATCTTTTCATATACATTATATTTAATTAGTATTTAAACAGGAAGAGAAAAGGTGCAACTGAAATACAGCCATGTATATTAAAGTCACAGTGGTTTCTCACTAGAAGGAAAAAGTAATCTGTCTCCTACATCCCTACATTATTTTTGCTCTCTCTGTACTCTTAAGAGTGACAGATCTTGCTGTACAATTGAGAATTCAGTAAAAATAAAACAAACTATGCGAACTAGCAAAAAAATAATTTTTGTACTGCAATAAAATAGAATTGCCAGAGAAATCTTTGATCTCATAGTTTGCTAATGACAAAACGACAAAAACCTGGGGCTTTTAATACCATTTTACGTCTCATGAAACTCATCGTTCCTTCCCAGTTACACTGGCGTAACACTGAAAAATTTCGCATGAAAAATCCAAAGCAAAACTTCAACTACACCATTAACTAATAATGTTAGCACTGACTGGCCACACCAGAGAGAAGGGGTAGGAAAAAATAAACAAAAAACATCTTTAAATAGTTTTTGTTTAATCCTCACCTCCCCCAGTCACAAAATTATATTTTACAACACACATTTGCCTCCTTCAATGCTCAATTATTCTGTTATTGCTATCTGACATATAGAAAGCATTATCAAGTTTTTATTTATATATTTTGTATGTTATTAATCTGTAGTAATGGTCTCTGAAAAATAAGCACATGTATCTTCATAGCAGCTCCACATTCACTGATCTCATCAAGTCCTGCAAGAGCAACCACAACCGAACACCAAGACCCGGATCCAGCCTCAGACCAGGGACAGAACATACAGATTTCACAGGGGTTAAGGCAAATAATGGCCTCAGCATCCAGCCTTGCTCTGGAGGAACTACAGCTACAAGTGAAGAACATTTTTTCTTTTCTGTCTCTTGTAAATTAAGCTGCTCCCATGATGAAGATTCCTCCAGAGCATGCAATCGAGAAGAGTTGTTCATTTCTGATCCTGTGCTTTTTTTCCCCATTTGTAGCTACTGGACAGATACATTCTAGCACAGGTTTGATACGGAACTGTAAAAGCAGTGTTTTATTTACACTTACCCAGCTGAAGGACTAACCAGCTGTTCATCAGATGTTTTACATTCTTACTCTTCCATAGCAGAGAAACCATTACCAGCTTCATTGTTTACATTAGCTTTCAAAGTCTTCAGAACTTTGGTCTAAACGCTGACTGTGGCATGGTGTAAGCAATTAAGTGCTTTAGCATCCCCCAGTTTTAACGGGTCGCAGCTAAACAGTTCTAAACCTTCTCATACTGTAGTGTGAGTGAAATTCGGACTTTTTCAGGTCAATAATCCGTAGCTCGCTTATGCCATTGGATTCTGTCAGCTTGTGTACACAGCATGTTTAAAGTGAAGCTGTTTGCCACTCTGCTTCTGCTCTGAATCCCACTAAACTTCAAGCTAACAACTTAAACATTAGAGGAATATATAAGCACTAAATGAAGCCTGCTTTTAATTTCATGCACCATTATTTGTTAAATGTTTAAGCACGAGCTGTCTGAAACCAGAGATCTTTATATTTTATGATAAGTAAGTAATTTAAAACATCTGTTTAGAATTTTTAAAGAAGCTGCAAGGGAAAGCACCTGTACTTTCAAACTTTACAGGTCAGATTTTTTAAGAAATTAAACAATACCAATGCCCAATAAAATCCCAATGCTTTTGATAAGGAGAAGCACAGTCAGGACCCAGACAAACCCTCATGTAAAACCACCACGTCGTGTTAGTTCTTCAGCTGGTTTTATTGTACAGGTAACGAACACGCCTATTACATTCTGTCTACCACCAAATGCAAACGTGTGGAATCAAACTTGCAGTGGGTAAAACAGGTTATATGAAACTTCAAGATCACTTCGTTCTCTTCTCAAATCTTCTCCTCTGTGTCATGGAGAAGACATAATAATGCTTCCATAAATGTTTCCGCTATAAAACCACAAAGGATACTACAAAGCTTAGAGCGATGCAGCGCCAAAATATAAAGTAACAATAACACTGTGCAACAACAGTCACTGGCAGTCTTGTAACTGTTAAGTATGAGGCTTTTTTCCCCCCAAGAAGCATAACTCATAATTGGGAAATTCATATTCTATGATTCCTAACTGTCCAAACTCCTGCTCCCAAGAGAGGTATTTGACACAAAATTTCAAAAAGAGAAAGTGTCAGCGTTATCCTTCTGCTATTACCTCTCTGCAGACATTGCTCATTTGTGAACTGAAGCACAACTTAAAAATACAAGAATAGACAAAACATATTTCCGCTAAGGAAAGAACAAATATCAGATTCCAACTATGTCTTTCAGCTCATTATTTTCTAATACTTTGTAAGAAGCTTTAAAGTACAATTCATAACATTGCCATTGTTAAAAGCCCAGATTTCCCGCCAGTGAGATGACACAAACATTTACTCTAAGTCTACATTCCACAAACTTGGCCACATTTGAAAGGACTGATGAGTAACAAAATCCTCTGTTCTTCTGTTTGAAAGGTATTCGTGTTTACAGAACACCATTCTTGGACTGTGTACCAAGCCTTTAGCGCTCTTCGACTAAAGATACCAAGCCCGTTTGATTTACAAAAAAATCTACATTTAATTTCTCTCACCTCCAATTCAACCATCAATTGTGCATTATCCATAGTCAGCTGGCTCTGAGAAAGGATGAGAGAAGCACATCTGCCATTAGTTTGCTCATCACCTGCTGTTTAAACAGCACTCCCTGTTTAAGCCAGGCATTCCCTAGCTGGAAGGATTCCCAGGGCTCTGCGGAGACTTGGAGAGTTCTGTAAACAGGAAGCACCAATCTGATGGCAACTGCCAAAATCAGCTGTTCATCCCTCCAATACAAGTAACACACATTTCGACTTCTGACAAAACATTCTAGCTCTGCTTTGTTAAAGCTTTTTTTTTTTTTTTTTTTTTTTTGGCCTTGGTCCATTGTAATTCTGGTGAAAGTTTGACATGACCACAAAACAGGGCTTTCAGAAAGAGTAGCAAGGAAAGAATCCATGCCATCAGCAAGTAGGCTATTAGCCCGTTTTATCCTATTGTTTCACACAGGTAAGAAATCCCGCGTCACACCACACATCCCGAGCTATCAACTAGCACATCGACATCTGTGAAAATTCAGGGGAAAAAAACTACTTAGTGTAAAGCTAATGTTTTAAGTGTAATGCATTTTTTCACTTGTTGCACTGTATCAGCAAGACATAACTTTGCATTCCATCTTCAGAATTGCCAGGATCGCCCAAAATTACACTACTGATTACAAACTTAGTACTATGCCACATGTAAACACCAAGATGTATCTGGATTTTCAGGTTTTCCTCAATCAGTCTTCATTCATACGACAGCTGTGGGCAAACTAGATTTTACATTTCCTAATCAAGACACAGAATTCAAGCACTTCACTTACACAAAGACCATGGCTGTATCTTTTTTTTTTTTCTTTCTTTTTTTTTTCCTCTCTCCATTTCAACACTGCCTCAGAGTACCACTGAGAAGGTAATACACATCCCTGCCATCAGATAACAAAAACCTGCAGTGATAAGTTTCTGAAAATACAAATATGACCTATCACTAATTAAAACATGAAATTTTAAAAAGGAATTATAAAACACTTCTCTTCAAATTTGTATATCATGAAAAGCTTTCATTTCATACTGTCTCTCATTCCTTTCACTTTCCCCTGTTTTGTTGGGTTTAGTCTGATTTCCCAACTAAATTATCAAGTGCAGCCTTCCAATGCCAAGGTCACTTCCCCTCAAACAGTCCAATGTAATGGTGTCAGAAGCAGAGTTTAATACGGATTCAACATTATAAACAGAAATAAAAGCAAATGCAACACATTTCTTGCCAAGACTAAGGACAATGGTTCCTGGGTCCCAAAAAGGTATGCGTATGTCCCTCTTTCAGTTCTAATTAAAATACTATAAAAATGAACTTTGGCAACACAGTGTACAAGAAGTGTTGTCTTGTCCAGAAGAAATCTTGAAGGTCAAAATTATCTGTGGTTACTAAAGCTTCAAAAAATTTTAAGGGCTATAAAGACAATGCAAGTCAACATATCTGCCAGAAGCCTCACTGGAATCTATGCAATCTTCAAAAGTTTAAATCTACATAGATATTTTAAATTTCCATATTCATCTTTTGGTTATGACTTGAAGAAAGAAAACAAGATCTATATTCACAAAAACTTACACAGGTATAAGTAGTCATGTGTAATCCTGTCAAATCAGGGAAAAAAAATTGGTTTTGCCTTACAACATAGCCTTCAATGAAGTCTACTTCACGTTCTCAAGAAATTAATTTCATCATGTAACTAGCAAACCAGAATCTGTCTGTCCAAAGCATTTAATTAGAACATGCAGTGGTTTTGAGGTCTATTATATTTAAAAGGGTTAACATGAATAACTTTCATTAATGCTCCTAAACCACCAATTCTAAAATATGCAATTGTACACCACAGCCAGTGATTCAGGCAGGAAATTCTTTCTTCAAGTCTCTCTGGGTATTCTATGACTCACATAACAATTGAGATATTTCCAAGGATTTTCCTTTAGATTTCCTAAAATACTCTTCTGTAGTTTAACATTCTTTGGATGTAACACAACAGCAGATTTGAGGCCAACTGCAACATAAGGGTTCAACAGAAATCACAAAAATAAGTATCTTAACTTTATTTAATAAGGTTAATTGCATTTTAAACAATGTTATGCAATGTTTAGGCAATTCGCACCATATACTTACCAATAAACTTGTTTTGCATAGTCTCTAGGAGAGCTTGGTGGGCATCTTCCGTTTGCAAAGCACATGAACATTCTCTGGCCAGTATGGTTCGGACAAGGTGCTCTCCACAACCTAAAGAAATATTAAGATTGGGAATAGTCAAAATATATCAAAAGATACCACTATGAAGAAACCCTGTCATTATTTTACACCATCGCAGCTAAAAGAAAAAAAGATGCATGACAGGTGTCTGCCAGATTTTTTTTTAAATTCTTAGTTTTTTAAAGAGTGACACTGAGTCACGTGAAAATTCAATGACGTCAGCAGTTTTTCCTCACAATTTTCCTGAAATTTCTACTGCACGAAGTCATAAACCAAAAAGGGTTAAGCACAGAAAGGAGAAACAGAAATACTGCAAAGAAACAGTGAGAATGTGTCTGACTTGTCATCTTTATCCAGATCCTGCAATTCTCTCTCAAAGAATCCACTTACTAATCATTTTCACAGGAATGATCCTCGGATGCAAATCTCTTCAAACCAAGAACATCTTTAGTGAATGCCATAGTAACTCCTTTGCATGATGCAATCTTCTATTTAGTCCATCTGATTTAGCCTTTTGTCAACAAAGGAACAGGTGAATTTACCTATGCTTTTTTGACAGGGTGGCTGCTCATGGGACTCCTAATAAAAATTCCTGTAATTTTTAAAGGTTTGCCTTTAAGAAACTAAGAACTCCCAGCAAACAACCACTTATTGCTTCAGTGCCTTCTGTAATTATTCCCTGATGACAAACAGGTCATTAGTGCTACTCTTACTCTATAGGAATGCTTTCACATCTCTTCTTTTTCTCCCATGCCCCTTTCCATTCCTGTAATGTGTTTTGGGACGTACAGCTGTGGTCAAATGGTACAGCGCGTGTTTACTGGATCAAAGTTTTCTTGGACAGGAAAACACACTGGTGATACCTTCTGCATATATTCAAAAGTCATTATACTACTATGCCTCCCATATGTTGACGTTTTTCCTCAATGGCAAGGAAGCAGATGAACCAGCTAGACGAGGTCTAACCAAGCACCAGTGAAGCTGAAATGTGTTATCCAGTTAGGAAAAAAGGAAAACCAACTAATTTAACAGCTGTGATATGACAATATTTTTAATTATCTAAGTTTAGGTGATGACAGTTTGATCAGACTTGTAACTTCAGAATATATCAGGGCCTAAAACTGCATTAGACACCAGAATATAGAGAGAGAAGTCAAATACAGTCAATTCCCAATTATCTGTATATATTTCTAGCAAATTTCTCATTAACCGTGACAAGATGCAAGCACCATGCTGGCTCCACACAAAAATCTGCTATAATCCAGTTGGACTTATTAGCTCAGGTGCAGAACCACATAAGTACACCTACGCAGCTTCCAGAGACAATTTATGGCTGGAAACAATCTAACTGCTTTCACATGGCAGAGAGCTGGAGCTGGTAAGACATCAGACCTAAGCTGGCTTCAGACAAAGGCAGCTCAGTCTCCATGGATAACATTCACTTTACTGGAAGCACTAACGAGCCCAGAACAGAGAAAACTGAGCGCCTCTGGCTGAGGCCAGCCTAGATCTGGCACAAAGAAAGAACTAATAAATAAACCCAACCCAAACTGGCTCCACTGCAGCCTGCTGAGCGTCTCATCTCCCTGCTTCCCAATTTGCTGAGTTTAGAGCACTGACTGGTTTTGGGCACAAGATTGCACGAATGCACTTGGGCAGGTCTAGCACTGCGTCTCGGAGTTACTCACAGACTGGTCTCTTGTTCTTGCCACCACTTTTAAGCCCTAATTAACATGGCAACCTACTCCAAGAATCTCTTTCTGGTTACTTGTCACACAATTATACCCTTCGCCTTAAAGGCAAAGTGAGTTTACAAACAGTGTTCTTCAAAGACTGCTAGCACACAAGGAGAGAAGAAAAAAAAAAAAAAAAAAAAAAAGACCCCTCACCCCCCATTTCCAAGATTAAAAAAACCAACAAAACACCCCTCTGGGGCATTATATATGCATTAGATGTCAGAGAATAAGCCAGTGACCAGATTGCAGAAAAATTTTGTCCACGTGTCCCAAAATCTCGCTATATTTAATCATCAAAATTACACCTTGGTCTTCAGTTATATGCTCCTTCTAATGGGCAGTGTCTCTTGATTAATACAATTTGGTTCATCTGAATTGTTTGAAGTGGGGTACTTTGGCATTGAATCTACGTGTAACTGGCACAACAGAAAGACAAAAAATTCTTTGTATAGCAAACAGATTGAATAAAAAACAGTTATAAGTTTCGAGGAGAATGAAAAGGCTGAAATACTACAACAATTACACAGCAAAGGGAGGCAGTTCTTGACAGCACAAGAAAAAAAGTGTTTTCATTGAGACTCTCAAGCTCTCAGTTATGGAGAAAAGCGTCTGGGTTAGGATATTATCTTCAAGAGGCTCACACAATACAGTGTCCTCAACAGCTGCTTACCAGGAGGGTCTGTCCATTCATTGCCTCATTACTTCCATGCTTGAAAGCTTTCGTCCACAATAGAATTGAGAATTATCTAATACTTAGTCAAGACAAAGTAATGTATGAAGAACATGCAAAAACTGCAAGATGCATTTTACCCATAGATCACAACACGGCTATTACTTTTTTTTTAAACCAAGAAAATGTAATCATTATGAAGTTTTGCTGTAAAGAATAAAACTAAATAAGCACATGCTCCAGCAAAAACTTAGCAAGTTGTTTTTTTCTTGAAAAGAACCTGTTAACACCTTTAAATATAACATTTATACCCTATGTGAGGGAAGAAGCATGGGACTTAGAATGTGAATCGAGCAAATGAGACGCAAAAATCAGAGCAAGTCTATGCGTCTCCTATGCATCAAGTAATAAAACCAGATGTTACTACTTCACAATTTTTAAGTGATTCCTAAATTGGCATCAAAAAGACAATAGCCATTTTTTAGCATGATGTATAATGTTATTTATCCCAAGAGAACGACTTTATTGAAGAGTTCCCATAACATCAAGTCTGCTACAAAAAAAAAAAAAAATTAAGAGAGAGAAAACTTAATATGGGTTAAGAACAGCTGCAGCCCACTGATGTGATCCAGGATCAACCACAAGGAAAGCAGCCTTGCAATTCTACTAACACATCACACATCTCTACGTCCCCACAAAGTCATTTCTTTTTGTCTTCTTGATGTCAACCTATAAGGCAGCAAACTTACAGAATGCTGCCGGCAGTGTACGTAAAAATCTCCCAACATGTCACATGCCAGCAATCTGCAGGGA
Organism: Platalea leucorodia; assembly: GCF_965183815.1. Taxonomy (NCBI): domain Eukaryota; kingdom Metazoa; phylum Chordata; class Aves; order Pelecaniformes; family Threskiornithidae; genus Platalea; species Platalea leucorodia. The sequence goes on from NC_138825.1 coordinate 7,606,859, forward strand.
CAGATGACTAAGGAAAATAATCCCCCCATTTTGAAAAGAAAAAATTGTTACTGTAGTTTTTGATGTAGGAACATCTATTTTTGAACAAGAAAAATAACTAAGGAGTGTTTCACATACTTTGACCAGATAAAGGCTGAGAAGAAGAATTACCCTAATTATTCCAATAGAATTGCCCTTCCTGTTATCTCAAGTTAGAACCAAATACTGGAGCGTGAACTGTCTTGCAGGTTTAGCAGACCTGTATGTCTCTAGAGTCTCCAACTGGGAAAACACTGTAGATAATACTAGGGCTAGACACAAAATAAATGCATACAGAATTACAGTAATGGAAACCTAATTTATAACTTAAGTTGTGGGCTCAAATTTATAGTTCCACTCACTTGTAATCTAACCACCAGCATTTGCCAACTTCCGAAAAAGTTTTAGTAACATGACTCAAGACAGCGACTAGAGTCAAAGCTACTTTAACACATTCCCAAATCATGCACATAAGCTGATGAAAATGTAAAGCTGGTTCATTTGCTTAACTATCTCGCATTATATTACGTTTAACTGTATGTCTTATTACACTTTGCGGTTTTTCACTGAATAATACTGAAACCAAACCAACAGGGACTCCTAATAACAATTTTTCAATTCTGTGTTAAAGTCTCAAGTACACTTGTTTCAGTAACTATCCCGTAAACAGAGTTTATATCATTTTATTATCCTTTCCCAGTTAAGATGATGACTTCTTCGGTAACCTGAAGCTCATTATATCTCTGAGACAAACACTTTGCAATGACAGACCAAAGCTTCCATAAGCTATGGTTTGGATTTGTGCTGAAAACAGCGTTGATAACACAGGGATGTTTTAGTTACTGCTGAGCAGTGCTTGCACAGAGTCAAGGCCTTTTCTGCTTCTCACCCCACCCCACCAGCGAGCAGCTGGGGGTGCACAAGGAGCGGGGAGGGGGCACAGCCAGGACAGCTGATCCCAACTGACCAAAGGGCTATGCCACACCGTATGACATCATGCTCGGCATACAAAGCTGGGGGAAGAAGAAGGAAGGGGGGGACGTTCGGAATGATGGCGTTTGTCTTCCCAAGTAACCATTACGCGTGATGGAGCCCTGCTTTCCTGGAGATGGCTGAACACCTGCCTGCCAGTGGGAAGTAGCAAATGGATTCCTTGTTTCACTTTGCTTGTGTGTGCAGCTTTTGCTTTACCTATTGAACTGCCTTAATCTCAACCCACGAGTTTTCTCACTTTTACTCTTCTGATTCTCTCCCCCATCCCACCGGGGGGGGGGGGGAGTGAGCGAGCAGCTGGGTGGTGCTCAGTTGCCAGCTGGGGTTAAACCACAACACAGCCAAAAATAGCACAGAAAAGCACAAAGCCCTCAAGAGGCATTTTTTTGAGCTTTGAGCACAGCAAGATGGTTGTTCCTGCACTCCATGCAGCAGATATTGCTGATTAGTGAATCAGATCAGGCAAACCAGAAGTACCTGTTATGTCGTAAAGCACTCTACAACAAGTGAGATACGTGCCTTTTTGCAGAGGAATGAGAGACAGGAACCGATCATGGAAACCTCTTACTACGTTGACAAATGACAACAATTTTTCCACTGTCATTCACAATTCCAGTAGTGGGCAGATACTCTAGAATGCAACTCTTTGGTACCTGAATGTCACTATACGCGCAAGACAAGGAATGAATCAGGGTTGCATACCTTAGCAGGCATAAATGTGAACTGTACACCTTGCTGCCCCATTTAAAGTTTTAAGAATTTTTTTGTTATAGTCCATAAAGTTACATAGAATTACATATACTGATTCACATTTTGTGTTTTCTGCATATACCTGATCATATTAGTAACGAACAAAGCTTACCAAAGGCAAGTTTTATGAGCATATGAACCACTAGCCATTATGCTGTAGAGCCAGGCCCAGTCCTTACATTTCAAATACTGTTTAGCTGTATGCATATAATGGTTTTTAAGCTCTAAATCTTTTTGAACGTTTTGTTCTGTTTAGCTTGTCAGTAAATGAAACCAGCGTAACTCAACAGCATACCACCGGATAGATACACGCAGCAGCACGGTAGCTACGGAGACAATCCAGATGCTGTTTGTGAAACTGTCAGTTGCTAAACTGAGAAAACAGACAAGTCAGTAACGTTTAAGCTGGAGCTTATAATTTTGTATTTTTTCCTTCCTAAGTGATCTTTAACAGTTAATAGATCTGTTCTGTAGTAATTTGTTAGTTAGCCTATGCACAACTTCCACAACAAGTTACTGGTGGTTTTTTCTGGGTTTGGGTTTGTTTTTTTTTTTTTTTTTTAAGATTGTTAACATCTTTAATTTTCAGCTATTATATTGGATACTGTTTTACACTGCATACCATTTTGAAGAAAAGGTAAGAAATCTGAGCTATAATACTTAAATTTTAATCTAACCTTCTGTACCAAACAGTAACTAACACTCTACAAAATTCATAGGTAATACAAACCTTAACTTGCTATAGACCTTGGTCCTTAATTTGAGCTTCATGCAAGAAACTAAGGATTAAATTACTGTATTTTCCTCAGCATAGTGACTTCTCAAGCAGATTTCTAATGCTTGAAATAACCACAACAAGAGGGGAAAGAACCCAGCACAATGTAAGCTGAACATCCCATACAATGCGTGCTCTGCATCTTATAATGTTCTACCAATGGAACCAAGATGGCAAACGAAAGGAAGGCCTTCTGCAAAGCCAGGGCCTCCGAGCAGCGTGTCAGAAAGAAATTGTTTTTCTGCTTCTTTTGATGGGAGATGCTTTCAAGTCAGGAAATTAGAAACAGGTGTGCCAGAGGGCACACACACATCCATGCACCACACTGAAAAACACGCGTTTTCAATTTTCAGACATGAAAGAGTCTCCTGTTGAATGGAAGGAGAAATGAAAATCTAGCTTTCTTTCTGCAAGCCATAAGCAGAGAGCTTATGGAGCTCTGACAAGCTGCCGGAGCCTGTCTAGCTATTGAAACATAGAGTACCTCAACACAAAGTGTTGGAACTTGTTTTAAAGGAGTACAAAATGGAAACTCGCATTACTCACATTCATTCAAGAATGGAAAAATTAATCTAGTTTACTCCACTGCCAAAGTACGACTCTTCTCTTTTCAGAAGCTCAAGATAGAAGTTACAGGTTATCTGTATTTTATTATCTATTCCATACAGCAGAGTCTGAACCTGGTCCTGTTAAGTTGTTTCAACTTTGATGTTGTTATTTTCAGTTAAATAGTACTGCCTAGAAAAGAAGCGTCAGTTAACAACAAAAAACCTGCTATTTCTGCTTTATTTCCTGAATAACTTCTAGTTATACCTAATGGAAACACAGTGAAACCCGTATTTTAGTAAGCTCTGGCTGTCATTACCAGCACCTCTAGAAAAAGCTGACTAAAAACTTGCAAGCCAATGATTTTAAAAAACAAAATACAGTACAATAAAAATATTTGGCTGGTAAGGTACTGATACAGTTCGTTACATATTAAAATAAACATTTAAAGTCTAATTCTGAAAAGACATAAAATGCTACAGTCTAGCATAATGCACTACAGTACTAAATTAAAGTTGCATAACTTTTAGCTTTTTGTACTCCTATCAGCTGCTGCATCTTGCCTTCATACTAGCAGGGGGAATTTTTAACTTACTGACCTGCTGCCAGGAGGAACACCTGCAAACAAAGTCCTGTCCAATTCCTAAAGCATTGATCCTAGAAGGATCAATGGAGCACATTCTTGTTGCAGACAGAAAATTCTTAGATGATTTAACTTCCAAACTAACAAACACCTACTAAGAATACGCAAATGGAAATTCTCCAAAAAGTTGTAACTTCAGTAAATTTGGGTAGTTTTCAAAGATAACAAAAGACAAATTCAACATCCAGACAAACTGTGTCTAAAGTATCTTCTCTAAGGGAAGGTGGGAAAACACTTTCTGTATCTTTAAGTTTTTAATATGGGCCACATAAACTAAAAGCACTCTGAAGAACAACTCATCCAGCTTTTCTACAATTTTACAGATAAGGAAAAAAAAAAAAAGGCTAAAGAGTTAAAATATGCCAAATGTATGAATCCTTCACTTCTAAATAGCGGGAAATGCCAGATAACTAACTATTAAAAAAGCTATTTGTTTTGACTATCATGAACAAGAAGAATTTCAGATATACCTTCAAGAGAGGTTAGAATGAAGAAAAAATATAATTCCATTAAAGAGGATGTGCATTTTACAGTCGTCTTTACATTTAATAAATTTTGAAAGATTAATTTCAGTTAAACCAAAAAAGAAAAAGTAAACTCTGTTTTGCCTAGGCCTTCATCAGAAGCTTTGTTGCTATTGATCTCTTTGTAAAAATACTATACCTTTCCAAACTACATCACTTTTGTCATATAAAACTTACAGGAAAGGCAATAAGAGAATAGCTTATGTGTTAGCTAACTAAATGTATGCAACCATTTTCTCCCAATCACAGAAAAAAGTTTAAGACATAAAGAGAGAGTTCAGTTTGCCGCTGTCTCCATTTCACTTTATATCCTTGCACCTATTTCAAGGCATTTGGGCAAGGCACGGCAAACAGGAACAGGACTAACAGTGTTCAGAGAAGGAGACGGTGCTGCCCGGCTGGCTGCCGCCCCAGGTTATGAACACACCGCGCTCTGAGCCGTGGGCCTTCTGCAGGAGACTACCACTTCTAAAAAGCCCGTGCAACTTCATGCTTACAATATATTATTACATTAACTCCAATTAACATTTCAAGAGGCAATAAGCACTCTTTGATTGTCGCATCCATCCAGTTCTGCTTCAAAACAACCCTTCCGAAGGCAATTCAAACAACCATTCTGACTATTTTGTGGACAAAACCCTCAGCTTTGAAGACTGCGGTACTGTGTTTAATTGACTGCTTCTTAACGCTACCATTCCCACAAATCATCTCTGACTGTTGCTTCCTCTCTCTTCACCCAGCCTTGCGGTGGTAGTGAGTCAGTTCAGACACCACATGCTACAGCACTGAAGCCTCCAAACGGCATCTGGACACAAAGGCTGAACTCTTGACAGAAGCATTCACTTCAGAGGTATATACTGATCCGTCTGGAGATAGACCTCTTTCTTCCTCTACTCTCTGGTTCGCTCTAGCAATGACATAACTCTTCTCCACATGCAGCTGCTTCATCTGTGATGCATTAAATTACCTATTATTCCCCAAATCTTACAGGACCAGACTGATTTTGAGAGGTAATACGTATTTCTACAAAGAGACTAGCTGTATCATACTATCTATCTCACATAGGGGAGCTCAAGCAATCTACACAGGATACAAGATTTGCATGTGAAATTCCTCCGGACGTTTGGAGCATGGACTCAGAAGGACGCAGGCCAGACAGACAAATGGCACCTGCCCAGGTATCAGCAGTCACTGGATTCCGGCGCAGCCACTGCTGCCCTCAGCGCATGGGGATCACAAAGCCAAAGCGCTACATCACAACTCAACTTGCATTAAAGCTTCCTTGAAAAATATCTACTCCGCAGATTTGTATATCACTGTGATTCCCGACGAAAATGAGCTTTCAAGTAAGAATCTACGGTTCAGTGGCTTCCAAAAGGAGAGAGGGAAATGCTGGCCGAGGGCACAGCCCAACAACCAATTTAACAAGCACAAGCCATCTCTCTAGAGGTGTCATTTCCTATTCCACATTACCTGTTCCATGTTGCCAGCAAAAGCATCCATGAGGCACACAATGGACCGGAAAGAACATGAACGATATGAACAAAACGATATGAACAAAAAGTAAAATTCTGAGCAGAAAAAGGCAGGGGGAAGAAGAGCAAAGACACTCACTTTCTTATCGATAAGGATTTCAAAAACAAAAGAGAACCCTCCTTGAGTAAGGGGATGGACTTAGATGTTTCTTCCAAGCTAAACAATTCTGTGATTCTTCACAATACAAAATATGCTATTTTTCACTTCATGGAATGATGCATCATATATATATGTATGTATATCCAACACAGCTTTTAACATATTTTGACGTAATCCCTAAAATGCCTTCATGAGAACAGAGGCCACTGCTTCTGACCAGAGACCTTAACAGTCAGTCCTTTAGGATCGTGGTGAATTCACCAGCACAAGAAATTGGTAAGGGAGTCAGGCACATTCTGCTTATTTACACAGAATAAATATAGTCTCTGTGTGCATTCCTAAGACATTGCCGTTATCTGTATCTGATTTTCATTCAGTCAGGAATAGGCTCTGGGCAGGGGAGAATGGCAAGACATCATTGAACGACTTTTCCCAGACTGAATCCTCAATTACACCTCAGTTTACGTCCACAAATCTGATATCCCTGCTATCTTCTCAACAAAACACAACTTTGGGCTCAGTCTTCAAGCCCAATTATATTTCTTAACATGCTTAATTTTTCTGAAAAAAATCAATACATATTTAAAGATTCTACTCCTTTTTCTTTAGGATTATAAACTGTGACTATGTCCCATTTAAATTCTTCCTAAGACATCACATCACTGTGCCTTTCTTGTATCAAACATTCTCCTCAAATAGATTCTAGTAAAAGCTGGAGACTATGCAGCGTTGTGGTACAGAATTTCTGCATTTTGTAAATAATGCAACACCTTCTGTCTATCTTCAGAAATGCAATATTAAAAGGTTTGGCACAGTCAGTAGACGAATATTCACAATAATCATGGATATTCCAACTGGGGAGGAGAATCAACATCACACTTGATATTATTTTGAATGAGAAGAATATACACAAAGTCTTTGATTCTTATTAGGTTCAGGAAAAAATAGGAAATGTTTTCTTAAAGTACAGCCAAAAAATGGACTATTGTTTCTCCTGCGGTTGGGTTTTGTTCACAAATGTTTTCCCTCCAAATAATACCCATCTTCCTGTGTTTACATTCATATACGGACAAAAAACATCCACTAAAGAGTTCCAAGTGGCCTTATGAGTGTGGTTTTGGCCTCTTTTTTTGAGGAGGTGGGGGGGTGCTCAAAGGGGAGGCTGTTTTGTTTGTGTCCGTGTGTGTGCACAAATGTGCGCACACATGTACGCACAAGCTTTTCAGACCAAAGATTTGACTTCTGCTATGTTGATCCAAAAACCAGTTTGGCTCTTACTTACATTTATGCTAAATAAGGGCCACTGGTAATGCTCATCTCATTTAACAAGCTTTCACTCAGTCTCTACCATCATTCTTGCATGAAATGGCGCTTGCATTACGTTGTTAGATGTCACGATTAAGGTTGCCCAGGTATCTTAGCTATGCCTGCAACTGCAACATTTGCTGAATTTCTTGAATTTTAATACTGGCTTTGAGACACTTACAGAATTCCTGTAATGTTTATCCTTCAGTTGCCAATAAAGTCCCACAACGATTTTTTTTTCAAAAAAGTATTGATTTGAATATAATTCAGAGTTCATATGTTGAAATGTCTCCAAAAATCAATACCAAAAAAATAGAAAGATTTTACTTGTTTACACAGAACCTGGATTTTAGACTGAGAGTTACAGAAAAACCCTTGAATTTAAGGCCGCTTATATTCACAGTTATTCCTAAGTTCCACCATCTCCCCCATCCTGTCTTTAGAAAGTCTTCATCTTTTGATTTCAGTTTTACCACCCCCTGTTAAACTATATCCATAAAATATAAGTTTTACAATATCCTGTATTTTATAAACCATGAAGTAACTTTCGAAAAGCCAAAAAAAATAAAACCAAAGACAGTGTGGCTAAACAACAAGGCCAAGAGACTTTTAGAGGTAAGAAAATACTCTTCAAAAAGCTGAAGTCATGCCCAAACAAGTTCAGAACCACCACCTTTGGCACACTGAATATAAAATCACGATAAAAATGGCCAAAAATATTTGAGAAACAACTTGCTAAAGGCATAAGAACTAATACCAAATCCTCCTTGAACACGCAAAAGCAGGAAGCCTGCCAGCATCCACAGAGCCAACAGATGATCAAGATGTAAAAGCATGTCTTCAAATAATACATGACCATTGAAAGAAAGCGACATGAATTTGGAAATACTTTTAATGAAGTACTTTTATGGTGATGCCTTTTTTTTTTTTTTTTAAATAAGGAAGGTATTGAAACATATGTCTCAAATCGAAGCTTCAATAGAAGCATTTTAGAACAAAATTAACAAAAATTCAAGTATAAATCCGACTGCGTTACTAACTGTGGCACTTAAACTAACACTTTTCTTTCTCCAAGAAAGTTTCTACAAAGGTAAACGATCACAGAATAAGAAAAACATTCCCAGCAAAATTTAAATAACTAGGCTTCTAAGTACAAAAAGAAATGAGAAATCTTGAGAAAGTCATCCTGCTCTATTAAAAACAATGATATATCCAGCTTATAAAGTCCCCATGTCATAAATTGCTAGAAGCTTGGATAACACAGTGGAGGTGCTTTGCCCAGTCCCACACTTTTCCCTGGAGACCTGCAAACAGCCTCTATCTGAAACAGGACACCCAACTATCTGGGGCTCTAGTTTGACCCAACGTGTCCATTCTTAACGTCCTTCCAATTTTGCATGTATTTCAACGCGCAAGAATTTGTATTCTGTATACTTTGAATTACTATTCCAAACTCTCCTTTCCCCACACCAGAGGTTTTCCCCAACCTGTTCGATCTCTTGCTTATCATAGCCTCCAAAACACAAAGACATGAGCAACTTCATAAGTATGGAATTAAAATACTTTACAAAACCTGGCCCTTAAAAATTGCTTGTATGAAACCTATGCCAAAGAACATCCTTTTTCAAGACTGAATATGGAGCCTGATATAACAAACCCTCATGGCTTGAATTTCTATCCGCAAGTATCACTAAAAAAAGTTTAAAAAGTCTAAACCAGCACAAATGTGAAAGCTTTTATTTCCCAAAGAATCCTTAAGTTAAAATGATTTGGTTTAACATACGTTAATACTTAATAATTTAGAGCATATTTTTGATAAAGCTTTAAGGGAATCATAGTTAAACTCTTCTCTTCATTCAAGATTTTTTTTTTTAAATTCCAAATGCAATTTGATGAATCAGCTATTCTGTGAAGTCATTTAACAATAAATATTAAAAGTCTCCACATACAGTACTCAATACACACAGCAACCAAAGCCTAATTTTCTCCTTTTTTTTTGTGTGTCCCCCCCCCCCCCCCCCCCCCGAAAAAAAATTCCCTGTAGAAAATGTTGGGATAAATTTGTGCCAAATTTACCACTTAAAAACAAATTAAAATGAACAGACACGTGAAATTAAAACAATAAAATGTTATATTGTGAAAACCACAGAAATCTAAACTGATTGGACATTTCAGTTATTTTATGTACATATTTTAAATGCTTTTACATACAAGTGTATATGCCTGGATGTAAAATGAAACATGAAATGAATGTGCCTGCGCACACAGTTTTTATTTATACATAACATGCAAGTTTCATTTGTTGTGGTTTTGTTTTTGTTTTTTTTTTGAAATATATGTCCACACAAAACCAATTTACAAGAGCGGGGTATAATCACTATTACAAATACAGTCTAGTCTGATTTTAGGTACACCAAGTGACAACACTTCTCTTCGCAAGCACTATCAATCTTAGAGCTTTCCAAGTCAAGGCATCTTCTAGTGTTTAGGCAGTACCTTTATTTTCTAAAAATTTCATCCAACAACGATGTATGTTAACATACTATTTTCTTGCTTAGCCTTGGCAATTTCACCTTTTGAATATTTGCAAATGTTTATGCACCCATTCCCATCTCCTGTTGTGATCCAGCTAAGTTGTAAGTTTCATTCTTTCAAGCTTTTCTGTAATTTCATTTTTCCATCCCTCTACCCCTTAATTAACTTCACGGTTCATATTGTTGGATGCTCATATTTTAAACAAGAGTCAGGCATCAATATATTTTAAAACTGCACTAAACATAAAGTACATTATCAAATAAAACATTATGAGCTTCTGGAAATGGAAAAAAGAATGGTATTGATTACAGAAGAGTTCTCACTTCCTGTAAACATTTCTATCTCCCTCTCTCACACACACATACCCATACTTTAAAGGAAAGCCAGAAACAAGAGTTTAATTAAACACCGCTAGCCTGAATTCCAAATCACTGAATAAACAGATGGCCATGCTTCATACACCGCCAGCAGTCTATTTCAATTAACTGGGATTGGTATTAATGTAATGTCATGGAAGCTAAAAGATTTGAACCAAAGAAATATAGATATATACGTGTGATAGTTATAAATAGTATAACATTAAAGTATTTACCACTATGTAAAACTGGTACCAGCAAAGAGAAAGGAGACTTCTATTTAAGGCCATCAGTAAACCCAGACATCTCCTTTAAGTATATCAGGATGCTTGCCTGTCCTTGCATAGCCTTCAAATCCAGCTGACTTTGTAAAGAAGATTTAAAAGAAGTTTTTATTTCGTTTAATAAAGGTGTCCTCCTCAGCTTTTCCACAAACAATCTCTAATATTAGGCTTATACTCACTAATTATTATGGTCCTGAATACGGCAATATTTAAATATATTTGCTTACACGGGTAAGCATTTATTAAACTAAAATCAATATGGTGTTCCTTGAGTAGAAAGATCTTCTGACACCTCTGCATCCAGTAGGACTTTCCTTTGCATAAGTACTAAAAAGGACACTTGCTATTACTAACATTGAACTTAAGGGTGAACATCTACACAAATTTTCAAGAGCACCAGACAGACTTAAATATAGGGGAAATTAGAAAGGTATACGACTTCAAAAGCAAGACAGGACATTTCTGATGCTCTTCAGCCTCTGTCAAATTTTAATTCTACACCGTTACCTTGCTCCCCCCACTATTTCTGTAAGAGGACTCTAACTCTGCAGTACTCTTGGGATATAGTTTACATTACCTAAATCTGAACTCTGCTGATTTTTTTCATCTCTCCCTATACTGAACACTGATAACTCTGACCCTTAACTAGTCATCCAGATCATAAATTTTGCATCTTGACACAAGCATTTACGAAAAAGTGTTACAAGTAATCTTTCTGTTTGAGACTGTTCATACAACTAGGAAGAAAAATGAGATGAAATGCGGTCCTTTCAACTGCTTTTACGTGGGAGTTGCAAAGTAAAAGCAACTCCCGTGTAACTTCACCTTAAGGCTTTTGTGTTCTGCAATATTCACCCGGTATTGTGTAACGATACAGTTATCTTTCTAAGGTCTGTTCCTGACAAGTTAAAAACATCCTGGCTTACATTCTCAAATCTCACACTGCAGTGTGAGCTATCTTCCTAGTCATCTTTTGGTTGTTTTTTGTGTTGTTTTTTTTTTTCTTTCTAATTTTTACTATTTCTTCACTCCTGTTACATTTAGTAGATCTGTTGACAAACTTGTTTTAACAATCAGCATCTCCAGTGCTCAGCATGCCAACTGACAGAAAAGCTCTGAGTGACAGCTGGCTGATAGACATCAAACGAACAAAATACTTTTGTGTATCCAGGATCCCAAGATTTCCAAAGAAGAGAAGAGAAGCTACCCTAATTCTTACATTACTTTCACAGTTTCTGACTAAATATTTTCCAAAACACTTATTCTAGTCATTTGGTTTTGCCCTTTCCCCTTCCTTTTGAGAGGAAAAAAGAGATGAAGAACAAATTCAGTTAAATATTCACCTAACATAGTACTTAAATATTTTTGGAAGGAAAAATGCAGTTTTGTAGGATTTTTTTATCAAAGGGACCCTCTAATTATCTTAGTCCTCCACAGAAGGCTTCCAGTCACAGAAGCATACTGCGTTTAACACAATGTTAGGCTTATAACAGCACTTCTTTACAGGACAACAAGCCCGTTAATACATAACCAATAGAGTACATCCTTTCAGCGCAACACAAAATCTTCTGAACAGGATAAACGTTCACATGGTTGTTAATTTGCTTTTTTAAGTGAAGTGACCAATGTAAGCAACCAACGGAGATTAAGTCACAGATTTCAACACAATACTGACATATATATATGTTTTATATGTAAATAAATGATACACATATAGAATGTAGTCTGGAAGTAATGTTAATATCTTAATTCACCACTCACAGAAATACTTAATTTGGAATTTTTAAATTAATTACAGAGAAAGATATCAACTTTTTGAAATATTTATAAAAGTAGCAAATACCTGAAGTACTCACAGCAGTGGAGTAAGGGGTATGAGCTCCTGTATTTTCAGCCCAGCAGCCACAACCATAAAGAGCTGCCTAAAGAAAGAAGTGCATCTTTCATAAATTTAAGTATACAAGGGTTTTGGTCTGTTCCCTTCCCCAAAAAAAGAAAAATCAAACCCAAAAACCCCCCCAAAACAATAATCAACACCACCAAAAAGCCCCAAACCAACAAGAAAAAAGAAACCCAAGAAAAATCCAAGTATTAATACAAGAGATACATAAGAAAATCATAACAGTCAAAATTGCAATTCCAATCCATTTTGCTACATCTTCTTTTACTATTCTTCAGAACTAAGTGATTATCATAGAAGTACGGTATTCTAACCTAACTTTACAGAAAATGAGGGTAGTACAGATATCAAAAGACAAAATAATTCCAGCTGCTCCCTATTTATATAAAGTCCCTTTCACTCTACTATTCCAAAAGAAAATCTTAAATACGTTTCAAAAGAGAACTGCTTTTAGAGCAGGGGCAAAAGTCAACCAAAAACATAGCTGTTCAGCAATGGAGCATGACATTTCTGATGCACCTCAAAATTCCCTCACCTAATAACAATAAGGAATGCCTGTACCTGATGTGTTCTTTTAATACCTTTGTCACTTCTACCAATTCACAAGATCATTTAAAAATTGATTAGGACAGCTTCCCTGAATATTGCTGAACGTCTTATTTAAAAACACTCTAAGCATTTAAGAGACTATTTGTGGTATTAAGGAGGCATTTAAGCCCAAGAAACTTATCAATAGCTCTGGCAAAAGGTAACTAACTACAGAACAACTTCTTACCTATCAATGTTTTATAACATTGATGGAGGATGCTAAAAACAAAAACTTGCATTCTAATGCAGCGAAAATGCCTCCAGAGTTTAATGGGAAGGAAAGAAGGACATCAGTTTGCTATCACAGCTCTTGCTTAGTGTCACAATTGCTGAACAATCATTCCCAACTGAAAATGTATAATCACCTGACCAACTCTTCCAGGATGCTTTAGTGCTAAACCTCCACTGGAGACAGCAGCAGCAACGTTTCCTTCTTGGTCAACAACAACTGCACCAACTGTATCCAATGTTCCTGAGTCATTCTCCTGCAGGACACACAAACAGAAACGACTACTAAAAATAGTATATTAAAGTCAGATTATACTTCTTAGGAATGTGCAAACTAATGAGCACGAAACCAAGTGACAGGCTGATCAACAAAACAGATTTGTTATCATGCATATTGTACCGATTGCGCTGCCATGTATCTTCCCAAAATGCTCTCTTGCCTCAGACAGGACCTGAAGAAAACTTCTCCGGCAACAAGAAGGTAATAAACATCTCAGAACTCATCCAGTGCTTAGATTACCTGCCTTTACTCACAAAAGTACCAAAAATGCTGTTTCCTTAGTGGTGGGCACTTGTCCATTAAGAAATGATTCAGCAACACATTCCAAAGATGCCATATCAAAAGGCCTTTCCCAAAAGCTTTGAGATGGCATTTTTGGAGACTCTGATCTTTAAAGCTATGTATGATTAAAAAAAAAAAACCAAAAAAACAACAAAAACACAACAACCCCCCAAAAACCCTGAAACCCACAAGAAGCAGCTTACCATGTAAAGAGAAAATTCTGATATTCTGAGCAAGACAATAAATAGAAGCCTTGAGAAGAAATCTCCCCCAGGACAGATTCTTTCTCCCAGACTTGTTCTCAGTTTGGCAATCTTTAGTGCCTTCCTGATTGAAACAAATTACCCTTCACTCCCTCTGGGTCACTAGAAAATCATCCTTACTTCAGTTGCTTCTGAGGCAGATTTGTTCCCCTAAAAGCAGGTCTTTGAGCATTCATTCCTGATGCAAGCTCTCTGCCTACTGTCTCACAAACACTTCAGCTGCCTCACCCTGGATCGTTCCGTCCTTCCCATCTTCCTTAATATACCATGTTCAGCCACTCTAAGAGAAAGAGCAGTTTCTCCCTCTCTGCCTAGGCTTGCCCTAGATTCCCTTCTCTGTAGAACCTAGGCCAAGGCACTCTGACTTCATACCCAATCACACACTTCTGATGGGGCACAGCATGCAGTGTACATAAAATTAAATTAATAAACAAAACCAATACATCATCCATCACATACTCCAAAAGATGAACGCTGCTGTTGCACAAGCCCTCAAGCCTTGAGCTGATCAGTCTTTCCTGTATAAAAACTTACCTGCATTAAAAAAATCCTATATAAACTTACCTAAGCAAATAATCCCAAAGGATATTAAGCTATTCATATAAATGTATATTTTCTGGACTAGGATCCAGAGGGAAGAAGGAAAAAAAAATTTACACCCAATTATTCAACTTCAAATTATCACGTTCCCATCATCTACTAACATTTCCTTGGCATACAACGTCACTTGTTAAGCAGAATTCTTAGGAGACTCATGCTGATGATACTCTGGCCACACTTAATGCCGGTCTTAAAAGGAAAAATACACAATGCAGCACTACCATGTTCTACAGTATTTTTCAAGCTACTGGAACTCCTAAGCAGGAGCACCATCCTTGGGTTTTACCCAGAGTAACAGTAAGTTTCTTCTCTTTGCTTACACCTAGATCTTCCTGAACAAGTTCTACACTCAGAAGCTGGCACTAACCATATTCAATATTAAGATGTCCTGACAGTAAAGCAGAGCAACTGCTTAGAAAAAGAGAGGTGAAAAACCTATAGATCTAGGGTCTTAACTGACATTGGGAAGAAGAGCAAGTTGAAAAGCAGAGGAAGGTAAAAACTAGGATTGGGGAAGGCAGGAGAAGGAGAGGCAAAAGGAATTTTGAGGACTGGAGCAAAGGAGATAAGAAAAGAGCAAGTTCCCTTCCAAGTTGTAAAGATAAAAGAAAATTAAGGAACCCTTCCTTAACACCTCATGGGCAAATGTATTTCATATCTGCCAGGACTGCCAGCCACAACCTAATTTAGGTATTATTAACCCAGTTAGAACAATACTATTCAGTGGACTGAAAAGATCTTAAGCAGCAGAGCAGGCTGCTCACTGGAGGTGCAAGCTCCCATCTTTGGAGGTTTTCAAGATCAGACTGGCTAAAGCTCTTCCCAACATGAATTTTCCTATGATCCTACGATTTCTTTACAGAGGAGAACTACTAATATGATGCAGGTTTTGTTGTCCATCCCCCTGCCCCCTGTTATCAAAGGAAATTATACCCACAACAAACAACTTGATTAATAGACAACTACAGATATGAAAATCAAGCCAGTCAAAGTTAGGAAATGCCAGAATTAAGGCCACCTGTGTAATCTTAATTCATATTAAATCGAACACTTGGGGCTCCCATAACGAATAGAAATACATTTTAGAAGGATGAGGCTCAGTGTGGATCAGTATGTTTTCCATATCATCTGACAGCGAAGAAAAAAATGCTTGCAGCCTTCTTTGCAGCATCTGTAAAACTCTTTGCTCAATCTGCCACCCATCTTCCACTTTAGCTCTCACATGCATAAAATATTTGCCTTCAGTAGCTATATAACTAATTTCTTTTTTCAAAAGAAATTTTAATCAAAAAACCACAAGCATTTACAAGTATATGTTGCATGGAAACTTTCTTCACCATTATTTCCTTTAAAAGAAGGTGTATTTCAGATCAGTATTTGCTGTCAGTTCAGTGGTATACTTTGCTTGCTTTGGCTTATTTTATTTTTAAATGGGGCAACTTAGGAGGCTGGAACCCTTTTCTAAGGGAAGCATTTTTTTTAACCTGGCCCACACAACCTTCTGAAGGAAGTCTGTATCACTGAAGCAAAGGAATTCTGTATTTTCCTTCTCATTAATATGTTTGGGGTTTTTTTGCGATCAGAAAAAGGAATCACTGCTGATGCTATATTTATCCTTACTCAACAAACTGAAAACCAGTGAGAACCAGTTCTATTCCATCTCCAATGGGAAAAATACGTTGTTGGATCTATTCTAGACTTACTTTTATGTTTGCACCCATTTCAACATACCCCTCCATACAAAAAGGCATTATGCGCCTGAGGAAGAATGCACCTGGTGAGAAGACTTTCAATGTCACACATTTTAGCTCTTCAAACCATATGAATGTTGAAAAATACAGGATCCTGTCAAGCTAATATTAAGCCAATCAACAGAAATACATTAAACACTACAATTCTTGAAGTTCTTTTAAAAAAAAAAAGGTACGCAAATTTAACATACTGTCAAAAGTCCAAATTCTATATGGGTCCAACAGGGACTAAAGGAGATCCAGCTTGCTTGCCCTTATCTTTTTATTTGATTCATTAATTTCGCACCTTAGATTTAAAAATTTTGCAAGTTCCAAAGGAAACCTGATTATTACTTGCTGATATCTGTTAACAAATTCCGTATCTGACTTCAGCTAATAATTTATACTAACACATCCATTGCAAAAGCAGTTTGGGGGATTTCAACAATGTAGTATTCCAACCTAACAATAATCTATTATGCAGTTAATATTTTACATGGAAACAACTGAAAGTCAACGTCAAAAGTAAGACCGCACATTACTGAATTAATTTGCATCTTGCGACAGGAAAGGAAGTTAATTTCATGAAATCATGGACCAAATATTCAAAGTTAGCTAAGAACATACACACAAAGCAGGAGGATGCTCATCTGCACAAATGCAGAGTTCTATCAAGTATTTTAGAAATCTCATCCTTCCCTTCTACTGCACAGAAAAGAAAAAAACCAACAAAACATAGTCATCTTTCACAAGCCCCTAAGGAAGGAATTAACAGTTTAGGAGAGCTCTACCCAGTGCCCACTGAAAGATATCTACACACAGGGCCTTTTCCCTCTTGACTTGAGATTGTTCTGAAATTCCATGGAAAGGAATTACCATTAAATCTCATCTCTCAGTATCATAACTGACAAAATGCAAAATGAATCAGATTGAAGCAATTAACATCTATATACTATTACCCAACTATCCACACAAATAAATAGGATTTTATATTTGATGATAATTAGATCAAGTAGATTCCCCTAAAAATATGGGTTTTTTACAGTATCCTCCTACTCAGAACAGGGCAACATATAAATCTTCTAGCATGTCCCATGTTGGCCCTTTACAGATCAAGTGGAAACAGAGAGAAGCACAATAGTGGACAGCGTTATCTAGAAAATAACGTATTAACAATTCATATATTTTGGTCTTTTAAAATCTCAGATTTGAGGTGTTCTTGATGGAGCTCTTCTGCTGATTACTGCAGTATTTAACAAGGTGAGAGGCAATTTTTTAACCAAAATTTTATTTATTGAGGTATTTTAAAGAAATACTTATAAATCCATCTAAGTCAAGGGAAAATGTCACTACTCTGTGAGCACTGGGACCAGTTAATACATACCAATTTCTAGAAACGTTTTGCTCTAGGGCAACTGACAGCATAGCACGATGTACTCTCATAGCAATCTGATCTTGACAGAGTATGCGTGATGGGTGCAGCATTCGTATGTTCAACAAGGGGCAGTTACGATCTAATCATACAAAGCTCAATAAACAACCCTAGCCTTTCCAGTTTAATCGTTGTTTGGTATGTAAACAGAACACTTTGTCTGACCTCCATGTTCAAGATGAGGGAATTATTTCATACTGTATTCCACAGATGAGTTTTGTTGTTTTCTTTTGGTTTGTTTTTTAACCGGAATGGATGAAAAGTATTTAGGTTTCTTTTCCCACATTAAATGGATTTTGAAGTATACTTTTGAAGTCTAAGAAGTATTATTACCATCAAAAACCATTTCAGCATGGACGTAGGACAGAAAATTTATTTCTTTTTTAAGGGAAAGGAAATGCATAAAATTCAAATTCCTGTTCAAACTGCAAGAAGAAATAAGACAGACAGTAGGATTGCCATAGTTGACTGCTACACTTACAATTACCCTCACACAGCCATAAAAAATTCCATTTGAGGAAAAAGTTAAGTGATTAAAATTCACCATGTATCATGGGAATGATGCATATTGCTATGCATTGACCGTTGCTCACCCAAAGAGTTCAAGGTGGAACTAGCTAAAAGTTCACGTGGTATGTTTCCAGAAGATCAATGACAAAAAATATAATGCATAAAATACTTCAATGCAAAGAATGGATTTCTGTGCGACAGACGTATTTTTCTTTTCTAAATACATTCAGTGTTATTGTCTCAATACAGTAGCTGAAGAATATGAAACTGAGTCCATACATATAATTCAAACTGTTGGGCACATACTTGAGTACATATGTGAAACTAGATAAAAACCAAATCAGTTTTAATAAACCTCAAACCAAATAATGTTATTTATGGAGTTAAATAACTAGCCTATAAAGAACTAACCTATAAACACTAGCCTATAAAAAAAATTCATGTGCACTGGAAATTCTTAGTGCCACTGTTATTCAAATCAAAGAGAGGACAACTCCTCTTAAAAGTAACTTCAGCATAGTTGTAAAAGAAGTTTGTAAGAGCAGAAGACAAATTAAAAATAGGGCTTTTAGCCAAACTCTACTGAGCTATTTTCAATTACAATTTCCTCTAGTAAAAGACAGGTTAATGGTAAGAAGACAAACATTTACTTCTGATGTTTACTGGTGCTTGAGGTGAGAACTTCAGAATGGCATCTGGCTGAATTAACACATCACAGCCAGTTCCCCTATGAATATGTTTAGCTAATTCACAGACAAACAAAAATGATTTCTTAAGTATGTAAATCAATGTGTAAGTCACCACAACTTAAAAAAAAAAAGCCTCCATTTTCACACCTTCAAAATTTGGTATAATTATTAACGGGTCTTCCTGGGTGCAATCGCATAACCCTCTACATATCCTACACTGACCAAGCAATGAAAAATACAGCAAAGACAACATTCCATTTACTCGTAAAATAAGAGTCCTTTAGGGAGTTACACTGCCTAGTTTTTCCATACAATCTTTATTAAATTTAAGCAGCCTCTCATTCTTTTTGACCTTGGTATAATTTAACTTTTACTGAAAAGTAATTTTTAAAACTGCATGTTGATTTTTAGCTAGTGGAATTTATCAGCAACTAAAACTTCCAGGTAATTTCGGCCTTTTTTGATCTGCAATACTGTCTCTTCACACAGGCCTTTTGGTGATGATTTCCATTCAACTTCAACTTTGTTAACATCCTTTCTACCTTGCTCTTCTCCCAACTTCTAAAATTTCTTAGACCAAAAAATGACGAGAATTTATAACAACTGTGCAGCACTGGCAACAGAGGCACATAAGCTAAGCTGCAGCATCAGGTTGAAGCAGGTAAGAGTCAACCTAAGACAATGAAACAACTATTAAGTCCTGCTGAAAGGGACAGGTCTGCAGCTCCAGAGAAGCACAGAAAATAAAAAAATTAAATGAGTATTTATGAATTAAAGCTTAACTTTGACAAGAAGATTAACTTGTAATTATTCAAGTATTTAAATGGTTTTTAAACAATTATTTTTAAACCTTTCATGAGAGCTCAGCTTTGACAATACAAGTTTTGGGATGACAGATCATGGGCCTCATCCTTGCTAAATGATCCTTTTCTAATAGCTTAGAGAGAATTATTCTACCTTTTTTTTTTTTTTTTTTTTTTTTAGAATTTGCCCTGGTAGAATTTGATTTTTCATTCCTATTTCATTTTGAAAAACTAAACTTCCTGTAAGGCTGCAATTATCTTACACTCTGTGGATAACAGAAGCAGTCTACACTGTTAGCACGGTTTGGTTTTCATCCCCCCTCCATGGACAGGATGTGCCCAGAAAGCTGACAAAACCAGTGCGTTACGTTACTGGATTACTTACCAGTGAGTAGAGCTCTATTTGATCACCTCCTTTACCTACCATCATTGGCCTTTGGGGGTCTCCCACAAGCGCTGCACATGACTCTGGAGCCCTTGAAATTTCAAATTGCAGGTCGGTAAGCTCATGCATTGGCATATGTTTCAAGCATTGACTTGCCCCTTATTACATGAACATCAATACTGCACAGAGACCCCTCCTCCCTCAGTTACACTTAAACACCATTAGTTTCACAAGGAGGTACGTGAAGTTCTGTAAACAGGAAAAGTTCCAAAACTCATAACTAACTCCCCCCTCCCCTCCCCCCCCACGGCTCTATCCTTACTTTCTTTACGGGTCTTATCTCCTTGAAAATAGAAAAATTAGCACCCTGCTAGGGACAACTTCTTGTCTAAGAACACAGAAGAAAAATGCCTAATTTACCACTGGTTTGCATTTGCACAGAGAATAAATTTTTTTGCCGATTCTCTGGGATTTATACATTATTTACATCAACTACATAAGGCAGTGGTCATTTAGTTTACCAAGGCAAAGAGAAATGGCCAATCCGAAAGGCCATAGGCCCCAAATAAAGCATAGGCATTTAATTTAATGAGCTATACTTTGATATTCAACAGTAAACACAAATACTGTGATTGACATTCTCAAATGGTAACAAAGGCTCTAAATTCAAACTAAGAGTGAGGAGGACAGAGGGAATCCTAATAGTTTTGTAGTACAAGTAATATGGGCCAGGTCAATGCTAGATGCATGCACAGATGCACATGTTTACCTACCTGATATTTCAAATTTCACCAATTCCAGCTCCATAATGCAGTGCGCTCAGGAAACATTAAAAAGTGGGAAACAGTGACAGAGATCCCAAGCTAAAGAAAATGTTTCAGTAAATAATTATCTGTTTGTGTTTACATTTGTCATATTTCCAGTTCAAAACGAGCAAAATATTTTTCATAGCACAAACAAGATACAAAGTGACAGTTTGGTTTTCAAATAGCAAGGCAGAAAGTTTTAATTGCACTAAGTTATCATTACATCATCTAAACATTAGGGTTGCCAAGGAGAAGTGGCTTCTGATGCTACATTAGTCTCATCTTACATATGATATGAGATTTATTAGCAATCAGCTGTAAGTTTAGGATGACACAACAAAATTTTAAACAGGAACTAACCTTTTCATTTGATTGTCTTCTTTTCTTTAGTTGAATGAGATCTGTTTCCACCTTTTCAGCCAACTCCAGCTTCCTCTTGTTCCTCTTAAAAGCTGCTAAACTAAACCCTATAAAAATAATTCAAAAGCATTTAACTAAGTAAAATTTGCTTAATTTAAACAAATATTGATAAGTTTACATTTTGGAGGTCGCGCCCCCCAAATATTTTTATTGATGCAAAAAGCATCAATAAAAAGCCAACAACAAACTATTTAAGTTTCAGTACAACATGTTTACATATTTTCCTAAGTGAAAAAAGTTCTACTATCGTTCAGCAACAGTGATGGGTAAAATATCTAGAAGTCACTGAACACATATGGAAGCTATGTTGGTCTAAATACCTCTCTGCTTGGCAAAGAAGCGGCACTGCACAGAAGAGCACAGAATAAGCGGCTTGTGTTAAAATTATTGACTGCTGACAAGTAAATAGATACGATGTGAGCTCATTCTGATATCCATAAAATTAGGCTACTATTTTATTACCTTAATTGCATATCTGTATGTTTACCCATATATTTAAAGCCACACAATAGTCTAGCAATATATTTATGTTCCATAATCCAACACAGGCTAAAGACCACCTAGGTCTTGAAAAGACAAACATGTATTTTCCACATCTAAGTCCCACATTCAGAAAGGAAGTGTTCTCTAAAGTGGAGTAAAAAAAAAATTGTTATGCTTAAGAGACCAAAATGACATGTTTCCATTTTAGAAGATTCAGTTCATGAAAAAATTGCAGATATTGACATATTTAGTTCAAACTATTTTGACTTAGTATTATCCACAGATTGTCTTAACATCCCCTTTGAAATGCAGAGAAAAGAGGAAGGGGGAAAAATGCCTTTTGTCACTTCTTCAGTCATGCAAAATCAAGCTATTAGGAGGGCAGAGATATACACAGGTAAGTCACAAATCCAACAGAAGTGAAAAAGCACAGGTTTCCTATTTAATCTATAAGATTTAAAAAATGCCATTTTAAATGAAGTTCTGATACAGCTACATCACTATTATTCAGAAGACTGGAACAGCTGCAAGAACAGGCTATGAATAAAACCAATATTGCAGAGCCAACAGAACACAAAGCTTTCATTTACAATTCTTGAAGTACACAGACAGTGAGCATTTTACTTCTTTGAAACTTCCCCATGCAGGTGCCAAAATCACCTAGTGAACTCTCCTTTAAACCTGTTCTTAAGTACATAAAACTGGACCTTAAACTACCACAGTTATTCAAGTATATAACCTGAAAGTAATGAGAAAGCTGGCATTTCTCTCCAAAAACCTAATGAATACCAGTTTCTTAAAACTGTAAACACATCTTAATCTGCCATCACCAAGAAAGGAACTCTTTCTACCATACAGAGCTGATTAATGCAGCTACTTTGGACAACATATTGCTGTGTATGAAATGAGGTCCAAGAGGTAAACCACAAACACTTGATACAGGGGAGCAGGCAAAGAATTATTTTAGTCTAGTACTAATTAAGGGTGGGGAGGAACAAACAAAAAAAACCCACACAGATCAAGAATTTATTAAACAGAAGTGCCCCAAAATAAACCAAGCCAGGACGTTGTTTTTAATAGAATTTTTAAACAGGAGAACTTGTAAGTTGACATGACTTCAATAAACATAGCAAATACCTATGGGCAGAGCCACAACGTGGGCGAGTAAGAATAACGCCTGGCCTTGGTACTCATCAAAAGCAGGTATTACACAGGGATAAATATGCCTAAGCCTGTGTATCTACTGCTGCTGTTGCCTCCTGCCAATTCAGAAGAAAGGTGTACCTAGAGAAGCAAGACAAATAGGAGGGTGTAGGAGCCCATATATGAAAACGTGAACACGAGAAGTTTTCCTCGTGCTCCAGAATCTAACACTAGCGGTGTCCTGAAACCTCCTGCAATATTTGCACGTTCACCAGTTCAAATATGTGCACGAAGACCACGTCAAAACTAGGGAACGCATGGGCTAGTTCCAAGCTGCCCTGCCAGCTACAGAGTGCTGCTATATGGCCTCTCAGCATCACCACTCCAACTATACTTTGGTTGCTACTTATCCTGCCATTTTTTCCACAACATACAAAATTCTCCAAGCTTGAGAGAGATGTTTCATTCACTTAAGTCCTCAGTGTCTAGCTAAGCAATTAAACAATTTTCAGATTTTACCTTGTGCTTTAAAATTCTATTTGTCTTTTCAAAACAAGAAAAAAACTGAAAAATTGCTTTGAAGGATCTAATTGTTCACAATGACTTCTTATCTGCATTGCTAATTCAAAGTGGTATCAGTAAGCTAGGAAATATAGGGCAGAAAAAAGGTCATTATTAACAAAGAAGTACACATTTTACTAGGCAGTAAGAAACGCTATATATGAAATTAGGCCAGCAATGTACCACCCTGTGCATGTTTATGGAATAGATGACTCTATCCTACAAAGCAATACTTGTGGCTAAGAAAAAACTGTGCTTACTCCCCAACTGTCAGAAATATTTTCAGTTCCTGGGTACCCCAACTGCCTTTCAACTGTATGCTGAGATAAAGACTTGTCATGCATTTTTTTTCTCTCTTGCTTTTCTTACTTTGCTGGTCTCCTAGGTGGGAGAAGTGGTGCAGTGCATCAAGGACTCTCTTACTGGATGATCAGATATCCAGAGCCCCAGGAGATGTTGTGGCATATATTTTTTGCATATCGTAGACAAACAGACAAAGAAAGTTTTCTAGTAACGTACAATGACATATCTTGGAAGGGATCTTAGGAGGTCATGTAGTCCAACCTCCTAAGCAAAGCAAGTCCAATTTGAAAGGGCTGCATAGGAACTCGTCAAGTTTTGAATATCTTCAAGGATGGAGATTTCACAACTCCTCTGGACCTCTGTTCCAATATTTGATCAACCTCATGTTAAAAGAAAATTAATTTTTTTTTAATTAGTCAAAACCTTACATATTCTAATTTATGTCAGTCCTCTATGATCCTATCCCTGTGCACCACACACCACCATAACTAATGTAACACTTAAATGCACAAATACAGAACAGTCTACGTTAAGGAAGCTAGTATGTTTGCCAAGTAAAATACACAAACTTTCCCAGCTTCCTCCATCACAATATCTACAAAACTTAATCATCAGCTCCTACGTGTGACAGATACTGTGATCCTTGTCACATTGGAAAGTTCATACTGTTACACTAGATAGATATACTAGAGAGGTGCCAGTCATGGTTCTGTACTGCCAGATGGCATGAATTTTGATCAGAATATTCTGAGGGCCTTTTGGGGGGGCGGGGAGAGGATTGTTTGGGGGAAGTTCTTTTTCAGGGGTGGAGGAGGGTGTTTTTTTTAATATCGTGCCTCCCTTCCCAGACTTATATGAATTAACGTATTAATTCAATAACTGTCAAGTTTTATTCAGTTTAAGCATGAAATGTCATACCTTTCAATACTGTGAGGGAAAGTAAGTCTATTTAGACTTCTCCTAGAGTGGAAATTCTTGTGCTCAGGCTACATTCAACTTCAGAATAGTTATTAGGAATAACATTCATTTGAAAGTTGAAGATTTTGTTCTAGCAAGGACTGATGAATAACTGCCTTTTGTTATTTAGGGGAAATAATTATTATCAGTGATTATCAATTCCTCTTGGCAGGCTAAAACAGCTAAACCTCCAAAGTGACCAAAGAATTGTGAAATAAAGGACCAGTATGTAAAACAAAGCCTAGCAATTTCCCTTTTTTCCTCTGACATAGACCTATGCCCAACTTCAGATAATCAGTTAAAAACAAAATGTCTTGAATCTTACATTTGAATTTTTTTCTCCAGAATAAGGGAATAAAGACTAATAGCAAATGAAAGGCTGCCCGCCCTCAGTTTATTCCTGCCTTTGCGATGTTCTATCTATGTAAAACCACTATAAATGCCATTAAACTGGCTAGTACTCTGGTTGCTTTGTCTTGCTCTACAAGTGACAAAAGAAACTAGAAAACACAAGTGAGCTTCACACTAAACAAATGAAAGATGACATTAAAGTCTTCTGAAAACATCCTGTAAGTTTGGCTCTTGTCAAAGAATATATTATGGGATTTTAAGTTCAACAAAACATTTTATGAACTAAAAAAAGAAATCCAGGATTCAAATGTGCTTGGTTAACGATGCACACATAACACGGAAAAATAACCCACTGAAAAATTATTTTGAAAATAAGCACTATGCATAGAAGGAAAATGCCTACACACAGTTTAAGTTCATAATTCTCATTAAATCTAAAACAAAAACTCAACTTTGTGGTGCAATGATGTTAAGAGATTTCATTTGTCCTAAATGACAGTACAAAAACCACTCTCACCTTCTCCAACAAGACAGCATATTCCAAGCTTGAGAAGAGGAAAAGGACACAACACAGTGTTGAAGACAGGCATGTTTTCCTAAAACAAATGCAATATAGCTACATCAGCCTGATGTTGCCTGGGCCAAGGAGAAAGGGAAGCAAGAGAGGTAGAGCTTATTGACTGGGGAGGGTAGCAAGCTAGAAAAAGAGAGGTAAGGGAGTAGATGGAATTTTGGTTTGAAAAATTCTTGGATCGCGGCCCAGAGGTATTGCTGTTGGAATCTGTGGAAAGGTATTTAATACAACATCCTTTGATTTTGCTCAAGAATTTAAAAGTTTAGATGAAAATCAAGTATGTGCTTTCAGATAAAAGTCCCTGACAATTACTACCCTGCACAGTAATAGCATGTACGCTCAAACTCATTCTTAAAAGAATTGAGTCTCAGAAGCCACAGAGTACAACCAGCCCTTCTGTTTTGCTTTCTTATTTATGTACATACTATCATAAACAGAACTACTTCAGAGCTGCTGGGAGAGGGGAAAAGAACAAAAAACCCACAGCTTTACAAAATTATTGTCTGTTAGTGTTTAAATGCCATATTCAGGCCTCATCCAGATTAAAGACATGTAATGACTGACAACAGAAGCGTATCAGAACTGGAACATTATTAAAAGCTCAGGACTTCAGTCTCACATTTACGGTATTTATCACATGTCCCTGCAATGCAGCGTGGGGTGCCTCTTTAAGAACGAATAATCTTCAAGGACTTGAAAAACATCTTCCCAGTCCTCCACATTCTCCCTTCAACCCCACAAGGTACCAACAGGAGCCACCCACATGTACCCTGTACTTAAATGCACTGCGTTTTGGGTCTAACTGCGCCAGACAGTGGAAGCACTGGGTGGAATACTTGCTTACGGCAGAGGTGCAGAAGTTGAGACAAGCGTAGGGGTTTGCCGTGGAGAAGGCTCAGTGGCCGAGCACAGAAGAAGTGGAAGCAGTTCCTGCTCAATGCCACTTGCCTGCATGAGAGGTTGGTATTAGTGGACGTGGTGTCATAACGTGTGCTTGATAATATGATGCATTATCTATAAATGCAGAAGAAAAACCTCACAGGCACATCTCGCTCAAAGCTAAGACTGTTCCAGATTTTCCCATTTTCACAAGGTTCCAGTGTTACTGGGTACCCTGATGAGAAAGGACCACAAGACCTTCACTACATAATTCGTTAGCACAAGATCCATCTCCTACATTATCACGGCTAGGCAATAAATACAGCTTTTATACAGGCTTTTTACATTGTTACCACCACTTTACAGAAAGAGATGAGAAAGTACTTTTCAGCAAGCAGGTCAGTGGAAGAAAAAGAAACGGAGCATCGGTCTCTGTGTCAGTTCAGAGATGTCATCTGTGTGCCACTTGTTTGCCATAAAACTTGCACATCATTTACTCCTCCCTTGTACTAATCCTGTTGGCACTCTGGCAGTCTGATCATTCCCATAACTCCTTTTACCGTTATACTATGGACAAGTGAAAATTTAACTAAAAATCTTAACAGTTCTATTATACAATGATCTAGTGACTACGGAAATGAAAGACAACTGTATTCCCCATTTGACATAGCTCTTCTTAGTCATCTTTCACAGCCCGTTAGAAATGATCCAGAGAACAGAGGTAAGAGAAAAATGATTAGAGAGAAAATCAGAATTGTCCTGTCCATGGACTCCTTAAAACTACTGAACTGTACACACAGAACAAAATGCAAGACTAAGGCACTTTCTTTTTCTTTTAATAATGGTAAAATTCATACATATCTACTTGTTAATTCTAGGTCTGTGTACTTTAAGTAAACCTGTAGCTGACAGGCTGTTTATTATAGCACGCTAACATTTCTTATCCAAAGTTAATGCAAAAAGTTTTAGGAAAAAGCCTATGTTTCCTTAAAATTCCCATGCTTTTATAAGCCACATCTATTCCCTTACATATTTTCAAGCTAGGTAAAAAAAATATTTACGTGAACAATTAAGTTTTCAAACAGAAGTTAACAAATTTCTAACATCACTAAATCACAAATCACGTTCAGGACAATACCCAAACCTTCCTATCTACAGTGGTGGAACAGCAAGCTGGGAACACAAGCATAAACCCCAATGTTTCTATTACGGTCATAAGTTATTACGCAGCAAAACATTATGCAGCCTCTGACTGCTCAGCAATACTTGTTTAAAAGCAAACTGTAAATTGAAAATACTAAGAAAAGTCAAAGAATATTTTTAAATCTTTGGAGTACAGATCCAGCTCTGACCAATCATATAGCACCCCCTGGCAGACATTTCTTATAGTCAACTATGGAGAACTTTCTACATTTTATCTTTCTATTCCATATTAAAAGAGAATGTAAATATTGCAGGGAAGCGAATTAAAAAGGAATATACTAGCAAATTCATTAACCCACAGGAATTAAAATGATCCAGTGAAGAATTCTGATGAGCAGTTGCTAAAATAAATGGCACAAATGAAAACAGAGAGATGAAAATAGATTTCATTTTAACAAAGCTATTTTAAATGACAAATTAACACCACTTATGCTTGTGTTGGGACCAAAGACTACTAGCGCTACTTCCCATGTTGCCATACTTTGACAGAGACAGAAACATGAATGGAAAATAAAAAAAAAACCACTCAGCATCAAAAGCATATAAAAAAATTAACCTATCTTCCTCACAGCACTACTATATCGATCTGTTCTTCATAACAAGAACTCAGGGTAAACTGTTGCTGGATGTACTATTTCTTACTACGTCCTGGAAGAAATCTCTTTTTTCCATCAAGCAGCCTGTCCTGCTCCCTGGAAGATTTTCATTCAAAGCATCTTTCGGGTACTTCGGCCCAACTTTTTTCCTGGCTAACTTGTGGCCATTCTATTGGCTGCACTTAGCCGTTCTGATTTCAGAACTGCAAGCGAACCTACAGTATTATGTCCAATTCCAGGGAGGATTTACATCATGTCTGGCCTTTTTTTTTTTTCTTTCTTTCTCTTTTTTTTATTGCCGGTGAAACACATGCACTTACCAGAGCTCATTTACTTTGCGTAGTATGGAACAGAGGTAGCAACTTTCACTGTTAGAAGACAAGCATCTTGTATCTGACCGATACCTCTTAGTTTCCTAAAATCAGATATGTATTCAGATTAACCAAGCTAATCCCCAAAACCCTTGAGTTTCTCGTCAGATCTCTTTCATTCTCACCCTAAAAACAAAGGAACAAACCACGGTCTAAGCCACTGCCCTGAGCCTGGTAGCAGCGTTCCAGCAATACGGCAAACGTTTTTCTTAACGCAATAATAGTGAAATGGAGGAGAGAACCAGGGGTGAGGTGAGGTTTGGGGGTTTGGAGGAGAGGCAGGCTAGGTAGGCAATACTGGTGCACAGGGAAACGTACAGTGTCACTAGAAGTATGACAATCTGCATGACACATCTAGAAAAGGCTCTCCCTCATTAAAGCAGCCAAGCAGCCAGAAGATAAAAGGTAATATCCTTGCATGCACAAAGTTGGTTTAAAAAACAGAAAACAAAGCAGGAGTAAATAAATATCTTGTTACAAGTGGAATGCCAAATCAACCTATAGTAGCACCTACTCTGTTCAACAACATGATGTCATTTTACTGATGACACTAGGTCATTCAAGGTAGTAAGAGGACTTGAGTGAAGAAGGATTCTCAGTAGTGACCTGACAATAAAAGAGCAGATTTTATTCAGCAAGTCTCAAAATAATGAAAAAGAGGTAGTTCTTCACACAACCCATAGTTAAGTGGTAAAGGTTTTTGCAGATGCTAGAAATTAATATGGGCTCAAGAGGAAACAACAATTTCATGGCAGAAAATGCCACTGATGACCTCCACGTCTGCAGGAACCAGTCATGACTCAGGAATGTAGAGTCTGGGATAGCAAATGGGGCAGGGAAAGGGAAGTATATATTTCCTCTGTTCTTATATTCTTCCTCAAGCATCATTTGTGGCTACTCTTGGATTCCAGTTATCAAGCTGTGTGGATCCACCGCAGCTGCTTTTGCTCTTATGTAACATAACTTACTGAAGTACTTACGGTCACTTGCACATTGTTAGAGTTAGAGGTACAAGCTTGCTGCATGAGTAGTTACCTTCCTTCTCTTTCCCTTTGAAGACTTAATATTGTAAGCAATTCTAAGATGCTGTCTTAATTCACGTTATCTTTGCCAAATCAATTACTTTGCATCTACTATAGGCTGAACAGAAAAATTCAGATAAAAGCGGTTCGGTTATTAGTAGTGCAGGCACAGATACTCACAGTTGAAGCTGTACCTTAAATTTACGTTGCCTATTTAGAGTAGAGTATACTTTTAACATTTTATAAGAGGTTGCATGATACAGTAACTTAGCATTTCTCAACTGTAATTACACTCTTAAAACTTTGATCACACTTTCAAAGCAGTCTCTCTTGCACAGGGTAACAAAGCTCTAGCATAAGCTAGCAAGGGCTCTAGTATGGGCAGGAATTAAGCTCTAGTATGGGCAGGAATTAATAAATTCAGCTTTCTCGCAGACTGTAGGCAATACAGGCAGATCACATTTCAGTTTTTAAAAAAAAAAAAAAAAAACAACAAACAACAACAACAACAAAAAAAAACCACTCACTACACTGGAAAGCCACCAGATTTCTACAAATGGTAGAAATCCCACTTCCTCGCACACTTGGCAAACAGAAGACGACAAAGCAGGTGAGCCTTGACATAACCTTGATGTAGTTCAACAAGTAACATGGTTTAAAACGTCATTTCCGTTTGGTGCTCACATACTTTGATAGTTGAGAGAATTATGGAGTGTGACCACAAAGCTCATCGTGCAGCTTTCTTTGTAACTGACCGTACGGAGAGCTCCATCCATGCAAAACCAACCGCACAATCCCACGGCCTTATAGCATGTATAACATTACTCTTGCCATCTCAGGTCCCAGAAAAGGGAGACAGAATAATGCGACTTCAAGAATATATTTTCCATGTGCAGCACAGAGAAGCCAAAACATATGCACCTAGTTCTCCCTGCTAATGCTTATTGAAAGTACATTTTTAAGATCTGGATTAGGATTTTTTCGGGGGTTGGGTTTGGTTTTTTTGTAATTAAGTTACTAAACATTTTTTCCTGATGTTTGGCAATTACTTCAGTTCTTCATAGAATAGTTTGGGTTGGAAGGGACCTTTAAAGGTCACTGAGTCCAACCCCTCATTTTACAGAGCTATTCAACAGTCATGTAATTTCAAGTTAATTTACCCCCAATTCTCCATGCAAACTCTATCATAGCAATTGTAGCAAGCATAATCAAAAAGTCTCCCATATTTTTTAAGTTTGTTACATTATTTAATGCAATAGCTCACTTCAGATAAGATCTTTTCCGGTTGCTTGGAAACAACATTCTCTTTAATTGCTTCTGAAGCACATCTAACTTTCCCTCCCCTGGTAACACTGGAAAAAACAATTTTGGCTTTCTTACATGTTACCTGTGAGACAGCTTCCGATTTCTTTTCAGCTATAACAATCCCATGTTGTAACACACGGTGCTAATGGTTGCTTTCCAGCCTCACTGACCAGAAGTCTACACATTACAAGACTAACTTTGCTAAGGACCGGTATAGAAATCAGCATAACATTTTCTGGAACAGATTTTTCAGTTTCTTTCTTGCTGTTGTGGTGTTGTTTTTTATAGAAAAAAATTCAGATGTACTGCCATTAATGATTATAGTGCAAAATTAATTGTACTCAAACCTTAAGAAAAATGATAAATTTTAAGTTGCTCAAGCAATCTTTTCCCAGATGCATGTTAGAATGGCTAATAATGCAGTCAATGTAAGTTAGTATTGTTTTCCTCCGTATCCATTTTAGGCACTTAAATAGCAGATGCTGCCTTCTCATCTGTTTTGAGAAGGAAACTGAAGCACAAGACTGTAATAGTCAAATACCTCCTTTCTGTAAATCCAGTTAAACACAGACTATCATTTATGCTAAGGTCAAGCAACAGAATTAGACAACATCTGTGAAGAATTCAGTTTTGAGTAATTTCCTCAGTATCATACAGAATATCTCTGCCACTGATTTTTTCAGCATATCGTTCCATTACCTCAATCTGAAATCATTTTTCCAGCAAAACAGTTACATAGTCTTCATTCAAGTCTTAACAGTCACAGCCTGCTTCACAGCAGCACTTCATTCCTAGAGCAGGTCCATCCTGTGCAATGGCTCAAGCATATAACCATATAGGGGTGTGTTTCAGTATGTACAAACCTGGGTGGAAGCCAGGGGTGTGGGGAGCAGAGAAGGGCTCGCAACTTAAATACCAGTATTTTTTTCATAGACATTGCAACAGCAAATGGCATTTCTGCACTGACTTTGCAATAGGATTAACTTCCCAATCCTGGTTGTTTTAATTGTTTTAACGCAAATTGCTTTGCTAAACAGAAGTATGCTGAATATAGTGAGGAGACAAAAAGAAATCACTGGTGTTTTGGAGCAGGTTTGTGAAAATATATTGGCTGGGATTACTCTTCTCATGTTTCTCCAACATAAATTCATAGTCTGGGTTAGATAAACCAAACCAGGGTACATTTTAGCTAGTAAGATATCATCTGGCAATTAATGTTACAATCTAATTACCTCTGTCACAACAGAAACACACCGGTACTAGAAACAATGGAAACTTTTGTGCATGCAAACAGAATTAGGCACGAAACCTTCCTTCTGGAGTATCTCCTACACATAAGTACCGGCTACTTTCTTAAAGAAAAAAAAAAAAAATACACACAAAAAACTCCCAAACCTTTAAGTGTTTTTTTTCTAGAGTCACTGAAATAAAGGCGTTCTGCTTAACTGAGCCCAAAAGTTGTTCTGCAAATGCTGTTTTGGACAGCAGATGGATAGGGCAAAAGTTTCAGTCATGTGGAACTAGAAATCAAAACTTTCTGTTCAAAATGAAATGTATCATGAGGATGTATGAAAATTGGCATGATCAAGTAAAATGGTGCCACTGTTTCAGGGATTACATTTAAGCATTGAGTATTAGCAACTTTGAACTGCAATTTCTGGATGTTTATCTACATTTAGAACTAGACCCAATAAAAGCCTTAATGGGAGCCCTGGGTTTCAATCTCTGGTTTAGGGACTGCTCACATATTTTATGCAGTAATACTGTTTACTGTAAAATAAAGAAACATTCTCTAATCTTCTGTGTTCTCCCCCTTCTTTGGGTAATGACCTCAGATTTCTCTCCTGTGTAACTTCAACAGGAAGCGTAGGGCATGCTTTCACCTATAGCAAACCACAGACTAGTAGTAATGGCACTTTCCAAAAGGGAGGGGGACTGGAGGAGGAAAGGGAACCACATCCTCCTTTCCATGGGTAAGTGCACTAATTTTTAGCCCAGTTTATAGATGGTGTATCAATATAACATAACAACTTCTTTTATTTTAAGATAAAAAGTTTTTGTAAGAGACCTGACTACTGCTAGTATACAGTACAATCCAAGTCTATTCTCTGGATTGGGTTGTTCCACCATATTAGAAGAAGCAAAGCCTACCTAGGTTTAAAAAAAAAAAAGGCAAATGAATTTGACAGCCTGTTTACACCAGACTAGTTCTGGACAAAGACTCAGAGATGGGTGTAACTATAGAATCTGAGAGTCAAACTGGGATCTGCTGAATTTAGATACATGGCTAGTTGGTGCTTTTAGGATCCAAGATGGATCACAACTGCAGACTTGCAGGACTCAGCTGTTAAGGAGCCTACATTTTGGTAAAAAAAAGTCCGTCGTTGGATTTAATCCTAGAATCACAAATTCACTTGAATTAGATGTTGCTATAATGCAGCTGAAGTAATAGTTCGTAATTTTTTCTATTTAGATACTTAATAGAAAATTAGTAAACTTAAACCATCTTTATATACCACAATACCATAAGCTAGTTGAATGTTAAGAACAGTGAAGTGATGCACACCTCAAAATATGAGGCACCATTTAAAATTACTCTGTCCTGTTCTTCCTACTGACACCACCAGTTTACTCACTTGTAGCCATGATACCTGGAGGACATGCTGGTATCCCGTGATCAACTGCCCATCTGTAAGCTCCTTCACCAACTAAAAAGCTAGGAGACACAGAAGAGGGAGTTTAAACAAAACCATATAACAAATCCCCCTTTTCTTGCAATTATTTTTTCTATTTGGCTTGGTCATTTTAAAATTGTAAGCTGTCTACATGTCACAGAAATGTCAGCTATAAATGACATTTGGCAACCTTATGTAGTTTCATTAAAAGACTATGCAGCTCTAACATTTAGTATTGGATAAAAACACGTGCTATTAAATTTGAAATTAATTACCAAATAGCACCAGCTTTTCATTGCGGCTAAACCAGGACAAAGTCATCTAGAGTCTTGCTCTCTATAACAACTTAGTAAGATCCTGAAGACATGAGATGAATGAGGTGAGAATGGTAAGGCATTTCCAGTGAAGTCAGCCAATGGACTGACTATCAAGAAGTCCCTTTAGAAGTACAACACGAGCTAAAAATAAGCCTTAATTAGAAGGATAAAGGTCTGTCTCATGGAGTTTTATCAAGCATTTGCAAATGAGTCA
Source organism: Platalea leucorodia (assembly GCF_965183815.1). Lineage (NCBI taxonomy): Eukaryota > Metazoa > Chordata > Aves > Pelecaniformes > Threskiornithidae > Platalea > Platalea leucorodia. Next base: position 7,641,093 of record NC_138825.1, read on the forward strand.
AGTCTACTAAATTTTTAATATATTTGCAAAAAAACCTAACAATTTGAGAAGTTGATTTCTAGCCAGTACTGAACACTTTACAGTACAGAGACAGTATGCACTACCATGACAATGAACGATAGCAAAAAAATTACACATAGCCATGTAGCTTTTAGGGGACAAAAAAAGTTATCTATACTGTTTCCCTTAAATAAATTAATCTGATTCCCTGAAAAGGGGAATGTGGTAGTTGGAAATCACATGTTTTCAGAAAGCTGCTGCACAACAGTACCAACAACAGCCCCACAGTAAAGGACAACAATTTCCAATCGTAACTTCGTATCTCCCTTTTGAAATAAGAATAAAACAACTGCCTAACGGATACAAGAATTAAAGACTGCAGATTTACAGCAATTTCAAAAAGTTTTACAGAAATACCAGGATTATGAACATGAGGCTAAAGAAGTTATTTCAGCTGCAAAGACGACCCTGGAGCCACATAATACTACAATTTCAGAGAATGTTATTGATATAGCAATTTTTTTGGCATTAATGCTGTTGGAAGTTTTCTTGACAGTGCTATATCTGACATCTGCAGCTTTCAGTATGCAGTATTTTGAGGTGGTACTTCCTATCTTCTCTATGACTTAACCAATACAAGAGGTGTGTCCAGTCTTTCCTTACAAAAGTGTCAAAAAAAAAAAATTATCTAGATAAGAATTTGAATTGTTAAATACATATTTCTTACCATCATTATTGCAGATCCAGATAAATATTGTTCATGTTGCAAGATACTGTAGAATAAGTTACTGGGTACTTTGGGAGAACTCAAGCATCTCCTATTAGGTAAGCTAGTGCTCAAGAAACAACCTGTCACTTTTGTTAATGTAAGAGAGAAATGCAAACCATAGCCAAACCTAATTAAGTAGCATGACTAAAAGAAGAAGGTTTTGGTCTTTAAAAGAAAAGTTTTCTATCAACAGTACATTCTCAGGAAGTGAATAAGCACTTCTGGTTCAATAAAACAATTTACACAGAAAGGAAGGGTAGGTGGAGAAAGTATCAAGTTTAAATATTAGAAGTTTTATATACAATAACTTGAATAGCGCACACGAGTCAGAAACACTGCATTTTACAAGCAATCTCACAATTGCTTTCTTAATACTTAAAAACACAGCAACATCTACTATTATTTATGAAGAATACAAAAAAAGCACCCAAGAATACCTCAAGACTTAAGTAACATGACTTTTACTTTGCTCACACTTGCATCCTTAATTCCTAGATTCCTCTCCCTCCTATAAGATGGGCACAAAGTATTTTCCAATTCTGGTCCCAAAGATTGGTTGAAGCTGACATCTCCCACTGACATCTAATTGAGGCCCCAAAACATCACAGAGATCATCCACCTTTTTTAAACTTTTCAGTTCAGATGTCTTGAAAGGACAGCATAATCACAGAAAAGTTAATATAAGCAGTTTATTAAAAAAAAAAAAAAATCAGGATCTCAGTGCTTTGTTGTCTGTACTATCTATACTGTATCTCCTATAAATTGATACAGAATTAGTTGGTAAGAGGCTCCTACAGGACATAGAGCATGAACTCAGTTCTGCAGGCAGTCAAATATGTATAACCTAAGCAAGACTAAACAGTCTTTGCACCATCGCAAAAAGCAAGTTCCGTGATCTGGTTCGGCACACAGCCACACACACAATTGTACCAGCCCCAGACGAGAGGGTGGCAAGAGGGTGGGAACCAGCAGTCTGGCACTAGGGAGATGCTTTAGTTGAGAATCATCCACGTAGCCATGTAGAAAAGCTGCAGCAGGCAAGAACGAACAGGGCAATACTTTAAGCTGACATAAAAACAGAACTACCTCTAAACAGCTACCACCAAGCTTGATTTATTAGAGGAGAAGGAAAATAGGGAATAAAGCCAGTGGGCTATAGAAAGCAGCCAAAACCCCACCAAGTCTCAAAAGCCTTTAGGCTAATTCAAAATACAATTTTCCAAAGGGGGGAAAAAAACAAAAACAAAAACAAAGGATGAATGAGTTTGTGCTCTGCTACTATGAAAGTTGGTTCTGCACAAACAAGATAAAAAGATATTTCTTGCAAATATATCAAACTAAGAGTACTCCGTAGCTGTTACGGGTTCAGAACACACAGAAGACGAAAACATCCTCCCATCCAGGAGCGGATGCTTGGATGCGCTTTCCAGTTCCAGGCAAACTAGACCATATTAATGGAAAATGCAAGTAAAAGTCTCTAAAAATGGTCTTTTAAGGTAATTTTCTCCAAGGACATGGTTATCCTGGTGCTATTTGCTCCAAACAGGACCATTTAATATGGGCTGTAGGGAGACAGGCCACACCAAGCTAAACAGAAGCGGCAGAAGGAGGTCAGGTGCATTAAAGATGGTCGAGGCGATCCTGAACGTAACAAACTCACTTTGTAACATTTATCATAAAATGCAGCAACTGCTCCGAAATCACTGTTACAAAAAAAGAAATTGTTCTGAAGAAATGTAGAACAGAGATAAAAGGTGGTGCAAGTCTTCACTCTAGGCCTTTTCTTGACTATGCACTGCCGCAAGTTACACCATGTACGTATCCTGCCTACAGTACTGTAAAACCGTGAAGCAATTACAAATCCCTCTATACCCAAAGGGGGAAAAAACAACAACAACAACAAACCCTAAGAAGGGATTCTTTCCCATATGGGTTACTATTAATACTGAAAAAGGGACACAGGCTTGAACTTAGATATCAGTAGTACTAAGGAGTTCTAAGAAAGGAGACATTTAAGTGTAGCTGTACCATCCTGCAATTCTTACGTATCTACACTTAATAGTAAACAGATGTAAGTAAGCCTTTCCTCTTAGGAAGGTCAAGATTGCGGCGTAAGAAATAGAAAATCTTCAAACCTATTACTACGAAACATCTAATCCATTATTCTGTGGCCAAAGACCACTTCCAAAGAACCATTCAATACGTAATTGCACAATGATAATAGTGCTTTTTTTTGTAAAGTTATACAATGAACAGGAATATCTTATACTATAACATTTATAAGTTCAGTATCTTCTGTTCCTGCATACATAGGCAGAGAAAACCCTGACAACACTGAGCTGATAAAATATGACAGAAGGATGCAAGGACCTTAGAAGTTCCAACAAATGCACTCATGCATTCAGGGATTCTCTACTTTAAACTTTTAAAATTTTGATTTGGATAGTGGAATTCTGTGTTTTAAACAAGATGACAAGATATTGATCCAGAATGACACACTCTACAGAGCAATTTACAGCAAATTGAGTACATCAGTTAGGACACTTGATCACTCCTTCCCGATAAGCTTACCATCTCAGAATAAATTAATTCACACTCATTAGAATTTCTTCTACTGAAAATTAGAAATGTACCACTTTGAATTGGTTTTGAACTGTCACTATAAAAACAGGTGCTGAACAGGGGTAAACAGGCCAAACTAACTGCCCCCGTGTGTTCTGTTATAGACAAGGACCTCCATAATGCCACTTATACTAATCTCACTGTGCCTGAATCTTTCTTCTGTGGTCATGTTCCAAACATTCTGGCCAGAAAACATTAAGCTAGCTTAGACCATGCTATAGAAACAGTCTCTACCACTAGGTTTCTTTAACAAGACAGGGTTTTAGGCTAAGTAGTATCGGGAAGATTCCCAAATACACTATTTTCCCATGAGAAATAAGATGAAACTTGCATATCTTTACAAATAAAAATTAGTTACTCAAATCCTGAGACTTGGTAGGAATGCAAAAATACAGCTGCTCTCTTGTCATTGACTATATATATCCCCAGGTTGTGCAGGAATATATTTCAGTCCCAAAACAACAATGTGTCATGCCAAACCCTGCCAGAAAGGCAAGGCATGAAACTGTCAATAGTCACCACCTCCAACAAACACGTGCTCTATCATTCTGAACTTGGGATACCCTGTATGTACAGGAGCATCTACCAAAGCAAGTCTAAAGCACAACCCATCATATCCCACTAGTATACATTGTTCCCAGGGTAACTAATTTGCTCTAATAAAATATACGTTCAAAATCCACAATGGGAAAAAGGAAATGAAAATATGCATTAGGTAACTCAGGTCCACAACATTTGTGCAATGAACTGTATGTATTGGCTCTGAACAGCGTTCACCTCTCGCCTCAAGTTTCAGCTCCTTTGTCTTTAAAAGCATCTGTTAGCCAAGACCTTGCACAGTGTTTGAAACATTTAGTTTTGTCCTTTGAGGGCAAGAGGATAGTTTCTTTTCCATTCAGTTATTTTAAAAATAATAGTAGCATAAACTAGGTCATGAATTTACAGCAAACATGCTAAAATGCCCAAGTGCTCTTCCTTACAACAATTAGAGAAAACACTGTGATGATGCAGACAAAACTAAATCACAAGTGCTTGCTCCTGTAGCCGACTTCAGTACTAGTTCTCCAACACCAAAAAACCCCACCTCATTTGACACTCTTTAATGTAACTCAGCTAAGCTCCGCTTTCTCCTGACATCTGAAGAAATGAGCTACAAACAGCAATTGAAATTCAAGTTCCTATTCCTTAGTAAAATTCTCCTCTGAAAGAAAACAAGTTATCTCAGTAATTACTCTTACTCTTTCTTCATTAAAGAGATTTAAATGCAAAATCTGCTTGTTGATGGTTTAGTTTCAGGGTGGCTTCTTTTGATCTATGAACTTCCTTTGCAGCATGACAGAACACTGAAATAGTGCTTTTCCTCACTGTTTAAATTGGAATACTATACCATCCAGCTACAGACTATTTGGCTAATTTTACGAGATTACAAGATTTTAATAAGAATAACATAGTAAGGAAAGTAAAATTTGTGAATCTAAATATACATATTTTAAACTACATAAATGCTGGTTTAATACATCTGCAAATACTGTAGTCCATTAGTTAGCAAATGGTAGCAAATTTCTGCGATGGGTACGATAACTGAGGATAGCAGTCAATTAATATGAATGAATCATTCAAGTTCTCTACTTGTCAATTTAAGCTGCTAATGAAAATAAGATGGTTTTAAGAGCAATCACTTCTGACACATTTCTTGGATTCTCTCCAAAATGATGCAATAATATTTAAAGTTGTTATGCATTTAATAGCTACCTCTTCCATCTAAGTATTATACCCATCTCAATAAAGGAGTGCATGTTTTCATTGTTGTTGTAAATAGTATTAAATCTATCTTTAAAATAACTTCCCATTTTGGCTAAGATAAGAGGAAGTTACTAAAGACTGCACATTTCCACACTGTAGCTACAAAATAAAGCCACAAAGACAGGCAGTAAAGTAGGATTCTTTTACATACTTGTTAAAAACTATGTTGCCTTTTTTAAAGGTAGACGGAAGCAAAGGCAGTAGACTTTTAATCTTGATGTATTTAGGGATTTTTCAAAATGCTACAGTAACAAACATAAGAATTCAGTATGACGTAACTGGAAATAATCACAGAGACAGAAATTATCACAAAATGATGTTGCCATCTATACGCAATACTTCATTCTACCCACAGCTTCATCAAGCACCCAAGATGTTTTAAGATCAGAGAACAAAGCTTATCTTCTTTTTAAAGGCACACTATCACTGGTATGTAAAACAGCACCTGCCTTCTTGGGATGAGATATAATCTTCAAATATTGCATGCAGTAGAGACGAAAGACCAAAGTAAAGTCAAGCAGAACAAAACAATTACCAAGGTGGAATTCTGCCAGCAGAGAGTTTTCCCTTCTGCCCTTCACACAACAATCTATTTGCAACTGAAACTGGATTCTTGATTCCTGAAAAGAAAAATTAGCAAAAAATGGGAACAAAACATTAAAATATTTTTCCACATAGCATTGTAGTGTTCATTTTGGCAATGGAAGACAGCTTCCTTTAATTTCCAAGGCTTTGCCAAGTCATTAAGATACACCTTATGTTATGTTTCAATTTAATAACAACTTTATCAGTTTTTCCTTCGCATGTCCTATCAGTAGTGACAAAGCCTTCTAATCAACACCCCCCCCACCTTTTTCTACTTTTTTTTTTTAAAGAAAAAATCATATTGAAATATTAGGAGTGACCTCCTACCACAGAAATCTCAAATTAAATCTATGGTATTCTACAGGCCAAAGAGGTTTTATGGGCATTAATTTTTCAAGATGGAAAGAGCTTTCATTTGGATCTATCCGGCCAGAACAGGGATTATAGGATTCAGGCTTAGCTTTCTCTCACTCCCTCATTTCCTCCTTCCCCATGGTTGGAAAGATACATTTTGTAACAAACAAGCCTTGAAACGCTTAATTTTACTATTTATTTTAGATTTATATCTGCATGAGGAAGTTATTACCACGGTTTAGAACTATTCTAGGATAAAGAACAAAGCTTGAAATGCTGTCAGAAAAGCTATTCAATAGTAACAGTTAAGGCCGTTCAATATACTTATGACAAAACCTCAACAATCCCTATTTGGGACTGTATACCTATATTTGTTTTGTACTGAAAGCTAAAACTAGACAAAAAAAAGAGAAGCACATTAGTTCTCAGATTAAATAAGTTCCATATGCAAATGTATCTAACCTTAGAACAGTAACGCACAAATCCAAATGTAACTGATCATGTGAGGGAAATTATAATGAAAAAATCTACAGTATACAGAAATTTTATGTCCCAAGCAAACAGCTTGACAGATGAGCAGCTGCGCCCATTCTCTAAAATACACGAGAGGCTTCGGTTTGGAGGCTAGCACCCTGCATAGCCTTCTGACACCATAAAGGAAACTTTGGTCCTTTAGGATCCTAATTTGACCAACTTAACTAGGAGACCAAAATATCCATTGACCTTATGATTGAGTTATATACCAGTAAGTTCTTTGAGGAGACAGAGAACAAAAACAAATATAAAGCCTAATTTAAATGCTTGCAATATTTCTTTAATAATTGCATTTCATTTTAAAGTTATCATTCTACAAATGCATCTGAGCAAACTCACTCCCGTTGTGAATACTGTATAGTATCATACGATAGTTCTGCATCAAAGGATTACCAGTGAACTAATAAGACAATATGTCACACAAAGCAAATGAACACAAAACAGTGTTTCAAGGAGCAGGAACGTCTCCCTCTTTTTTAAAGGGGGCAGAATTTATTTAAATGGGGCAGTATTTACAACGTCCCCCCTCCCCGCTCCGAAAAAGTAACAAAAAAGAACAAAATTGATCTTTGCGCTTAAATCAGTAGTTAGCTTTATAATAGTTAACATACCACTCAGTGCTCCAACTGCTCCAAAATTTAATGACTTTCCATCCATTATACTGGCATCACATTCTATCTCACCCAGAAGGTTTAGGTTAGATCCCAATCCTGCATTTGTAAAAGGAGAATCCTAAAAATAAGAACAAAACACAGTAAGGCCACATCCATAACAGACTAGATCAAAACCTTTTTACCACTGATCTGACGACACTGATCGTGGTGCAGTGCACTTTCTTATTCTAATAGCTTAATCTTCCACAACAGAAACAACAGCAATTTGAACAGGCCATCTCAAATTACTGTAATGGATACCTTACACCCTCTATAGGGCGTGATATATCTCAAGTGTAACAATGCACTGATATAAAAACCAATCACCCAACAATTTAAGATGATCATTTATATGCGAACAAGTGTCTTACAACACAAGTGAACATCTCTTCCTCCCTCCCCCAAAATACACACTTCATTTGGTCCCTAACCTGTCAGTCAATTTAAGTAACATCTAACAATCACTGCATAGACCACAGTCGGCCTTTGAAACTCATAAGTATGGCACAGCAGCGAAACGGAACTGTACCTTTCCGCAATATCCTAAGCCTATGATTGCAGCGCTGCACACAGAAGCTAAGAATCGGCACCAGTAACAATTCACTTTGTAAAACATCTGTTTGATCATTAGCATAAGGACAGTCATTGCTGTGATCAGGAAGTTTAAGCAAGACATATTTCATAGAAAGTATGGAACAACATTTAATAAACTAATTAAAAACTAACTCCTCTTTTTTAAGCACCTTATGTAGCTTTTTGCAAACTCAAGGTTCTCAAGAAATTTTGCGTGCTAGAATTAAAAAAAAAAAAAAACAAACAATATTTTTGTCCCTCCGTTTCATCAGAGCATCCCCATGCCTTTAAAACCACGAAGTTTTAAAGTAGCACAGTTCAGGAGTCTCACTGTCAGCTCAATATAACCCCCTCCTTCTAGATGCAGGCATGACATGGAGTACAGGACAAAGAAAGTGAACAGCCAAACAGTAAAATTTCAGAGAGATACTGCATGCTTTCAGAGTTTCCTCTCTATTTTTATTACAATAGTGTAACAACCTGATGTGACGAGGAAAACAGTTGTCTAGACCACATGTGAACATGTCAATGAAATTAGATGGTCATACTAGTACAGTACAGGTAACAAGCTGAATCAGGAAACCAATCTACTGGGAACAGCTCAAAGTTCTGTCTCAAACGTTAAGTGAACTGGTTCTTTTTTGTACACACTAATTTGTAAGGAATACAAGGAAACAAGAGAGAGAACACAGAAATGAAAAATAAATTTGATGTAAGTCAGTTAGCTTTTCTTAACTTTCAAATGAGCAAGTAGTGAGTAAATTCAAAACCTGTTTTGCAAGATGTTGATTCTAACTTACAGAGATATTTGGTGTTCTTAGTGTTTGAGTCATGAAAATACTATCTTCCTGAAGAATCATGAATACATAATACATGATTAATACATAATCATGAAACAGACTGCAATCTCTCCATGTTCATTTTATACTACTCATCTTTATTTTCCGCTTTTTCCTTCTGCATCCAAGAAGTAGCACAAGATTTTATCCCATTTTATCCCATCCTATTTTATCCCACACAATAACAGATCTTCAAATTCACTGTGTATATTCATTGCGGTGTTCATTTTGACAGCTATGCCTCACAGCAAATCAGTAAATTTGGAAAGATTTTATGATAACGAAACATTTGCAGTTTAGTGCACAGGGAATAACTTTCCCTAGAAGGGGGGGGGGGGGGGGGGGGGGGGAATATGGTTAAAAAAAGGCTACCAAGATGATGGCCTTGAAAAGGTGGAAGACTGCAGAGCAGCCGCTGGCTTAACCGATTTCATTGCTCCCCAGGCTCTACAAGTATGAAGAAAATTAAGTCAGTGAAGTTTAGAACAAAAGGAGCAGATAAGTGATGGAAGGAATCTGAACACGAACGGTGAAAGGTACTTGGAGGACAATGTAAGAACAGGAATGCGTTAGGATGAACTATGCTTACTCCTAGTGCTGTCAAAATTCCTTGCCCATTGGTAATCAGAGTGCATAGACCTGCAAGCCTGGAGACAAATTTCTAATGTTCTGTTCCAAAAACATTCACTCAGTGCGTTATACTCAAAAGCATGAGCAAAGAGGAAGAATTTCGTGCTCTACAGGTGGCTCTCACTGCCACAAAGCAAAGACAGCTGTTATCTTAAGAGCAGATGTCATGGCCAAATAAAGGGAGTAAGAAGGACCCATCAGAACAGAAGTCCTATTAGCGCTGTCCAGAATCCTTCTGCGGCCAAGACACAAAGCTCTCTACCATCTGAGAAACATAATAATTAAAAGAGAGTAGGGAAAAAAATATAGGATAGAGAGTGGCACTAGTTCACTTTATTTCTGAAAACCTAGATGTGCTTGATGCTTTGGCATCGCACTTTCACTGGCACAACATCAAGGACGCACCAAAAGACAACCTATTCAGAGGATCTCAAGACAAAGGGAATGCCGCCTGTTTCTCCCTACAGAATATTTATCAGAATACTATGGAATATTAGATAAATAAGAACTCTACACCAACAAAATTGTAGATGCCTCTTTGGTGGCATAACTCTCTCATTTTAGGACTCGGAAGGAATCTTACCAGTACAATCAGTCACAACATGAGTAACTTCTCCAGTAAAAAGAAATAAAGACCAAATTCCAAGCACCTGTTCAAAATTTCTGTGGAGCTTCACTTAGCTTTACAATCAGACTGCACTCAATTCAGAAGATGGTCTCAGAATCGCCAAGAGGAAGATGGTCTACGCTAACTTCACAGATCTGAAAGGCGATCTGATAACAGCTTTAGGCAGTGCAGGAACTGGGTGTGAACGCATGGAATTTTTCATACCTACCTGAGACTGGCTGAGACGAGATATAAAGCCTTTGAAAAGAGGCAGGGAAAAACCTTTATAAAAAATGGAAACAGAAATTCACACCTACTTCTATGAATAGGCAAGGACATGAAATACACCACGCAAATACATCTCTTTTTGAAAACATAAATCTCTGCAAAGTCTGACCAAAATATTTCAAGACTCTGATATACAAATGGAGGAATACAACTTATGAAAATTAAGGTGTATTTTGAAATGAAAATTCAAAACCTTCAAGGAATGCAGAAACATTATTAAAACAGAAGCGTGCATGCTTTCAAAGGGGGAAGAAAATAAACTGAGCTAACTGAAGCTGTTTCCTCATACCCTCAGACAGAAAAATGCAGTACTGCAAGATCTATATGACTACCATAGGATGGGAAAGAACCCAATCAAAGCACGTATCCAAGAAAAGGGAGGAAGGGAAAGGAGGAAAATGTTTATAATACAGAAGGTATCTTCAGAAATATACTTTCATTTAAAAACACAAGCATAGGTCAGCCTTTATATTTCTAAGGAGACTGAAAAAAGACATGAAAGCAAACAAAGCATGAGCTTTGCATGTTAACAGCAAGCCCTACTACCATAGAAAAGTAAAAAAGAAGAGGGAAAAGACAAACAAATGGCTATTCAAAGCATTTTAACAAAACATAAGCTTTCAATTATCTGAAAAATACTAGACTACCTGGCAATTACTCCACCACTGAAGTTTCTCTAACTTACAATGTAAACCTGCAGCAAAGGAGATAATACAAAGTTCTAAGATGTGAAATGAGTTTCACTTTTCCAAGTTACCCATCTTGTAAAAACTCTCAAGCTAAAGCTACTGAGGGTATCATTTTTATTTTTAGAATCCTTTTTACTTCAACATGTATTTATAAAATGTTCTGGCAGTAAACACAGGCATACTGAAGTTTCTAGCTGCGGTCAAAGTTGGAATGCTTGAAGAAGTTACTCAATACTATAGCACTAATAGTCCTGAATTACATCTAGGCACATAGTTAAAATGCTCTATTTTCAACATGCATTAAAGAACATTCCATCCATCTTCAATACAGTTTTGTCCGTGGTTTATTTGCAACTTTTAAAAGGGATTCAAAGTCTACAGGCATTTCTTTTTACACACTGTAAGTTTAAAATTTATTTTTCTGTGGTAATTTAGTGACAAGAAGTAATAGTCTACAAGGATGAGTCACGTCCCTTTCAATTACAGCAGCTAAAATGTTTTCAAAGAACACTTTTGTCACAGATTACTGTTAGCCACTCTGCTGCAAAACAACATGGTATTGCTTTTAACTAGCATTAACAACTTCCAGTTCATTACCCATTAAAAGTTCATCTATGGTGACTGCCTTAACACAACAAGGCCACTGGCATTGTCCTTTCATCTTTAAAAAGTAGTCTTTGGGACTAAGATTGTATATTAAAAAATCTTAATTACTATAAAATTAATAAATAAAAAAAAACAAAGAAAGAACTATTCAACAAGTTCTTTCGCTGCAAAATTTTGCTGATAGCCACGCAAACCCACTGCCTGAGTATACCAACAGGCTCAAAATATCCTCTGCATTCATCCACAGCAACAACAACAACAAAAAAAAAGTAAACTGAAGCACCTTCAGTAGCAAGGAGATTGAAACCCAAAATGTGACATCTGCTTCCCCATCAATCATATTAACTTCCAATTTAAATGATGTTCATAAAAAACATTCTACTAAAGTCAGATTAAAGAAACAAGTGATCTACACATAGTATTAATAAACTTGGACTAAACTTAGAAAAAGTTTGAAATCTTCATCATTCTTTACAATAAACTTTTGTTCTTGTCTCCAGTACCTGAACAGCAGACTTTCTGAAGTGCTCTATAGTCTAAGAAAAACTTGAAATTGCACATTGTTCTCCCAGCCAGCCATAAATGCAATCAGCATGCGGTTTTGTTGAAAACTGCAGCTTTTAAGGGGGTGGGGGGACCTCCCCCCCCCCAAAAAAAAGCTGCCCAAATCCCTTTGTGTTTCAAGAAAACCTCAGACTTCATATGGTGGCCGAAAGCAAGACTGCAAAAAGAAATAGTGCTGCAATAATGCCTTTGTAGAAGCATATAGTGTAAATGACGAGTCTTATGAAGCACCTTGTCCAGACCCATTTTATTACCAAAAGCTGAAAGAGGTAACACATTTGTTTGTTTATCTGCAATGACAGAGTTCACAAACTGGAAAACATAACTGCCTTTAATCAACTTATCAAATACAGCTGATGCTTACAAAGACCAGCACAGTTAGTTTAACAATATTCTGGGTCAGCTGCTCTTGCTACTTTGCAAAAGAAATCTACCTTTTCTCCAGTTAACTATTAGCATTATCATCTTAGTCACAGAACACTATTTCACTTGAGATTCATATAGTCCAACAAAGAAAGGCTGTTCTTGCTCCATTTAGAGCCTGCAAAAATAAAACAAAAAACAGACAGCATACCACAAGCAAACTGTCAGCTTGCTCATAAAAGATCAAGAGCAAGCCTTGCGCCTCAACAAGTCTTTGAAGTGATGCCTCTTGGATTAGTTGAAATTCTGTGTAATAGGAGTTGTGTAATTGAGCGGAACTAAGGAAAAAAATTCATCTTTTGTGACACTTCCACGAAAAGATATTTGTGTCTTGCAAAGACTACAGATTTTTGGAATACAGCATTGGAAGTCCTAGAGAACGGTAAAAGTGATTAAATATTTCAGATAAACTCATAGCAACGTCTTCTGCAGCAACCAAAATATCAAGAAGTTACAAAGAGTACTCCACAATGGAATGTGTTATCACATTACACAAACTTTTGTTGTTCTGTATCTTAATCTGTATTACAGTGACACATGTAAACAAACTTTGTTTTCATGCAGACTTTCACTATGTATTTGCCAACTCAAAATGCTAAAGTACTTTACAAACAGTCACTATTTTTTCCTGCATAAACAAAAGGGTAGTGATAGCTCATTAGAGAGAGAGTCAATATACAAACCTACATTTTTACCCATAAAATTTTGTAATTTATGAGAAAAACTATTGTTTGCTTTGCTGACTTGCCACATGCAGTTTCTGTTTTCCATAGAGCAACAGGAAAAACATCAGAATTAAAACAGAAGATGCGGCTCCAGAAATGACAGAGATGTCTGGAGGTGGTGTTCAGAATGAGATATGAGTAGATACAAACCTTTCAACATTTTGAAAGCTGCCAGTCTAACACTTGGGAATTTCTCATACCAGATCCAAAAAACTACCACTGCAAACCACACTATTTTCTGTTTTGAGTATACCTTTGATTTTGTCCTCAATGTAACTGCATAGCTAGGTGCTTTAAAAGAAGCCCAAATCCCAAACCCAACAGTCTTTATCCCAGTAACAGAGAGAACAACCCACGATTAAGAGGTCATACAAATCACTTAATGAATAAATGAAAGCCGATAATTACATTAATGACAGCAGTACAACCTGAACAAAATAATATTTAACCTTAAATACAGGAAAAAGGGAAAAAATAGGTTTTGTGCAACAGTACACATAAAAATACTGCCCAAGACAATCATAAAACCAGAAAGTGGAATGATGGCAGGCATCACCACAATAGTAGCAAGACAGATGTGGAGAAAAAGGTTGCTGATTGGAGTAATTTCATAAAAAAGTTTTAATTTCATCTTAAAGCTATAATTTCTTACACAGATGTCACTTCAGAGTATTTACATCTACTGAAGTAAAAGAAGAAAAGTCTCTTGGGGATAACAAAAACAGATAAAATATTTACCCCAGGCACAGCTGCAAAGAGATATATAACTGTTAAGTCTCTTAAAATATGTTTTCTTCTGTGTAGCTCAGGAACGTGATAAAAATCACAACACAAAGTAGATTTTTTTTTTTTCCCCACTGAGGAGGGAACTGACACACAAAATCTTGTGGAGTAACAGCAGCCTCAGTTAGTTTATGGAAGTGCATTATAAATAATTCCATTAGAGAGAGAGCTTTTGTTTTCACCTAGCTATATTCTAATGTGTAAGATAAGACATGAAAGCATATTTGAACAGCTCAGTGGAGACCAAAAGTACTGTTTAAAGCCAAGAAGCTTGCCAAGTTTGAAGTATGACTGAAGTCTTGGCTCCTAGTCAGCGTGTCTAACACGTATTAAAGTACATACTGCCTGCCTTACGCTAACCTGATCAAGTATGTTAATTAACACTTTCCCAACATATGTGTCAGCAAATCCACTGCTAATCCTCTCAGAATACAACCATAAGTTCCAAACCCAGGAAATTATTTTTACAGCACAACGCTTACCTTGCCTGCCTTCTTTACTAATGAAGTTGGAGCGGAAGAAGCAATTACTCCTTACAGGAGAAGAGGAATACCTGTTTCAGTCATTACTGCCATGAGGGATTAGTGGACGTGGGACAATAACCAAACCGCCTCATTTATATCCCAGAAATTCTTTTAGCTTTACTCTCTTCTACATTATCTCTAGGGACCCTTCACTAAAGTCAGATGCTACAAAAAAGTAACCACGCCAAAAAGACACTTTTCCAGAAGCCTCACAAACAGCTGCTTATCTCTTTACGATTATCAAGATTTTCTATCTTAATTAACAAGTACCATTTTGAAATAAAAGCATTACTTGTCCTATTCTTCTACACATATTTTGTCATAAAAATCAAAAAAAAGCATTTCTTACACTGAAGTCACATTTCTCTCAACAGCCTGCTTCTAGTCTCTTATCCTATCAGAGATCACACAGACACAAAGTAAAAAATGTAAGAAAAAAAGCCTTTGGGAACTGTATTAATTTAAGCACATAGCAAAAGCATGTTGTGGGACAAATAAGACTTAAAATTTCTACTTCATTTTCACAGAGTCCTTTAACTGGATGGAGAGACAAGCAGCATTAAATTTATGCAATCACTTGTGTGGAATTATCCCAAAGAACCGAAAAAGGTATGCATAACACAACCCAAGAAAGCATACTCAGAGGCAGTTACCTCAATGTAATTATTACATGGGAGTGTTAATAGAGATACTAAAGACTAACTACATCTAAATTCTTTGGATCATAATTTCAAGAAATGAAACATAACTCAGTGTGAGATATTAATGCAAACTAAAGGAATGAGGACTTATCCTAGAATTTCTAGTTAACGTATGTGACCAGTAGCATGATTCTTTTCCCTATCTAAGAAGCAGAGCCAGTACAGTCTGCTTGGAGCTCAGTAAGTCAGAAATAAAGTTCCCTACAAAGTGTTCAATAAGTCTTTCATGACTGTATTTATTCTTAAAGGTTAAAGACTATCTGATAAGGCATACCTAAGATGACAACCAAACTGCACCAACTAGACAACTTTTATTCAGTTTGCATTTTTACAAAGTCTTTAAATAATTTTACTCCAAAACATAGTGGAAAAGCAAAAGATTAAATTAGTGTAGTGCAAAAATGGAAATCTCATTCGATTTCCCATTCAAATTAATACCTTCCTACAGAAAAATCTGGCAATGTACCCAAGAGATATTTACGACTAGTCAGAAATTCATACCTCTAATTCTATAAGTGCTGCAGTCACTGCATCTGTTGCAAGAGCACCAGCCTGTAGCTTTTCAATTGCCTGTAAAACAGAATTTTTTGTTGATGATTAGGAAATTCTAATATTCTGTGACTAAGCCCTACATTTTCTTAGTGCTGTACAGAACAAAATCTTCACCAAATTAGTTTAAAATGTAAGAGGACATAAAAACAAGAAATAGTACGCACACTAGAAATAGTATGCACCACGCAAGGGCAGATCTGAAGGCATGATTTTACTACTCCAACATTGCAACACTGCATTTAGTAGCAGATTCCTGCATGGTCAAATTTATAGCAAAATAAATTCTTATATCTGGTATCCTCGAACACTTAATCTTTCGGTCAAGAAGTTTCTAATTTTCCTTCCAAGATTCAACAAAAATCCCTAGTACCTTACGTGGCACTTATCATGAAATTGAACAGAATCTACAAGTAAGCTCATCTAAAAACCAACACACGAAAACAAATCAAATAAGACAATGTTACCTTCAAAATATATATACGTGCACAAAAATGAACTTCTACAGCCTAATGTTATTTCTTGGATCCATGCTGGACAAGACCTTACAGTCTCGATCTCTCAGGGAACTCCAGAAAACAACTATGGCTGCATCTTCAGTTGCAAGACAAACCTGCGACTGTTTGTCCTTCATACAAGTTATTTATGTTGGCTACCTAGCTTAAGGAACCAAACAGAATCTCAAATTATACCTAAATTCAACAGCAAGCAACCTTTTTTCACACATAATTAGCTGGAAAATGAGTATCATCAGGGCTAATGCACAACTTCAATGAAGCTAGTGTGAGTTTGGGTGATTTTTGAGGCTTCTCATTACAAAATGAGATCGGTATTAGGATTGAGCAACAGAACTGTAAGATGAAGTGATAATTATCAGAGGCCAACTCTGAGACTCTTCTAAAAAGCCTGCCAAGCTCCCCAGCTCCTTCTCCCTGGAGAAAGCAAAAGGCATTAGAAATTTTGGAGACAGGTCTTCCAGCTTCTCATTCAACATTTAGGAGACAGGGCTTGCCAGTTCCAAAGCTACATTCTTGGAGGAGATAAAACAAAAAATCAAAACCTTCTTCCCAAAGCTGGAAAGGGAGAAATGGCAAGACTTTCATTTCCACTGAAATTAATTTTTTGATTGTTTTTCCTGTTTCTGCCTCCCCTTCTATTAAGAAGTTAAGAGCTATCAAGAATTCTAGAAACCCCTGCATTCACGGAGCAATCTGGATGCTAGAGTTTAAGTAAATTCCCAAAAGAGTGGCCATTGATGAAAGAAAAATTCAGACACCATATGTAGCTCCAGAAATCCCAGAGCCTCAGGAACAGTGCAGGAAGCTGTAGGAATACTCCATGTAGGCACCACTGTGACCTTCTCCTGTTCCCCCACTGTTCCTTTGGTGTCTGCTATTTGCCACCACTGACGAGAATGTTGCTGCACCTCATGGCCACGCGCTCTGTATCACGTTAACTGTTGCTGCTCCGTTTTTCCTCTAGAAATGCATACAGCCTGAGTAGCTAAACCCAGATATGCCCACTCATACTGAAGGGACAGTGTTACCGATAATATTTCTTGTATACCCACTACACGACCGTGGAGCTGGCAAGACATACCTTCTGACAGGCTCTTTTGCACACATGCTTGTATTCTTTAGCTTTGGATTCGGAATGATAACCTGCACCTACAATTAAGGCAAAAGGAAGAGAGATGATACTACCTGCCAAACTACAGCCTATAGTTCACATAAAGAATTAAGATACAGACAGACACAGCCTTCCTTATTCGGGATTACACTGGCATTTCCTTTTTGTATCAATGATTGACAATTTTATGCATTCCAGCATTAATTCAAATACACTCGGTAAAATACAGGATACAGAGCAAATATGCAGAAGCATACAGGTATAAATCTCAGCTTCATACAATCTGTTCCTATAAATACTCTCCAAGAGATTCCAGTTTTGCTCGTTCTTGGAGGATTTCCAGCATAGCTTTTTTATTTATTGTCGATCATTGGGCAAAAACTTTAATTTTAAGTCAAACTCCAATTTTCCTTTTCCTGCTGATTTGCAAGCTTGCAATTACCATTCTGTTCATCTTCTCATGTTTATGCTACATTTTTAGATCTCATTACTCCTGCTTTAGAAGCAGGAGAGTTCCTGGAAATAAAGATCATACAATTTTTCTCACCTTTTTCTCATTTTCAGTCTTTATGTCTACCCTGTTGCATCTCACGATTTTGCCCTGTTCTCTAGCCACGGCCCCCTACTTGCATACCTGAAAAATTTCTCAGTGCCCACTATTTGACTAAATACAGCATCAGAAAAATAACAGACAAGACTAGCACACTGATATTTAAATTCCATCTTCTTCTGTTTTCTTGGGTTTTGAATTTGAAAAATATACTTGTATTTATCTCAACTTCCCTTTCTTCACCTCTAGAAATGTTAGTTTTGAGAAACTCTAATAAAATAAGTTTTAACACCACTAGTGAAAGAAGGAGAATTTTAAACAGAGCAAAGTAACCCAGTAAAGGAAAACATATTAAACGATTCTATTTGCTCTTAAAAGAGAACACCAGGGTCATCGAATATCAACCCAGAACAAGTTCTTTGAGGGTTGGTTTGTTTGTTTACCTTAAGGATTTTATAAACCAAGTAGCATGCTGGTTTTGCAAATATTTTAGGTGTCACTAGGCTACTTTGCTCAATTTCACCTCATGTCATCACACATACGCTAAAAACAAATATACAGCCAGATATAAGCATCACTAATATTTTCAAGATTAACAGTATTTAAGAAAGAACCTACTAGAAAAGAATTTATGAACAAGACACACATAACACATCATTTCTGTATCACATCTGAGTAGACGACCTCTTCATTACATGTGGAAAAAATAAATAGTAATTCACTCAAATACAAACAACGTAAAAAAAACAGACTTGGAGGAAAACTTTCAAAAGGGTAAAAAAGTGAAGATCTGCAACAAACGGCCTAAGGAGGTTTCAGAAAGTCTTAACTAGGCTGTCCTTACGGACAAGTTAGACAAGACACTGTCAGTAATGAAACAGCTATGTTTGATGTTTCTGTAGGGTAAGGAAATAGTCTGAAAGATCTCTCACATTTTATAGATTCCCCAAGCTTAGCAGATAACTGCAGAATTTGACATTTTATAACCATTTCATTTAGGGATTTTGTTTGGGGTTTTCTTTGTTAAGGAGAAAAAAAAATACCGTTCACAACACCCAAAAACCTACATTTTTACTAACAATTTCCAAGATCCTCCAGCCAATACCAATACAACTTCCAATCAAACTCTCCACTCCCAGATTTACACCCAAAGTTAATGTCACTTCATTAACATACTAGTAGTCCAAAGCCAATATAAAATTTTAGTTGCTATTTAGTTTGTATATGCACTATTTCCATTCCAGCTGTTATGCTTCTGCATCTTACCTGCATGGACAAGCACAAATCCCACTCGTTTCCCTCTTTGGGTTTGCTTTGTTTCGGGCTCTTTGACCACCACTTTTACAGCTGTAACCTGAGACGATTTGGAAGGTAACACTTCTACTGAACTTATCCCCTTCTCCATGATCATACATTAGGATCACCATCTTCTACTGGAAAAGAGCATCCTTCCATTCAAAAACAAACTCTGGAGAGGAATCATCCTAAAACCAAACCACATGCAGACGTTAGATACTGATTTCAAGAGATGAATTTCATACAAATAACTTCAGAAAGAACTTTTGGAAGAGAGGTTTGACACAAGGAGAGTACGCCTCTTGAAAGAAGGGCTTTTAAGTTCTGCCTCTTCCCTAGCTAACAGTATTAATGAGACCTAAGATTATCAAAGTCCATGTTGCAAGTTGAAAGCAGCCTTTTTGTTACAACTTGAACCTAATAATCTTTCCAGACGATGCAGGGAATTGTTGATATAAGGCTTGCCCTTGACTGAGAGAAAGCTGCTTTCCACGGTCTCCTTTTATTCAACAGTACAACTGGTTTCTCCACCCATCGTGCCTAACTAGTTTTAAATGCGATGATGCTCCACAGCCACAATCTTTACTTCTTAAAAGCATCATTCCCTGCTTGTGTGGAAGGTCCTAAGCAGCACTGTAGCAATGCTGGCAAAAGCTGAAAGACAGTATATATGGTTGCACAGCACAGCCTCCTCAAATCAAGTACTGGCATCTGCCTGCGTGATTTTGTGTCCACATTTTATGTAGGGGATGGAAAAATCCGTGCATTAACACAAATTTAATAGTCGTATAAGAAGTTATGAACATGTGCTCCAGAGAATTGTAGCATATGAGTAACACCTAAAAATGCCATACCTTTTCCTTTCTTTTGCAGGAAACAGCTGTTTAAGATGCTATAATGAACTCCTACCCTTCCATGCTTTTTCATCCCTAACCCTTATTATTCTCCACTAATTTGCGGGGCTGGGGGGGGGAGAGAAAAAAAGAAATTAACTTTTTTTTAATGGCAAAGTGTTTCTAAAAAAATGCCAAAGAAGCCTAAAACAGTGAAGGAAAGTTTGCCTAGATAAGCGTAAGGATAACTACCAAGATTATTAGTAAACCACAACATGCTTAAGTTGATCTCAAATAATTTAGTAACCCGATTTGTTTTTGATCTTAACCCTTAAGATGTTTATAGAATTTAATGCTTATAGAAAGTTAATGGAAAAACTGTCAGTATTTTCTAGTATACAAAACAAAAAAGCTCCCAAGTTAAAGTACAGAACTCTCTGTTTTTCAGGAGTCAGAAAACAAATTCACTGTATTTACTGCTCCTCTTATCCACAGGCTAATACTTGTTAACCCTGACACAATTTTACAGTAGGTAAAATTGAAAACAGAGACATTTTACACGTTGAATTAATTCAGAAAGTGAAAAATCATACAGTGTTAATGCATGAATGGAGACAACCTCTATAACTTATTAAGATATTCCAATAGGATGTCTATCAGTCCAACCACCTCGAAAGGGACTACTTGTAACCTAAGAATACTAAAAAGTGAACAGAAGTGGAAAAAAATTAGATGTTTGATACACAGGATTTAAACCACAGGTTTTGCAAATGCTGTGTGGCTTACTCCAGTAATTAAATACCACTCCATTTAAACAACCAAAACAATGCAAATGATGTTTAGCAAGATTCAGCACTGGCACAGAACAGACAAACTTGCTGGTTTACCACAACCATCCTTTCAATAATGAAAATTAGCACAGCTTTCTAGGAAGTTATTTATTTCCACTCATTTTTTCTTAGATGCTAAACGTATACAGGTATCTTCATACATTTATAAATTAATATTTTAAAATTAAATACGAACTTACTGTTATAATTATATCTGTTTATACAAAATGAAAGACCACTACAATACATAGACTCTATAGAGAGAAAAAGCATTTACGGACTACATCCAATTATAATGGTCTCCTGTATAAACTTCAGAGCTAAAACGAAAGTCCTAATCACTGCATTTACTTCCTTTTTGCTAATAACAATGAAGAAAGCTCCAGCAGCCATTGGTACCAGCAGTAAGCTGAAACACAGTCTATTTCCTACAAACTCTGCTTTGCTGCATCTTATTACACCACACAGAATGTCATTACAGCAACAGGGGCATGACAAAGACTTCAGTAAAATGATAGAGGAGTAAGTAAGGAACCTATATTCTTGCAGAAATGGAAGACATAGTGTGGTGGCAGGGAAAGTAATAATGATGGCTGTTAAATTGTTTCTGAAAATGAAGATAAAGATGCCACTTAAAGACTGATAGCGTAACTCCAGACTGAAAACCCTAATTAGGCCTTTACATACACTCGGGGCTGAGGATGTGTTTATTTTTATCAGACCACGTATAGCCAACCTATCACAATAACCTTCTTCAGGTCACAACACTTCCTCCACATCAACTCAATTTTGTCAAACCCCTTCCGTCTCAAACCATTCTTCAAGTCCTTTCAAACTTCATTGCCAAACCTGCTGCTTCCACTCTGTAAGCTCCTGCTGGAACCAACCTTTCCCCTTCTAGCTGCTTCTAGGATTTATCTGTTGTCCTTCCTGGCTGTCATATATTCATCACTTCTGATCTCATCCCTCCTTGTTACGCAGTTCACCGTCCTACATCTGTACAGCTACAGAAATGGAGGAGGAACGTACTCTCGTTTGACTCCTGAAGAACACGAACCATAATGAGTTTACCAAAGTAGCCCAAAGCACTTATTGCACTGAAAAAGTAACGCCGAATCCAACGCAGGCACTCAGAAACACGTAAACAACTCGAGTGCCGCAGCCAGGGTAGAAAGAGCTGCTCAGCCTTTGCTGCGGAGGCCAGAGCTGTTCATCAGCCGAGGGGCGACCCTCAGCCTTGCCCCCGCTTCACAGCCCTGCCTGACGCTCGCTGCACGGGCTCGCGGTCCGCTGCCGAGCAAACGCTTACAGATGCGGCAGAGGGAGGGAGGGAGGGAGAGATGCGCGCACCGATGTCTCCGTCTCGATACTGGCAACAGGGAAGAGTTTGTTTTTAAGAGCTTTTGGGTTTTACAGTAAGAGGCCTGGGGGGGGGGAAAGGACGAAGAGCAACGGGGCGAGAGGAAAGCGCTTAACCCCACGGGCGAGCAGCCAGCGACCGCTTCGACGCCCGAGAGGGAACAGCAGCAACCGGGCAGCTGAGGAGGAAACGAGCAAACAAAAGTCGGAAAGAAACTTTTATTTGGGGAAAAAAAACCCCACACCCTCGCCGAGCCCGGCCGCGGCCGCCGCCGCCCCACCGAAGCCCCCGGCGGAAGAGGCCGGGGCGGGCGCAGGGCGGGAAGCAGCGGGGCCGGGCGCGCCCTCGGCCCCGTTACCGCCTCACGGAGGCGGCGGCCAACGGCCGCGGCATCGCCATGGCAACGCCCCCCACCCCCCGGCAGGTGGGGCCGTCGCGGCGGGGGTGACGTCACCCAGGGAAGCCCCCGCCGGCGGCGGCGCGCGGACCGCTCGAGCCCGCGCGGCCGCCTCGCGGCGCGGCCGTTGCCCACCCCCACCGCCGCCCGCGGAGCCCCCCCCCCGAGGGGCAGGAGAAGCGAGCGCGGGAGGGCGGGCAGGGACAGGCCGGGGAGAGGCGGGGACCGGCGGGCTAAGGCGGGGCAGGGCGGAACCAGGCGCGAAGCACTCACCCTCCGCCGCCGTCAGCCTCGCGCACACCCGGAACCGTCCGCCCGCCCGTTGCCTCGGTGAGGATGAGGCGTCCCGCCCACCGCCTCCCTCCAATTGGGCGAGGAGAGCCAGGCGACCGGAAATGGCGTACGCGCCGATTGGCGGCTCGGAAAGCGAATGCCGCGCCGCTGCCGCGGGAACGCCAATCGCGGCGAAGGGCGGGGGCTCAGCCCGGGGAAGGGCGCCCCCGTTCCCCCCCTCAGGCCGGGCGGACCGAGCCGCAGCGGCGTCCATGTCCGCCTGCCGCCTGTCAGGCGGGCGCTGCCGGCCGCGGGGCGCCCAGGGGGCGACGGCCGGGCCCAGGCGGCGGCTTCCCCGCGGGGTGGGGGAAACGTCGGCCGCGGCCTCCCCTCGGGGAAGGCGCTGCCAGGGCGGGGGGACCCGGGCCCGGGGCTGTGGGGAGTGAGGGTAGGAACGGGCGCGGCCCACGTACGTGCCTGCGAAGCAGTTCTGCCCCGCCGGCCCCCAGCCGGCTTCCCGGACCGCTGCCGGGCCTTCGGGCTGCTTTTCTCTCGCTCACCTTTGGTATCTTCCTCTCAAACGGCTCTCCCCACTGAGCAAAACCTAATGAAAAATGAGACCAACATCTGATGACTTTTGCATAAGGATTTGGACAGTTTTTGTTACCTTGCACCCAGCAGACGTATGACTTAAGCGCTCTGGCCTGAACAAAACAAGACTTACTGATCACAAATAAATGTTTTTTATAATAATCCTGTCAGGAAATCATCACGCCAGTGAGATACTTTGCATCTCCCTCCTTCAGTGGGCATTTGAGTCTTGGGTACTGGTACAGGAATATTGAGTTCGTATTAATTTCTGCCCATTTTGCTGTAAAGGGCACTCAACGTCAACTCTCCCAGCATCATTTTCTAAAGCTACCTTCCCAGAAGTGAGGGCAGCCACATCTAAATCCCATTTCCTTCACACCTTCTCCGATGATCGTTACCATCAGTCTTGGGAACCAGCCGCGTATGCGTGCACTGCTTCGTTTATCCCAGTACGCGTTGTCTGCAGTTTCCGTAGTGCCTTCGTGCTTGTGGCCCCTGCTCGGCTTTGTAGGACTGTGAAAGGAGACCAGACATTCTTACGGACTTAGATCGTAGAGTACATTTATCTTGGCTGACGCCTCAAATTTTCATTTGCAAAGGTCAGCTTTTTCAAGTTTAAATGCTAAGATTTTATAAGATCAAAACACCATTGTTCTTTTCGCAGAATTCAGTAAGGAGTTTTCCCCGATCTCTTGCTCAAGCTCCAATGTGAGAAGTGAAGGGATGTATTTCATATAAAAGATTCTCCTGACCCCTCTAGATGAAACAGATTTCAACTCCCCTACCTTTTTCTTTTTCTAAACACGAGCACAGCGTGGAGCTGTTGCAGTGGTTCCTACCACAGTGGACAGTATCATTCGTTCTCTGCAAACACGCTCTCAGAAAATCACCCGTTTCAGCCAAACTACGTTTTAAAGGGAATTTTTACTAATTAAGTTTCTACAGTTACTTCCTCGGACACCAAAATACATTTCAAAGCAAATAATAACTAGTAATAGATCAGTTACACTTCTTAGCATCATTACCATGTAAGACAAACATAATTTGGTCTCACTTGCATTTGTAGTGAATACATTTTAGCCTGTGGCCACCATCTTGTACACAAGTTATATCGTATATTAAATATTAACAGAAGTTTGAGCACTGAACTGTCAAGGCCCAAACAAAAAATCTGGAAACTAACCTTTTTACCCCCAGACTTTGTTCCATCTCCACTGTGTCCTAATCTTCCTACGTAGGCTCTTCCCCAGGCATTCAGGAGGATCCTTCCTGGCCTGCCTTATAATCGCAGAAATCTCTTTTATGGCTTTTTCCCAATAAATAACAATGTGCTTCCATTAATTTTTGTATTATTGACATTTCTTTTCACAGACCAGCCTTAAATTTTTGTAACGATGCAAAAAATGTCAAAAACAAATGGAAGTCTCCTTTTTCAGCACACATTTTTGGCACACAAAACTATGTGGCTTACGGAGATCGGCTTTTGTCTTCCACGTTACCAGGTGCTTCCTCTTCTGTTGGATAAAACTACAAGAAAATAATGTGAAGTCCACAAACCCTTAGAAAATCCTTGGCCTCCTTTCACAGATTTTAACGTGCAGTCCAAATCCCAGTTAGGAGTTGCTCTGTTGCCAATTTTTTTTTTTCTTTAAATTCCTCGTTATTCTTGATAGTAATGCTGAAGTGAACCAAGGAGATTCCACAAAGTACTTTTTTTTGCCTCTCGGAAGGCAATAGTTACATTTGAGCTAGAAGAGTCTGACTTTGGGGGAAGGGGAGGGTGTTGTGTGGCAGCGTTGCAACGTACTTGCCTTCTGGCTGCAGCCTTTCTTCAACACACAGCGTTGGCCGCTACCAAAGAAGCTTCGATTTGACCTTGTGCGTTCATCTCTACGTCCTGTGTAAGGTCCTACGCACCTTCTAACCCCGGTTTTCCCTTTCGCTGTCCACCTCTCCTGTCTGTCAGCTAAGAAAGAGGCAGCACATGTGGCTGGCTGAGCTACATATTTTGACTTGACCCTTCTGTCAAATCTCCTTGAAGTTGGCCAGCAGGTTCAAATTACGAAGGGAGGCTGACAGACTGATGGATGGACAGCGTGCTCACGGAGCCCTTCTTTCTTTAGGGGGAAAGCTAAAAACATCATCTATGTTTGGTCCTGCCCTGTTCTCCAGGAGACCTCGTTTTCAAATCCAAATGTCTGTTTTCACTTGTTTTTTGATGCTTCTACTTAACTTGTCCCTTGCCGCCGGTGGCAGTTTCCAAACTAGCCAAATATTTCTTGGGTTTTCCTATTTTTTGGTCCTCGCTCTTCTCTAGAATTTGTGGAGCTACTCCAATAAAAATGTGAACTCATTCTGTAAATCATTCCTCGGTGTACAGGTTTGAAGTGAAAGGCTTTCTTTATTCCTTTTACAAAGTTTCCAGCTGTGTTTTAATGCCTGGTTTTGGTTTTGTTCGATTTCTTGTTGATTATCTTAGATTTCTTCTTGCACTTTGTCTGTGTTTTGAAGCAGACTCTCCCAGTTTTACTTCCTAATTTGATAAATTAAAGCAGCAGATAAGCTCTTTATTCTGAATAAAAGCGGCTGTTCAAGCCCAGAGGCTTCAGTGAGGCTTCACCTCACTTGCTGTGCTGTAATGAAACCATTAATTAAATAAAATCCGAGGTAAGCGTGCAGACACGTATGCCACCGCTTAATTACTTCTTGGAACTTAAAGTATTGTTTTAATACTGACACCCTCCATTTGCTGAAAGAAAAGCTCAGAGGGTGGATGCTTTTTGGGTTTTTTTGACCAAACATTGAGCACGGTGATCCATGTGCTCAGTAAGAAGAGTTTAAATGCGTTTGTAGCCAGGCAGACCCACGGACCTTCACGTAAGTACAAGCACATCCCTACAAGAAGCACTTTAACACAATACAGCTGGAAACTTCTCCTTTGAGCAGGATTTTGAGAAGTGTTCCGCTCCGGAGGCGTGAGCGACACTCAGTTAGGAGCCGTGTGTGTTTGCT
Organism: Platalea leucorodia; assembly: GCF_965183815.1. Classification (NCBI taxonomy): domain Eukaryota; kingdom Metazoa; phylum Chordata; class Aves; order Pelecaniformes; family Threskiornithidae; genus Platalea; species Platalea leucorodia. The sequence continues at coordinate 7,667,685 of NC_138825.1, forward strand.
GTTAAATTCAGCGAGTTGCTTAACACCATGCCAAGCAGAATCATTTGCCTCAGCTCAGGGAAACAAGATGTAGTCCAACCTCTCTCTGCTGCCTCACAACTCCCATTTCAGACTCAGGAGTACAAACTCTTGTCAAACGGGGTTAGGGTGGATGCCCTATACGCGTCCTACGGTTCCTCCGCTGAGGAAATTCCTTGCGGAGAGAAATTTTGGAGCATCTTTGAGTAAGTCTAGGCAACGCGGTGTGCATTGATGAGGTTCTGTCAAATCAGGCCCACGTATGTGACAGCAGACATTCAGGTATTGTACTAGTTTGTTACGATGATGTAGACAAAGTACAAAGAAAAAGGGAGAAACCATTTGATACCTCTGCTACTTGCAATCCTCCAGGACTGCTGATTTTTATTAGGTTTTTATACGTTTCTTCAAACCTATAGCGAAATAATTCAGCTCCTTCACTTCAAGGCAGCCTAGAATTTGGAGACGGAGATGCTAAGCTGTAGCCTTCAGGTGCAATGAAGAAGAATACTTAATAGTAGGTGACAAGAAAGGCAGGCTTTTCGTCACAGTTTAGGTCTCCTTTCTAATAGTTCTTTTGCTTTTTTGTGGGACAACAGGAGAGCTGCTTTGAATAAAGAGATCCTGACCTCACAAAACCACTTTAGCCCTGGTTTACAAAGGAAGGCGTTCCAGGCAACAAACAGCTGAACCTTTAGGTTGGGAGGTTTCAGTGCTTTTGGACACCTGTTGAAGGACAGAGATGCTGAGAAAAGGCAGTAGAAGAGAAGACTCACATCCCTCTCCTATCCCTTTTGACCCAGATGAGAGGAGAACCTTAAACAATCAATTCAAGACAACTTTAACACTTTAACGAAGAATTTGTTTGGGAAGTGGCCATGTGGGAGGGGAAAAAAACTGTTCCAGTTTAGTTTAGGAACTTTACAACTCATTTCTACAGTCAACAGAAAAAGAAGCTGGAATACACCAACAAATACGAACAGGAATTGTTATCTGACTGATTGCATGCAAAAGGCGAATAGCATCTGAAGGCCATTGTAAAGGCTGGAATCAATCCACTCAGGTACCACGTTATTAATCCTCCTGAAAGGCTGGCTGATCTTTGCAGGTAGCATAAATAAGCCTGCAGTCTTCTCCAGGCATGCTTGTTGTTTCCTCTGCATATGAAGAGGCCCCGTCTTTGACTTCCAGCCAGTAAAATAATGTATTTTCCAGATAATGAGCCACTTTACATGAGGAAAATACTCTAGCATCCTGGACCTGTCTAAATAGCATTCCACGTACTCCCGGCTGCTTAACACCCACACACGGTTATTTCCAGCGCTCGTTCCATCGCATCTCAAAAAACTCTAACTCGATGTGATTGCGACCTTCTCTCAGCCAGCTTTCACAGTTGTAACTAGATGGGGGCCAAATCATAAGACGCAGGACTTTGGAGAAACGAAACTTCAAATATGCATTCATCAGCCGTTGCCAAAATAACCACTAGTAGTAAATCCCTGCAAGGTTTTGTCTTTATTCCTTAAAGACGGAAAGTGAGTTATATGCGTACTGGGTACGTATTGGCTGTGGTAGCAGGATAGTCATCTCCCCATCAACCGCTATGGGAAATCAGAAAGCCAGGACTCACAGAAGAGTGGTTTTCAGAGTCAGAGATCATTTCTCTTCACGCCCACACAAAGCACAGTGCAGATTTAAATATGACAATTTAAAAGTACGTATTTTGGCAAAACGGGCCAAGGTGGTGACTAAGTAAATCCTGGACTAGATTTTCTCCACAGGTTTTATCATCTCACTGGTTTTATGGGTTTTGACCTGCACGGTTGCTTTCTGCAGCTCTCCTTAGGTAATGATTTAGTCCAAACCAAAGTTGTTTTATTGCACTCAAGGTGTGATACAATTTCAGTAGGGCAGTCTTCGCAACATCCTCCTCTTCAAGTTCTGTGATACTGATCCAAGTGCAACAAAGAGACTTCAGGATACTTAAATTCACTGTGAAGCTGTAAGAATAATTGGCAGAATCATTCTCTTATTGGGGAAGTTCTGATCTTCAGGATGTAAAATGAGGAGAGAAAAGAAAAAGTTCATTCTCATCCCTCCAACTCGCTCATGAGCTGTATCAGCAAATTCACATTTTGGAGAGACCGGTACAAAAATTGATGCAAGTTTGTTTCAGGACAGAATTTGTATTTTTAATCCACAGCTCTTTTAATATGTGCATTTAATTTCATTACTGTTATCCCTCTTCTGTATATTGTACCTTTGACCTTTCAAAAATTGACTTACAGCAAAGTAAGGCAGCCATTCTGTGACGAATGCGTCTTTGCTTAACAAGGCAACTTGCTTTGCTGTCAAATGTAAATTTTGGGCCCCTTAAGAAAGCCAGCTAACTTTAGTGATATATTTATATTCCTTTTAGGTGTCACTGGTCTGCTACACCTGTTTTGATGCTAATACAAGAGCATTGCAAGTAGCTGCGTAGCCATCACCTCGCACAGAATCCCTTGGACTCGGTGAACGCCGCAGAGGGCCGCACGCAGCACGCTGCCGTTCACTGCTGACAGCTGGGACGTTGTCTTCTGGACTGAGAAGGTGATGATCTGTATGTGAGGCTGATGGGCTTCCACAGAGCATAAGGGTTGTGGGTTTTATTTAATTACAATAAATAAACTAAAAACCTGCTAAAAACCCAGTTATTTTGTAAAGTTGAGCACTTGGACACCAAAATATAGAATCATGAAGACTGCTCCCTTCGTGGCGTTTTCCTGTCAGACTACAGCTCGAAGAAAAGCATCTGTTTATGTAACAGAAACAAACGCCAGAGCTGATTTCACACCTACCATGCTTGATTTTCTGTCTGACATGGTTTTGGTTCCTAGGCATTCGTATTTACTTTCCTCATACAGAGCTCTAAAATTCACCAAATGAGAAACATGCGAAAAAAAAATGCGTAACTTGCAGTTGCTTTGGGAATTACTAACCTTCTTTCCCACCTCCGGCCATCAGGACACCCTTCAAAACAACTCCTGGTCAACACCGGAGGCGTCGTTCACCACCACGCATCTTCTCGGGCTCTCTCCCTGCTGGTGCTGCTCAGTCATTACTTTTGCAGAACTCTTTAAGGAGAAGGACCAAGAGCTCAGGCCGTCCTGCCCTGCCCCAAAATCCTGCTCGAGCCCAAGGCATCCGTCCTTGGGGCAGCTCGCGCGCCCACTCCCCCTCTGATTGCCCGGGCATTAACCTAAGGGGAAAAGCAGATGGGAGAAAATAAGGGAAGCAGCTTATGCTTAGGGGGTTTGCACTCCACAGAAAGGATTTTAACCCTTAATCACCTGTAAAAATCACAAGCATCCTAAACCAGTTACTTTGCTATTCTTAGTCCTTTTGGTAACCACTTCTGTTAAGACTTATATTTTCCATGGACAAACTGCCAACCCATTTGAGCAGCGGTTCAGCCACACACGTTGCTGACTGCAACGGGCAGTTTTTCTGTTACAGTTCAGACTCACAACGTCAATCTTTGACTCATGGTATCGGAAGTTAATACAAACCGTATCTGCCTCGATTGTCCTTTCCCTCCTTCCTTGTCCCAGAAATAAAAAGGTCTAAGTGCATTGGGCAGGATTTCAGCGCAAAGCCCAGGGATTTGTGCAGTGCCAAGGAGCGCGTGGGACGCAGCTCAAGAGCATTTGCCCATGAAAACGTGGCAACCAGCCTTTGGATCGGGTGTCTCTGAGAATGGGACAGGAGCGAGGTTTGCCAGGGCACTCACTGGAGGCTAGAAGCAATGTTGTTTAAAACTTGCATAGTCTCGCATGGCTGAAATACAGAGCTGGAACAGTACTGAGCAGGGATTACTCATATGCTAGTGATGAGGAGGATATAAAGTAATAATGACCTGAAGTGACATTAATCTAGATTGGATCCAGAGCCCGGACAAAAATATTCCCATTTATAACAACCCTACGTCAAGCACAGAAAAATACACAAGACAACAGACCTTTCTGCCACCTTGTCCGCTTTTTTATGGGAATACAGTAACGTAGTCCTGTGCATGAAAAGGTACATTTTTACATTCAAAACCTTGCAGTTTCTTTAAAGTATTCTAAGAAATAAAGAATAATGAAAAGTACTGTGCCATCAGAACTACTACTTTTGTTGTTCTTATCATAGCTACAAAACCGAGGTTGAGGTGTTTAACTCATGATTTAAGACAAGTGCAAAACAACCTCATTACTCTGGCAGTTTTAAATACATATTATATATAACGTAAGTTTCTAAGACTTTATTTAAAAAAAAAACAACAGTATTTTGGTTGGTTGTTTTGTTTGCTAAAAAAATACGTGACAGCATGACTTACTGTTATTTTTGGACACTACTGACACATGAAAAGAACAAAAAGCCAACTTGTTATTAATTGGAAATAATACATTTAATGTTTAGAAGGAAGGAATAGTAGAAAATATACATGGCTCTTCATCTCTGGTTGTCTGATCTTTCTCAGTTTTTAAATAAATCAAACCCTCTTGTGATTTCCACTTGTAATATTAGATCTTTAAATGCCTGGCCGACACTCTAGCGTGAGCTCTGATGGCTGCCAACCAGACCTCCATAAGTTGCTAGAAAAATTAGTTCTGTCTCACTTTTAACAACCCTGTTTTCTAATGTGTTATTTTACTTAATTGCCGTCACTTTTACTGGTTACATGACATTTAGTGAAAAGGAAAAATAAAATCAGATTTTAAAGTTCAGAGGTTAGAACTTCTAGATCCTATTTTCATGTTTAAAAGCATGAGATGGTCAAAAACATCCTTTGTTTTGTTTACACTCAGCTTAATGAACTGCAAGGAATTCTAGATGAGACATGACCGCTTCTTACCAGACTTCTGAGATATGCTTCTGCTGAAAACACAGAAAGAAATCACTTCAGATTTTTTTTTAGCATTATTCTGGAATTATGGAGATTAGATGATGGCCCTTGAGCCACTAACACTTAGTAGTTACTAACTTGATTTTTAAAAGAAAGGGGTAAAAAAAGAAAGTGGATTTAGACCTAAAAATGTTATAAACAGACCAAAACCTTCCATCTAAGATGCATGCTGGAACAGATCCTGCAGTTCTTCCCAACCAAGATTCCCCCTCGGGACTCAGCAACTTGAGAACAACAGGAAAAAAAAAAACAAACCCTCTTAACATCCAATTAGATAAAATTATCATGTAAATGCTTAACGTATGATATCAAGTACTCATTACCACACAGCAAAATATGTTTTTCAACCAGTAGTTAAAATCACTGTCAAAGCCTGCCTTCATGTTTTTATGCATTTTGTCTTGCTGTGACTTCCAAGTACCAGCTAGGCTTCCTAAGTGAACATGCCAGAGTATCTGCAGATGCTTCCACCAAAGAAGGTAGCGAGCACATGTACGTGTGCAGAAAAGACACAACATAACTTATACCACCTAATTTCAATAAGAAGTCATTGCTATTTGTGAATTTTTAATTTTATAACCATTTTTTCCCCCCCCCTAATTAGCCCACCAGCAAAGTTACTGTAAAGGACAGATGCATTGCAGAAGCACAGAAGTTCTGTTGGGGAGTTTTGTACCAGCGCATCATTCAGCAGATCTGGGCGTTCTGGAGGAGCGAAGATTCACTGATGCCACACGTTGTTTTTCGGTAAAGTTATAAAAGCACCGAGGCAAAAAGAAAAGCACTGACAATTTAAGTGACTCTACTCAACTACTGCCAGGAAGTCAAACGCAGCAGGCTATGCCTACTGCTAGTGCACAAACAAGGAACGCGCCTTTGTAAGAGCATGCACATGAAACGCGCCAAACGAGAAGTATTTGGTAGAAATTGGCAGGGTTAGAGGATTCAAGAGACGGTGCCGTTTGTTGCCTTCATCCCCCACTCAATTTGCTTTTCCATACAAATTATTAAACAGTTATGGGAGACTGTCTGTGGACCCAGTATTAAAACAGAATTCGTAAGCACACCAACACAGAATGAAACTCTCTGTTGGTCCTACAGCTATAAAAGGGTGCGGTTACAAAGGAAGTACCTACAATGATTAGTCCTCTCCAAGCCGTATTTCTGCAAGAAACAATCAAAACAATTATGAACTCATCCACTTCCCCATTGACAAGGCGTAACGCTAAGTGCACCGTATCTCCTGGTACTGGCCACTGTCAGAGACCACTGGGCTAGGTGGATCCTTCATTTGACTCATGTTTCTGTTCAGACCTTTTGCTTTTGTTCTCAGCTGTCCAATTCTCCACACACTTCAGACATAAACATAAGCGCTTGCCCTTCCATCACCACTAACATTAGTATATCCAATCTCTAAATCTCATTCAATTCAAGCTGCTGTCCCTGGTGCATTTCATATGCCTACAACATAGAAGCCATACAATGAATCACACTTAGAAAAGAGCTGTACAAATACACAGTATATCTACATTTTACCCTTTCAGCTTGGTGTCGCTGCTTTGTGCCTGAAAATCATCTCGTATGTGCCAGGCTTAAGAAACAGCATTGAAGACAACCACTTACTTCTCCGTGCTGCAAATTTTGTTATAAAATTCATATGATCTTTCATTATGGGAGAAGCTTGTCTCCTTATCCACTGTCTGTATCAGGTGCATATGCGTACACTTTTATCACTTAACATTTTCTTAAGTAGTAACCACTGGCTCTCCTGTTTGACGCAGGGACACTTCCCTTGGTGGAAAATTCTGTTTCCCAAAGCATCTTTCTGTCCTCTCTTTATAAATTCGTATCTTGCTGAATATCATTACGCTGTTCTCCACTGTACACCCGTGTTCAGAAGCTTCCTGCCACTTCCAGCGGGACAAGTCTTCCTTGTTCTTCATCACAGCTGGTCAGCACCAACTACAAAACATGGGTTTGTTGGGTCCTGCCATATCGCTTGAAAGGCCAAGAAGCCACAGAAGCTGGATCAAAGTTACGTGCAAAAGACTGTAGTATCTCCTCAGCTTTTTCTGTTAGCTACTTGAATGGTATCTGAAGATGCTCAAATGTTTATGAAGAGCAATTACATTTAAAACGTTCGAGGTCTGCAAGGATTCCTCAGGCACATCATTGCAAAGCACTCTGACAAAAAACATCTCCGCCTCTATTCTCTGTTGTGTCCTTTAATTACTTTGTCCGTTTTGGGCATTAGGTACACCGCCTCTCGTGCTAAATCTGACTCCGTGATCTCCTTTACATATCGAGATATATTTACTTCATACAAATACTAGTTTTCTATATTCTATATATAGAATATATATATATCTATCTATATTCTATATATATTCTATATTCTATATCTAATATTCTAATAGTTTCTAACCTCTGTTTTAATAGAATTCTTTGTTTAAATTAGTAGAATGTCTTAGAAATTAACAATACTACTTTAAAATTACAAATTACCTTTCAGCTCCTTGTTTGTAAAATTTTCATTCTTTTTTGATACAATGTCGTATTTCCGTTAGAGCTGATACAGCAAACACTTAAAAAAAAAAAAAAAAAAAGAAAGAAAAAAAACCCCAAACCAAACCTTAAGACAAATCAATCCCCACACTCCAGGGAACAGAGATCATTTTCTGCCCACTGTATTTTCCCTGCACCACTGATACCTTCATCACTGACACTAATATTAACGTGGCCAAACAACAGGGTTTCTAAAATTCTATAATCTAGATCTGCCTTTGACTTCTTTCTTTCTTTCTTTCTTAACACTTGCAATGCTAGAAGACTTTGTATAAGTAACTATATTAATGGCAATGCAATATTAATAGCAAAAAGTTTAATTTTGACATGATTCCATTTAGGCGCAGAAAAAGAAAACACAGCTAAGTGCTCAAAATTCGTTCGGGCCAATTTATTTCAAATATATATTAATGAAACACTTCTAAATGGCAATGCTTCCATTAATTAGTTTTACTATCTAGGAAGTCTTCAAGTATTTAAAGGAGAAATTAATGAAGCACATATGTCATCTTTTAAAAATATACAAAAAACCCGTATACAAAATTTTTTTCAATTTTTAGTTATATTATGACCTTCTTTATCAACAGAGATGTGTTTTACAGGCTTTAAAAACATTAAGACCACTTAGTCTCAGCAATAAACCCCTGCAGAAGTGTTTTACTTATTTATAAATACAACCATAATTATGACTACTTTTTGCAGCCATCTTCAGCACTTCTGTTATCTTTAAGAGACAACATGATACAAACCAAACCGCCCCAAACCCATCAATTCCTTACTTACGTGTTTTCAAGGTGTAGTTTTTCAATAATAGTACAAAACAGTATTTGTTGTGGCAGAAGAAGAGAGTGATTATTACTCCAGTTACTTCAAAACTCACCACCATGATTAAGAGACTTGGCAGGAAATTTTAGGTGGATAGGAATCAGAGCAGGCTGTAGTAACTTTAATAGATGTTGCCAGTTAGGAGAACTGAGACTAAAGTAAAGTCTGAGGAAAAAAACAAAGTTCAGTTATTTGAATTTCTGCTTTTTCCTTGCCTGAAACTCTTCGGTTTTATTTTTGACAGACTTTATTAGCATTGATAAGGCAGGATCTATGGCTTTCTTAGCAACCTCTCCTTTCTTTGCCATCTTGTTCTCCTGCCCCTTGCTTGCCTCCTTAAGATCTTGCTCCTTTTCTTCTCTTCGGCGAGCTTTCTCTTCCAAGATCTTTTCTACTGCTTTTGTCTTCTTGAAATTTGGATCTGAAGGATCCAAATTAAACAGGGGAGAAGTAAACATGGCTTGGAATCTTGTATCACCAACATTTACCTGAAGGCAGAAAAGGAGTATTTATTTTAGGTAACCTTTACCCAGGATAGCAAAGCTCTTAAACACAATAAAGTAGGAGCTCGTGAGATTGTTCACCATTCCTGGAATTACTCCACTCACAAAATCCCAGAGAGCGTGAAGCAGAGAGCCAGAAGACACTATTGGTAAAACAGACAAGTGAATGCTTGTACAAATCCTGTATATGCCTCTATCGGCAGACCAAGGAGAGGTTTGTTGTTGAGAACTGACCAGGACGAAAGCAGCAGAACAAACATACCAAGGAGTATTTTAGGCAATGAGTGGTACAAGGCCTTGCATAAATAGTGTCTTGTTATCTCACACAGAGTTTGAATCTGTCCCCCTTCAACCCTGTATCAGAATATTTCTTGCTTTTTGAAAACAGCCTGTAACTCCCTAAAAAGGTAGATCTAGGTTGTTCTCCTTCAGATAGAGTAAGGGAGAAGGATGTGAAACCACCAACTTTGTCCTGAAAATAATGGATACTACCAAAGGTTCTAGCTGAGCCTCGAAATCAAGAGTATACCATTACCTGGAAGTCATCTTCTAGTAATTCTTTCTTTTTCATTAAGAGTTTCTTTTTCTTCTTGCTCAAATTCTGTTGTTCTACAATCTTTTTGTAATTAAAATGTTTTCTGGTGTCATCCTCATCATCCATCATAAGAAGGGCCATTTCAGCCTGTTACAAGATAAGGAAGTCCATGTACACAATGAAATTAAGTTTTCTATGAAAAATATAGCAGCCCATTAATAAAGTCTGTAGGAGTCTACATACATATAAATGAGTTGAAATAGGGTTGTCAGGGCAGCATTATTTTATCTGTAACAACATTCTTTTTACATTTTGAGGTGTAATATTAAATACAATAGTTGAGTTCCTTTTTACTAGATATAAAATAAATGCAAATATCCGCATTCAACTTTCAAACTCACTAATAATCTAATCTGAAAATTGTACACCATAACTTAGAAATCACAAACGGATACAATTTTATATTGATATTTATCTAGCAAAATAAAAATTACCATATATGAATTTAATACATTTAGTTAACTTGTTCTGAGAAAGAATGAAAAGCAAACATGCAATAGCAAACAATTCAATCTTCAAGGTTAAAAAAGTTTACAGGACAAGGTTTGAATACAGAAATGTTTCATACAATGCTGATGTTCAGCACCGCCCAACACGCAAACATACTGGGACAGCTTTAAAGCTAAAGGGCCGACCAGCTCAACCAGTATGGCTTCCGTGCCCTTACATTTCAGTGTTACCTGACCCTGTTGAGCTGTGTTCAACTATAATTTTCCAGAAAGATATCATGGCATAATCTTAGAACATCAAAGCACGGACCATCTGCCATTCTACTTGGGTAATTTTTTTTTTGTTGTTCCAAAAGCTCTTGCTATTAAAATTATACCATTTCCTTCTATTGTTGTCCTATGGATTGTAGTAGTTCCACTCACAAACACATAACAAATATTTGCAGAATTTAGGCAATGCAACATCTGTGATTCTTAACATTTTAAACCACTTTACCTTCTGTTTTTCAACTTCATCTTCATCTTCTGAGGTACCGTCAACAGATTCTGGCTTCTTCTTTAAACCTAAGTGCAGATATAGGACACACACACGTTTATTCAAGCTTATGCATGAGAGCATAATTTACCTATGAATAGAACCTCTAAGTGCATCTCATTTTCTTGTAATCAATACATAAATGTCAGATGTGAAAAAAGGCTGAAAAAAGTTAAGAAAAGCCAACTAAACTTAAAGCGCTAAAAATCCGCTGAATATTTGTTTTAACTTAAGGAGGCAGCAATATGCCATAAACAAGTCAACAAAAAAGAACAGTTAGAAAAAATGGTTTTACTTTATTTTTCATAGAGCAGTAGAGAGGAGTATCACAACAGGGCAGGCAAACATATGACATTACTCCACTCCCAGGGTGTTTTAAAGAGAAATTGGTTTATATACTCATAAATGTAATTGAAGTGTCCTGCAGTTCTCAAATTGTTCATTCTTTCTACTTAAGCAGACAATGTAGTAAATACTTTAGAATAAAAAACAAATGTGCATCGCTTCTCTGTATCCAGAATACAAGTCTGTGAGCTGAATAAGAGTACATCATTCAAAAAAAAGACAAACAATTTTTAAAATTTATATGCAAGGCTAGAAGACCATATTGTGCTGTTAGCCACGCTAGCACAAAATGCCCTTGCAAAAAAGACCTGAACAGAATCACAGGAATGAAAAAATGACTGACTGTTCAGGCTGAATTGAATATTCTTCTGATGAAGCTTTCTTACTCTCTTAGAATTTACTTTAGATACACAGTGCTGATTAGACAGACATAATGAATAGTAACAGCGTAAGACATTAGTCAAACATAAATTTTAATGAAAACAGACCTGTTTATAAATCCTACGAAATCAAATTATTCTCTTTGGAATGCCTGTAGACCTCAAGCAAGAAGGAGCAGGAAAAGCAGAAGGTTTCCTGACCTGAACCACATACTCTGGCCCTTCAGCTTGGAATTACATTCCCAGGCAATTTATTACAGTCCACTGGGGGTACTCTTAAGGAAGATATTTGGCTCCATTTTGTTAAGCCAGATTTGTAGTCAGACTAGAAATACACACATGCCAGAAAAACGTCAAGTTATATCACTAAGTATACTCTGGAACAGGACACATTTGTTGAAGAACAATTTTTCCTCCCGTGACTATTCTCTTGACTATTTCTAAATGGATTCCAAGCTGGAAATGGATTTCTAGAAGAAACAAGCCACCACCACCAAAAAATAAACTATCCAGATGCGCAGTGTCATCAGCTCAAGAACTAAATTGTTGATTTAGTAGTTCCAGAAAACATGCAGGAAAATCAGATTCAGACATAATATTGTTACCGAACCTACACAATTCACGTTAATGTGTAGAAGGGAGAAATAAATGTCCTATGCAAGACTTCAACAACTAGGAAATCTTTTGTATCTCCCCAGGACTGGCTAAACTACAGAAAAGGGAAGAGGGCACAGAGGTATGAATTGGAGACAATTATTCTAGAAGTTAAATCAGTGAATCTCTCAGCCTTTCCACCCATCCCTGAAAGAAGGGCTCCTCAAGTCACCTGCCCCTATCTTTCACTCTCTGTAGAGTCACAGAAGTGAAGACAGCTTATCTTCAGGCCTCCAGAGACTTCTGTTGCTGCAGATGGGGGTGAAGCAGGTGCTAGTATTAAACTATTTATTTCTTACTATGAACCTATGCAGCTAATAAAAACAGCTTGGTACCTGAAATCACTCCGAGCACTGAAACCTTTGCATCACGCTGAAAATAATTTGGTTTCAGAATTCACAAATGCATGATTTTCTCTTTCTCCTGATGTCATCCCTCTCCCCACGTACGTTCTGGAAGATTCCCCCCCCCCCCCCCCCCCCATTTGCACACACGTCAATGTAAAACCTATGGTAAGAGGCCTCCCCAACTGATTCCAAACCCTCAGATTTTATCTACCACCTACTCCCCGCTGCCCTCTTTTAATCAGATTTGGTCCACCCTACAGCAGCAGATACTTCTCTTCGGTGCTGCGCAGAACTGATAGCTGCCACCAGCCAGTGAGAAAAAGCTTCTCATCTCTGCTGCAAGCCCCCCTCAAGCTATCATTTGACTCTTTCTCAGCCCAAGAATTTAGTCTGCAACATTTGTTTTGCACATCAACAACTTTCCAGTGCTAGCAGTAAAAGCTAATCATAATTTTGAGACTTCAAATACAGAGATCGACCCCAGGCCAAAAACTCCTCTCACAAGACCTCTCGTCTCTCTTACTCAGAAGCTTGAAAGTCAGTCTCAAAAGCCTTGCAAAGACACACAGAAAATGATTCAGCAATACGGCTAAGACCTTTATCTTCCAAGTACAAGCTCTACAACTATACTCAGATTTTGCTGTTAGCCTCTTATGCCCCCACAGTCGTACTGCTACCTTCCAGCATTAAAAAGCCATCAATTCCTACATGTATCGTAAATTAGATCATGAGAAGGCATCTAAATGGTTTGGAACCTATAGAGTTATAATAACGTGTAAAGACATGTAGCCCTTTTCCTCAAAGAAGGATCAATAGAAACTATGTTTAATAGTCTAAAGTGTTCTGAAACTATTCCCTGATCTCCAAAAGCAGGACATTGCTCTCATGTTAATAAGCAATTACACTATTCAGCTATTAATCTTCCAACAGTTTAAGCTACAAAAGTCATTCTGTCCTACATGAACCTTTCTGAGACCCCACAGAAACAGATGCAGTAAGACTGAAACTGGCCAAGCCAAATGAGAGATTTACAACACTTTTTGAAACAATATCGAACGAAAGCAACAAGTGCTTTTTTCCTTGACAATATCAAGCTAGAATCAAGCTTCTGAAATGCAACATCAAGGCTCAGATATATGCAGCATTTTACATTTTAGCCCGTGGGACTACTGAAAAACCACCCAGGGATTATGCGCATATGGAAACTTTGTGCAAAGCAAGCACCATCATGAGTTTCAGGAGTGCTAATTTGCACACACCTGCACAGACACTCTTCGGGTATAGCAGGACAAAGCATTTGCTCGCCCTTGCCCCTCCCAAGATGAAGTATGCACAGTGTAAGAATCACTGCCTGCTTTACAGACAGTGTTCAGGAACACAGACAAACTCAACGAATATATGCTTAGACTTCCCACAACTTCCAGTTTTCTTGTCACAGCACTCAAATTTGCTAGGCCCTTTGTCTAACAGCTCCTAACAGTCTTCCTTCCCTTCAATTGCCTCCGCTTGTCAAAAACTGACTTATACAAGACCCATACACATTACAGTCAACAAGTGAATCTAGCACAGATGCAAATACACCACTGCAAAACCCTCCCAGCACTACTGCATCCTCACAGTTTCTGCTCTGGTCCACCTGAGTCTGCAAACATATGCTGTCATGTGCTTTTTCAGCATAATCTAGGATCATCTGACAGTCAGTTTAAGGGAGAAATTTCAATCTTTCAGTGGAATTGTGGAATTATGAAAAATTATGATCATTCAAGTTATTGCTGCCTGTACCCTAAATACAAAGTTGGCAGAGCTACAGCCTAGTTCAAAGACTGTAACCCATTTTCCCCAACTGGATAAGCTAGCTGTGCTTAAAAGCAACCCCAGCTATGAGACAGAGGCTGTTCTGGGTAAACTTGGTGAAAGCCAAATTTGTGCTGTGTAATCACCGTTAAAATGTCAACTGGCTTGCAGCCAGCCACTGCACTCTCCCTTTAAAACTTCTCCAGATCTAGCCACATTCTGGTTTTCTCCTGTTTCTCAGTAGATTATCAGTAATCTTGGAGGCAAAAGCTTCACTTTCTTAACCTTTATGTCTATTTTACTATCCTCAAAGACTCCATGAACACTAGAAGTCTATTCTCCATATTATGGACAAGAAGGTTTAAGAATCTGCAGATACGTCGGTCCTCTGCTGAGCCCCTCCATGACACAAAAAACTTCTTACATAATGTAGAAAAAAACATTTTTTCAGAGATTTCACATAGAACGTTGAAACATTGAACATGAATATGAGAGTACCTACTTAATCTTGCTATTGAAGAAAATTAAAAAAGTGGTGGAAGGAATGGCATCTTTACAATGACTTCTGAAATAACCTATACACAACTCACCACGAAAGCATGGCAGAAAACAGCTTTGCGCGACACCTCTAAATTGTGGTATTTTCTATAAAACACAGATAGGACTCATCCTACTGTTCCGTACTTCAGACTATTAAGACATATATGTAAGCACATTAAGACAGAAAGTCGTCCAGGTTTTGTTTTTTAATTATTTACTTTCTCCTAATATAAACGTCAAACAATCAGGACAGAAGCCTACGCTGGCAGGTATCAAATTAAAACTAATTTACTCTTTTTAAATGGAACTTGGATCTGCACTGCTATACTTAAAAAAAAAAAAAAAAAAAAACACACAACCAAAACAACGGACTGACAATATCTGTAAATCTGTTGCTATCTTCTTTTTGTTTGTTTGTTTTCTTACTTCTTCCCCACCCCACCCCCTTTCTTTTTTTCTTCGTTTAATATACAATAGTATGAGCCACCCTTAGGTTTTGGCTACCAAAAGCACAGAAAGCCAGGAACTCACCCTTATTAATTATCCCTACCTTAAAATTTTAACCAGCAAAACCATACTCAAAATCAATTTGCTGTTACCACAGCAAAAGCTAACTTGAACATCAGACTAAAAAGCTTGTAAAAAAGGTATCCTAAAAATCTAAACTGGACAAGTTATTTCCTAAAATATGACATTTCACTGTTTGGGTTTCTAGGCAGCCAGAGTACACTAATAAAAACGTGTATCAGACTAATAGAAAAGAAGATTGATTTCTTCTGAAAGACAATTTTGTTTATGATGCAAAAACATTCGACATTTAGGTAGTTGACCCAAACTTCAAAGGGACCCATACATATTGGGCTCCTCCTATATAAAAGGAAACAGGCTTTGAAGGCAATGAAGTTCTTTCCTCTGGAATGTTTAGGGGAGCAGGTGGTCAGCTTGTATCTAACAGCCATCCCCAGAAACTGGTACTAAATGGTCACTGGTGAAAGCTAAGGGAACAACGTTCCCTACCATTCCACGTATCACAACGTGCATCATTTTACAACAACAGCACCTGCAATTTTAAGCAAATGACACCTACTTTATTTCATTCTGAACACGCTCTCTCTGCATTTACTCTAGCTCAACTTTGTTTCTAAAGCTCATTATTTAAAGAAAGGGCAGATTTATTCCGTAAGTCACCCCTCTTGACCCACCTGTTTTCTCAAATTCTTCGGCAAAATATGGGTCATTGAGATCAACATCAGGTGGAAGTTCATCTTCACTCAGTTCTTTCTCAGCAGCAGCCTGTAACAAAGCACAAACATTATTTCAATCAACATATAAACAACTACTAAAGTTTCACTGGTATTAGATGTTCCTTCTGTTAGTAACTATGAACATGAAAACTGAAATATTGCATGCTCAACATCATAAAACTAGAATACACTAAAAATTGCTAGTAAAGACAAATCAACAATCTAAAAATCTGTTTCACAGATTGAAAGCTTTTTGTGTACCTGAAGAAGGGCTATTTACATAGCCCAGGGATCTTTATTAGATATACCCAGAAACTGTGATGCATTAGCTAACCATACCAACAAATTACAGGATCACAGCATTCTTATGTCCTCACTTCATGTTCCACAAAAGCTCTACTCAAGGAAAAACTTGAGCAAGGAGCTTCGTTTTGTGCTCCGAAATTCAAAAAGACTGAGTTTGTATTTAAAAGAACAAATTTTATTACTGGAAGTATTGTGTTGTACACCTTGTCCCTTGACTTAACTTATCAGACTGAACAAGACCATTATGCTAACAGAAGTTGCTCTACTACCTAGCAGTGCTACTTACTCTGTTCAGAACACTCATCTTCTGTAAGGTTTAAGAAGTTACTCATCAAATGCCAGTTAAAACTGACTGGAATGCACAGCGTGACTCAAGTTGCAGAGATTACTCTTAAAAACGTTATTCTGCCACATGAATTATATTCAGAGTAATTTAAGAATTTAGGGAAGCTAGATGCACAAACATTTCATTTATATGCCTATTTCTGCACATTACTGCCACAGGAGCCAGTTACTGCACAATTACTTTCTGCATGTGGAAGAATGAAGCAACAGCAATTTTCACATTATTATAGGACCATTTTGCTATTCGTACACAGAACTACTTACCAAATTTGCTCTTGCAATTTGAAATTTGAATAGTTCTTCGTGGCTATTAATTCTTTGCCCTTACAGCTTTGGGAAACAAGTCTGTATTATTTTAGGCCAAAAATTTCCAAAACTACAATTATCATTATCGTAACAACTTAGAATTGATATGCATACAGTAGCAAAAACCCCTTCCTAATGCATTCAAAAATGTAAATTAAAAGCCAACTGTTATTATGACTCATTTATCTTTAAAGCAACACAAGTAGATGAACGCGATTTTGTGTAAACATATATACGTTCAGCAGTATCCTGAATATCCTTTTGCTCTGTAAGTTTGAAGAAGCACTCTGGGTCTTTCCACATGAGCGACCACTGCACATTCCAACCTTAAAATGGTACTGGAAGCTATACAATTTCTGGTTTAGTTTATCCAAAACAAACAATAACAGCAACTTCAGAAAACAAACAAACAACAACTCTTCCCCACCTGGCCAATGAAAACATTACCTTTCTCTTTTTTTTAAGAATTCTTTTTTCTTTCTTCTTCTCTAGATATTTTTGCCATGGAGTTAGTTTATCCTTTCCTTCCAGCCTGTTTTTGACCATTTCTTCGGCAGTTTCTTTGAGGCCTAGAACAAAAGAATAGTAAGTTAATGAGATTAATCAGATTTTTTTTTTTAAATCAACTGTTATCTCCTTTGTAAAAGAATAATCTAGTTTTTCTTTAAGAAGTATGTGAAAACAATGTAAATATTGCTTAAAACAACATCTTTATAAATAAGATCACTTTACAGGATGTATTTTTCCAAACAAAACATTCCTTCAGTAATAAATTGTACAAGAGTCAGAAGAAGAGCTCGCTTATGCGATATCTGATTCCCAACACACTTGCTATTCCTCAGAAAGGTCTCCTCTCCAGACATTAGAATGTGCAGTCTACAGATCCCACTTTTTAAGGATGAGAGTAACACAATAAAAATAACAGACATATACAGAGCCCTTATGTTTAATGTACCTTACTATAATTAGTTAAGATTCACAAAAACGCTTCGAATACAGTCCAGTCATTCCCATTTTTTGTGCAGGCCAAACCAAAGTACAAAAGATGAAGTGACTTGACAACGATTCTGAAATGTTAAGTCACGATCCGAATATAGGGTCATCTCACAGCTGGCTTGAACCTCTACGGCTGGTGCTCTCCATTTCACACAGAGATCTTATCTGGCTGTTGCTGTACCAGTATGCCTCGCTCACATGATAAAAGTTGCTATATATAGCATCTCCATTGCTGAAACTTTGCCTCTGTGATTATACTATGACAATGCTGCAGTTTCTCCGATGACCAGTGTATTTTTCATCCATCATTGTAAAAGAGAACAATAAGCTATTATCTGAATAAATTTTAAGTAAAAAATAAATCCGCCGCTAGAAAGCACAAAAAAACCAAGTAAAAAACCCAAGTAATTTCTTGCATTATGTACTAATGTCATAACCTGACATGCGTTAAGTTAAACTAGCCAAGTTATTTCCAGGTCATCTAGCCTTTTAAAGCTACTTAGTACCAGTCTGCTTTAACAACAGAAAACTAGGTAAAATTAAAAAACAGTACACACCCAGTATGACTGTAAACCTAGATTCAGAGTCAATACTTAAGGTAAATAGCCTTTTTTTTTTTTTTTTTTTTTTTTTTTTAAGTGTTTGTTAACAAGAAGCAGAGATTAAGGGCATAGACTCCTTGAAACATATCAGTCTCTCAAAGAAACAAAAAAACTATTTCAAAGAATGTCTTCTGTTATCACCGATTACCAGTTCAAATTGTAATAACTCAAGGTAAAAAGAAAAGAAACCGCAAGAGAAGTAAACCATCTTCTTATTTGGTCAGCACACCAAGTTACCAAAAGTAATTTTTGTACTTAACAGTTATGTGAAATGAAAGATCGAAAGAGAAAAGTACCATTCTCTCACCAGATTCAGTGAGGAATTGTAACTATTACACCATTAACTCAGATCTGCACCTCTTACATATCCTTTTTTTTATGGGTATGGTGTAAGAGAAGCCCTCAAGTTTGTGTTTCCTGACCTGTCAACAGCGGGGAAAGGTGGCTAAATGCTTTGCTGAAGGAAGTTTCCTCTACTTTCAGAGCGTGACAGTTTTCCGAGGGTCCTAGAAAAGTAAACCCCATAGAAGTGCAACATATCTGGCTCTAAATAATTCTCGCATAACAAGATCAGACAGTTAAGTTTGGATGTGTTAATCGGGTTTACATTAAATTCCATGATTTAGCACAGACTGCCACTGTTTCAATGCCTGGCACTTGAAGGTGCATGCACAAGTATGTCCTAACCTTCCATCTAGCCTTTTTGTAAATAGGCATTCTGATATTGTCTCATCACATGATCACGTTTTACCTTTTCCAGAGGATCTTAACTGTTTTATCTATAGATCATGAACATGTAGCTACTCAGTACTTTGTATTACTGTTCAACGTATAGCGAAGTTACTGAACATGTATAGCAAAATTACTGAACACAATTGAACGCTACTCTAGAAACAGAATGGAGTTTTCTATAATGTGTATCATTGCAGTATTCAATGGTGCAAGAACATCACCTTAAGAAAGAATCCATTAAATAACTGGAGCATCCCCGTTTTACATCAAAAATATTTAAATCTAGAGTAAGAACTGAATTTAAAAGCAATCTTCATTTTTCGGTGAAAAATTCCACATGCTTCAGGGATGCTTTTTCAAAAGTCTTTACATCACACGGCACTTGCACGTTATGAGGACAACTACTGACTTCAGATGCAGCTTATACACTTTCATCCCCTTCTTCACAGACAGGCACTTGCAAAAACAAAACTTCATGACGTAAAGAGATTAACTAACTTGCCTTGCAACACACTGCAGCAGAACTCAGCAGCAGAAAGACAGAATCCACTTCCCTGGCAGGAAGTAACAGCCTGAGCAATGGAATATTCTTCTCCTACCTGCAATTCCTTCCTTCATTCACTACACACCTTTTTTTTTTTTTTTTTTTTTTTTTTTTAAACTTCTGGAACAAATGCATCCAATATCCTATAGTTAACATCCTCTTTTACGACATGACTGAGAGATCTTGGGAGCATGTAGGAATCATGTTTCTGCTTCCCCCTTCAAGTCTGGTATTTGCTGTCTCTCCCCCAATTCGACATTTTAATTATCTCTCTCCAGCATCCCTTTCTTACCATCCCAGTCCAGCCCTCACCTAACCAAATCCTACTCTCCCGCCCCTCATACTAGCTTTACTGCTCAGAAATCATACTTGGACCTCTCCAGATGTCCTAGACTAGATCCCATTCTTTCTCCCAACTCCGAGGTTTCTCATTTGGCCAGTCCCTGCTTCCTCATCATTCCTTCCAGCTCTCCTCAGTAATGAGGAACTGAAAACAGAGTTCATAACGGAAAAAATGGGCAACCTTCACGGGCAGTTCTACCCGTCCTCAGAAGAGCAGGCAGAACATTTTTCTGAAAAACTGCAAACACCAATTCCTGTTCTTGCGCTTGTCTACACTCCAAAAATAATTCAAAGGCTGGAGAGCTGGTTACAACATGTCTGAAACACGAAGTGTGGACAAGATCTAAAATCATATTAAACCATGTCTTATAGGAAGAAGAGAGGGGAGTGAAGAGAAAAAAAAATAAAAAATAAAAAAAAAATAAAGCGCCCTTCTACTATCCTGGAAAGAAGCCAGAATTAACAGTAAGTGGCAAACTGTTACCACCACAAAAATTGGGTACTAAATTAGCAAACAAATGCAAAGCCACAATAAAGTAAAGGAAGGGTATTGTATAGGTTCACTAAAAACATGCCACTAAGAAGCCCTCTCATACAACAAGAACAAATATTTTGTTGTTTCCAACTGTACACCTTTTCATTTCCAAAGTTAGTGAAAGAGCATCATCAGCTTCCCCGAAATGGAACTGCTATTACTTTGGGTATTATTTTGCAGCACTTTTGTGGAAAAAATTACTGGTCAGGTAGCAACCTTGCAGATTGTCTCTGAAGACAGTAAATACTGGATTTAAAAAAAAAAAGTCACATCTCCAGAAAAAGAGAGAACCAAAATCTCAAAGGAGGTTACAAGATTTCTGATTTATTTGCTGGAAAATGGAATCATTTGATCCATCTGGCACGGAAGGACTTGGAGGAAAATACAGCCCTTTCTTGTGGTATTTGGCAGCCTCATGAAAGGCATTAGAGTTTCTCCACAGATTAGAATGGCTTAGAAACTACTGTCCAGACCACTTCCCGAGAATAAGAGTGTATTTAAGTGGTCGAAAGGCTTTTGATTGCAGAAGGGGAAAGGAATGGTCTGCTTTAGGTAGAATTATTAACTGGCCATAGAAAAGGCTAATTTATACCCTCAGCGATATCAATCTTTTTTAGAATAAATGAATCACACTAGTTTTATTTAATCTTCACAAAAAAGGGCCAAGAAAAGAGGGGGGAAAAGGCCATCTATATTAGCATACAACTAAACCATACCTGAGCCAAAGGGTTAAAAATGTGATAAATACTACAACAAACCTAAGTATATTGCCTCTTACACCGATGGGAGAGTGAGGGAGGGTGGGCAGGCCACAATTTTTACTTCTCTAAACACTTAGTTTTGAAAACTTTTGGAAGTTTAACAACATGCAACTGTCACAATTATTAGAAGCTAAGAAGATACTTCTCTGTTCTCAGGAAATCTAAACGAGCAAGTTCATCTTGCATGTAATGTCTTACCAGAAAAAAGAAACACCTTGTTGCAGGTAGCTAAAAGGAATGGCAGACAGAAATATTTTGATAACATTAGAATTTGTCACCCCCGAAGATAAGACATCTTAAGTCAAGACAGTTTTCCTAATGTAGTATAACTGCCTGAAAAAAACCCACCACGCTTAGCAGCTAAGATGCCAAGTGTGAAGAACTGCGGTGCTGAGCCCACGTGCAGCTGAGCACACGCTGCTTCGTGCTGCAAGAGGTAAGACTGCTTCAGTCAGAGGACACGCTAAGCAATGATACAGAGTGAGATATAGATTCCAGATGAGCATACCGTTGGGGTTTACTATGCACTTTACAGAGACATGATTGCCTGCTATTCTACCTCTGATAAAACAAATGCTAAATTTTCTTTTAAGCCTAGCTAAATATTTGCATCTCCTCCTTCCCAAAGGAAGAATTTTTAAGTCCAATTAAAAAAAAAAAAATCCTGTATGAAAAACTGGCTGAATATCATCAAGAAATGCAGTTGTGGTCTTCTCCCTCTTCACCTTCTAAAGGGAGCTTTGGGAGCTGGATGAGGATGCATAGTAATTGTTGCTCAAATCAGATATGATTAAGAAAACAGATGGATGCTTAAATGTAACACTGATTTTGTGCCTAAAAGGAACAGACCAAAGAGAGTTGGAACTACATCTAATTTATTTTTGCTGGCACTGTGGTTTATTTAAAACTATTATGATTCAAGAATAACTGAATCATTCACAAAGTATGCTTTCTATAACCATGTGTAAATATTTGTGCCAAAACTCAAATTTTTAAATGAATTCAAATCTCTGCCTTTCAATTGAAAAGCTTCCTAGATTTAACTGTTGTAACTCTCTGTATATTAAACATTCGGGCAGGAAAAAAGATTTAGCAATAAAGTCAAGCACATTAAGGCAGAGCTTGATAATAATATTTCAACAGACATAAACTGGTTCTGAAAAAATTAAGGAGTCTTAAGAGATTATAACAAAAACTATTTTTGAATTCCCAGAATGCTCCAACTGAACATAATTAAATTGTTTTGGAATTTAAATCAGCACATTTGTTCAAGAAAAAAAATAACATAATAACTAATGTACTTCTCTCCCGTAAGAAAACACAGCCTCAACTGCATATATATATTGCCAGAGCTATAAACTACTGTTCAGCATGTGCTGACTATGTTCCACTGTAAAAAAAAAAAAAAAAAAAAAAAAATCTCCCTTGCAGGTGTGCAGGACCTCCTCTCCAAATGCTGCCTGAAATCAGTAACAGCTAACGTGTTCCCATAAATTAGACTCAAAAGCAAAGTTAAGACACTCATCTTCACTTTTAGGACTTTTGTTTTGGACAAAACCATAGTCCAGGGGCTAATAACTAGTAGCGGTATTGACTGACCTCAGGGAGGTGAATAGTCTAACTAGCAAAGGCAAGCGAACACTTCTATGATTTCTAGAACCTCTGCTCTTTGATAATACTCAATTTTCAGGGTAAGAAATGAGAAAACAGTAACATATACTGCAAAATCAATAGCTGCTAAAATGACATCAAATACTATAAACTACCAATGTGAACTTCATTGCGCGCACATGCACATTCAACCCATCATTACATGAACAAATCTGGCCCAGTGCACAGACATCCAACTGACTCTAGACAGTCAGTCGTATTTATCAGGATAGAGGTTTTTTTGTTTGTTTTGGGTTTTTTTTTCCATCCCTCCCTCAAAAAAGATGAGGATATAGCAAAAGTCCTAGGAGCCCTGCAAGAAGGTGCAGTAAGGAAGGGGTCGGACTAGATGTAATACGGAACAAATCCAATTTTCTAAATTCAAGTTCAGTTACAAAGAAACAGGGAGCCCCTGTATTAGGAAACTGGATTCCATCTCTACTACAGTTCCTAAACATTAATATAATTTACTTGTAACACACAAGGCACAGTTTTAAGAGGCCGCTCTCCCTGTGCTACTAAGTTTCCTTTAGTCTCTCTCAAAACAATTTTCCATCTTTTCCAATGCATGGTTTGCTATAGATTCCTAGCTATGTCACCACATTACATTGCTTAGTCTTTTTTAATTTACAGAACTTCATTCCTACAATTTGCAAGATTCTTTGGGAGACAGACTGCATAAGAAACAAACAAACAAAAAAACCCAAAACGTGTTTTCCAAACAAACTCAAAAAATGGTAGCTTTTCTAACTGTTTAAACAATGCCTGGCCTATATAAATACAGAACACATTCCTAGCAGCAATTGTTTCGACTGCGGTTTCCACCTTCAGTCTGAAAGGTGGCAACAAGAAATCTTTGTAAAAATCTTATGATAGCTATCCGTGTATGAAAACTCATCTGCCTTGAATGCTCAGGGACAGAATGATTTGGATGCTAAGCGAGCAACTTCAAGAATGCAAACGCTGACACACTGTGGACAGATGAAGTACAACAGGACGACACAGCTGTGGTAGCAAGCACTTGTCCTATTGCAGATGATCTGTGCTTTTTCTAAAGAGTTTTGGGAGAATTCATGCCAGAAATGATTGGAATTATATAAGCACGACTGAAAACACACAACTAGTTTTAATGCCAGTGTATACTTTTGAATACAGATCTTATCAAGAACTAGGAATAAAGCTATTCCCTTCAGTTCAATCAATTTCACTGACTTGGTACAGACCAGAGCAAGATTTAACAAGCGAGCATTTATATTCAACAGAAGTTACCTGAGTGAATTCAGAATAATCTTAGTGTAAATCAGATAATTAGATACGCATTCCTAGCTGGAATTAATCAGTGGTGAAGGGGCTGGATTCTAGCATGTCTCTGGTCTCAGTACTTGCAATAACAGATCCGGCTCTGTCCTTACATAGCCTGCAGTCCTACACCTGCTGAGCCAATACAGCACCTTGGTGCCCCCGAAAAGGTAACGTCGCACTTCCCTAGTCTTTGGACTACACAATTCAGCCCTCTGAGCATTCACCAAATGCTTCCATTTGCCTCTCTGACTCGCTAACCCAGCAGAAAAGATGCAGATTTTTTCTTCTTTTTCTTTCCAGAGTAGTCCTGCCATTTTAACAAATGAAATTAAGCTTGCAAAGAGATCTACCAAGTGCCAGGGCTGGTACGGGCAGTCACAATGAGCTCTGGGCCAGGATCGAGGAGGAGAGGCCACAATGAAAACCTTTCCCTTTTTGGATGTACTGAGTTATTAAACTGGCTCATTACATCTCAGAGAAAGCACACACCCATAAATAAAATATAAAAATCAGTCTGAATGTCTTTTCACCGTAAAGGAAAAAAACGTAGACATCGTTTTCAGATCTCAGGATGAGTTCTACTGGGATGCTATAGGGTGAAGTCGTCTTTTTTTTAATTTCTAGATGAAAATCTGGATGCCACTAAATACAACCAAATATCCCCCAACTTTTCTTCCTGGTAGCTTGCTTTCCCACAGAGCAGTCTGACTGGAAGGTCAGGCTTCTCCCTTCTCTGCTCCCCCAAATCTTCAGCATTATGCAAGCAAGATTTTCAAACCATTGTCATCTAATTTTATGCTATGTTTCCAAATCATACCGGTTTTAATTTTTAAAAGCATAGGTATGTTTTATGGCTCTATGACAAACACCTCCATTCTGTTCAAGAACACCTATAAAGTGATAAATGAAAAAGCAAGCACAAAAAAAACTGGCAAAAAAATAAGCTACAAAGAGAAGCTTACAGCTGAGGAACGGAGTTCAGTCATATTATTTTTTCTATTTCCTCACTGTAATCCATCTGGATTTCAATTTATGGAAAAAAAAAAAGGTCAGTTTCTACGACTATAAATTTGACACCTTATACTATATCCCTATTAGCAGGCCAATACCGCATATCCTCCAAGTTAGTAAAAGAAAACAATAAAGCTTACCTGGAACCCATTTAATCTCCATTCCTATATCCTTTTCTTCCTGTTTTTTCTCTTTTTCTTGGATACTTTGCAAAAGTTCTCTGTACTTGGCAATTTGGTCTTCATCATCTTTTTGGCTTTTCCTGGGTTTGTCATCTTCCGTTTCATGAGCTACATCACCACCTAGAAAGAGAGAGTAAACCTCTCACAGCCAGCCTCAAGAAAGTGATCACTTTCCAAGTTAATGATTAGGAAACACACCTAAGGCACATACATTGTTTCTAAAAAACAATCTAAAATATTTTCATCTATTATTCCCCCAAAGGGTAACCAGTTTTAGAATCCCCCTACTTAGATGAAATAAAAATGGTATCTGAGAAGACGAAAGGAAATTTGTCCAGCAAAGCAAATCACTGATCGGACACAGCATCCTTTACTGCATTTAAAAATTATTAGTTTCAGAATCCTTTACAGCAGACTAGTACCTAAATCTCAAAAAATAGTTGTGTAAAGCATTTTGAAAATAGAGTGCTACATTTTAACAAATAAACCCTGCAAGATTCTGTAACAGATAATTATTCAATGCCTTAATATTCAGTGACATGCTGAATTAACAAATGAAGCAAGATGGAAAGAGGTTTTTTTCTTCCTTTTTTTAGAAAAACACAATTACAATGTGACTTACAATAAGCTTTTAAACAAATGTTTCAGAGAGAACAGGCTTTTAAGGCTTTAAAGATGCTGCAGCTCCTTGAACTGTAGAATACTAGGTTTGGGGCAGGCTCCTTTTTTCTTTTTCTCTGGTTTAGCAGTAAAGCTGTGCTTCCTAAGGTACTCAGTTGCATGGACAGCATAACTGGTGCCTAGGAAGGCAGACCACAGTTGCAGGTTAACACCGAGTGACCTCTGGTCTTTGGCGAAAACTGAGGTGTGATGCTGTTGCTCTCTTCCACGTCCCATCACCGCAAGAAGCTGGTTGTTGGCTGGGAGCAGAAATCTTTACTGTTCAGTTAACTGCAGCTGCTTTTCCACTCTCCTCATCAGTAGCTGGAACCTCCTAAGAGGAAAGCATCGGCTCATGCAGCAAGCAAAAGGCATTCGGTTTTAAAGACTGAGAAGAAAAATAAGCCATTCTGTTGTTTTTTCTTCCTGCTATCATGTGAAATGAGAAGAAAAGCTATACTGGATGGGAACTGAAGAAATCCTGAAGCTAAGAAAGGCTCCCTTGAAACTGGATAAGTAAGGGGCTACCGATTTGTATTTATGACTGGTTTTGCTAATTTTGCTAGGAGAAATTTAAGTGGCAATGCATACTGTCATACTTTCTCATTTAGATAAAACATGCATTTCTTTTGTCAAATGTTCAACATCGCCTTCAAAAAACCCTTAAGAGCCTTTTCATTCCGTAAGCAAATAAAGAACACTTGACAACAGCTGCAAGAAAGGAAAATGAGCTGAATATGTTCTCAAAGTTTGTTCAGAGTTCAAACAACCTTGTCACTAGCTTTCAAGTATCACATTGTATTGCACAACACGAGGAACCACTTTCCGATGGATATGAAGGCAGAAATGCTTTCTGCCAACAGCTTGTTCAAAGACTTTTTGAACAAAACACACAAACAAAACAAAAAGTTCTGGTGCATTAACAGCTGCACTGCAAGAGAAATACAATTCAGAGAAAAAAATCTTAACCTGTGAAGGAAGAAAATGCAAAAGCAGATGAAATTTACAGCATAAAATACAAGTATATTCTTCATTTTCTTACAAGGAGTAGTAACAGAAGTGCTAGAAGAACTAAGAAGAAAAAAGTTAAAATCCCAAGGCAGGTCAGGAACATTCCAATACAATAGTTTGCATGGGTTTTGTTTGTTTTTAAATGCTGTAATTCATCAAAAAATAAACAAATGCAGAGGCTCAATATATTAAATTGCTGATTGGCAGCTGTGTCAGCTGAGATCACATTCTTGTAATCAGTCATTTGAAGAGATAGCATTCTTAGTTTAAGATTATTATCTTGCAATGGCTGAGTAGATGATTCCTTTGTTTGTTTGTTTGTTTGTTTAACTCAGCCTTACAAACTAAAGAAAGCAGAAAAATTATAGCAGACATAACATTTGACAAGAGGTCTTCTGCAAAGCTGAGTTTCTTTCAAAGATGGAAAGATAAAATTCCCCCGCATGATGTAACGGCACACCAGAAAATTCAGCTGCTGACCTGGATGCTGATGGCCATACCATAAAAATACACTAAATGTCTCAATTCTATCCAGGGTAGTTACTCAAATTCAGAGAGATGCAAAAACCCCCTACAATGCATGTAGACCCGCAGAACGAAAAATAAAAAGCTCTACACTCCAACATTCAAGAAGCAAGTCTGAGGTAGAGGTTACTGCAGCGTACTACAGCATGATATGAAAAATTAAATGCGTTCACCTCAGTCTTGAGCCAGAAAATAGTGCCGAACAAAGAAAAACTTTGAGTTTTAACCCCGCTTTCCCACATTCTCAGCACACTCTGAACAAGAAGTTGTGCAAATCCCATTAATTCATCCAAATGATAATAAAAAAGGAAAAATTTAGAATTCAAGGTGATCAAAATAAGCTTCTTCAAAGCATATCACAGCAGACATTTTTTTGTAAAATATTTTTCAGGAAGAAGACAGACACTGGAAGAAGAGAATGTGAACAGGTAACTATAAATTAATGGTAAGCATTACATTCTGGCTGTTTTAGTTTTGGTATTTTTTTCCGGTCAGGGCAGTCTAACCACTTGAATGGTGTGCACCGGATGCAGTTTTTAAAACTCAGTTTGCAAACCAGGCAACTGTGGCTGCTGCAGCCTTTCGGCAGCTGGCTGCACATGAGAGGTGCCCGGGCATTCCTAGAGCCACGCTTCTGAAACAGCCAGAGGTAAGCCGAGATGAACACGCCTGCAATCAGAGCTGCTGCTCTCTAATAATTTCTGAGTAGAGACACGCTGGCCTGCGAAAGCACAGACAGATGTGTTCTTCAATTCTAAGTTACTGGACACCTCCAACAGCTTGCATGAACTTCTTAGAAGGAAAGCTGAGATGACCCTTGCTCCTGGCCTTCCAAGCACTTTTTTAATTTTTTTTTTAAATTAAAAACCAAACCCAATACAAAAGCTCATGCAAACATGCTTTGGAAAAGTATCCAACACCTGCATCAGTTACATGAAGCTTCTGATGCTTCATAGAAAGAAAATAACCAGGTTGTGGTATTTCTGTTCTGACCCATGAAACTCCACCCAGGCTTGGCTAAATCATAAACTGCTAACTCCTCTTGCTAGCTTGTTTCCTTCACAAATATTTTAGCAATATGCCAAAACTAACCCAACAGAAATATTCTAAAAAGTCAGATCTTGTTACTGTCGAAGCAGCAGTAATGCCTGAGAGTGTCCAACGCAGCTATACAGGAATCAGGGAGAGAAGCTAACCCAAACAATATCCTTTTCAATGCATTTTATAAACACCCGCTGGATTCAGGGACAGTATTAAATAATTGCATGTTCTACATCTGTCACATTCCACTTCTTAGCCTTCCGTAATAGTTCTAGCAAATATAAAAACATATGAATACTGCTCATTCTTAAGACAGCAAGGAGGACTGTACTGTGATGTGATAAAATGTTAAAGATGCATTTAAATTTATATATGTAGTCAGAGTTATTGTGCCAAATAGATTTCAAAATGGTAAAAAGATTTAATAAATGATCTGATTTTATTTAACATTAATCACTAAAAATAAGATCAGCAGCATTATTAAAAAAAAGTAAAATTCCACCCAGCAACTCCTTCCCAACAACTACATTTTCTTTCTCTACACGTGTGCACCTCCAGCATTGGCGCAGCAGCACAAAACGAAATATCTCCTGGCTTTCTAAACTCTTGTATTGGAAGCCCCATACCACAAGAGACTGTGCTCCCTGCTCAAACTCCTACTGTGGCGAACAGGGCTCTACACAGAGCTCCCGACGGCCTGTTGGTGCTCAAGAAGTGTTTGGACAACTCTTAGATATATGGTTTAAGTTTTAGGTTGCCCTCTGTGGAGTCAGGACTCGGACTCAATGATCATTGTGGGTCCCTTCCAACTCAGGATATTCTACGATTATACCATCAGGAACAGCTAATTAAAAATACACCAATAAAAGTATTTTGTCATAAAGTCTATTCAGGTATTCTGTGTGGCTGTGCAGAACAGCAGAAAAGATGTTATCTCTTGCAAAGGTAAAAAAACCAGAACAAAAGCTTAGGCATAAAAACCATAATGCTTGATTTGAAGCTTCATGTAAAATGCCATACACTAAGTTACTGGTGCTCATGGTCAAAATAGCAATTACGGGCTGGATTTGATGCACGCTTCCTAACTGGAACAAATGCATCCAAGTAACAGCAAATTCAGAAGCAATGTAAAGGAGATACTTTGTGCTATGAACCACAACATACCAGGTCACTAAAATACTTGACATTACAAAACTGTTGTATAATAGTAATACTAACATTCATGACAACATATTTTAAGCTGAAAAGTTCCATAAAACCCAGATTAGAACAGGCCAACAAAAACCTGTTTATAAATAAAACATTTTAATAAGTTAAAAAAAAAAAAAGAATAAAAGTCCAGGACATTTTTTTCCTTCTTATCACACTCCTACATTTCCATTCAAGCAGCTGACATCGATTTTTCCCATTTGTGCATAGTGCCACGTAATTCTGCTGGATGGAATCCTGTCAAATGGAATCCTGTTTTCTATCACATAACTGAATGGATAAAAGGTCAGGAACATGTTAAAGACATGGCAACATAATTCCTCTATTAATAACTTACTTTTCAAACCATCGTTACAATCTAGAGATTTCCAGGTTTAAAATTTATTAGTGTGATAAGATTACTTAAGGTCAATTTCTCTTCCTTCCCAACAACAGAAGTTTACTGTTTAAATTTTTTGAAGTGTTGCTCACTTCTAGATGTTCGCTTTCGTCACCACCCTGTTACAGATGCTATTCTTCAACATAGCAGTAGTCTTGTACATAGTGAGATGGAAATGCTTTCCTCTGCATCTACTGCTCCCATTTAGATACTTTACTAAGCATTACTAGAGAAACTAAAGCTCACAGAGGTGCGGTTTTTAAGTAAGATGAGAAACAAATGGACATTAACCCTGCCAAGATATTGCCAAGCTGAGTTTGCTGCCGGAAGATTTCCCAACTCTATAACCAGAAAAATCTGTAATGTTCTTTTGCACGCTCCAAACGCGTCTCTGATTGCAACAATCTGCTTTAATGCAGTATAAATCAATTTTAAGATCTGTTTGAAAGACCTGACTAAGGCTTAATGACATTTTCTTTGCCTTGTAATTTAGGCTATCTATGTATTATTAATTAAGAGCAGACTGAATTGTAGAGTGAAAACAAGCAAAGTAATTCAGGAATTTACATGTTGGTCCACCATACACGGAAGATTTACATACCTTACGAAGTTAGATGACACTCTCTTTATATTCTTAAGTAGTTACGTGAAACAAAAAGCATTTGAAAGTTGTTACTACTACACTCTAAAGCTCTCTTAAATATGTTCTGCTGCTTACCTCTCCCCTCACTATATAAGACCTATAGCTTAGGAGTACCCCAAGGCCCATAGCATAGCTTTCCTCCACTGCCTTTCACACTCCCCTGGTTACCCAAGAAGAGCTACTGCTGGAGTGAAGAAGCTCTGTGCAATCTACATCTCCCTCAGGACCTTCTAAGGTCTGGAGCACGTTCAACACCTTGCCTAAGCTGTTCCAACAAGCAGAGTCTTAGGGCAGCTTCTTCAGTATCTCCTTGCCCTGCAGAGACTTTAGTGTGTGTACAGAGCACCATGAAGAGGCCAAAACACTATCATAACCTTGAAATAGATTTCCACAGTGAGCATGGTACCTAATTCGTTTAGTCATTAACCAGTTCACATTTCAAACTAGGACTTTTCCACTGAAAAGGCAGCACCTCCGGTTCTATTGAAAATACTTTTCTCTCAGAAATGAAGAAATGAAAGTAGGTATTGCCAAACTTGACAAAAAAATGTTAAGGTACCCTGAAAGAAACAGAAAGAGAGGGGTAGGAAGGAAAAAAAAAAAGGGGGGAAAGAAAATTATTTTACACTCAGAGGTGAGGTGCAAGCTCCTATTCAGGAAGCAGCTATTCAGGGGCTCAAACATGAGGATAACTCCTAATCACCTACCATTTGGTATTTGCATCAGTGTTACTCAGACTCCACAGAAAGGCAGCAGATCTTCATTCAGCACTGAATGAACAGAATAGCTACCACATTCTCCACATAAATCATTCAAATGCATGATGAATAGCAGCTTTTCTTTAACAGATTTATCATATTGGCAATAAAGAAAATATGCCATGATTTAGATCACCTGTGATCTTGCTAGTTGAAATGACCCAAATTATAATCATTCTACTTGGCTTAATCAAACATTAATTACACCAGGTAAAGAGATTTTGCAGTACAGAAATGAAAACCAGAAAGGTGTTTTAGAGCTAGGGTGATAATACTTAAGTCAAACTCTCAGTAACGAATCTTCTAAGTAAGCTGTAACTCCAAATTCAGCTAACGTACTTTGTCACGAAAAAGAATGTAGTAATTTTGGGGTCATACTAGTGATGTTATTTATTCGGAGAATCAGAATCAAGTTTGCATAATGAATCTCAACTGTGGCTTTAGAGATACCATTTTGAAAATTTGTACATGTGTTTTCTTATCATGTATAAAGAACACTAGAAAAGTGTATTTAACTCAAGCAAACAAAAAAATAAAGAAAAAAAGGAATGTCAAGTTCCAGTAAATGTAAAGAACTCTACAGCTTCCATGTTAACATGCCTAACTTATGAATCTTTTCCAAAAAAATTTTAGCATCTGTCAATCCGTCAACATTCTGTCATCAATCCATTTATTTCCTAATTGAAAAGAGCGAACAAAAAAATACCCATGTGGTCACCACCAATCTCCCTCCACCTTTTACTTACAAAAAAAGTAAGTATATGCCACTTTTGGCGATGTTTAGCTCGGGGGGAAAGGTAGGTTATATTCATAGTAGAACCTGACCACAGCTTTTATACAACAAGCATAATATTGTCCCTGTAAAAGACGACATTCAAAGCATTTTCTAAAGATATGGAATTTACATATTTAAATAACTTGTGTTCAAAACACTGCAGCTAATGGCTTTGCAGACATTTATTAATGTAAGTACCTTGCTGCTCTTCTTCCTCTTCTTCACTAGATGAAGCCAAATAAGCTTGAAAATCCATGTCAAGAAGTTCCTCTTTTTTAAAAGTTCTGCTAAGTGACATTACTCGTTCATGATCCGTCTCATCCCATGTGATATCTACCTTAAAAATAAGAATGACACTTGTAGAAGTTGAAACACTAAAACTAAACATTGTAACTCTGTCTTTTTAGGGAAAATTATTTGATACCTTCCATTTAAGAAGCAATGTAAACCTGTTACTAATGTTCTCTACAACAGTTAGCTATAATAACCATTTACTGAAATAAATTTAATTACAACTTTTTGGAATTTGTTCTACGACGAGTTCCAAAGAGTTTTAACTACATGAAAGAATGAAGAAATCTCCTCATGCAGTGAAGGGTTCTGTAACAGCAGGTCACACAATACGAAATCTCTGCAAGCCGAATTTCCTTTGCATCAGCAGATACTGGTGTTGAAGCAGCCACCAACTCCTTTCTTCTTCGAGCAGCAACTCATTCCTGGAACCATGGATGGATTGCATGGGGACAATGAAAACGTTTGTGCAACTGCACCCTCAACCAGAAGGTGAAGCAGATCTGACTGAAAAATGATCCCGCAGAAGTTATTTATTTCTTAACTAATCACTTCTTCAATCCGGTTCGCTTCATGGCCAGATGGAAGTTTTGGCTGCCACGTAAGACAGAGCAGGAATGAATAGCTACAAGGAGGGGAAGCAACTGTTTAAGCCTGGCACTACCGCGACAAAAGCTCTTGTTGAGCTACACACAAATACCCATTTTAAGCAAATTAGAAGATTTAACTGTGAATAGCAAAGTAATTCCACATGCAACTTGTAATCGAGGTATAATGAGGTCAAAATGTAGTATTTAATTTGTAACAAAGAAGCCGAATCTCTTTTAAAATCCAAAACTCGAGCTTATTTATGGGGTGGCAACTTGTGGCTCCGTAACATGCTTACATCTTAATATGTTTGATGTCTTTATTTCGAAATGGTGAAGATAATCAGGAATCTTTTCCTCACTACTTATATAAGCTGACAATAAAACTAAACAAATTAGAAAAACATTACAAAACATTGTAAAGATACCTTTGATGTTCCCATAGCAGCAGATGTGAAGTACTTTGGCTTATATACAGCTACATTCACTTCTGAGGCTACATCTTTTGGCTTATCGTCAAATGTAACGTTATCTGGAATAAATCTTGAAGGCAAATAAAACATGTTATTATTCAAATACACTGGGAAACTGCATAGTATAAACAGTCTAAGCTTTTCATGAGTATGGTACATCAGCACAAAAGAATCTGCTAAAATACGAAGTTGGTAAGCCTGAAAAGACAACAAAAGAAAGGGACAAGTACTCCACACGTGTAAGATCAACCATCTGGCTTCTGCACAGCTATTCCATAGGTTTTCGATGTATAACACCACCATGTTGGGGAAGTAAACTAAACAACTTTCAGTCTGGTATCAGCAGGGTCACTGGGTGGGTCACAAAACCCGCCTGGGTTTTAGGGTGTTTTTGTTTGTTTTAAGAATCATCTTTTCAGAAAGCTTAATATTAAAAATTCAAAAGAAAAAAGTGAATAAAATAGAATTTGGAAACAGATAAAAAAAAATTGAAAACATTTCAGGAAGGCCTGGTACATCTTTAACATTACAATTAGTGGGGAAAAACAATGTTAAAAAGACTGAAGTCGTGTAACAACAAAAGTTGTTAGCTAAACCAACCCTTTGTACACTACAGGAGAAATTACTTGGGCTTTTTTTTTTTTTTAAATCATTGCAAATGTAATCTGATGAATGCTATTCAACATGAAAATTTAATAAAGTAGAAGATTAGGAAAAGCACTGGAGAATTTTAAACAGCTGCGTCTGTTGTAAAACATTATCTTTCTATGTTTAAAAGCATGAAAAGTTACATGTTCATTTGGTAGTGATCATCTCCGAAATGGTTCAAAGCAAATGAACTAAGTTCCTCTAGAAAATGACTTAAAGCAAAAAAATTCTCTCTCACTGACTTCCAAGAGTGCCCATAACACAGGCCCCAGCAGACAAAGCCAGCTTCTGTCAAAACTTATTATGAATTAGTAACTTCTCTTCTGCTCATGCTAGAAGGATTTTATGTAACAAAAAGAAATACTAACAATAAAGCACAACTATAATTTAAAATTCTTTCTCTCCCAAACGTGACTGTTGAAATATTAGAGCTTCCAGCTCATTCATAGGGGCTAGCATAGTAATCTATTGCAGCTTCACGACAACAGCAGCAATATTCGTGCGCTGTGGTAATCAATCCTGAAAAAGAGCCAGTTCTGGACCCTTGGGGAAAGAAAAGGAGAAAAAAAAAAAAAAAAAAGCAGCAGTATGTTGTTTCGTTTTCTAAATCCTACAACTTTATTTAATTGTACCAAAAGGTTGAAGATGCAACCAGAACATTTTACCTGACTTCTCTGAGACTAATCCCTCTATGCAGAGATCCTCTCAAACTTTCCATATTCCAGTAAAAATGCTCAAAAAGAAGAAAAAAGAATCAAAGGGAAACCTAACAACTCACTAGATCCCTAATTTATTTTCATATCTCATTTTGGTTACAGAATAAAGACAATATAGTTTGCTCCAAATGATTTTAAATGGGTTTTAATTCTCCTTCCCCTCCCCGGCCCAAGATGTAAAAAAGTCACCACTGGAGTTACCTCAGGTCTATAAAAGAACAGCTACTTTCAAATTCCAGTCCATCGCATTCCTCATAAATTTTATTGGCTGTTTCAGGAGAATCACATTCTACAACTGCATAGAAGTATTTCAGTCGCTTAAATTGATACTCCCGCAGTTTCTCCCTATAAAGCCTGCGAAATGGAAAACGGCACAATCACGTGAGCTGGCTTTAACAACTTTTCATTTGCAAAATATTTTAATTCAACTCATTACAAATATGCACCGTTCAAACACTATCCTAATCTTATAATAAGATTAGACGTTAAACAGCATGAAGTTCCACCAGTATCTATTCAATTTTACTAAAGTAAAAAGACTCATTCACACAGTTTTATTAAGCGCACACTTTCTGTATCTGACTCCGCTTCCCACGGGCACTGTAAGGTTAGAGTCCCTGTGCAGGGCACAGGGTAGCATCTCTGTATGCCTCTGTGCAGGCCACAGAAAATAGCATTTAATTGTTCCTATCAAGTTGTTTGCAATGATCCTGGCTCTTAACAAGGTTGCTGAAAAGGATGTTCACACATAAGTAAGGGTACAGGTTAAGAACATAAGAGAAGCTGTACAGACAGGATTGCAGATCCTCCTGCTAGAGAGAGGCAGTGTAGGAGAGATAAGTAAGAAAGCGGTATGGGTGAGGACAGGAATCAGGATACCAACTTGGGTAGCACAGGTGGTAGTGGTGTCATAGAAGATGGCAGCAAGAGAAAAAGAAAAGCAGAAAAGAGATTGAGAAGTGGATGAATTGGTGGAAGGATGCAGGAGAGAGATCACGGGGCTGAGGTCCTGTCCCACGGATTTGAAGGGTACGTGCACACCTAGCACAGAGATATCTCTGGGACACCTGGATTTCTGTTTGTTGTATTCCAGACGCTCTACAGCCCACCGAGCAGTAAATCTAACGCCTCAGGATGATGCACACAGTGAAACTGACTTCAGAATGCACCATAAGTTCATCATACACTTCCCTCACGCACTAGACACTTTCTTTAAAGTGATCTGTACTTATTTTAGAAGCATCCAGATTTTCCAAATACAGGGCAGTCCAGTGGGATGTACTATACAGAAGTGGCCCCAGTCAGGCTGCCAAACATTTGGAAGTTCTGGAAAAAAATATAAAAACAAAACCTCTCAAGTTCCATACAGACAAGACTTTCAAGCAAAACAAAAGGAAAAAAAAACCTAAAGACATGCCTGAAGAAGCCTGGACAACGGTAGGCCTGATGAGCTCAGCCTAGTAAGCCAGGGCTGCTGCTGGTGGCATTCAAGAAATCTCAATCTGGGAATTCTTGACCTAAGTTAAGGTCCCTGTTGATTACGCAGATAAAAATTTTGACAGTAAGCAACAAAGGGAGTTTACCGTGCGAATGGCAATTTGAAGAGGAGAAATGCTACGTTAAGCTCTCCACACATTTGTTCCATTTATTATTCCAATGAGCTACATCATAAACATTTTGAACTCACTTATCAACAAGCAAATCTCCTCAAGTTTCATCATAATGCATTTATTCAATGCATTGACAATGAACCAGGGCCAGCTGTACAACATCCCTTGAAAAAGCTATAGAATTAAGGCGTCCACAGGAGACTTCCACATGTGAACCTTTAGAAACAGGAGCCGATCGGGATTTTCACTGAGAATTAAGCATATTATAGCTCTCATTTGAAGATAAAGTTAATACCCGTCATTCTCTGTAGTATTCTCTGGCAGATCGAATAGTTCCACAGGTCCTTTTTGTTCTTCCTCTTTCAATCTCTCTTTTCCAAACTCCGAAGGATAAATCTACAAATACAACAACACAAAAGTAAATTTTTAACTGGAGTGGCATAACGTACACCAACTAAGAAAAAATATCTCACCAAGCCTTTTAGACTTTATGGTTTTTATCTAGAATCAGTAAAGGGATCAATTCCATAAACTTTAATACCCTCTTAATTTTAATTTACAGAAAATACATTAGAATAAACAAACTGCCTGTTAGGAATGAGAATATTCTGAGACAGACGAAGAACAACAGGAACCCTGACTTTGTTCATTTCACTGCGGCCCTTTTCAGAAAAGGGTATTTGACTAACATTTCTCAGAAAGCTGGAGGCAGACACTAAAAATGGAAAAAAAATATAACTTAACTGATCAGAATTCAACCAGTATACTAATAACTCAAAAGTGGTGAAAACGCAAGAAGTGTTGTGCAATGGTGAAAGAGGTTGGAAGGCATTTAGAAATAGCCAGATTTAAGGTTGGGTTATCTACCATAAAGACTACTGAAAATTAAACTAGCTAAGGAAATGTAGTCTCCCCCTACTAGACTTTGAGAACTTCACTATGAGTCTCAGAAAAACCTGCTCTTAGAGCCAACCTCATAAACACGAGAAGTTAACAACCTCGGGACCTAACTCTACCAAATACATGCCCGTTGCTGAAAAGCCGCATGTTTATTTCTAACACAGCAAGTTAAATTGCAACACAGTTTCTCCTTTATTAGGTTAATATCTCTTTTGGTTCTCCACAGAACTGGCTTTGTTCTTAAATTGTAGTCCTTTTTTTTTTTTTTTTCCCCAGTAAAAGCCAGTGTCCTTTTAGAAAGCAGGTCTTACCTTAACAGAAAATACTGCTCCTCCTTTGGGCATGAAAGAACTAAATAGAGCCAGCAAATCCTTAGCCTTCAACCTATCCCAATCCATATTACAAACTGCCAATCTGCTTGTAACCTAAAGAGAGGAAAAAAAAAAAAAAGGACATAAAAGTTCATAGGTTTAATTCCTGACTGCTACGGAGAATACACAATTCTCTAGCAGCTCTCCTTGGTAAAAATCAAAGTCAGCAACAAACTCTACCGAAAAAAATAAAAGAAGCCTTTTCCTCAAGACTTTGTATCACTTAAACTAGCAAAGGTCAGAAGCAGCAATCACAAGAGCAGGTAAAAAGGATATAAATGGTGAAGCACCACAGAATGGACTGCACCAATCACAGATTTAGGACTGCAGTTACAACATCAGCACTTAGGATTTTGTTATCATCATACGGTTAGTCACAATAGCAACTAGTATCACAGTATTGTAACAGCACTAGAGTACTGTGATTTCTTATACACTAATTGTGCTCAGTTTTAAAGTCCTACTTCACTGTCTAATCATTTTTTAATTTCTTAAAGTGTGATTTAAAAAATTAAACTAAAAAAAGTGAAAAAAATCAGCAGTGAACAAAAGCAGTACTATTTAAATTCTGGAATTTCTGAGAAGTTCCACTCTGTTCTTTCACTTACAGATAGCTTATCTGTCTATAGGTAAGCCTCTACTTAGAGGGGAAGGGAGACACCAGTGAAAGCTGCAGGTCTCTCATTCTCAGCCAATTTCATAATCACGTGCATTCTGTAACTAAAAGGCTGAAAAACCTTAACAAAAATACTTCCAAAAAACATTTCATAGATGAAGGCCTATAACGAACTCATAACAGCGTACACTTCTGAGTTTGTCACGTAGCAACTTTTCACATGCAGAAGTATTGTTACCTCATCTCCACGAGGAGCATCTTTGTCTAGCTCGCGCCATGAATGCTCTATCTCTGGCTCCTTTGGAAATATTTCATTTAAATCCTCGTCATCGTCTGAGCTCGTTTCAATGTTCCCTATGCCTCTAGCTAGATCAGGCCCACCATCACTTTCTTCGTCATCTTCTGAGTCACTGTCGTCTTCGCTTGTGTCCCCATCGTCTTCTGGCTTCTCATCCTCGCCTGTTTCCCCGTCATCTTCTGGCTCCTCTTCTTCCGATTCTGCACACTCAGAATCATCATCTGCAGAAATTTCTTCCTCTGATTGGCTTTTACTGATGTCACGTTGATCACAGGTGTCTGTGCATACAGTCAGTGAAAGATAAACATCAGGTATCTATTTTTATGCTGTAATTACGTCTGATCCTTTACAAAGAGGAAAAAACGTCAGACTTACAGAACTCCAGAAATGCATAACGATGCAAGAACAAATTACGTCAGGGAAGTTCAAACAACATAAATTACCAGTATCGGCTCTTCAGCTTGTCTCATCTATTACTCTTTAGGCCCACAACCATATTATCGATCTCAAACTCTGAGAAAATATTATTCTGTTATTCTATTTATATTATAGAATCAACAGGAAGAAATTAGATTTCAATAACGTAGCCTATGTGCATGCACAAGCAATATAAAGAATGTTTTTCTTCCAGTCACCTATTCTCTCTAACACCCTCTTATATTAATGGCTTGGTGCTGCCATCCTTACGCTTTCAGTCAATAAGTGTTGATATGTTGAAGCCTTCATGGTATCAGACCTTATATTTGATATTCAGTTTGATAAATAATGTATACGCTACTATACATTTTAGTTTTCTAACCACCCTAAACAACAATTTCAGCTCCAACAATTAAAAGGATATGGCTGTTCTCAATCTTACTGAAGAATCAGCACTGATTCTATAAAGAGCTGACCAACTCCGATTCTTCAGCAACACTGAATCCGAGTCAGTCAGCTATTTTATGACTGAGCTTGTGAAAGATCTTCCATGGATAAAACAAAAGCAACAACATCCAAGTAAATGTAGCCAAATTCTACTTGTTATTTGAATAACTCACCTGATCCTTTTCTTTTTCCTACTAGGGAATGGTCCGTCCTGGGAGCTTTAACTGATTTAGTAGCAGCTGGTTGTGAAGACTTTTGCTTGGTTTGAATTAAAATTGATCTTCCTCCTGATGCATCCCTTTGCTTGCTTTCCCCTTTGTGTAAAAGGCCCTTGTTTCCCTGAGAGCGATCAATTTCTGTTGCAGTTTTCTTAGAGTCCTCTTTCAAGTTGAATTTAGATGCAATTTTTTGTCCTTCATTTTCAAGGTCATCTAGTTTTGTCACCGCTTCACACGTTTGGTCCGCCCCTTGTCTCTTTATTTTGCTCTCCTCCCTAGGGAGACCATCAGCAAGTAGTTTTGCAGAATCTGCTTCTCCTTTAGGTTTAGCTTTTTTTTTCTTTTTTTTCTTTTCAGTACGTTCTTTACTATCATTTTCTGAAAGATCGGAGTCAGACTCTGACAGGGCATAAAATTTCCTGAGGTCCTCTGTAGAAGTATAGCTAACAGGGCGTCCTCTTTTATCCACTGTATATTTCAGCTTAAACTTCTTGTCATGAAACATAGCTCGGAATCGTTTGTCAATCTTGATTTTACGTTCTTTTTCGGGCATCTCCCAAAATCTGGGATCCCTAGCAACGCAGCTAAACCGCCCATCGCTCAGTATCTCCTCTTGGGATGACATTTTTGATGCTGCGGAAGACTTGGACATCTACAATATGAAAAAAAAAAACAAACACAAACGCCTGTGATTAAAAAAAAATTATTAACATAGATCTAGATATTAATTGAAAAAATTTGAAGAATTAAGGAAAGGTAAATTTCTAACGTGTACCTAAAAAGTTCTTTCCAAAAGCGCACACGGCAATTTAAATGAGTCACAAATAATCCTGTAACTACTACAGCCTTGCCCACACATCCGAGCTTCCTCTGATAGCGGATATGCAGCTATAAAGACCATACCGGCTGCAGATACAGCCTTAAATGATCCCCTGCCAATCCCCAACTCGACCTCTAACAGTTCCACTGCCAGCCAGACCTCAGACTTGTACTTCCCACAGGACTAAGGTATTCCACATTTTAAAGCGCCAGTTAGGAAGGAAGTCAGCAAGAGCACGAGTATCTTGGCGAGCTCAGCCCAGTGCCACCAGCAGCTCCGGCGCAGGCAGAGGCGCAGCGCGGCCCAGCAGCAGCGCGGCAGCACCAAGGCCTTACCGCTGCGGCACCCCGCTCCCTCCCCGACCCAGGGAGGAGGAGGCCCGGCAGCGAGGAGCCCCGCTCGCCCCGCCCGCGGCCCACCGACCGTTAACGGCCGCCGCCTTCTCCTCACCGCCCGGCTGCACTCCCTCACGCGGAGCCCCCCCACACGCCGAGGCGGGCACTTCCGGCGGCCCTACGGCGGCCGCGGCAGGACAAACCGCTCCCAGCCAATCACGCGGCGCGACCGGCGGAAGGCAGGCGGCGGGCGGCAGCGCGCATGCGCGGAGCGGGGTGCGCGCAAGCGGGGCCCCTCCGCCGTTGTTTTTTCCCGCCATGGGCGCTGCGGCCGTTGGGGTGCGGGCCCTGAGGGGGTCCGGTCGCCTCGTCCTGCGGGCGGGCTGGGGCGGCGGCTGTCGCCGATTCTGGACGCTGTCAGGAGGAGCCGCCGCCGCCGCTTCTCCCCCCACCGGTGCTTCCTCAGGTTCGGGCGCCCTGAGCCCCTTCGACCGGCGGCTGAAGCGGAAGCAGAAGAACTGGGCGGCGCTGCAGGCCGAGCCCGCCAAGTGCGACTACCTGCGGGAGGAGGTGGGGGCGGCGGCGGCCCGCGGCCCGGGGCGGCCCCCTCGGCAAGGTGGGGGAGGCCTCAGCGAGGCGCGGAGAGCGGGGGGGAACTGCCGGGGGCGTGGGCGCTGCCCCGCGCCCCTGACCGGCGGGCTTTCCCCCTAGGTCGGCGGCAGGGTAGCGGACAGGGTGTTTGATATCCTCAGGTAAGCCTCGCCGCGGGGGGAAGCGGGGCACGGCTCCCTGTCCCGCGCAGTCCCCTGCAGCTGCAGGGTCGCGGTCAGGGGACGGGACCCTGGGGAGGAAGGGCGGGCTTGCGAGCGCCTTGCGCTGCGCTCTCTCGTCAGGAGGGCGCTCGATGTGTTTAGTTCGAAAAGATGTTTGGAAACGAGCGGACAAAACTTAATATAGGCTAAAACTTAAAATAGCTTAAGTCTTGCTTACATTTTATGTTGCTAAACTTATTCTTTAGGACATTTCCTCTTGCTTTGGATCTTGGCTCTGGAAGAGGTTACATAGCTCAACATTTAACCAAGGTACTGTCCCTTCATACGTCAAAGTGTTTAAAATAAGTACATATCTATCCCTCCCTTTTCAAATAGGGCTCTATTGTAACGTAAAACAATCATCTGAATCTTGATGAGGTAACTCCTTTTTTTTTTCTCTCTCATATCCGTAGCTACAGTCTGAAGGTGTGTGTTGTGCAGGCTGTTGCTCTATATTTGTTGTCACCGAAGACTAGACAGACAGTAGCACAAGGGAAGCTATCTGTTGTATTCCAGTTAACCTTCAGTCTTGAGTAGGGAGATGCATTTTTTTCGATCAGTCTTTGTTGGACGCACTTAGTTGTTAAAGAGAAGTATCATTATGGAGACTTCTAAATGGTGAACAGTTTACCACTCGTGAACTGTGCTGTACTGCTTCATGGGCTGTTAATCTGTCCTTTATATCTGACTGAACCTGTACCTAAAAACACAAAATGTGCTTTCTGTTATTACTTTTACCTCAGCTATTCTGCCTGGGAGCAATTACTAAGTATTATGTTGGGGGGGCGGGAATGCTTTCTGCTTTACGTAAAGTTTTATCAAGTGTTAAAAAGATTGCTTCTGACTTGTTATAAATATGTGTAAGCGTTCCAAAAAATGACTAACATCAGCTTGTAAAGCAACTTAAGTATTTGATAGACTTTTTAAATTTATTTCAGGAAACCATTGAAAAACTTATTCAAGTTGATATTGCAGAGAATGCTTTAGTAAGTAGCTTTCTGAATGCTAATGTGCTTCAATTCCATAATACGGGAAAGCAAAAGAAGTGAGTTTCTGATGTTGTTTTTCTTCTAACCCAACGTTAGAAAAATGCTGTAGAATCTGAAATCCCTACGGTCAGTGTTGTAGCTGATGAGGAATTCCTTCCTTTCAAAGAAGATACATTTGATCTTGTTGTTAGCAGCTTAAGGTATGCGTTAATCACTTATTTACATTTTATTTTTTGGTTAAAGATGTTAAATAGTGTTCTTTTCAGAGTAACTTTAAGAAAAATAAAGATTAATAGTCCATTAAACAGCAATAATAAATGTACTTGCATAGTTAATGAGAGTATGCATTAGGAAAAACTGCTGTGCTGGTGATTCTTACTGTTTGGTTTGTTTGTTTTTCCTTCAAAACAAATGTGCCTTCTAAGTTTCCTGCATTTTGTGAAACTAGTCTCCAGGACTTGCATCTTCTCAACTTAAAAAACGAAAACCAACCAAACAAAAAAACTATTTGTATGAACTTTCGCTTTTATTTAGTGTCACTTTTAAGCAGGCATTTCAGAACTTTTGCAGCTTGAGAAACTAGTTTGTTGCTTTGGCTTCTGAAACAGACTTAGATAATGTAACAATTATTTCCACTCCCTAAATTGTATTTAATATGCGATTATAAAATGTACGCTTCTGTTATTTCAGTTTACATTGGGTGAATGACCTTCCTAAAGCTTTTAGAGAGGTAAGAAACCATTTTTTAATGCTAAAAATTAACACTTGCCATTGCTTGCATTCAGAGCACTCTGTATTCCCAGGTCGTCCTCAAATAAGAGAGACAGAAATAGCTCATGTTGCACACAAGTATTTTTTGTAGTATTTTTGGCAGTTTGGGGAGCATCAGTTGATGTTTCTACTAATTTACTGTCTCAAATCAATTTGGAATAAATAACTGTGAAACTACATGTTTGTATAACACTTTATAGTCTCAACAGCTGGGATCACGGTAACTAATGCAAACTGAGGCAATGCTATTGGTTTTATTGTGTGTTAGCTCTTACTACTTGTAGTACAAGAGTTTTCTAAATCTGACTTCTCCAGAACTGGTTTATGGAACTTGTATTATTTTTATGTCTCAGCTATTTATTGTGAAATACAACTTTAGTCAGTTAAAGGCTATTTGGTTTTTAAATGAAGCAAATACTTGTTAAGGATAGAAAACTGAAACTGTTACTGAAAAAATGTGATTATTTTTTTTTTTTTAATTATTTCAGCTCCTTCCTGCAGGTGAAAACTTTTTTCAAATCGGCTAAGTTGGGAGCAAAAGCAATGAATATTTTAACCAGTTTGCTGTTTTTTCATTTATTTCAAATTGGTCAATCATTACAGTGCTATTCTGTCACCTGTTGGTATGAATAGGAGTACCCTGCTATTATGGAAAGAATAAAAATACAAATCGCAATGTCTTCAGTA
Organism: Platalea leucorodia; assembly: GCF_965183815.1. NCBI lineage: Eukaryota > Metazoa > Chordata > Aves > Pelecaniformes > Threskiornithidae > Platalea > Platalea leucorodia. The sequence goes on from NC_138825.1 coordinate 7,712,030, forward strand.
CTTTTTTTCTTTAAAAAAAATAGAAAGCTTGGAAAGAAATATATCATTTTCTCTGGAATTTAAGTGTTCTCTGGAGCGTAAAATATTTTTACCTCCACAGTAAAAATAGCTGACACATTATCCCACAAAGGGGAGGGAATTGGGGTTCTTGGCCAACTTTCATTGTGAATGCTCATTTCCTACTCTGGGACCACTGGCTTTAACTAATGGAAACTGCCTTCAACTGTTTAAATTTCTTACCTGTCAGTTGAAGGCTTCTTTATTAGCATAGAAAAGGTAGCTTGAGTAATACGTAATTAAAACCAGTTTAAAAGATTTTTGTTTCAAATCAGTAAGGTAAGCTGTTTGCAGCTTTTGCTGTCTCGTTAGCCTGATTATGTAATATGGCTCTTTTGGATATCTAAACCAGGGATCATTGCCAATTCTTAAGGACAAAAGAAAGTATGAATTTGTTGCCCTCCTCAGTAGGAAGGGGGCTAGGACTTACTAGACAAGAAAGCAGCCTATCAACCTTGGCGTTTGAGTCGTGATATTACTATTCCAGCTAGTTAAAAATAAGCAGGTGTAGACATAGTAAGAATTGCATTACTCTGTTGTGCGTTCAGAAGTGCAAAGATCACCACGAGAAAGTAAGGCCTCCGTTTCTCTTAAATCAAGCCATTAAAAAGTATTTTTGCTGCACTCATCTGAGAAACTAAAAGTAAGAAGAAGCTATCTTAATCTACCTTATTTTCCAAAGTAAATTAATTGAGGATATTGTTTTAGGAGTATCCCACTGAAAATAGTTCTACCCTAGATTTCCATGGCACACTTTGTGTTTCCTGACTGTAAGTGTAATTTCTGGGGATTCACTCTTAAGAACAAATGGTCTCTTTTCAGGCAGCTTATTTATCTTGCAGTGTTACCAAAAGCTTTTGCGCAGCTTGCCTTGTGGAATACAGTCAATATTAAAAAACCTGTTACAACTATTGTAACAATGGCTTTTAAGTTCATTTAAAAAAACCAAAAAGTCCTAAGAACAACTAGTTACATAGGCTTAATATCAGAAAACATTAATTTATGTTTTTTCTGTGTTGTAGATTCACCGAGTTCTTAAGCCAGATGGAGTATTCATTGGTGCAATGTTTGGGGGAGACACTCTGTATGAGCTTCGCTGCTCTCTGCAGCTAGCAGAATTGGAGAGGGAAGGGGGTTTTTCTCCTCACGTATCACCGTTCACTGCTGTCTCTGATTTGGGACATCTGCTGTCAAGAGCTGGCTTTAACACCCTGACTGTGGTAATTATAAATAAAAGAACAATTAGAACAATCCAGAACATCAGAGCTGCTGGTATATAAAAAATACTATTTACGAATGTATAAGTAATGTACTGCTTCCTTCTGCATGTCGTGTACCTTGCTGAATAAGTTTCTGAAATAGCCTGGACTGCCTCTGTTCTTGGCTTCACTGTGATTAATGAAACCAACTGAAGTGTGTCTTTGGCCAGCAGCCCAGTAGAATTTGGATGGTCTTCTTGGAGAAATGTCAGAGTATGTTAGACCTGCTTGAAAAAACTTTAGACACTCTTGCGCTTTCTTCTAAAACCAAGAAGAAAATAATGGCATTTCAGTTAAAATTTGATTGCATTTGGGCTACTAAACAAAACTTTTTAGAAATGTTAAGACAGTATATTCTTCTGAGAAATATGCAGTTTGAACAGAAGTGGCAGATGAATAGTCCGTTAGCAGCTCTAGCATAAGTCTCGCATAATGCTACTGTTTTCGCTTGATATGCTCTAAAACTAAGCTTCTCAATTCTTTTAGGATACTGATGAAATTCAGGTCAACTACCCAGGATTGTTTGAGATTATGGAAGACTTGCAAGGCAAGTATATACTTTATGGAAACGTAAATGTTTTCTTTATCAGTGATGCAGACACAGAAGAGTTTCACTGTGTGTTTCTTAACTCCGAATCACAGAATGGTTTGGGTTGGAAGGGACCTTTAAAGGCCATCTAGTCCAACCCCCCTGCAATGAGCAGGGACATCTTCAACTAGGTCAGGTTGCTCAGAGCCCTGTCCAGCCTGACCTTGAGTGTTTTCAGGGATGGGGCATCTACCACCTCTCGGGGCAACCTGTGCCAGCGTTTCACCACCCTCATAAAAAATTTATTCCTTAATAAATAAATGAATAAATAAAGCTTATTGTAACAGTGGAAGCATTACTTTTTTCCTGATCTCTAGTGAGTCAGGAGACTACGCCTGTCAGCGGATTCATGTCAGGAAGCAGAAGTCAAAGATTTGCTACTTCATGGTCTGCTATGAATTTTCTGCTTCCCTTGTATTCCCATTCTTTGTGAGCCTGTTCAGTGGAAGCTGCTGAAAAGCCCTGAAAGGGAGACAGAAGCATATATCCCGTGTACAAACTTTTCCTCTGAGCCTCCCTAATTATCAGGAGATTCAGGAAATTGCTTTGGAATGAGAATAAATAGACCCTCAAATTGGAGTCTGTTGAATGCAAAAAATACTCGAGATGCTTAACAATCGAGTTAGTAATTGAGTAATCCATGCATTTGTCATGGATTGTAAAGTAGTTATTCATATGCAGTCCGTTGTTACTTACAGAGCAATTTAGGGCATCTTCTTACTCTAGATCAGCTGCTGTTGTTTACAGTAATTCCTTAATGAAAACAAAACTTTAATTCTCTGCAGAAACGTTCAGATGCAGTAAGTGATTAAAGAGATGAGAATTGTGGTTATTTTATTTCTTATTAAAAATCTCTTGGGATAGTAATGTTAATGCGTATCTGTTTAAAAAAAATACATACAAATGGTGTATCTGAATAAACACTTCGTACTTGTGCTTAAAATAAATTATATTAGAAAACCTAAATATTTGAAGACTCAGGCTGAAGAAATAATAATTTGAAATCATTCCTAGCAATACAAGCTCTAAATTGCAAAGCAATGGCATTAAAAGGCTTGGATTCTTGTAGGTAAGAAACTAATTATTGGCGGTATGTTGTTCTCTCTTACAGTGAGGTTCAGAGGATTCTATACTTACTCTGGTTTAGTAGAAATCTGTCATTAGTGCATGACATTTAACTCATGGCATATGCTATGTCTTCTTTTTCTTAAAGCTAAAACATATTTTTAGGTATGGGGGAGAGTAATTGCTCTTGGAATAGAAAACCCCTGCTACACAGGGACACAATGTTGGCAGCTGCTGCAATATACCGAGGTAGGTATTTGAGAGGTAATGAGTTAGTCTGAAATGACTTTAAGAACATATTTTCTATGTCTTTTTCTCTGACCTCTGTAAAACAAAACAAAACAAAAACGTGCACAAAAAAAACCCACCATCATTTTGGAATAGAACAAAATACCGTTATCGTACAGATATTTTTAACCTTAAGTATAATGACAGGATTTGAACCATGTTGATGCACCAGTATGAGATATTTTTATTGTCCCCAATCTTTCACCAAGAGTCATTATGATGAATATGTCATACTTAGTTCTAATGTTCTTAGAACTGACGTTCTGTGTACTGTTTTTTTCTCTCCCTTCCTGCCCTGACAGAAATGTACGGAAATAGGGATGGCTCAGTACCTGCCACGTTTCAGATCTACTACATGATTGGCTGGAAATTCCATGAATCACAGGTAATGTGAAGCTGAACTATTTTCTGTTGGAAGGTACTTTTGAAATTATTGATGCTTTAAAAGCTTGTTACAAAATATTTTAACTTAAAAATAGCTGTGTATATTTTTTTTTTTCTTCTTTTTTTCTTAGGCAAGACCAGCCCAGAGAGGTTCTGCAACAGTTTCATTTGGAGATCTGGCAAAAATAGATGGACTTCTTTCAAGAGGAAAAAAATAGTTCTTCATCAGAAATAATAGTTGTCTTGAAGCTTCTATAAAACTCCTCCTTGCAGATAGTCTTCACTTGTGTTTATTTTGTGATGATACTCTGAAAAGATAATAATCTGCACACAGAGTTTTTTGGGGTTTTTTTACTGCTTGTGCTACAGCATTAGCTGTGTAAAATGGTGTTCATTTTTTGTTTCTAGAGAAATATTTGAGCAGTATTCTAAGTGAATACATGCTCTCCCAACTTTTGATTAATTTACTATTCTCAAATGCAATGCGTCTTCCAGCACGTCAGTATCACAGACTGCTCCAGGTATGATTTGCAAGTCCCAAGTGTATATCATCACCCTGCATTACTTTTTAAATTATTCCTAAAGGATGGTAGATCATAATAAAGAATAGTACTTGGTGGCAAGTGTATTTAGAAGACATCCTATAACAGAAAATATCAGCAAATACACAGATCTAAATTATTATGTTTTTTGTGGGTTGGAAATTATGGGTAAAAGTTTCTGTGAGTTTATTGTTTGAAATTTGAATGTTTGACTTGTGTATAAGGAAGTGGTTAAGTAAGTTCTGTATTATGAAAATATCTCGGGTTGCTCCCCTTCACCTACAGCCCTCAAATTCAATTACTTTTCCTTCTACCCCCAAACATGACTAGTAGAGCTCAGCCATAAAGAAAGCTTTGTTGTAGCTCTAACAGAATGTATGTATCACCATCTGACTTAATTTACTGAAAGGAGTAGCAAGCAGAAGTCACCTAGCGCTCAGATGGACGTGTACGTTTCAAATTAGTTAATTAGCTTAGAATTGGCGTTCTCTGGAGTTGGTACTCTTCTGGAGTCCCGTGGCTCCTTGTTACCTGTTCTTTTATCTCATAGCGTTTGAAAAATTAAAGGTGATACTTGATCTAAATATTAGTTAAAAATTACTTTAACATGTTACTTTATGCTTTTCTACTATCAGAGACTGAAAAGCATGACGTATACTTTTTCTCCTTAGCTGTGGCATGGAGCTTGTGACTTTCCTGTATATAACTGCATTGCCAGAAATTGATATTAGTTACAAATATGGCCCATTAACCTGATGTGTTTAGAAAAAAAATCTACCCAGAGATTTCACTTGATGGTAGAAACAAAAAGCATGAAAAATATATCATCAGGTATACCATTCAATCAGTTTTATCGTTGTATCTAGGTGCTGTATCAGTACTGGTGAAACGAAAGCTTCTCTGGGCTTGTTTTAGGATTATCCAGCAGGTGGAGTTTGACAGAATGCTGTGGCACAGACCAAATAGGCAAGGTAGGCAGAAGCCTTCGTATTCTGTCAAGGATTACTGAATTATGATTCAAAGACTAATACAGATATTAAAGTTACCTCCTACTGCTTAACAGTGTTCAATTTTCAAAATAACAGAAATGGTCTTTAGAAAGAAACTCTTCCTGTAGTATTCAGCTGGCTAGAAGATCAATTTAAGGGGGCTAATTTGGGTGTTTGCTTTATCTACCAGGCTTTGACTTTGAATAAGAAATGGGCAGAGAAGGTACAAACCATCACGATAAGGAGGGTAGGGATATTCTGTCCTGCTTTTGCCTCCAAGCCTAATCCATAATGATTCAAGGGGAATGAGTTCATCTTTCCTTTTCCTTAGAAAAGAACAGTAACCCTCCTGGAAAAAGGGGAAGAGGCTGTAAGTGGTCTGATAAGATAAAGGGCTATAAAGGTTAAGACTAAATCTAAAACAAGAGCTTGTTTCTCTGAAAGCCTCCTTTTTTTTTATTTTTTTATTTTTTTTTTTAATAATACCTCAGTGGACTTAATACAAGAGACTGCATCTCTACAAATCTTCTCTGGCTTAGATAAAATTCACTTATTTCAAGGGGAACCTCTCCAGTTTCCAAGATGTAGGTTTCTCTGAACTTATGTGTCAGATGACTGTAACTTCATGCATTTTTGCTTCAGTAGGTTAATATCCAGTCACTCGAGCTGGTGGTTGTGACTCAGACGTGTTAAGGGAATGAGGAGGTGGAATGTGCTCGGTAAATGTTAATGGGAGAAGTGCTCCTACTGTGCTTGTTTGAAGCACTCAGTTAAGTTACAGAGAAAAGGAAGGATTTCCAGTTCTTCGATTCCATATTCCACAGATGGAATATGTAAACAGTAAAGGAGGTAAGAATGTGGTTTGGTAATGGAGAAACGTACCTTCTGAACAGGGAGGAATAGAAGAGTAGTTTTCTTCCTAGCACTTGGGGGAAAGAAAAGTTTAGATATTCCGTTAACTTGGAAAAGGGCTGGGGGGAAGTAGAAGTGAGGAGTAATAAATATGGTGTTGGAGCAGTGTAGGGTGGAATTAGGGGGCATGCAACTGACAGCAATAAGGTGTTCATTTCCCTGGCTGTCTGCATTTGAATAACTGCCTATTATGTATCTTTTTAAGTGCAATTATTTTTTTCTGTAGTATTTCTTCTTGGAATTCTAGGTTACTCTTGTTTCCACTAGTCACTTTCTTTGTATGGGACTTGAATGGATAGCTTTGAAAACAGTTAGTTTACTATGAACAGATGTTTTTGTCACATAAGGCTCTGTTATATTTTAATTCTCTTTTTCAGATTTAAGTTGCTATGGCTTTCTAAAATTGTAATGAAGAAGAACGTGGTTGCCAGTTGCTAGTCTAGAAATTATTTTAAACTCTAAGTGCATGTTAAAAATCAGCTTCTGCAGAGTAAGTAACTTTTAAAAAGTAGTTGCTAAGGTGACATCTCTTTTAAGCTTAGTTAGTTTTAAAAACCTTTATGCATAATACAGAATGTTTTTCTCCTGATTACAGAACAATGGAAAAAAGAATTCTGGAAGATAATTATTTTGATTAATCAAAAGTTAGGAGCCGATAAATAAAAAAAAAAAAAAAATTAGAAGAAGCACGTTTACACTTAATGAACATTAGTATTTTTGAGCCTCAGAAAGGTTCTGAAGGTCTGAGTCGCAGATCAGTGAGCATGCTTGCTCAGTGTCTTTGATTAGAAGATCTGTCAATGTATAGTTTTATGCAAGTCTACTTAGGATATGGGGATGATAATGAGGCCCTACGCTTTGTAACCCAGGCATTAGATTTTGCAGGTCTTACGCTTTCAGAAGACACTGAGAATTTGTGAAGTTGAAACGTGGGAAAGGATTCTTGATTACCTCTAATTTATAAAAATGTCATCAGCAGAAGTACAGAAGTAAACCATACAAAATTAAATTTAACTGTGGTTTTTTTATTCTGCCTAAAAAAGAAATAAATTACACTTTTTTTACAATATTTTCTAGAAGTGAGCTAAAACTAAACTTTGTCAGTTGCAGGGGGAGAAACACACCAATCTTTCATACAGTGTTTAATTGGAATTTCCTGATGCAAAGATCTGATCTAGTGAATTAAATCCATTAGAGCCTCTTGTTCAAGAAGCCACATTAAGAAAGGTAGCATGTATGTTAAACCTTTTGAATTTTCATTTGTCTAACCCAAAACTTAATATCCACTTTTCAAAGACGTGATCTATTTTGGTCCAGGATTTGAAGCCATTATTCTGGTGGAGCATAGTTATTGTAGTAGTTTGATTGGAATCAGTCTGAGTACTGAAGCAAATGTGACCTGTATAGCTAGTTGGTTGATTTCCTGAATATCTTAGGTGCCCTCGGGTGAAAGAAAAGTAAAAAGATAATAAAAGGAAAAGAAAAACCTGAGACAGTTAAGTGTTAGCCAAAGGCTGCATATTGATGTGAAGTAGAAAACACTGAAGAGAGTGCATGTGCTTGTTGTAGGGGAAAACAACTCATGGCTTAAATCAAGTTAGAATTAAAGTGGTTTGTTGATTTATTAATAGCTTGTAATTGACTGCTAGTCCGTGAACTATACATGCAGGATTAATAGCAGCAATATAACAGATAAATGACTGTACTAGACCCTTTGAAAACCTTAGTAAACACCTTCAGATGTCTAAACACCCTTCTAGAGCAATCCCCCCCCCAAGTTTGCAGTTACATGCTCACCTCTATCCCTTTAACAGGAGGTTTGGGTTGTAAGAGCCCACCCTCCTAGGAGTACGTTACCCGATATACGTACATCTTCGGGGGTGTGGGTGCTGTAGCTGCATGCTTACCTGTGCTGTTCCCTGTGCTCCGCTAATCCCCCCACCTGTTGAGATAGCACCCCACAAGGTGATGTGCAGGCACCCCAGCAGCGGTCAGTGCTTGTTGCACCCTGTCCTGTCAGCCCACTGGCAGGCGCGGGGGCTGCTGGGGAGGGTGCTCCCTCAGGCCTCAACAGAGCTTGGAGATGCCAGGAGGGCATCTCCTCAGGGTCAGACCAGGTTTTGACTGCTTCTCTCTTCTGACTCTTAGAAATGTTAGTGCTTTTTATACTTGATTTTAAGCTCACTGGTTTTTTTTTTTTTTTTTTTTTTTTTCCCCAGCCAAAGTCTCTTGGTAGCTTCCTGGTCACTGTTTAATGTGGCTGATGGTTGTCTTCATTTTCAGCCTTACCAGATTTTGGATATTCTGTTCACACACATTGCACTCGTATTTCTGTCTTAGCAGCTGATGTTGTCGAGGCTTTTTTGCCAACAGGAGGCCATGTGGATTTCCCCCATGACTTGGAGCTGTTTCTTGGGGTACGAGGTGCATTCATAAACTAGGAGACAAAGTCCTTCTCAGAAAAAGTGTTTCTGTTTGGAACCTTATGTTAGAGCAGTGATGATGAATACTGGGGAATCTTATTTGGCCTCAAAGTGTTCATGATAGGCCAGAATGTATCACAATATAGCAGTTTTCTAATGATAATGTGTAAAATAAGGAGGCTTCATTTTTACCACACTAATGAATCCCAATTCATGCATTTTGTTTTTCTGCATTCTGTAGGGATTCCTTACACTTTGTAGTAGAAGTGTAACTTGATGTTGGGATCTGCACGTTATGTGTGACTTCTGATCATTGACCTATTCTTTTAATATTGCACCCAGAGTTTGTGTGAGTACACTAAGAAAACAAAGAATAAAACTACCCCTGTGAATAAATCTATTTACCGTGAAAGTTTCCATACGTCTGATCAAATACAATTTCTGGTTCCATAGGTGACAAAACTAAAGGGACAGAAACGCGTTGGATACATTTCTGCTGTTACGTAATACCACCTTTTTAGCCAAATGAACAGCCTAAAAAAAGTGACTATTTTACTTAGTACATGCATTAATTTAAATGGCTTGAAGTTCTACTCTTAAACTTTTTACTTCTAAGGTGAAGTACCCTAATATTAAGAAATTACTTATTCTGTGGAAATACTATCCAAAATGAACAATTTACTAAGGGAGTCTAATGGGTAACAGGTCTAATAAGTAGTAACTTCAAATTTTTGTTGATACTGAATTGTGCTCTGCTTTCTCCCTGAGCTGAGCCAGTGATGGATGTACGTAATGCCCCCTTTTTAGGTCCTTTATCATCTCATCTCTACAAAGTATATACTGCTTTAGCATCTAGGTGGCAGGAGCATCCATTCTTACCAAAAGCTACTTAAGGGATGTTAAGTTTCCCACTTGTTTTCTGCTATGTATTCTTTTTGTGAAGATCTATTAGTTTATTCTAGTTCTAGAATTATTCACTGCTTTAATGTGATGGAGAACTTACTGGCATTTGATGCAGGACTCCTGATGTTATTTCCTAATATCAGAGTTGCTTTCACTTTTGTAATTAAAAATGTAATTCCCATCAAGTACCACTTCAGATTTGATGATTATATTCCCAGTCGATATCTTTCGTGACTCAACAGCAGAATGCCCACTCTTACAAGAGTAATATTGCTGTTCTGAGGCAATGGCTGTAGCAAGGTTTAGTTGGTAAACTAATGCTGAACTTCATAGGTAGCCAGGTTCAAAATAGAAACCAAAGTCAGCTTAGTATCCATGTAACAGGCATTTGCGTAGCATCCCATGCATGCCTGATTTTTTTTGCCTGTGAATTTCTTTAGTTACCTATAATGATTTCTGGAATTCCAAAAAATAGCAGAGATGTAATCACTGCCAAGAGGTTTTGTTAGTCACATGTCCAACAAAGCATTCCTTAGAATATTTTGCCTACAGGAGTCAGCTTAGAAGGCATTCTCGGGAGGAGCTGTGGTGCTGTCACAGCACTGTTCAGTCAACAGACATAGAGCACTTGTTCGATGCATGGATGACTGATCTTCGATTACCACCTTTCAGGAAACAGACTAAAACATCTGTTGTTTTGTTTATGTTTGAGCTTTCCAAATAGTAACTTAGTGGTTTTTGTTTGTTTGTTTGTTTTCCCCTCCCTCTCTTGGCTCAGTGAATCTTTATTGTATGGAAAGTAGAACTTTGAACACTGAATTGCATTGGGTGATTGCATCTATATTCAGGACATTTTACAGCATGGTGGCTGGTACTTTTTGGTAGCTGGGAGTTAATTATCCCTTATTCAGAGGATAGAATTTAATTTATAGCTTCCATAACCCTGTGGTTAGCTATCTCAAAGATATGGAATTAAAAGATAATAGTATGATTATTTATTGGCCTCCAAGACATGTTTGGAGTAGACTTAGTTGTTCCATTTTGGGAAAGGATTCAGGTGTATGAACCCAAAGGCTTCAAAAGTGCAGGGAAGTGTTTCCCTGCAGAGAGCTAGTATATCCTCACAAATGTAAAATTACTTTGTCTCTGTACTCCTTGCTGGTATTTTCTACTGGACAGCTTGGCTTTGTTTTACTAGCTTTCCTAGATCGCTGAACAGTCACATAGAGACTGTGCATAATTTTAGAAATCTTGAGCATGGAAGTCAGAATCCCTTAGCTGTAAAAGGATCTAAGAGTTAGATGTTACAGTACTGAGTACGGCAGCATGCAAATGCTTCTGTACACCTACCTTTTCAGATTCTGCTTTTGAGTATTGTGGAATAACTCACTCCATTTAACTGTACTGTAAATATTATTTGTTTTCTAGGAGTTAACCATCTTGAAAACACATCAACATGACTTAGTAAGTGTAACGCTTGAGATGAATTTACAAATTAATCTTGGCATAAGACAAATGTATTTTAACACTGCAGTTTGTATGCCTGCTCCCTGCATATTTATTTTCAACCTCCAGTTGATTAGCTGCTTTGTCTTGTGTACAGAAATGGCCTGTTTAATGCAGTGGGAAGTCGAGTAGAAGCCAGTGTTTGTTAATGGATGCTTAGAACAGGCACAGTCAGACATTTTTAAATTAGTCTAACTAAGCAGTAATTCTAATTTATTTCTAAAGATAGAAGTATAACAACCCAATTACCTAGTTTCCTCACAGACTGTAATGAGTACAGTTAGCATAAAATTGGTCTATAAATTTAATGGGCAATTTCTTGTTGTGTGGACATTGAAAACACTAGCAAAAATGTGGCGAGCCATGTTAGAGTCTGTGTAGTAACTTGCTCCCATTGGATGCTTCCTTGACAAAATGCATTACTGTAAAATGTCAATCAAATCTGTTCAGTATGAGGAGTTTTTAAAGTATTGGCTCAAACAGGGATGGCAGTAGAGTTGAGAGTTCCTTCAAGAGAAAAACTTCTTGTTTTTGTAGGGGTTAGCAGTAGGGTTTTCCCCCTTTTTAACATGCTATTATGACTATGTATTCAAACTTGTAACAGATGTCAGGATGTGGCTAGTATTAGGCCGGTTTTGTATGTGCAGCCTCATAAGAATAGTTGGATCAGTTCTAAATGTAGAATATACACATAGATGATAAAGATAAAAAAAAAATACATGTTAGTACTCTACGGAAAGGGGAAGGGGGTGCTGGAGTCCCACAGCTGATGCAGAGATCCTCAAACCATGATTCAGGCAGTGGCTGCTGCACACAGGTGCCAGCAGTTGTGCAGTTCCTGGGAGGTAACCAGGTGTGGGGCACTCGAGAATTTCTAGCTGATAGATCCAAAGGATGCTTTTCCCTCCCTCCTAGAGCTGATTTGTTTATGATGGGAATTCTCTTTGTGACCATATTTTTCTCAGTTTTCTTTACTGTATTGTATGAAAACTTAGCTAAGTTGCAGTGACCTGCCAAGACTGAAGTGGTGAAAATTACAGGCCATGAGAACACATACTTAGTAAAACATGAAGTTTCTTCTACTTTGCCTGTTCCCTAGAGAGTGAACAAACAAACAAAAAAAATGCAAGGCTTGAAGAATAGAACCGAGTTTTTCAAAGTATGTTTTCATGATGGACTTCTGATTTCACCTCTCCTATGCAAGCAGGCATTACTGGAAAGAGGGATGAATGCAAGAGACTTTTCCCTGTCACGGACTTCTCGATCATGAAAATGCTTTAATTACTTCAACAGTGCATCCATTTTAAAAGTACTTTTATTACATCATTCTGTTAAGTGCAATGAATAAAATTATAACTGTGACTGTGAAAGTAGCAGCAAGTTCTTTCTTGCGCGTTAGAATACCGACTTAGTGGCACCAACTTTCCTAGGGATTTATGCTTTACCACAATTTTTCCTACCTGATAACTTTGTACAGCACACTCGCCTGCCTTCCTCTTTTGCCTTACAATGCTAACTGAGCAAACGGAATAGTGTGGCTGATCCTGGGCTGCTTTTGTGAACTGATGGGCCACTATGTGTACTCCGTGGCTAGTAGCCTGCCAAACAAAACAGGCAGTGTGTTCAATTTACTCGTTCGTAGGTCCATTAAAAGATGTATCTTCACATTTCTAGGATTTAACTCAGGGCAATGTAAATTATTTTATTAAAATGTATTATTTGCTTACATTATATAAAGAAATAGGATCTCTCAGTTTCCTAAGTACACAATGTTGGATGTTCATATTGGTCTCAGATTAACAATTGTGTTCCAGGCTAGACCCAAAGAATTTAAATCCTGGGAGACTTCTAATTTTAGTTTATTCAAGAAATAGTATTTATAAGCAGGTATTAAAATAAAAGTGTTGTTTGGGTTTTTTTTAGTTCTTGAACTCAATGTGAACCCCTCAGCGAGGGGAGAAAAGCATGGAGCGGGCCATTGCTGGCCTCCATCAAACTGAGCTGTACTTTCTAAAATAGAAATTCTTATGCAGGGGACGTGTACTCAGGACTATTGTTCAGAGAGAGTCACTGGGAAGGTAGGTCAAAGTTTTAAATAAATCTCTTTAGAGTGTATTTGTACCTTATCCAGTAAATCAGCGCATCTCTCTTCACTAGTAGCTAAAGAGGAAAGATCTTAATAAAGTGGAAATTAAAACATGTATTCCTCCTGTAAAATGCTTCGGGACCGACAAAATAGAAGTAGATGTAAGCACAAAGCAAAGCCCTGTTTCCCAAGAAATTTCAGATGTAAAAAATGGACACATGGGTAAGGTTGGAAGCTGGCTGCAAGGCCAGGTAAGTAAAGCAACGTTAGTGTTTGTAAGAATATTTGTGTTGCAGTCCAATACTTGATTTTTCTCTTCCATGATTTTTTCTTAGCACAGGTTTTCACCATCTATTGGAAGTAGAACGCTTGTGCTCTGTAATGAATGTTAAATCTGTTGAAATATACATCATATGTCTGTGCTGTGTCAGCACTGTCTCCCACTTGCCTTCTCTTACGTAACAGAGAAATTACAACTAAGAGGGGGAAAAAGTTACTAAATCCCATACACAACTTTAAGTGAAAATGAGAATGTGACATTAAGGAGATCCTGCTTGGGAAAGACGCTTCAGTGTTGCAATGATGGGAACAGTAAAATAATCTATGTTCATATAATTTTCTTAGGTCAGAGTTTTTCTGTAGAGTCATTCTCACAGATTTTGGGTTGCATAGGAGTTACAGCTCAAGATTTGCAACGTAAACCCCAGCACACTGTCGTACATGTATGCAATCCTCTTTGCGCAACAGTTGGCATTCGGAATAGGGACCTACAGTGACCCCCATCAGCCACCCATTGAAAGTCCTACATAAATCTGATCTTAGTGTTTTCCTAGGAATCGTACTTTCAGCAGTGTTTTTTGGAACAGACTTTCTGAGCATACTTCATTTAAAAAGAAAATAATTTAAACTCCAATACAGTGCCATTAACTGACGATATTTTTACTAAATGGTACACCTGAGACGAAAATCATTTAACAGTAATGAGAACATTAAAATCAGTATTCTATGGGCCACATACAGTTTGTATTTTAGTAAAACATGTATCTTTCATTTTTTTTATAATGCATTTTGTAGAAATGTGGAATGTGATTACTCTTTTATTAGTGTCTATATTTGCAGTTATAGTCACTTGTATTAAGTTGTTTAGCAGCTTGTCCAGCTCTGTGGAATACAGCTAACTGTATATTGCTGACTATTTCTATTTAACTTTTTTCTCGAAAGGCATAACTATTTATAAAACAAAGTGTGAAAATCCATGTTCTGGTAAATTTTATTCAACAGCGCAATATAAATTGACCACAGGAGAATGGAGTTTGTGATGGAAGAGAAATGTAACTTGAAAAGGTACAGCTGTAGTAGATGAACGTGTGTGATAGCCATGAAGACTTGCCTCTTTTACCAAGAACTAGAATAGCAAAGACGAGAAGGAAACTAAGGAGAGAAAGATGGCTCACAACTTACATATTGAAGTTCACATTCAAAACTAATTACAAAGTCTTAAAGGTATTACCAACTCGAGTAAAAGAAGTAAAAAGTCATATTTTTCTCTAATATTATTTAATAATTTAGATTTCCATATGTATTTTTCCATTGCACCTTTTCATGCCCTGCCTTCCCCTTTATATACTGTAGACAAGTCTCTGCTACTTTTCCATTTTCAAGCTGTGTTGCTTAGAGGTACTCGATCATAAATCACAACGGTGTGTTTCTTTCCATTTACTAAATGAAAGAGTGCACATCATTTCTGGATTGAATGATAAGTTTGGTTGTCACAGATGCTTTGGCTTAAGACCTTGACATTCATTCCCTCTCCACAGGCATTTATGTCAGGAAAACTCAATTGTTTGAGCATTCATGGAAAGTAAATGCAAGAAGTGCCCCAGTATGACTAAAGCAAATTCACTGAAAAATGTAAGTCCATAGGTGTTTTTCAGTACTTTCTGCAACAGCCAGAACTAAAAACAAACGAGAAATTCCCTAACTGGTAACACAACTGTGATCTGTGGGGATTGTTTACATTCAGAAACGAATGGATAATGACAAGAAAAAGAGGTAAAAACTGAAGATGTGTGGCTACAGAACTGGAATGGGATTAGACACGGAAATAATCCTTGTAACTGGCTTGAGCTCAGGGTTTTTTTTATTATTTCTGCAGAAATTAGTTGCACAGTTGCATGTGAAATCTGACAGTAGGTCGCACGAGTCTGGCTGGAACAGGTCTGGAACTTTGACCTCCAGATTACTGCGTTATCGCAATCTGTGTTTTCCTTTGCTGAATGGATTTGTTACAGGTTTTTAAGGCTGATGATTATTACCATATATTACTCTGAAAGGGAATAAAGGGTATAGCTACAAACAGTGAAGCTGGCATTTATGGCCAGTATATAAATGTCGGCATTGTTCTAAGCAGTCCTAGGTAGTTCCAGGGCTGGAAGTTCTGGTTTAAGGCAGCAAGCTACTGCTGAGTGTGCCTCTGCAAAGGAAGAGCAGGAGGCACAAAGAACTGAACAATGAATCTTACTCACAGTTTCTGTTTGCCCCTTGTTGCTCAGGCCCTGAAGTGCAAAGTGGCTCGAAAGTTTCTGCTATTCCCCCCGCCCATCCCCGCAAATGGAATGGAAGTAGCTGTCCAGAGCAGCGTGTTTGTTATAGTGGTGTATTCAGTTTGAAAGCAGATGGACTTCTGAGGGCAAAGCTTTTGTTTTCGGGACGTGACTCGAGATAGCTTTTTTGCTTCCTCTTCTTGTTACCGAAAATAAAAAGTAGTATTAAACTAGTAATGTTTGCAGCTATGCCAGGGAAACCGCACTGCTTTCGTGGGATTGCACATGTGTAACTACTTAAAACTCGGGGGGGGGGGAGATCTAAAAGTGGATGGAATCCCACTCCATTTATCATAGTTACATTCGCTCCACAGGCCTAACTGGAGTAAGGAGTCAGATAATTCCCTTTTGTCACTGAATGGTAGGTAGAGTCAGAGCACTATAAATGTATCCAGAGCACACCTCTGAATTCACATTTTCTGGGTTTACAGTTCTGTTTTAAAGTGACTTCTCTGCCCTTGCAAACAGGTCTTGGAAGTGGACTAACATAAAAGTTTGGGGGGACAGGTGGCTGAGACACGCTAAAGATATGTCCATTTTCCCCATGTTCCCCAGAGGAAGGCAACTGTGCTAGATTTTACTTAGTTGATGGCACAGGGGTTACTCTGAAACCATCCAATCCCTTTTTGGCTCAATTTATTTAATACTGACTCTACACTGATTACCTTATTTCTTAGGGAAATGCTAAGTGAGAATTGTCAAAGGGAGGGGATCGTCCATGGAGCAGCGGAGAACCAAAGAGCCAAAAGACTTTGACACAATTGACTTTCCTTATGACATGTGTTTCAGTGTGTCCCTGTCTGTTGTAGCCACTTCATCCTCCCTTTTTAATTTTCCTTCGTGTGGGAGATTGTGCCTCACCAAGCCTCTTAAATTGTAATAATACATCAGCTGTAAAAATGCAAATTATCAATTACTGCTTTGTTCCTTGTTAATTTTATATATAGTCAGCTTCACCACGGTCCCATGTTACTCATGGAAGGACCTAAACCATGTTCATTGATGCATACCAAACTGAACGTGGATTGAGTGCTGCTGTAGTATAATCTGTTCTGCAAATGTAGGAGTGATAATTGCCGATTTCAAATTTAGAAAGTATTTCTGAGGAAAAGAAGTTTTAAATATTTTTTCTGCAGAACTTACCAAAGTTTTCTTCCTTTTATCTGGTGTTAAAGTGAAGATATGTGAAGAATTACGCTTTCTGTGATAAGAATCCTATGATTTATAATCAATAGGAGAGAGATGGAGAAAGTAAAAAAAGAAAAAAAAAAAAAAAAGTCTTAACCTAAAATCTATAGAGGTTATTCCAAACAGAAGAACAGTACTGGATAAAGGTGTCAAAGTACTGACAGAGAACACTATGAAAAGGACTCAGAAACAGGGCATTTGGAGTGGAGAACTGAGATGGCACCATAGGCTAAACTAAAGGCCCCGATGTCAGTTTAGGTAAGAGTCGGAGAGTTCTGAAGCTGAAAATGAAAAGCCTGAATGATGTGAAAGATAAAGGACTGACAAAACCGGGTGCCAAGGGCAGGGGGTGGTTGGCGGCTGTATTCCCAAACCCCAAAAAAATGCAGGGTGACAAGCAGGAAAAGGGGTAATGTCAAAAGTATCTACTTCAGGATCAGAGAGAGAGGAAAACAGATTTAGAGAAAAATGTGAAAGGAAAGCAGATAGGATTTAGCAATAGCTTAGCTAAAGGAGAAATAGGTTTGAGTGTTCTGATGATGGAAGAAAAAGTTTGACAGAAGGGCAAGAGATCTAACAAACTTGAAACATTTTTTTTGTTAGTTAGCTGGAGGTGACAAGGCACACCTTCGATTCTACTGCTAAAAATGGGAGCTGGGAGTACAGCCAGCAGAGATTTAGATCACTCAAAGGCAAAAATGACTTTTGGAAATACTGAGAATAGGTGATGTCATTTAGGTGAAAGAGAGAAAGTGCACCAAAAGAGCTCCCCTCGAGGCTGCAGGAAAAGGAAATTTGTCTTTTATCAGCTTATTCAATGAGATTAAGTTGGAGGAGGAGCAGTTATTACTTCTCCTTTGTTCTTTGATGTTCTATAGATTGATAGGTGCAATCATCGAAAAGATTTAAAAAATATTATGAAGATGAGATTTGGACTTTGTCAGTGTCTTCCTGGTCGCTTGGATAAGTCAAATTTCAGTGACGGAAAGGGAAAAGTATGCTGTAGATTCAGAAATTTTAGAACTAGTGGAGCAACAGGAATTACTTCACCATACAAAACACTGAAAAAGTTTTGGAGAGAGGTTCACTGGAACGGGTTCGGTAGTGAAGATGAGAGGCTGAAAATGAGAGAAAAGTCAGTGTGGAAAGTGGTATAGGCTGACTGTAATGTATGTGAAATTGAGAGTAAGCTCAGTATTTCTCGGCACTGTGAACAAGGTTGAGTTTTAATGCCCAAGAGGTGAGGGGAAAATAAATTTCCTCTCTCAGAGAAGATGAAAAGTGACTCCTGTGGCTGCTTCTACCTGCCTGGGAGAGGGTAAGTCTGCAGCCATTGTAGGCAAGAAGTCAGACACAGTGCCGTGGCAGCTGCGACGAGAGCGAGCAAGTCTGTCTCTTCTTGCCTGCTTTATGTTATGCTTTTTCCATCCCATTGGTCTGAAAGGTTCTCTTTTCTATACACCCTCTACCCTCAGTTAATTGCTTGCTTTGCTAATAAGTGAATAAAAATGAGGAAAGATGGCGTACAAATTGTTAGACAAAGGTAAGAACACGCACAGGGATGAAATCACTTGGGAGGGCATCAACGGCAAAGTTGACTGTTTTTAATGGGCAGATGAGAAGGCATGTTTCTGTTTTCAGAGTAAATGTTTTACTATCTAGAGGGAAAAGTTCAGTCCAGCAGTAGGAGTTGTTATGGACTGATTTAAGGATACAGGTGAGGAAGTACTTAAGGATATCTGTTTGCTTCATGTTGGCAGCTTCATACGATACAGTCCATTAGTTTTTGAAGGTTCCAGTGGAGTCCTGTTTGCTTGAAAATATCTTGGAGTTTTTCGTGTTGATTGGTAAAGCTTTTTGTGCCTAGGGTCTTGACTACTTCAGGGGCTTGATATCCGTCTTCGTGGCATCATTCATAATACCAAATAAATAAAATACCAAAGAAGCCTGAGTGACTTCAGTAAAGGACCCAAAAGACATTTAATTCTGACCTGAGAGCTCAAATGCCAGAGAACCTACTACAGACCTTATTTGCAATGGTTAATTATTTTCACTTTTTAAAAAGGTGAACCTTACCTTCAGCCTTAAATCTTGAGCTTCCAGCTGTTGAATTGATTATGGATCGCTATATTAGACTGTAGCCCTTCAGAGTCAAAACTTATCCAAGAGTGGATGGTGATCAAATTATATTTCAACACACTTGGATGAAAAATCAATTAAATGTTTTTAGAACTGCTTACTCTTCAAATAGTATTTAATAGAACTAAGTACTGTATATTTAACAAGGAACACCTTTTACCTGTTTCCCTCAATTTTTATGCTTAATTTCCTTCAATTTTTTGAGGCAACAAGATGACCTTTTTTTCTGGAAGAGATTCATTTAGCTAAGGACAACATTGGTTTTTTTTTTTTACAGCTTTACTAATTGTAGATATACAGACTGTACAAGGTAGATAATTTTTGATGCAAAGAATATTCATGTATGATGATTATGTAAATGAGTAGTATGGCTGTACAACCTGAGGATGTGAAAACCTACTATCTGTCCATCATTTTTAATATGCTTAAGGCTTTATAGTACATCTTATTTTGTGAACTGATGCAAGAATAAATCCTTTGATGATAGAATAACTGCAGTTTGCAGTACCAAACCAAATGTGGATTGATTTCGCCAATCTGGGAAAGAAAATATGCAGTGCAGAAGTTCTTAGAGCAGCTTTCCCATTCAAAAGCACTTTGGTAAAGCTGGACAGAAAACTAGCAGTAGAACTAAGTGAGATTTTACACTTCTGCAGCACATCTGAGCTATCAGCCAGACCTTAGTGTTTTAATATGCATAATCTAGTCTGTGGTGTAAAGAGATCTTGAGCTATTGGCTCTGAAAGTTGTTAGTACCCTGGTGAAAAGCCCTTCAGACTTCAGCCATACCACGAGAATCTGCTTCTTTCAATTCTTCAGCTTCTTGGATATAATTTATTATTTCCCTAAATATAAGCAGCTGCCAAAATACATTATATATATATTATAATACCCCTTTCTGCTATATTTAAATCTGTCTCATTAAGTGGATTACATAGTTTCCTCTCATAATTAAGTGCAGATCAAGTATTATATTGCAATATTATATTAAAAACATAAGAAATGACACCTTTTCAGCCGCCATTCTGAAATTCTTAAAGACAGAAGAGATACTCTGACGCTGATGTGTTTTTTTTTCCAGAAACATCTGGTCAATATAAAAACTATATCTTCTCCTTATAGATGTGATAGCAAAGTCATAAATATCACAGATGAAATGTGCTCTGTTCTTTCCCACTTGAATTCCATTTCAAGAGAATTCTTTCTTTGCCTATTTTATCCTTTCAGTCTCTGGGTAATAATGACTTCCTTCAAAGATTTCTGTTGGATATGGGTTATCTGGACACCAGCAAACTTAAATATTAGTAGAGCTTAGGGAACAGAGAAAAAAAAATGTAAATCTAGTAGGGGCTTATTTATCAATTTGGTAAGTATTTGTTTTATTTGATAACAAATTAACATTTCTATTTCCGCTAGCTACTTAGAGTGAAATCAGTCTATGAGAATTACATATAAAAATTCTCTTGCATGTTTTAAAATTTGATCAAGACAAGCATTGTGGACCCAAACCTTTCTTCATATGAACTTGCGAAGTCCCATATCTAAATTCAACCCATTTAACATCAATCATATAACTGAGGTTCTTCAGTTAAGACTCTCCATAGAAATGAGAGGGATTACTTGTTCTAGAGATTTGATCCCCACCTACGACTTGCATCACCCTTGAAAGCATCTCTCTCCCTTTATTGGCCATGAGGCAGCGCAAGGCAGCCACGCTCCTGATGTGGGTGCCCCTGTTAAGGCCTGAAGTTGGGGGATATAAGCTCCGTGGTCTCCCCTGAGCTCAATGTAACCAAAATGCTCAGTGTAACTTGGTCCTGTATCTTTGGAGTTAAGTAGTAGGCAAATATAGAGCATTTCTCAGAGTTTAGTTCAGGTATGATTTATGTATAAACTAAGTGTTTGTTATTAGTTATTTCCATCTGTATCCTACAGAGATTTCTTTGGATAATATTGTCACTAATTCTAATTTATCTGGTTTCCAACTGAGTCACTAATTACAAGATTTCTAAGAGCTAAATTCTATTTCCCAGCTCTAAGGGTAAGTAGAGGTGAGAAGAAAGCTGGTTTACTACCGCATGTATAAGAAAACAATTCCCATTATGCATATGTGCTGGCTCTGTTCTGCTCAGCTCTGCCCTTTGCTCTTTTGTACCTTTTTGCATCCTACATGGTGGTGATGTAGTGGCAGTCAGCCCATTCTGTCACCAGCGCTTGAGTCAAGCTACAGCATTTTCTTGAAAAGAACAGAGAGCAGGCATCATTCTACTCTTATTTACCTGCATTAGACCTAGCCATTATGAAGTCCTTAATTATGGCAATTTATCACATTAGCCTTAAAATATGACATACCTTTTCCCAAATGCCATATCATTAGCATGCCCTACCTTGGCTGTCTTTGTGAAATAGTAGAAAGCTTTCTTTAAAA
The DNA here is from genome assembly GCF_965183815.1 of Platalea leucorodia. Taxonomy (NCBI): domain Eukaryota; kingdom Metazoa; phylum Chordata; class Aves; order Pelecaniformes; family Threskiornithidae; genus Platalea; species Platalea leucorodia. The sequence continues at coordinate 7,733,391 of NC_138825.1, forward strand.
TAAAGCAGTCTTCCCACCCACCCCCAAAAGCAGAAACAAGCCTGATATATTGTACATTTTCGCTTTGTTTTATATGGATTGAAAAGTATTAAAATGCACAAAAATGGATTGCACTGATTAGGTTCTTAATCTGTAATTTCTTGCAAAAAGTGATTATTGCATGTGAGTCCCACTCAACAGAGATTCACGAAGACGACATAGCCACAGTTTAGTGTGGGAGGTGGAAAGTGGCTGAATTTGAGGTCATATGAGAACAGTTACATGCTTCAGCTGAAAAGACTTCTCTCTAAAGAAGAAGGTCAGGTTAAGTCTACCAGAACCATACAAACCGGCAATCTGAAATGGTTGTTGCAGTGAATTGGTATATATGGAAGATGCATTACTTTTTGTGAAAACATGCATTAGTGTTCATAAGTATTATCGCTTAAAATACATTCCCTGCCCTGCCCAGCTGATGATAGTATCTCTGAAAGTGCTCAGCAAAGCATAAAATGTAATCAATATATATATGTTTATGTGTGTATGATTTATAGTTATGTCTTTTTGAGAGGGCAAGCCTTAGGCATAAGAAAGTACTTGCATCTTTGTTATTTTGCAAAGCCTTGAGGACTGTGCTGACCTAGTAAGTCAGAAGTTGTTCCATCTTCTCTTTTGACAGTAGGACCAGAAAGAGAAGAGATTCACTTTCTGATTTAATTGCTTTTCCTACAGCACTGAAGTGAGAAGGGACTTTCTCCTAGATTCGTTCTGTCTGGCAGCCTCAGCCCCCATGTAGTTGGAGACCTAGAACCTCCTTGGATTCCAGATTTGCAGGTTATTATCTTTGTTGTGTTTCTAGATTTTGTAACTATTGCAATATTAGCCATTTTTAGGATCTAGATCGGAGTCTCATTATTCTGGGCACGGTGAAAGCAAGTACAAGAACTAGCTTCCACCCCAAGAAGCCTTAAAATGCAATCTGCTCTTCTGTGAGCTTTTCAGTTCTGTAGGCTGTGTCTGTTAGCAAATAGTGGGGAGCAGCGGATGTGGATCTGCAGAAACAAACAGGTGCCGTTGCAGGCTCAGTGTACTCACTATATGTGTTTTGAAGGCCAGGGGGCTACCTCTGACTCATTAAGATCTCATTCTGTGAATTAAATGCCCGCTAATTGTTTGAAGTGCACTTCCAATTTAGTTTCATCTGAAACGAGCCTAGTTAGTGCACACCGAAAATGGTCCACAGTGTGAACCAAAGCAGGTAACTGGGGACAATCAGGAGATGTACTTTGAAAATGCATTCTTGAGGAAAATTAGCACACCCATGACTTTTTGTGCAAAACATGCTGTTGTAGTAGTACAAACACGTTATCTGTTTCCAAAAAGTTCATATCCTGAGTGGCTAATGAATCCATGTATTTAAATGGAATCCATTTGAAACCAGTGGCTTAATACCTTCCAATGGATCCTTGGTTTCTATTTTTTTTCTGTGCCCAAAACACAGGCCCTAATGACTTACAAAATAACACTTAACGGTTCTTTGTGTATGACAGTGACTATCTTGAGCAAAACTCAGGAAACGCTGTTAGAGCAGAGGGCTGAAACACATCCACATAAACACCCAAACCAGTGTTTCCTTCTGTACTGCTCCCTTTTCGCCCCACGCCCCTGAACAATTTTAACAAAATATTTGGGAGTGCCCCCCAAACCCTCTGTTACCCAACACACAGCTTAGTGGTTAAAGGCTCACCTTTTTAAACTTGTATCTTTTAAAAGATCTTCAATCTTTTTAACCTAACAACGGTTGTTAATAAACTGTAAGACCTAAAGTTGAGATGAAATAGCAGTATATAGTAAAACAAAGATATCAAAACAACCAGCTTATGTTAAACATAATGAAACTGTGCATAAACTTGTTAGGTAACTAGAATAAACATGCACAAGAAAATATTTTCAATGGTCTTTGTTTCTCCTTTTAGTAATTATTGGATGGTTCAGAAAAAAAAGAGCAGTATCTTTGTGTAAGATCACTTCTTCCTAAAGGCAAAATTCCTGAACAAGTCAGCACAGAGTGGGTTGTTTTGGGGGGATGGAGGAAGGTACATAGAGAGGTTTCTTTGTTAAGAAATAATGCCTTGGCTCTACTATTATTACTGTAGTATGATTCAGGATAACTGGCCTGCCTCCTCGTCCTGTGTACCCAAGTATATTGGTGAAACGTGAAAAGCTACCAAAAAAGCCTCTAACAAATCATCGCACTGATTGCTTCGCTAATGGCACGGCAGGAGCTGGGTCTAAGAATGAGAGAAGCAGGCAGAGCCTCCCCTGTTTTGCCCTCTATGAGGTAAAAGGTAAGAATTAAAAGTGGGAAAAAGTCAGTGCCATGACTTACACTGGAAATTATCAACAATTTACCCTTCATGTGGCTGCAGATACAAGGCCAACAAGAAGTGAGAAATAATGATCGTATTTACTAAAATGTAGGGTGCTCTGTATTTACTGTTGCTACACGAACGGAACTATTTCAAGACTGTTGGTTTGCAAAATAAGATACTTTCGTTTTACCATCACTCATGTAAACTTGATGTTCTACTGGTGATGCATTAAGGATAAAATTATCTTCTGCAAAACCAGAATAATATAAGAAAACTCAAATTGATTATATTAACTTCAAATGGTAAAATATGGGTTCAGCCGTTACAAATACAATTCCTTAGGAAGCTCACTGTACTTTAGAAACAAAGTTAGAAGTAAAAATATATGACTTGAGGTACAACGTGGTTACATTTTTTTTTTTAAGTACAGTAAAATCTTGTGAATTAGGGAGACTCCTAGTTAACACTTCAGTATCAGGGTCAGCATTGCTCCTGTCCCTACCCACCTGCCACTTGCAGAATGGAGCTCATCACCAGTCCCCACAGGACGCTTAGTCAGCTCTGTTAAATAAATTGCAATAATATGGTTTTAAATTGTATGATAAAACTTAACACATACTCTTGCCGTTAATGTAGGGTACAGTCATTTATAAAGAAAAAAGTATTTGGGGAACTCATAACTCAAATGGCTGAGCAGATTTTGCTTATAACGTCAGTGAAGCAGTACAGGTCTCACGAGCTCTGGCTCTGCTGGCTGAGCTTGATTTCTATGAAATCTTAAATGTAGTTCTCTCATGCTTTGCAAGACTAAATAGGGTGTAAGTATAATCAAATGTGAAGCCATTAAAGCTACAAAGTTCTACAGTCAGATCCATTTCTTGGTTTAAAGCACTAGTGCACAGTTGAAATTTGAGATACGAGTCTACAGTGGCACAAAATGCGTCAAACTATATCTGGTGGAAGCTCTGCAAATTTTTTTTTTAGAATATGTCAGCTACTCAAACCAGAAACATTTTTCAGGAAGAAGTATACCCATTTGATTTAGTAAAGATTTCATAGGCACACTTTGGAAATCCTGATGAAGAATGGGAAAAGAGTTAATTGGCTGATGGTGAAATCCAAGTTCCCTCTCTGTGTAAGTCATCTTTTTCACTAAAAAAAAAAAAAAAAAAAAAAAAACAACAAACCTCAAAACCTCAAGTTAGGATTGAGTCTAGAATAAAAATGGTTTTGATATTTCAAAAATGTTGGCATTATTTCCAGTGTAGGCTACTGAGAACTGGACATAGTCTGGTAAACTGGTGGCACGGGCTCAGAAATGGACATGATCACATAATCATAAAGGCTGGGAACCCACAAATTAAGCCTGTAATGGAAACTGATATGGAATCTGGGGTATGTCATTTTTGCTGTGTATTCCAAGTTTTTCGGTAGCTACCATCTGGAATTAGAAACATTAATGATGATTATGAGATTAGAAGGATAAAAATCTACAGCAGCTCCTGCAGATATTATAGCAAAGCTCCTTCCATGTACCCAAGGAAATAATACTGTACCATGTGTAAAATATTCTTGGAGTTTTTTTTTTATTTTGATTTAATTGATTTTCATTTTATGTATATAATGTATTTTTTGTAAGGAAGAAGGTTCTTCAGAGCCTTTAAAACAGATGAAGGGGAAAGATGAGGGCATAATTCATGTACCATTTGCAGCTCACCATCCTGCACAAGAGGCAGGATTCAGAGGGGAAAAAACCCCAAATACCTGTACAGTTTAAAAGAAGGCGCTGCGATGTTAAATAAAGAAGAAATAGAACTTCTCTTCCACAGTTTGAACTCTGAAATGTTAGTTAAGTATAAAGGAAAAACATGCTGAAGCACTTGAGAGACTTTTGACCAAGGCAGTGGAAGCTTCATAGTTAAGAGTGACAATATCTAAATATGACTGCAACGTGGCACACTGTTTCTTTCAAAGCTTATAACAAACTGCTGTCCTAGCAATCTTTTATTGTACAATTGCAGCTTAAATTGTTACCTAGTACAGAACTCCTTGTTCGTCATGGCATTTTGTTTCTTTTTAATCTTGTCTACTGTAAAACTATAGGAAGTGTCGCAAATGAATTACAGAAAAAGACACATTTTTCAGGTTCTCTGTGGGATACTGGAGCAGGCTGCCAGGCAGAAGTTTCAAAAGCAGCCTTGCTACGTGAGATGCTATGGAAGTGTGGAGCAGCTGAAGAACAGAGAACTACCATTGTACAGACCTCCTAGTTCCTGGCTGAACAAGATGGATTTCTTGTAGGAACTGAAGTTACAAGCTAATGCAAATCCCTAATATGTGTGACAAAGAAGTGTTGCAGTTAAGTGGGAAAAGGCATCCAGTGTCAGAGCTCTGGCGGGATGAACCCAAGAGGGGCAGCTGCCCCAGGTGTCTGTTTGTGGGGTGCATCAAATGAAATGTAGGTGAGTGAAACTGGTTTACTGACAAAAAAACTGGTGCACAGAAAGTGGAATGAGCAGGTCTGATTTGTAGGGACAAAGGAAAGAGGCGAATGGTGCTGGGCCAACAGGTGCCTTTTCTTTTCTCCACCTGATGCCATCCAAGGCAGTTTGCATCAACTCCTCTGCAGTGGGATGCAGTCACGGGGTAGGTACCAAACCGTGCCAGGTGTGGTATCCCACTCCTTTGAAGTGCAGACTTCGTGGGGAAGAGCAGAGATCCTGCCAGGGTACTTGCTGGATTCAGTTCAGCCTCGAATACTTGTTTATTCCATCTTAAGACAGAGGAAAAAAAGGCAAAATGAGTGGAGAGAGAGCCCTCGCTTTGGAAAAGAAATGCTTGCTCAATGCAGGAGTGGGCAAAGTTGATACAAATCTTGGTTTGATTAGCATGTCTATGAGTCATTTACAGTCATTTATCTGCTTTTTTCCCTAGTGCTTTTGTCCTGAACTTGTTATTTTGCTCTGCAAAAGTGAGGCAGTGATCAGCTGCTTTTCTGTTATCCTCTGAGGGAAGAGTTCTGCAGGTGCTGAACTGCACTCAGAAAGGTGGAGAATGATCACCATGATTTACAAGGAGGCTTCAGGTCAATGCCCTGCTGAGGAAGGGAAGGAACAGGTTCTGATCAGAGAAAGATAACTGCTTCTGCCTGAAAGTTAAATAGGTGCCCTTGAGGGGAAACCACACAGGGATCACAGGTTCAATCAGCTCCAGAGATGTGGTAATCACTAGATGGGTCATTTACCTAAGTAGTCTAGAGGTAGCAATAACTATTCATTACTGCAGAGCTATCAAAATGATGGTTCTCTTTTTTCCTTCTTTTCATGGGCTTCCTTCCCTGAGCATATAGAGAGTGAAACAGGAAAGCCATTATATTAAATAGCTCTTAAATAAGGTGGAACAATGAGCTTGGTTATAAGTAGTGTTTGTAAATGGTACTGAAGAAGAAAAAAAATCCACAGGGGACAGTCTGCAGCTATTAACACAAATGATTTCCACTCATGGGTTTGGAAAATTCTTAGTCCAAATTAACCTAACTTTCTACATTTGAGTGAGTAATGTCACAAGAGATTGATAGTCTTTGCTTTTGGGCACAGGAGTAAAAGAAGAAGAAAGATGGGCATTCAAATCAGTGTCGTCTGATGAAGGGTAGACTCATGCCAAAGAAATCTGGAAGTTCAAACTGCCTGAGACGCAACCTGGCACAACAGCCAAAACCAGGTATTCAAAGCTGCATGGTTAAAGAGGCCAGGCAGTTGATACCCATTAAAGACAGAGCTGTTCCTGTGTTGGTAAGATTAATCTGTTTGCTTAGACATTCAGCTGGGATGCAGAAGACTTGTATTCACTTTGGGGTTTTATAAAGACAGCCCATGCTCCCTAGACAGTTATTTGACCTCTTCTGTGGTTCCTATATCAGAAACTGGTGTAATAGTTCTTTTGCTCACAGTCCTGTGCTGGTAGCCAACAGAAAAGATCACTGCTAAGGCGCTCTAACTCCATGCTCCATCCACTAAAAGATATTTCAGAGAAATAAGAATGGATGCTTTCTTTCTGTAAGCTTTGCTTATGAAATATGTTCTCGCTGGAAGCTGTTAATCAAAATATAGTTTGATGCATGGTTATTTGCTTGATCTAATGTTTACTGAAGTCAGCAGAAATCTTTCACTGGATGTTTAATGTCTTCCCCCCGTCTTGCTGGGATGCTTTATGGTCAGTGGACCAGCTGAGGAAAAATGCTCAGGAGTAAAAGCCCTTGGGATGAGTGTGAGGCAACAAGCACCCAGAAAAATTAATCTGAAGGGTTACATAGTTTGTAGTTTAAAAGTAATTGTAACCCTACAGTTAAGAGACAGTGCTAGTGTAAGTACTGTTGCAGCCAATGAACCTTTGATGGTTCAAAGGTATAAGGGAAATAAGATTTATTTAACTTATGTTCTAAATCAACTTTAAATGCATTTATTCCTATTTTTATTACAGTTTTCCCCATAGTCTGAACTGCAGAATAGAGTGCCCAAGAAGCTGAACACTGACCCAATAAATCCTTGTATTTCATCAGGTAAAACAATTGAATTTTGAAGTTGTAAGTGCCATTGTTTGAACTTCTGGAATTCTTTGCTTGAGACATAACCTTCATTAGACAACACTGTCTTGAACTTGCCTTATTTTCCCACAAAGGCTGATGATAACCTAGAATACAGTCTGTAGGTAAGCAACAGAAGCGGGAGCAGCACGTGGTGCAAGAAAGGGTTGTGTCCAGCCGCAGCCCACCCAGCTCTGCTCCAGCACAAGTCATGGTTGTCTTAGCAGCTTGCTCGTTGAGGAGAGCTCAGTGCCATAGCCTCTAAGCGGTGAGAATCCTGCTCTGGGGACACCACACAAACTTAATGTTCGAGGGTGTGGGCAATGCTGAGGGAAGCTGGGGCGGTAGTTCCTGAAATTGCAGGTTTTTGTTTTGGTGGGAATAAGGAGTCGTTCAGGTTTTGTCTCTCCTGGTGGGGAAAAAAAAAAAAAAAAAAAAAATTGTGTAGTCTCCTTTCTCTCCCACTCCTGTTCCGTGATTCACATATCCTGACTTATTTTATTACAAATAAGAGCTACATGATGAACTTCTCTAGTCATCATTTTGGTGTGTTTAGCTCTTTTCACATCAAGTGCTTATTTAGTAAATATATGGGACACAATTTTTAATAACTGGGACAAATTCAGTATGTCCACAGGGTGGGGGATTTATTATAATCTACTCGCTTTGTCTTTCTGTTAATAGTTTCTGGAGTGTTTTTTATGCCTCTAAGACAAATTAACTGATGAACCTGGATTGAAAAGTAGGATTTAGTTCTAAAGACCAAAATTCCTAAAAGGTCTTCAAATTCTACAGCTATGCGATTTTTATGAATGAAATAAGGAGCAGCATACAAGGGGTCTTCAGGTAAGACACTTTCCATAGTATATGTAGTAAGTGACAATGTGTCTTGAAAATCCTGCCCTCACTTGACATTTATTCTGCTATCCCTTATGTATTGTCTTTAGGACTATATTTTCTACACTGTATTATTGCACAGTGATAAATGGTTCAACAAAATTAAAAATTAATGTAATGAAAAACGGGAATAAGAAGATGTACTTTTGCTATGACTTGTCTGGTTTGTAGTGATAAGGGAGTATATGAAATATAATGTTATCAGTTTAATCTGTGTTACTTTGGGCATTACCATACTTATAGTTCATTAACAGTAATGTTTTTGCTGTGTAGGTTTTATGCCAGTTAAGTTGCTTAGCAACCTTAACTCCAAGATAATGATGTCTTGCTGCCTGTGATTAAAGACTGTTTTTTCCTGTATTCTGTTTATGATATATCTAGCTTACTTATTCCCTTGTTTGCAAACTCTGTTCCTCATTTTTCATTCCAAATACAGCAAGGTATGTATACATTCCTTGAATAATTGTGTATTTAAAATTCACCACGTAGTCACCTACTCAAGTGAATGCAAATAGCACAATAGTATTATGAAAAAAACCCACACTGTACAGTAATGCAAAGAACATAAAATGGAGAAGCAGTCTATAGAACTGCTACTGGTACTGCCGAATAAATCCTTAAAACCTTTTCAGCACAAGTGCATTGCTAATAACTGTGGATAATGCTCTAGTTCTATGATTTAATTCTCCTCTTAAATAAATAAATAGAAAGCTATGGGACTTGCCCATATGCAATGCTATACTTTGGACCTGGTCCAAAAAAGTGAAATGCTATACTTTAAGCGGTAGCAAATGTCTCCTGATACTGCTAGTAGATGGATCAATTAGTTTAATAGTATTTATGGAAGTCCGTGGGACCTCAACACTAACAGTATTCCGAGCTAATATCTGAAGGATGGCAGGCATTAAAATGGATATTGGGTGACACTATCTATTTAATATATTTCAAATGATTCTGTTAATTCCTGCAGAGCTTATCACCATGGTTACCATGACAGAAATTAAACAAACAGGAAAAATTGTAAATTAATCCATCCTGAATAAGATTCCAAGGGGATCTAGAGTCTCATTTAAGCACTGGGAGCCACACTGAAGAGTGACAGCTCTTTCTTCAGCTAATAGTATAACCCGTGCCTGCTGGAAGGAGGGGTTCTGTCCCCAAATCTGGTGTCTATCATAAATTACTTTCCAGATTGCACCATGTAGGAAGCTGTGGTTTTGGAATGGAGGCCTAGATAGGAGCTACTGATGTAAACTGTCTGCTTCCAATAGACTGGAATTAAATCAGTGATACTTCATGGTGTAGAGATTTTTAAGTGACGTACTAATACTGGTATGGATGCAATATAAATGGAATTACACGTATGTGAGAGCACCAGAACTTACAGCAAAGTAAGTGTTACAAGACGGGGACTTGTATTGAACTCCCAGGACACGGCTTACAGGACACTGTAGCCAGTAGTAACACTGAGGAATATGCTGTTTAAATCCAAATGAGAAAGCTTGCGCTCCGGTAAGAGCACAGCACAGATGCTTCCTCAGTCCAAGAACCTCCATCCTAAACCCAGGAGGATGGCAACAAGTTGCAGCATACCACATATGCCAATCCTTTCCTTTTTCCCCAGTGGGAAAACATACATTACAAACAAACAAAAAAAACCCAGACAATGCGTAGTGAGCTTAGCTAAGGCTTATGGAGCTACTGGAGTCAAAAGCAAAGCACCAGCTGCCAAAATGGGCAAGTAAGTGGCTTGTCTTTGTGCTTCAGTATTACTTTCATTCTAAATTCAACTCTTCATCCAAGAGATGTGAACAACTCCTGTAGTACAGCACTTACCTATCATTTTGAAGGGCTTCTAATATATCAAGTTGCTTACAGTTCCTAACTGTTTATTTTTATTTCAACAACTATCATTACTTAGAAATACAGAAATTCTGATCTAACTGAGCATTTGGAGTAGGTTTTTAGTTACTGAACTTGACGGACTTTCACAGCAGTGTTGCGTATGTGAGGATGTTACAGAAAGCAGGAGGGGAAGGTATCTGTAATAGGCAATTATGTTAATGTCTGTAGTGAACTTACTGTTACAGTAGTTTCTTTAGACTGTTGATGTAAAATCTCAGCATTTGTGCAGTGAATTCCTGCTGGATCAGTCTGCTATTTCTTGAATATTTTTGTAAATATTTTTGTTACCTCAGGAGAAGTTGGAAGTCGTCCCATGTAGGATATAGTCACTCTACGTGAAGCATTTGTTTCAAATGTCTGCCTTCCAGATGTATAATAAATTTGAGGTTGTATTTGGTTTGAGCTAGAAACCCTGTCTGCTCATCCTATTGTTGCCATAGTTGCCATGGGATCTGAACCAAATTAAAAAAGTATTTTTCACAAGGACATTCATGCAACCAAAATGCAAAACCTCGATAAGAGCAATACCAAGGCATAACAGGAATATAGTAATATGTCAGTTAAGATACCCTCTTGAGTGACAGGGAATTCTGCTAAATTTAGTTCACACTTATTTTACTCTGTATCTTACACCAAATAAGCATGCTTATACAAGTAAATCTGTGGCATCTGGAGATCCCTCTTTACTTGAAATCAGGCATCAATTAAAGCACTTTAGCTTATGCTGGTCTAAATGTTAGTCTGTACAAAACAGTACAGTGAGAAACATCCAGGAAGCTTTTAACAGACGTACAAGGTTGAGGATCTCATCCACTGATAATTATGAATGAAATTAATAGAATCTGGAGCACCTGATTTCTTTTCATAATGAGATCCCCAGTGGGGCATTCACAGTGGTAATGTTGGCTGGCTCTGGAGTTGAAGGTACATTAAATTATAGCGAGTTGTAATGGGACGTGAATCTTGTATGAATCATCAGAAAACAGCAGCTGGGAATAGCGCAGTATTTTTAAGGGAATCCCTATAACCCGTGTAGTTAGCGCATCTGTAGTCACAAAGGAGTTTCACTCAGCCCAAAATTCTAAATGACATCTGGTATGTAAGAAACTTGAGCGAATCAGAAAGACTGCATTGTGACAAGTTAAAATATTTTATATTTTTTTCATTATAGCTAATGTCTTTCCACTGGAAAACATTTTGACCTTGGTAGCATTTAAAGACAAACCTATAACTTCAACAGCTAAATACGGGTTTCAGTGGTAGTGTAGAACATCTGAAATAAAATAGTCAAGACAACTCTCACATTATACACTGACTCAAAATTCAGGTTTAAAACCTTCATGGGGAATCATATTTGATATTTAGTTAAACATTGCCAATTATCTTTGGAGCCACAGAATAAAACAGAACTCTAGTACTTGTCACAAAAAGTGACATGGAACAGCCTATTCCAATATGAATGAAGCTCTGAACATAAGTAATCCTTTTAAAGAATAAAAAGGAAGTACATTAAAGGTTCAGTGGCTCTCATTGAAATTAGTTATTCCCAACACTGATCAGGAAATGTGATCCTCTTAAAACGATCTCAGAGAGGATACTGTCATTTTGATAATTACATGTGACCCCAATTTATGCTAAGATATATGTAAAAGTAAACTACATCTTACTGCTGTTCAGATATTTATAAGCTTTCCAGCTGAGTAGTGCTAATTAAAGCTTTATACAGTTAAAAAGAAAATTTAAAATAGTACTTTTAGCTTGGCTTTTCTAAAATCCCTTTTTTTTTTTTCTTTTTTCCCCACCAAGATGTCATACAGCGGCACAGCTGCAGTGGCAGTATGTGCAGAAGGCCATCATAACTGAATCAGGAGCTATTTCCATTGCATTCAAATTTCCCACGATGTGTTTTGTTGACATTGGTAGAGACTAATTGAGAATTGTGGGGTTCAAATTTAATTATTTAATTTGAATGTCTCCCAAGGCCTTTAAGAGTAGTTTATAGAGGGTGTAGAGCGCTGATCTGAACACCAACGGCTGTTATCCCACTGTCTGAGCTAACTACAACACATTTTTTTGGCAACAGAGATCTTTCAAGTTCTGTTTCTCCTCCCACACTCTCAGAGCAGTCATTTCAACTTAATGTGACTATTACTTGGTAACATTAATATTAATATCAGGTTAGGGTTAATAACATTAAAGGAATAAAAAAGATGAACTGGAAGATAACTTTTAGAGATAAAATGTCTAGTTCAGGCTTACATAAAACCTCTGGTGAGAGAGAGGGCTCCTAAAGCCCTTTTCATTTATTAAAGCCAGAGTTGGATTTACACTAAAAGCTGCAGAAACCTAAAGGAAGCCACCAGAAGAAGGGCCAGTAAAATACCGTCAGGTTACTGATAACCCAGATCAGCTTCTCCGCCCAGATCAGCCCTTGTGCCAGTGCAAGGGGAGGATGGCATGGGGTAAGAACAAGGGACCGAGGCAGAGGTGATTCTTTCTTTTGGCACCCATGCTCTTGGTAATACCAGAACTGCCAATTTAAACTTTATGCGGAACTATAAGGTAGTTGTCTTTGGTGTAAGGGAAATTCTGCTTGAGGATTAAGCAGAAGAGAAAAACATTTTCCCCCATTCTATCCCCAGTAATTCCTCTGGTTGGAAATGTATCATTGTACTGAAGCTTGATTTCTGGGTAGAAAGGATGTGGTTTTGGAGGCCTTGTTTCTACCACGCCCATGGAGTTTTCCTTTGAGGAGAAAGAAGAGGGACAGAGTATGTACACATGTGTGCGTGTGCATCTGTGTGCGTGCTACACAACTGCTTTGCACCTTGGTGGTCACTTGGGCTGTTCTGGGGAGTAAACGGGGAAGTACTTACTGAAAAAGGAAAAATACATGCCCTGAAACTGGTGGTTTCAAATGTTTGTCACTAGCTAAAATAAAATTGCTCAGTGTTGTTATTACTTGATAAAGGTGACATTGAGCAACAGTACTGCAAAAGTTTAAGTGGAGGAGTATTCTTCCTCTCGTAGGGTGCTACAGCCACGAGTGCTCTCTCTGTAGAGAGTGCTGTGCATCAGACAGCAGCTCTTCATAGGAAGGTGCCTTAGGTACTAAAATCTTTCAGTGCACATCTCTTATATGCTTATCGAGCATGCTGGATGCTTATTTTCCCATCATAAAGATGAGTGAGGGTGTGCCACCACAAGTTATTTCTTGGATTGTTTAGTAGATGTTTGTACTGTGAATGGCTGCTAGAGAAGTATAAATTGCTGCCTTATTATGAAGAACACACTTCCTTCTCAATCTACCTTCCCTCATCTTCAAGTTCTAAATAAGATTTTCAGCTATTTTTGTGTGTGTTTTTAAGGATTAAAAGTTACCATTATCTTGCATATTTCTTCCTTTGTTTTTATTATGTTAAAACCTACCATTACTTTAAGGAGATGCTTATATCAAAGATTAGTACTTATAAAATCTATTAAAGCTAAATGTAGTATTTTATTCAGGTATTGCTGTGCCTGTTTTTAGCTAAGCTGCATTCAATTTGAATGTCACTGGTTTTTAAAAGCTTTATTTCAATACATAACATCCTTGACATATATAATATCTTATTTTTATAGAGCTATTTAAGTTGTAATAGTAATGCATTGATGTGATACAAATTAATAGCATTATTTATAATTTGGGTAATCACATTAATATAGCTGCATAAAGTAATATTACCTTATAGCAATAATATTGTAAAATGATATATTTAATTATCAAATTTACTGTGCAGTTTATACTATGTTTGACATTTGACAATGGTCATACAGTTCAGACCACAGATCATGCAATCCCAGACCACTGTCCAGTGTTCACCAGATCATGTGTACTTGAAGAGAGCAGTGAGTGCTGTCAGGGGTGGTCTGGATCTCTTCCAGTTCATGTTTTTTTCCTTCCCCCCCCACCCCTTACTTTTTGATCTTCCCCTCCACCTTTTCTGTTTCCTGTAATTATTTGTTTCTTCCTGCATTGCTTAGGGAGGACACTTCAGCCTTGCGAGCAGACTTCTGCTTGTCCTTAAGAGGAGACTCAAAGGAACAGTGGCCAAATGAGAATGTTTCTGAAAGATTAAAAACCAGGTAAGTACATAGGATACTTTCTAGCCTCCATCTAGTGAGTAGCTCTGAGACTTCTTGACCTAAATATAGTGCCCGAGTATTTAATAACCCTCAGTGGTTTTATTTTCTGTGAAGTTGTCCAGTCTCCCCTAGTGCTCCTGTAAGCTTTTGACACTCACCATACCTTTTGGCAAGTAGTTTCTTAAACCTACTCTCTGCTACACAAAGAAAATTCTTTCATTTGTTTCCAGCATAGGTCCTAATAGCTTAATTTGATCCCCCACAGTTTTTGTTTTGGAAGAGGCAATGAATACTTGGTGTCTATCCAACCTCTCTATACCAGTCATGATTTTGCAGATCTTTGTCATACCCCTTTTTAGTCATCACTTCTTCAGACTAGAGAAAAATATGTATTTGACAGCTTTTTTTTTTAAAAAAAAAAAAAAAGCTTATAAAACATTTTTAAGACTTTCAGAAGACACTACTGCTTATGAAAGGCACCATCCATTCTGTAGAATCATAGACAGTATTCTGCTTTGCTCCGTGATTAATAGATGGTTGAGCTAGCTGCTTTTGTGTTTGGTATGCCTTTATCATCACTAGCAGGGGACTGTCCCTTTACTTGCATGGTAGTAATCTTTCTCATAATGAGGTTCGCTGCGGTCTGCCAGGCTGTTCTGCAGGCAAACAGAACCACCCAAATAAATTACAGCACCAGTAATAGGTAAGAGACATTTTCTTCTTCTCTATCTAGTATCTTACTGAAACAGCTGTAGTAATAAATAGTTGACAGAAACAGACTTTTCAATGTATTTTAAAAGGACTGTCAGTCAGAATGGAAGTAATATCATTCTATCTGCTATCTGTAGTTACCATTCAGAAGATGACATGTTCATTGAATCTTCTTGTAGGTAAAAAATAGGAGTCTTTGACGAACTTGGAAAGAAACTACAATCTCAGCACATGACAGTGAAGTAGAAACAAGCCAACAGACAACATCAACTTGAAATAATGAGAAGAATTGCACTGGCAATGCACTGCTTGGAAAAATCCAGCAGTTAATTTAAATAAGAGATGATTATTCTTTTTGGGTACTTCAGTATAGAATAGATTACATTAAGGGAAAAATACTGTGATTCTGGCTTTTGTCTTTTGTAATAGAGACAATTGGCTTTCTTTGCTTAATTTTGTCATAGAATCGCAGAATGGATGAGGTTGGGTGGGACCTATGGAGATCACCTAGTCCGATGCCCCTGCTTAGGCACGGTTGCCCAGGACCCCGTCCGATCAGATTTTGAATATCTCCTGTTCTAGTGTTCAAACACCTTCACATAAATAAGTGTTGTCTTATATTTAGCTGGGGTTTCCTATATTTTAATATGCCTCTTGTCCTGTCTAGATAGCACTGAGAAGAGTGTGGCAGTTTTCTTTACTGAAGGTCAGCTGTAACAGGAAAGGCTGAAGTGAAGGCGGCGTTGAGTACTTTGGTCTTTTCTGTGTCCTTTGTCATCAGGTCCCTGTCCCATTCAGCAGCAGGCTCACATTTTCCCTAGACTACTTCTTGCTGCGGATCTACTTGTAGAAGGCCATCTTTTTGCACTTCACATCTTCCAACAGATTCAACTCCAGATGGGCCTCAGTTTAAATGTAACAGATGATTTTAGATAGATTCAGCTAATTCCAAAGCCTCTTGCAAATTAGTCTGGCTCTAGCAGAGGTTTCAAGACTGAGTTTTACAGATGCTACTTGTTACTTGAAGAACCAGGAGTTTAAGAAAGTAAAATTGCAATTCCCAAACCAACACAATTGTTGCTTGGGACCTCAGTTTCCTGAAATGTAGGAAATCTTATTTTGAAATTAATTTTTGCCAGCAAAGCAAATCAAACTCTCCTGGACCTGGTATAGCTGACAAAGCACTTAGAAATGGAGTGACCCATATTAAAACTGAAGTAACTTGTTATATTGTTCAAACTGTCCGCCTCTGGTTTTTGCCCTTCTCTGTAATTTGCCCTTAAAAGAATGCACGATACTTCCTGAGGAGACAAAATGTCATTCTTGCTCAACTTAGCTGGAGCTTATGTGAAACAGGTAGCTTATAAGAATTAGCTTGTAATTAATATAAATGTTGCTAACTATAAATATTTAATTGATTTCTGTGTAGGCAGTAAAGAAAATATTTGGTATAGACGGTTCAGTGCTCTAAAAGCACTAGGTCAGAAAATTCCTTTGCCTCACAAATCCCTCTGACACATACTACAGCACTGAAAATTACTCTTGACCACAATATAGATCTAAAGCCTGTGTGTTTCACAGTTAAAATACATGGAATGATTAAGAGTTTAAGAACTGTCCTGGTTTCAGCTGGGGCAGAGTTAGTTTTCTTCCTAGTAGCTGGTATAGTGCTGTGTTTTGGATTTAGTATGAGAATAATGTTGATAACACGCTGATGGTTTAGTTGTTGCTAAGTAGTGCTTACACCAGTCAAGGACTTTGCAGCTTCCCAGGCTCTGCCTGGTGCCCAAGAAGCTGGGAGGGGGCACAGCCGGGACAGCTGACCCCGACTGGCCCAAGGGCTATGCCATACCGTATGGCGTCATGCTCAGCAGATAAAGCTGGGGGAAGAAGAAGGAAGGGGGGGGCGTTTGGAGTGATGGCGTTTGTCTCCCCAAGTAACCGTTACGCGTGATGGAGCCCTGCTTTTCTGGGGATGGCTGAGCACCTGCCTGCCGCTGGGAAGGAGTGAATGAACTCCTTGTTTCGCTTTGCTTGCGTGTGCAGCTTTTGCTTTACCTATTGAACTGCCTTAATCTCAACCCACGAGTTTTCTCACTTTTACTCTTCTGATTCTTTCCCCCATCCCGCTGCGGGGGGTGTGACTGAGCAGCTGGGTGGTGCTTACTTGCTGGCTGGGGTTAAACCGTGACAAGAACTCTTCATGTTTTTCCTCTAGCTGTGACTATTTCTTCATTTCAATGTGCTGACTCCACACATTCCCCTACTGAGTCACTTACTTGTATCATAAAACAATCTATAACCTGTATTTTACAGAAAGGTTTTAAAAAAAATAATAATCTACTCCTAAATGCAAATTAGGTAAACAACGATGAACTGGGCCCACATTCAATTAAAACTTTAAGCAAATGCTCAAACATTTTACCATATGGAAGTACCTCAGAGCATGAATTAAAAATTAACCCTGTATGGGATTTACATGCTGAACTGGGAAAGCAGGTCATGTTTGTAGGACAAAAATTGTGAGCACCCAGAAGTCAAGTGTAACACTTCTGTTTACTGACTGATTCATTGTTCTCTTTTATAGATATAGTAAGGAAGATGAGACTGGGGAATGCAGTCCTCCACGCCTGATCTGCAGGCAAAGAGGTATTCCCATCTATACATATGCTTTACTTGCAACTGGTAGGTTTTTGATGTGTGAAAAAATTTTATACCATATGTGCAAAATGAGAGGCAGAAATGACCTTTTACTACGATTTCCATGGCGACAATCCTCATTTTGGTGTCATTAAACTGTTCATTAATATTGAATTAACTACAAGGGACATCTGGAGTGGACATGATATAACAAGTAAAAGTAGAAGAAAGTGAAACTTTGTTAAAGATTGTGCTCTAAATTTTTTAGAGACATCTGTTTTAGAAAAGCTTTGCAATTTCATTGTCTTACACTGTCAGCATGCTTTACACAAGGCAAACAGCATGGGGGAAAAACAAGTACTTACAGCCAAGGCTGTTAACTTGCAGGGAGGTTATGTCTTACATTCTTAATCTTCGAATTTCATTCAGTGTGTCCTGGATATGAGAAGAAAAGAAATTATGCACCATTTCTTTCAAAACCAGTTTTATTTTTGAGTTATACATACATTTATGTGTATTTCCAGATATCATACATCACTCACATTAGCAATAACTGAAATAAAATGTCACTTAATTCTCTACTTTTATTCTTAATATATAGGGTATAAATTAAACAGTCTTGTTATGCTGCTGTGTGAGCTACTGAGCTGTATTTGCAGCATTTGTTAAGACTGAAATCCTATAAATAAAACATCTAACAATTCAGCTTATCTACTTTTGAGATGGCACAAATATGCTCACATATTGTACGAGCTGAAGGGATCTGGGCTTCTTAGATTGAAGAAAAATAGGTTATAATTGATAGCAGCAAATAGTGTGATCATCAAGGAAATGTACACTGTATGTATTGACTTTTAATAAACAGGAGTAATGGCCTATTCTCTTGTTTAGCAGAAGACACTTCAATAAGTATTTAAAGATTCTGCTTCATTAGCACTAGGAATTTAGTAATAACAGGTATGAGAGCTCCAGTGTTACCTAAGAAATCTCATATTTAATTATATTTAATATTTGTTAGATTTCGCAAAAACCAAAAAGCAAAAAAAGGAATGGTTGTGTAGTAAACATTTTCATCTTCCATTTGCTGCTGTTAATAATTTTGCATCTGTGCTGCTTTTTTTTTTCTTGAATTTTTCTCACTTGAAGAGCCTGCTCTTTTCCAGACTAACAACGCATTTGGTTACATTTATGCACCACAATTATTTCACCCAAGTCAACATGTTTCTAGAATTTGCAAACCTGGAACCAAAGCATGTGTCTCAGTAAGTAAGTAAATCTGATAGACTCTTTCCAAGTATAATATCTGTCAAATGTAATGCGAATACAGTTATTTGGGGGGGGGCTTTCTCTGAGGAGGTGAGTTGGTCAGAGTTTACTCCTTAGCAATGTGTTGTGAAATGTTACTATCATCTCTCCACCTAAATTCTAAGCCCCAGGTGAGCTGTTCCCTGTCTCATCGTAGCTGGGCCACTGTGGAGTTTCATAGCCCTGGCCGCTCGCAGCAAACCAGACTTGTAGCCCAGGCGCTTGTAGTTAATGTTTGCGGATCTAAAGGACTTTGCTGTTGGCCACTCAGCTAAATGTATGATGTGAAATGCCCTCACTTCAGAGCAAGGGTTCGTTTTGGAGTAGTGTCCAGGATTTCTTTGGCAATTATTAATTTTGCTAAACGCAGCATCAAAATAGTGTATTTAAAAGTAAAGATCACTTTTGTTATGAACTGTTTTCTTCTACTTAAAACCAGTGGGTGTCTTCTTTGCAGTACTGTCAAGAGTCTCTGACTTAAAGCTGAAGAGATCTTATTTTGAGCCACCATATGGCTGTGATAAAATTTCTTAGGTAGGCAATTTTAAAGACAGAATAACTGAGGTCTAGTCTATTGTCGTTGACTTATATCAGTTCTTACAAGCATGACAGGCACGGCGTGAAAGCTGTTTTACTTAGGGATGATTGTTCTATCTCATGCTAACATTGCCCACATTTGGTGACATCCTTCACTATATACTTTGAAGAGTCTTACCTTTGTGATTAAAGCATATAGAAGTCCACTGAAATTCTCTCAGACTATTGTTTCATTTAGTGTAGGTGCCATGGGCATCACAATCACTTCAACATTTTTTCCTAAATGTTTGCCTGATTGTATTTCACATTAGCCTGCCCTAACTTACCCACATCTGAAAGGTCGTGTCAGGTTTCATTCACTGTCAGTCAGTATAGCCTCTGCTGACACCCTGGGGATATATACAGATCTAGTGAATCTATATGCCTTGTTTTATTATTGCTGGAATTTGACCTATAAGAAACCTTCCATTTTTATCCTGCAGAAGCTGTTTCTCAAGCCAAGGAACCCAAATTCTGTTTTCCCTATAGTTCTTTTCTTTCTCATGTATGAGCTGACTACTGAAATATATCTGTGGTTTCTGAAAAGCATACTGTTTTTTCCTTTTTTTTAAAACACACCACACACAGACAATTTCCCAGCCCTACCCCCCTCCACCCACAGAACTACCGTGCGTGACCACTGATCTAAACCTTGTTAATGCCCCTCATTGTTACTTCCTGCTTGGAGCTATTCTTGATCTACTTTTTCTTCCAGAAGGAAACTCTCATAAAGATCTTTTATATAAAGGGAGAATATTGTAATTCTTAGAAGAAATAAAATTTCAGCATTCTCATTTCATCAGAATTTGGAACGCAACGTCCTGTGTTCAGATAGTTCTTTATTCCATTTTAGTTTTCCCTTTCAAGGTATGACTTCTTCAGTTGCAACTTGACCTCACTTTTGAAATGGCATTTATGACCATGGATGGTATTCAACCATCATTAAAGGCAGCGGGCACTTTTGTCTGCAGCAGCTACCCTTTGGGACCCAAAACCTGTTCAGACTTCTCTAATCCTGCTCGGATGCAAGAATATACCATGAGAACCTGACAAGACTCTAACAGCAGACCAGTTTTGACGGTTTTATACAGTTTACTTATACTAAAAAAAAAAAAAAAAAAAAAAAAAAAAAAGTCAGGTTAATGCAAACGTTATAAACCTCTAGATATCACTGCTGAATCACTGCAGTATTTCATTTGAATAGCATAATATGAAACTGCTTATAGAAGGTGATGGCCAATTAAACACAGAAAGAAAGGTAGAGACAGACCTTGCATGAGGCTGCATAATACATATGAAGAAGTCTGCTGGCAGAGTTATCTCAGTAACTGAACATTTTGATGTTATTGGTTCATCAAGCAAAGTCAGTTGTACTAACAAAAGCATGTTATCAGCCTTACTGTGTCTATACTGGAAGGATGGTGGAGAATTAATGAAAAAAAAAAAGATAAAATTCACTAGTGTTTCTAAGTTGGAACTTTTTTTAGAGTGGGTTGAAATTGATTTTTCACTAAATAACTACTGCTAGGATTTCTATTTTCTGGGCTTTCATTCCCTCCTCCTATTCATGATTTGCATTCTACTGGCCTCCTTAATCTAGTCTTCAAACCATTTTCATCAAACTAAGATCAAACTATCTCATCTTGATATTATAATATTAATATGCTTTGTTGTTTTCAGCTTGGCAGTCTTGTTCAAGAATGTACATCATTTATATTCAGGTAAGACTTTATTTGCATGAAGTTCAAGTGCAGCAGCTTTTCTATTTTCCCTGGAACGTTTTTCACATTTTAAACATGTAACCATTCTAGATCACCTTTTCCATAGCTTGTGTAAGTCTATTAAAATCAAATGTGCCCTAGGCAATAAACCAGCCTAAAGCCGAAATGCTGTGACCCTTTGGAAAGATGTAAAGAATTTATCAGAAAAAGTGTTGTGTCCCTTTGGCAATGTCACAATTAATTATCCTTGTGACATTGTATATCTAGCATCTATATTGCCATCAAATGGCCAGGTTGAACTAAAATGCATTCTGCTACTCCATATTTCATGCAGAAACTCTTTTAAAGTTAAGCAGATATTGTTATTATAGAAAGGGGAAAATTGTGAAAACTTACCGCAAAACTCTGCTAAGGCAGATGTAGTCATATATTTCCAAGTCCACTGTTAATCTAGCATTTTAACTTCTCATAAATGTTACAGTGCATACCTTCTGATGTTATCTTAAGCTGCGTGTTTAACCAGAAAAACAGAAGTAGAAAACACAATTTATCTACAAGTAAATTGTAGCTGATCTTGTGATTGTTTAAGGTGAATTTTACCTGCTGCATCTGGATATATGGCTTAGTGCTGGGGGACTGACGGAGACTTGTTCTGGCAGCTCTACTTGAACTAAACTCATTACTCTCGGATTCTTCCCTGAGGCTGTTTCTACCCCATTTTGTACAACTAGAGCAACATGAAGAGACTGAAGTTTTGCAGAGACTTGAGTCTATGACATGTCATACTAATTTATCTAACTTTTTTTTTCCTAAGTAGCTGGTTTTCCTTATAACTCACTAAGTTGTCCAATCAGATCGTCAGAAGGAACATTTTATTATTAAGGTCTGAGAAGGCATGTTTGAGGTGTTTCTTTTCTGTTTTTAAAGCTGTTATGATAAAACAATATTTTTTTTGTAACATTTCATGTTATTTAATTTTTAGAGTGAAGTTAAATATGGGAAATGATCAGCAAATGAGATGAGTGTGAAAACCAAAAATCATCATGAAAGCTGTTTTGCTACCTTTACAGAGGAAGTCTATAATGATAACATTTTTAAAAACTGGAATACATATTTTGTACACAGAAAGCTGTTACTGTTTCATGAACGACAGAAGTCCTTCATGAGGAACACAGTATTTCTCTTTCTGTGTACCATGGTATGTACCTATCCAGAAAAGTTACCATTGTGTTCACATGCAACTTAAGCAATGTCCAAAGAACTAACTAACTGAATTATTTAATAAATACACACTGGTTTCAGGTGGATGTTATATTGATAAACCTGTTTATGACTCCACATGTAAAGCACCAGCAAAAAAGTTTCCGTCTAAAATACGCACAAGTCTCCAGCAGAAAAAGATTAGCAATAAAAAGCTTATGGAGAGCAGCCTATGATAACACCGTTCATAGATAAGAACCTTCTTTGATATAGCTTATTTCAAATAAAAACATTGAAATGCAACTGGATTTAGGCATCAAATGAGATAACATTTCAAAAATTCACTACTAAAATAGTTACATCTGGAAGCAAATATTTGATAAGCACTTCTTACATACATCACAGCTTGAAATTGAACTCATTTAATAAGTGGCATCTTCACAAATCACATCTATGGGATATTGATTTGCATACTAAAAATGAGCAGGTCCAAAATTAATGACGACTTTTCAAAATGTAGTTGTACTAAAATGTTCTGAGGCAAATCTAGCTGTATTTGGTGAATTTCCATTTCCACATGATTGCTTGTTTAAGAACCTGGACTGATTTATCAGTCTTGGAAGCAGTTTTCAGTTTCTTGCCCTGTCAGCAGCAAGATACAAGACACTGACATTATATGCAATTATATACAACAGCAGCTTATTGCTATTTAATTTTTCCAATAATAATGATCTAATTCACCACAATAATGACACTAGATCATAATTTTAAGAATTTTATTGAAAATCTCAATTTTCAACCATCACATGAGAGAACACTTACTGTAAGAAACAGTTTTTAAGACTCAGGACTTCAAAATTAGCTCTCATTTGTTCTACCCATTTCAGATGCTGTGTGTTCAAATGTATTTCGTTGATGGCTTATATACTGGTGACCAACTATGAGAAAGATGGACAGAAGATGAGAGACGTTTGTGGCTCAGCTAATTACTAGTAAGTCCATCTGTAGTAAGATGTGCAGTTATGGGAGGGAGCATGATTTCTGTGAGGTAGTGGCTATTTACCAAATTCATTGCTGGGGTCCTGGGGACAAATGCCAGGCAGTGTATCCCACTGACGGTCCTGCTCCCCCCTGAGCACATGACACGGTGGCTGGACTTCGCTGCTGTGAAGTGCAGACTTGACATCTCCTGCTATTTCTGGTGACAAATCACTTGGGAACATGTGGCACTCAAGGTCTGTGGTGGCCAGTGTTGGACAGCCAAATTGTGAATGCAGGCAGCTGCACTCCTAAATGCATAGGCTTATTTCTTTTGGACCTTCTGCACATGTAAGCTTCTCTGTGGAAGCTTGCCCTCCGGAGACTTGTTTCAATTCTCTCCCACTACTCTGGTCATTTATAGCAGCTGTGGGTGTCTCCCAGGCTATCAACTGATCTCTCTCTTGTTCCTCTCTGTTATTTCCCCAAGTATCATCTCGGTGTCCAGACGGAACGGTAACCCTCTAAGTCAGAGCTCAACACGAAACACATGTCCCTACAGCGTGCTCCAGAGAGTGACTAGAATTGCTGTCATTGCTTTGTAATCTTCCAGGCCTGGCAGGCTCTGCGAGTTGTTCATACAATCAAATATCAGCCATGCTGTTTGCTGAAGGATGCCTACATCCAGGAGACCCGGGATGCACGCTGTGACTGACCCTCACTTCCAGCTATTGCTCAGTTACATGAGTGTGAATGGTCTAGGCTCCTTTCTGCCAAGCCTGGCCAACCGTGGCACCCAGGGGACAATTAAACCAGGTTCTCAGCTCCTGCTGGCCTCTACAGCGTTGCTTTGGGTCGCTCCAGATGCCACCACAGCCTGCCTTGAGCCTCCCGAATGCTGCTTCTCAGGTAGGCACTTATTGCCCACTTAATGAAGGTTCCCTTAACAGTGAATGTGTGGGACTGCTGCCTGTCCACGCTAACTTTAAATAATTGGATGGATGCAGTCTGGGTGTTAGTAAAAAATAATGGTATTCAAGGTAATTTTTCAAATTTATTAAGAGAGATAATGTCCCCATTTATAACGACTATGCAACAGAGTTTGTGACTGTGTTGGAGGGACTAAACCTTCATCCTGATAAATTACACTTTGAAACGCATTTACTTGTCTTGAAACGTTATTTCTCTGTGGTTTTTAAAAAAATGTTTTTTGCTTCTGAAAATAAACAAGTTGTCAGAAAGAGGGTACGTTTTGTTATGAAACTGTTTTGTTTCTATTCAAACAGAATGCATTTGGAAGACGAATTTTCTTAATTAGCTAACTAATAACGTCATTCTTTTTCTTTAGAGATAATTCTAACACCTTAATAACTCTGTAGGATACTTATTAAAATGTAAGAGATTAAATTCTAATGAGCGCACTACAGACCTCTTCTTGAAAGGGCTTCCAGGAAGGGATCACTATAAGAAAAAAAGACTAAATTCATTTTCCAATCTGTAACAAGCGGCAGAATGTAGTACGTAGCTGTAATCACCTACATGAATAACCATAAATTAAGTAGTGTTTCCCTGGTTAGCCAGCCATTTATCCCCTAAACTGCTATGCATGAGCAGGCAGAAAGTCTGCATTTTTCCCCAGAATGAGTGATTTGGAGACTTTGCTATATATCAGCCTTAACGGTACTTCTTGTATATAAGTACTGATGGATTTACAATAAAAAGGATATCGGGACCTTTGTCAAGCTTGTAGATAACCTATGGGAGAGGATACACAATGCAAACACCTTCTGCACTGCTGTACAGCCAGAAAATGACCTGGTGGGGGGGAAGACAGCATTGCAGAGCCCCGGTGGTAAGGCTACCAGATCACAGAGATCCTCGGAGGAGAACGGGCTGTGACCATCGTTATAGTCCTCCCCAGGAGTGAAACGTTTTATACTCCCAGCTTTCTCCAATACTGTTAGCACCTAGGCTGTGGATTCACTGTAGTAAATGAAATTCTGTATCCATGGTAAATAATTCACTCTCAGTCAAAATTAAAAGAGGTTTTCCTGGTAAGTTCAATACAAGCAGAACAGAGCTCATAATACAGCTCTTGACCAACTTGAGAGGGGGAACATAAAAACAAACCTGTTTCCTACAGATCAGGAAATACTTGTGGATTATGGTTTACTACTAAAAAGATGAGCACTGATTTGGGCACATTCGGAAAAGGCATTAATATACTTGCAACAAAAAATATTGTAACGAGGTAAAACGTATATTAAAGCTAAAGGTGATGAGTACTGTAAAAAATGAAAGTCAGAATTAAAACATTTTATAAGAATTGTGATGTAAATATCCTATTTCCCTAGTGTATCATATACTATAATGTCAATGGTACAGTAACATGCTATTTAGTAACACAAGGCAATAAAATACAATTGATCGGGAGGACCTTTTAATTACCAGCATTCAAGCTGAGTATTACTGTCAATCTCCTATAAAACCTGTACTCCCAAATTATGAACTAATTTTTGCCAAGTGATATAACATAATTAAACTAAAAACAGTACACAAAAACTGTTACGATAACCAGGTGATCAAAGGTAAAGCAGTTATTTACATTACATTACTGTTCTCCCCTCATACCAAACAAATAATTTAGAACAATTTAGTTGAGAGGGAAGTAGTGAAGTGGACATGGGGTATATTGCATTAAGATGAAAGAAAAACGTAAGAAAAATGCAGATATGCTTTTGCAGTGCTGAAAGCATTATAGGAAAAGGAGCTGGAGTATGTGTTGTATTTACAGGGGATAAAAATAGTGTACTACTAATGGAAAGGTGAGCAATAAACAACATGAAAGGTTAGGCGAAGCAAACAGAATGCAAGAGAAGACAAAAGACTAAAGTAAAATTGGAAAGAAAAATAACCGGGAAAATAACCATGCCATTGCTTCACCGAAGTTGAAAGACACCCTCACCCCTTTTTTTTTTCTTGTTGAACTCCATACAAGTAAAAAGATACTGTTATTTGCCTACAAGCCATGCAACCCAGCATGAAGTCCAAGGCAACAGACAAAATGAATGTAGTGCAAGAAATGGATAGAGTAATGGTGATACGTTCATACCGTTTTATGTATTGTGGTACATCAGTCGATTGAACTGAAATTCTTTAAACTATTTTTTTAAAACTTGACTCTAGATGAAAATGCAAGAAGGAGAGTGACAAACTTCAGCAAATCCAGCAGAGGTTGGGACAGGTTGCCCAGAAAAGGTTGCGGATTCTCTATCCCCAGAGGTTTTCAGCACCCAACTTGGAAAAGCCCTGGACACGTCGATGCAAATTCAGCGCAACCTTGCTTCAGGCAAAAACTTGGACTAGAGGCCTGCCGTGGGCCCTCCAGCCACAGTGAGTTTGTGATCCCTGAATTTTGTACAAGCTATGATTCTGTACGTATCGCAAGCACTATCTCACTAATATTAATTAGCAGATGTACTTTTGTAACTGAAATGTGCCTTGAGAAGAGATTTGCCTCCAATCTATGAAAGGTATATAGGAATTGATGAATTTAAAATAACAGAATCAATCAGAAATGGTGAGAATAGATAGCCATGAATAGATGGCATGATTGGGAGGGGGGAAAAAAGCCAAAACACAAAACAACCAAACAAAGAGGAGATATGGAAAAGCAATGAGTCGAAAAATTAATTCAGTTATTTCTTGTTACATATGAATTAAACATATATTTATAGTGGTATAATTCCACTGATTGTGATGATGCATGATATCTCTTAAAACAAAAATAGTGAGATGCATAACATTTACATTCAAGATAGCCTAGCTTTTCATCAATAACTATTTTGTACCAACTTTGCAGTATGTATAATTTTAAAATTTTGACTTGTCTTTCCAATTCTTACATCTTTTATCTACTCTCTGTGCTCATTCTTTCAACTCTCGACCATACCTCTTAGCTTTTTTTCCTATCTATCTGGCTACAAAGTTGTTGTAAAAGACAAAACAGATAAAATAGCAGAATAATGAAAGTGGATGTCCCCTCTGGTGAGATCTAGATTTCCTCAGTGGAGAATATATGACCTTCTTTCCTTTTTGACACTTTAAAGCTTTCTTTAATAATGTCATTTCAGCCTAATTTTATACAGTCAGGGCGTTAGATGTCTTTTAAAAGCACTCCCACCTTTTATTGTTTTTAGCAACCAATTAGTTCCCAGCCCAACTAGTCCCAGTTGCTCAGCTGTATACTGGGGATTGGCAGGTATCACGTGCTGGAATAAATCCCTCGCCTTCTGCCCCTTGCAGTCTTAAAATACAAATCAAAACATAGATGTAGATGTGTGCAGTGACAACGGAAGAACCAAAACAGCAAAATGCATCTGTTTGTTTACCTCTTCTTATAGTCACCCCATGTAAACCTTTCTAATGCCAGGATGTTGTTTTTCTGGAAAGAAGCAATCATTTAAGGAATTTTATAATTAGGAAATGTTTCTACTACTACTGCAGGTTAATACTATGCTTTCCTCTGCTAGATCTGATCGCATTTAATTATCTTCTGTCCTTGCAAAGCCACTTGATGATGTGACTGTCTTGATGATAAGAAGGTTGTACACAGCCAGCAGAGGTCAAGCTCCCAACAGTCACAGGACGTCAGTGGTGCCAGCTGAAGTGAATAGAATTACTTCTATGTACTTTAAGTTTGAGCACATGGTGAAGCCCTGCTTTTTTTCTTTTTTCTCTGCTCTTTTTTATTGAGGTCACTTTGACTGTTTCATTCTATTTGTGCTTTCAATCTCCATTTTTTTACTGAGGACATTGTGGGCCGAGCAGGAATTCCGCATTTTCAAGTGGCATACTGAAAAGTGATTTCCTGCTTAAAAGTTTTCCTCTTTATTAAGTACTTTCTGGAATACATCTTAGTTTGTTCTGATACAGGGTGACTGAGACTACAAGGTAGTTCTGTTTCCTGCAGCCATGGGCAGAGGCTAGATACCTAGATAGCCTAGGTACCGTATCTAGATACAAGTCTAACTTTAGGGGATAAAAGCCGTTAAACTGAAATGCTATGTGTCTGACTACTCATGAAATAATACCCATAGTAAATCATATAAACAAACAGATCAACAGTACAGAGACATTCTTTTTCTCCTTGAATAGTTTAGTTATCACATTATTTGGTGGGCTGAAATGCTTTTCCCTGACAAAATGGATTAAAATCATAAAGCTGTAAGAAACGCCTGAGTATACTGCCTTTCATCTTTCTGTCCAATCACCCAGTTGGACAAATGGGGCTTGTAGTTACTTGCCTCCTCTTTAGCTTATTTGCCCAAGGCAACAAACCAGAGAAATTACAGGTAACAGTTTATCAAACGCTTGTGGTCAGTTAACTCTCTCTCTACCTGTCACTAGGCATCACTTTATTAACAGAGCCTTGACCCAGGTGTGCTAGTAGCTTGAAAGGTCAGAAGGTAGGATGCAGCTGTCAAATAAAAGATGGATGATGCGCATTCTATGTTTTAAATGCACGTTAGCGTATCTGAGAGTGAACGTGCTAATAAAAGGCGACGTTATCAACAATATTGTGGAAGCCTTGTGAAAAGAACTCGGCCGTTTTACCATGTGATATGAATGGCCAGGAGGAAAGACTTCACGGTTAATGTACAGGGGCTGTAAGTTTGCATTCGATTTTCCTGCGGTGGAAGTGTGCATCGGCACGGGACTGAATCAAAATCAACAAGACCGTGCATAACACACAGTTTGCTACACAAGCAAGCTTTGATAAGTAAGAATAATGACAGTTGAAATGCATTTTTATTAGATATAAATCATTTATAAACCCATTTTAGATTTTTATATTGCTCTGTTATTGGTATAATAAATCAATTTTGTTTAATAGCTACTGAAATTATACATTTTAAAATGTATCCTCACATACATGAGGAAGGAATTTTCTCTTAACATGTGAAAATGTCCATAACGTTCTGTTTTTTTTTTTTGTTTTGTTTTGTTTTTGTTTTTGTTTTTTTTAGTGAGGTAGAAATTGAGGAAATAATCTTAATCACAATTTAAATTTGCATTTAAAATTTTTATCAATTAACTAAAATAGATATTTATATCATGAAAATTCAAAAATATTTAAGATTTTTTAAGACATCTTAATTTAATCTTTACCTTTTTCACTGTATTCAATGAAAAGTTGAATAAACAGTGTAAATACCAATGAAATAAAGGACTGCTTTCCATT
The DNA here is from genome assembly GCF_965183815.1 of Platalea leucorodia. Taxonomy (NCBI): domain Eukaryota; kingdom Metazoa; phylum Chordata; class Aves; order Pelecaniformes; family Threskiornithidae; genus Platalea; species Platalea leucorodia. The sequence continues at coordinate 7,762,626 of NC_138825.1, forward strand.
GTACACAATGAAAAGGACTGCTTACTGTCACTTTCATTTCTCTTAATTTCTTTTTTTTTGTTTTTTTGTTTTTTTGTTTCATGCCCCAGCATTTAACTTTGTAGCAGTACAGGAAGCTCTTGAAATGAATTCATAACCAGGACAGTTTCCAGTTAAAAAAAAAAAAAAAAAAAAAAGAGGGAGAAGAAAAACTCAAATATTTTGTGTTAGATGAGATTAAAAAAATCTTTTGGGTAAAAAGACTGAAAAATGAGTTTATCTATGGATTCTGTTTGCAGTTTGTGTACTATTTTGTTGGTTTAGATTTTTATAAAATAATAAAGAAAATAAAAATATAAAATCTGAAACATGAAGTAAACATGGCCATACAATCATTACTGCACATTATTGAAAAAACAAACAAAACCAACCCCAAACCCCCCAAAACCAACCAAAGAAACATACTCTTTTTTTTTTAATAGTATTTACTGTTTTTTTAAATAGTTTTATTATCTGTATAAAAATGCTTTGTGAAGTGTGAGGAAGTAAGAATTTATTCCAGGTGACTCATGGTACGTGACCTCTGAAATGAACATACCTGCTTTACAGGTTATGTGTCGTTCACAGGCACCTTTCAAACTGTTTTATGGGGCAGCAGCTTCTGACAGTTGCTTCCGTGATGAAGAAGATGATAGGAATTTTCTTCTTGTTAAGCTTTTCTCACAAAGCTGCTCAGTTTTGGTGCCCTCAGTTCAACTTCCACAAACGCAGGCCCTGGCCCTGCATCGCGTCGTGTTCATGAAGGTGGCATCAATGTGCCACGTCCAAGTGCCCTTCCCCCTTTTGCACAGAATTTTTCAAATGTGTTTGTTTTAAATGTGTTGGTGTTTTGGTGGGGTTTTTTGTGTTCCCTAGGCCTTGGATGGTCTAAATACACCCAGATCATTCGACAAATACCAATTTCCTATGAGTCTCATTTTCATGCTCATTTTTTCAACAGAACATTTTTAAGCCTTCTGAGCATCGCTTTAGCCTACCATATATACAGCTCATTACAGTTTTTGCAGAAAAATAATCTCCTATTTTGCAGCCTGATTGGTTTTCATCCAAGTATTGAAATGCTGCTTTTTAGATAAATTTTCCCACCACATTTGATACTTCCGATCACGTCTCTCAATCACTTCTTTCAAAGATCGCCGTCTTTGACTTCCATGCTGCCATCCTAGTGCCTCTGCTGTTGCTGTTCTGGCCACTGCGCTGGTGGGTTTTGTGTAGACCTGTCCTCCGTTCTTCTCCATTAGCATCTCCTGGGATTTCTGTTCCTGCTCACTCCAGGTCGCTGCTGTAAATCTAGTGTCGTCCTTGAACAATCTCATCCATTTACACGGACAGTTAAGTGTCTGCCTAGAGGCACAAGTTAATTACTGTATTGTGTGTTAGACAAATTAGTATTGTGTCTAAGCATCAATCCACTTTTAGGACGCTATCTGTTGGGAGACATTCCTTGCTTGGTAACAATGGGCAAACTTTCCACTTCAGGCTAAATCTCTGATCAGCGACGTTATGAAAAAGAAAACAGAATGTATTTATATTTGATGTTATGCCCCTGTGCCTGCTAGTCTGTTGCAGGAAGAAAAAGACAGAGTCTACGTTTTGTTCCCTGCTTTCCTTAGAGTCCATTGCGGTGTGTTAGTGTCACAAATGAGCGGAATGTACCTCACTCAAAAAAGAGAAGCAGCAAGATGTTTTATTGAGGTAAAATAATAATTTGATAGAGTTCAGTGAATTCAATGGAATTTAACAAAGGTTAACAGGGGTTTGCCAAGGTTCAATAAGTTTGATGGCAAGGTTCACCTTATTAATTCCTGCATGGAAGAAACATACAAATGAAAATTGAGTTAGAATTGAGTTAGAATGATTCACACAGGGACTGGAGACGCAAAGGGTAAGGAAGACCCTCCTGTTGAGTCATAAGGTTGAGCGGACCTCCTTGCTTTCTAAACTCTTTATGGAGCCTACGTGTGGCTAGGTCTAATCTTAGTCTCAGACTTGGACAACGATTTATGTCCAACAGTTATCTATACAAAGTTTATAATAATTAATACTGAGTAGCTACATGGATTAGTAATGTTTCATTAGTATTAACTCAGCATGCTATCAGTCGCTTACCAAAGGTCTGCCGGTGGTACAAGGCCTCTCTGCCTCGAGGAGCCGCCCTGAGAGGTGTCCCAGATTGAGGGGAGGTCCCCGCCGTGCTGCCTGGCAGGGAGAGCTCCAGGAAGGCTCGCTTAGGCTGTTCTATTTATAGGATAAAGTGGCTGGCTTGTAGTCAAATTACATGCCGTAGAAAAGGTATGCAGGAGACTCCTTGTACCCACAACTTTCTTCGCTCCTTGATAAATGAGTCTCGGAAGAGCCACCCGCTATTCACGTGTCAATGGCGTGATCGGTGTGCCAAGCTCACGTGCATCGATGCCCACTGTGCCACTCCGCTCCTTTGTGGGTTTTCAGAGAACGGATTGAAACTGGCGGAGCTCACGGCCCGGCATGGCTCAGGCCTTTACCTCCTTTGGAGCCCGTACCAAACTACCGCTAGTTTGGTTAAGGGGTTGAGTGCATCCGCCACAGTTAGTCTGCTGCCAGCATCCAGGGAGCAGGATTATTATTCTCATCATGTGGACGTTTTCTTTCCTCCGCTGACTGAGCGCCACAAACTTGTCAGAGAAAAAGTCTGATATATTTGTACCTTTGTCCCTTTAAAATTCATTCATGGCAGGCGTTACATGTAGTCAACCAGGGGAAAATGTCTGTCTTTATAAAGAAATTAGGTGCGTTCCCCAAACAGCATTTCTAACAGCCAATTTCCCATATATTATTCTAGCTCTGGCTGTGGGAATTGCATGCTTGCAGACAGCTGTGCAATGATTATTCATGTTTCATATCTACAAAGCTGAACGTTTTGTTCCTATTCTGGAACAGCGTGGAAGACCTAGCCCGAGTTAGCTGGGAAATGACTTATGGTTTTACTTGACCTGGAGGATCAGTGATCTTTGGAAGGCTGAAGGCCTCCAAAATCAACAAGTGTAAGAAGCAAAGGACAGGTCATGCTCATATTGAAGTCAGTGACATAATTTCTTACTGCTTCAGTGGAATCAGTTGTACCACCAGCAACTGAGGGGAAAAAAAGAAAAGTAAAATGCAGTAATAATTTTCTTACTGGCACATGTGAACATTTCTATTTTTAAGTTGAAGAAAGTTTTACTCCCGTCTTTTATCTGGTCTTCGATTTTGGTGCTAGTGTAAACATCAGGCTTCATAATTTTTTTCCTTTTATGTATGTACATGCTTTCTTCACATATTTTCCAAAATTAGGGCTATTGTAGTGGTTTTTATAAATGAAACCGAAGAATGTGTACAGATGCCCTTCACGGGAGGAGAGTGAAGTTTTCTCTCCCTCCCCTTCTGGCCCAATAAACATTGATTTATAAAATGTGGAACAGATCCCACAGGACACTAGAATATTCAGTAGCTTGGTAAATATGCAGTGATCTAGGATATGGGTTCAAATATTTGCTCCACATCACGCAAGCAAGCATGATTTAAACTAAGATTTCTTTTTTTTTAATGCCTGTTTACCTGTTGGCTTCTCTCTCATTTTTATTATCAAGACGAGAAAACTGTGCTTAGGCTACCAAAGCACATCACCTGGCCAAAGTGAAGAAATCAAGTAAAGATAGAAGATAATAATATATGCTTAGGAGCTATCTAATCTGAATGTTCACATATGCTTTGTAAAGAGGAATCTTAGTCTGATTTTTAACTGGTTAAAGGTAAACTCTGAGTGCTCCCTCCCATCAGTAAGCGTGATAAGCCTGAGGATTTTGCTGTAAGGAATTGTACCATGATTGTACCTAAGATTAATGGCAATAGTAGAGGTGCTAATGTGTTTGTTTATCAGAAACGATGAGAAAAGAAGTTGTTGCTACGTTGTGCCTCACCTTTCTTTGTTACAGGTCAAGCAAAAGAGTGTATCACTAAAGAACAGCCTGTTCTTGACCAGAAGGTGTACACAGGTGCTCTCTACGTGATTTACCTGAGATGATGGTACATTTTTCGTGCGGACAGATGTGGACACCTTCCTACACTTAACTTCAACCAGACATCTACCTCCCACCATGAACTCCTCTTTATAGGTAAAGCTGCGTGGGTTCGTAAGCGTTACGTGGCAGACGAAGGCTGGTAGGGTGCCCTGTGTCGCCACGGCCCCTCGTAGCTCCCGCGAAGCTCCGCGCCAAGCACCTGCCAGGGCCAAATCCCTTCACCCGCACCGGGAAGCGCCTTTACCTCCACTTGGACGCAAGTGGAGCTGAGAGGATCCCCGCAGCCGCAGGGAAGCTTTTGTATCTATTTATTTGTTTAGTCTATGGAAGTTTGGGTGTTTATTTAGACAAGGAAAAAATTAATCCGAGTAAGGAAAACGGAGAGCGGAGGAGGCCCCGAGGCGCGCCTTCCCTGACCTTCGGTGGACGTTGCGCTGGCCCGAGGTGCGGGTCCGCCGCGGCGAGCGGCGTTTTCCACGGCGTCGCTGCGGGGAGGTGGAGGCGCGGACCCGCGCTCCCCGCACCGCCAGCCCGCACGCTACCGCTACGGCGCCTGTTTTTAAACCGACCGTGGCAGCTGTTTCCCCCCCTCGTCCCGGAGGCGGCTGCGGTGACGGCGGCCCCCACTCGCGACCGGGGAAGCCCGGGAGACGGTGGCGGGAGGGCGGGAGGCCGCGCCGGGCCGGGCCCCGCCGCCCCCCGGGCCCCGCCGCCCCCCGGGCTCCGGCCCGCAGGCCGCGGCCCCGCCGGGCCCCGACGCCGTCGCTTAGCAACGGCTCCCGCCCTCCCGGCCAATCGGCGGCGCGCTCGGTAACGGCCGGCAACCCGGAAGCAGAGGGCGCTCTGCTCCGCCCCCCGCGGAGGAGGCGGGGCGGGCGGCGGGACGGGACCGGGGTTGGGGGGGGGCACCGAGCGCGGCGCCGCCGCCGCCGCCGCCGCCGCGCAGAGCGGCCACTGTCGCACCCAAGCACCCACCACGCCCGCCCGTCCCGGCGGCCCCCGTACACCCCCCCGCCACACACACAACCCAGCGCCGCCGCCCGCCCCACCGCCGCGCTCAGGCCCCTCCTGGCCGCTGCGTCCGTCGGGCCCGGTCCGGCGGCGGCGGCGGCGGCGGCGGCGGCGGCGGCGGCAGCGGCGGACGGAGGAGGGGGCTGCTGAGCGGCGTTTGCCGGAGCCAACGGGCGGCGGGGAGGGGGGCGGGCGCTGCGGGGGTGTCGGGTTAGAGCGAGGCGTGACCCAGCTGACGGGCGCCGTGCGGAGCCGGGCGGCGGGCGCGGAGCCGAAGCCGGCGGGGAGCAGCAGCGGGAGCAGCAGCAGCAGCAGCAGACGACAACAAGCGGCGCACGGCGTCGGTAGCGGTCGGCTCTGGCGCGGCGTCTCGTCCACCCCCTCGTGAGCCTGGGGAACCTGCAGCTCAAAGCCGCCGCCAGCCACTCCACCATGTACCCCGGCAACAAGCGGAAAAAGGTCTGGCGGGAGGAGAAAGGTATTGCCGCCCTTCCCGACGCCCGGTACCGGGCCCGGGCCCGCTTCTCCCGCCTTCACCTCACGCCGACCCATGAGGGGAGCTGGGGGGGGGGTCCCGTTCCCTCAGAGCCGGCGCCGCCCCGCCGGGGGGTGCCCGGCCGCGCTTCCCGCCGCCCGGGGCTGAGGTGACGGGGTGGGGGAGGGGGGCGCTCCGTGCTCCCCGCCGTTGCTCTTGGGGTCTCCTACTTGAAACACCCCCAAATCCCGCACTCCCCCCCCCCCCCCCGGGGCTACCGAGAGGCGGGGGGGACCCCGGGTGTGCGGGGTTTGGGGGTGTTTCCCCCCCACCTCGGTTATCGCTGACTGACTTTGCCCGTGAGGAGAGGGGCCCTGGGGCGGAGGGGGGCGGGAGGGGAACAGCCCCTCTCCTGAGGGCTTCCCGCCCCCGAGTCACCTTGTGGAAGTATTTCAGGCCGAAAAGTTAGGCACATGCCGTCAGAACGTGTCTTTTCTTTATTTTAACGCCTGTGTTTTCCAGGAAAACTATGGTTTATTGGTATCGCTGGTGTAATGCACCTGAGTTTAGCTTCTAGTGTTGGTCGGCTGGGGTGAAATGTTTGGGGTATGGGGGCTTTCAAAGCACACACCCCCCCCCCCCCCCCCAAGAAATATTTCTTCCTTTTTAAAATTTTTTTATTTGTTTTTTTAGGACTCCCCACCCTGTGTAGTTTAGGTTTGTAACACCCCCAGTGTCAAACTCCAGAGCATGAAAACCATGGAACAAGCATTTCATGCAGACTTTGCCATTTTGATACTTTATGTTGATCACATGGAGAGGAATGTAAATATTAAGAGAAATTCACACAGTGGAAGTATAATATTTACATCGCCTAGGAGGCTTCTTGCCTGCTGTGTTTACAAATAATCTGGAAATATACAAGGAAGAGAGGAAGAAAAACAAAAACACACCAGCGGGTCATATTTTAAGTTTTCTTTCTTGTCTTCCATTACCCCTATGGCTGCGTGTGTGTTTCAAGCCAGGAAGGCAGAAGACTAGTTCGAAGGATAGGATTCATCCTTTTTGTCTGTGGCAGAAATCAAGTGCTCGTTTCTAAGCAAAAAAATGTTAAAACACAAATAAATTTATCTCTCTGTAGGTTAGCTGCTCCTGTCGAACTCTTCTCAAAGGAAGTGAGTTTTCTTGCATACTCTTTTCCTTCAAAACTGTCTTACAAAGCATGTTTCTGTAGTCAAGGTGAGGCAACAAATTTCTACCAGACATCTAAGTTTCTGTTTTTGACAGAGAAGATACAGTTAAATCATCTCAGGCATTGCTTACATGGGATCAACTATAACTGACTTTTCCCTGTACAAATCCTTAATGCTGTATGTTAACTTCAAAAAATGCTGTGTTTGTGCTGGGGGCAGATGAGGAAAGGTTTTTGGGAGGCTCTGGTGAGTGTTCCTGTTACTCCCACTGGTCTCTTCCAGCTCCTCTGCTGTCAGTGCAAATTCATAGCCTGCCCTGTGAACTCAAACCCTCGGTAAGGAGGGTCCAGTGGAGGGGCTTGGAAACCTGAGATGCAGGCATGCTTTCGTTGTCTTAGTCAGCTGTGAGGATGGTGGTCTCCATCAGTACGGTGATGTTGCTGAATGCAAAGCAGAGCTGCTGGTGAGATTTTCCTATCCAGGGAAGCATGTTTGTGAGTGCTAGCTGGCCAGAACTCGGTGTCTCTTTGCCTAGTGAGAATGAACAGCATTTGCCAGTCTTTTGCTTCAGTAACTGCTTTCCAGCACCATGCTGTTGGTGCTGGCCCTGGGTATTTTGAGTGAGGAGGGCAGAAAAAACTTCTGCATTTATTGTTGGCATTGCTCTTCGGCTTGTAGCCCTGTGTGACTGTTTTTACCAAGTACCTTCTTTACTAGAGAGGAAAATGATAGAAGCCCAACTTCTTTCCTTCCTACCCAGACTGTACTTTTGAAATTAACTCTTGTTAGGTCTGCATTTGCCTTTCTCAGGTACTCCCACCCCCCTGTAAAGCTGGCTGTGCTCTTCCCACAAAGAAAGAGCTGGTTCTGCTCTTCCCACAAAGCTCTGAGTGCAACCGTTCTCAGCCTTTTATATTCCGAAGACCTTTCTTTTTAAAAAGAAAAAGCACTGATTGCTAAATATCGAGTTCAAACCCACTGACAATAGGCTGGCTTTTCTTAATTACTTTCTTGGTAATTAAGGGTTGGTCTACGTTCTCCCAGGGTGGATCTTGCTTGAGGACAGCTGAAAGAGAGTAGGAGCAGGACTGGAGTCTGTTTCAGAGGCTTAGACACAGGACTGGTCTGCCTGCGAACTTTCAAAGGCACTTCATAAAGCAGAAAACTACTTGCAGCTAAGACTGTTGGAAGCATCTTCCAGGAGGTTTCTGGATAATTAAGACTCAGTTTAAATTCTCACTGCTGACTTGCAAGAGCGAAGTTTAATAAAACTTTACTATAGAGAGGAACTTGTGTTTTGAAGGCACAGAACTGCCTCTGTTGCCTCTTCAGCAAAAGGCAGTCACAATTCCTCTGCTTGTCAGTGCCCCAAACCTGACATGCAGAAAGGCACACTCTCTCGGGTTTGCCTCTCTGTAGTACTTCTAACGTGCACATTAAATACTTGGTGTTTTGTATGCTTGAAGATCAAGTAGTGGAGTTAAGTGCCGATCTGTTGTGCATAATGGTGATCCTAATCATATCACCTTTACTTTTGCATTTGTAAATATCTAGTTAAGATACCAAGCCTGAATAATGGGAGACAAATGTCTTTGTCTACTGAAGAAATGGGTAATACTGTCAAAAATATCAAAATAAGCTTATTTTGATAAGGGAGTCTGTGCTTAAACCCTGCCTTTGGTTATTGGACTGTGCTGATTGCAGCCTGAATAATTAGGAAACTTTATTTTGCAAAAAAACCCCCAAACAAATCCCATGACAGTGATTTTTCTTTCTTTTTTTTTTTTTTTTAAGGTTTGATCTGAGAAGCAGTTTCCATGTTCAACTTGCTCACTGCTCCTTCAACTTGAGATGAAAATATTCTTTTCGTGTCCATCTAGTCCTTCATGCCAAAGGCAAATAATATGGGTCTAGCCCTCCCCTCCACCCCTAAAAACTCTTGAATCATCAACGAGCATTTATTACTGATTAATGTGCCAAGAAAAACTATTAGTATGGTAATAGTAGTATAGTGCCACTGGTAAAAACAGACCCAGGAACTTGATTAGCATATGGGCATCCTGATATGCTCGACGGTTTGTTTTCCACCCCCCACTTTTGGAAGGGGAAAAGCTCTGCATCTTTTGCTGAACTAATACTAAGCATTGATGAGGTGGGGAGGGAGGAGAGGACGTGGCTGCAAAAATAGTTCACAGGGCCTTGCTGAAGCGCCAGGTTTGTTTGCAGTGTTGGGTCGTTGGGGTGGTTTTTTTCTTATCTTCGAACTTAGTCCATTTATAGCAGTCTGAAGAAGAGCGAAGTTGGCAGTAGCCGTCACAGTTGTACAATCTTTGAGACTTTACTTTTCATTAAATGTCTGAAAAAAGACATGGTGACTTTCTCAGGAGAAAACAACCATCCATATGTGTTTTAGTGTGGTAACCAAGTATGTCATATTAATGCTCAAATGAAAATCTCTAAAGCTTAACCCATGCCGCTCGTTTTAAACCCAGGTTCTGTTTTGCAGCATTTTAAATCCAGCAGATGCAGTTCATGCTGGTCCTGGTCTGCTTTTTAGAAACATGGTTCACCCGTGGATGGCAGAGGGTTTTCCTAGCACTTGGGATTATGTTCAACCAAAGTCTGTGAAACTTACACACTTTCATTACTTACTCTTGGGTATCTAACAGATGTCCTAGTATTTTCTACACCTACTCATTTTTGGCCCAAAATGGGATTAAATGCCACTGGATGTGTCTAAAGCAAATGACAGCGGTTTTCTCATGCTGAAAATCGCATTGTTTGCAGAACAAAAAAACCGAACCAAACAAAAATGCCTTTCTTATCACCCCAGCCATCTAGATAGTGACGTAATGTTTGCTTTAGCTCTAGTTTATTTTGTAATGTACTAGCACTTTGTTAATTTTGTGCCATGCTCCTACCTTTACTTGCTGGCATTGGTCAAGTCGTTACAGTAAAAATGTTTCAGTTTTGATTGACCTAACTTTTATTTTTTTAAGTTCTAGTTTATGAATGCAGAACCTAAGGAATAGACTTTAATACTTGAAAACTTCCTATAAAGCAACAATTCCATACTTAATAAAGTTGCTGTTAGTTCTCTGATCCTTGAATTCAAGTGTCAGGAAGATGAGGCACAGTAGCGATGCGGGGAGGAAGTCTGGACAGCTGAAAGTGCGGTGAAGAGGCGTTTCTTTTTGCTGAACTGGGATATCCAGAAATAGGCACATGCAGTTGTTTAGATGCACCGTGTTTAGCTCCTATTGCTTGTAACTCATTGAATCACCCATGCTTGGTCCTCTTAAATGGGATTTAATTGCATCAAGGACACTGAATTGGTCACTACTTGGCTGGTGCACAAGAATATATGAAAGCTTGCAAAGCTCTTTTTATTTCTCTTTCCCCTAAACAGAGCGTTTGCTGAAGATGACCTTGGAAGAAAGACGCAAAGAGTACTTAAGGGATTATGTTGCATTGAAAAATATTCCAACATGGATGGAAGACTTAAAAAGTAAGAGCGAAAGTGATGGTAAGTAAAATGTGAATCTTTTTAAAGATAGACCATTATGTATTCTCAGTCTGAAGTTACTTTTAGGAGGGCCAAGACGTAGAACCCATGTTGTTACTAACAGTGGCAGCCGAACGTGGGGATGAAAGCACTTTGGGGGTGGAGGGGAACCCCAACAAAATTTCTTAAAGCCTCATTGGTGTCCACTAATTCTGCAGGTATGCCCAGACAGAGTCATAATAACGCCAGTACCCTTAAGTGTGTAAAATAGCTGTTCTCTGCACGAGTCTTTCTTTTCAGATACTCCAACAGTCAGCCATACCTAATGAACTTTGTCTTTGAAACTTAGTGGGCGTAATGGTACGGGGAATCTGGGCAAAACAGTGTTGTTCTTGTAGGTGGCTGAAAGGCAGAGGGGAATTGGCGCAAGTTGTGTGGTTTTCTGAAAATCCAGAAATGGGAGAAGATTGGATTTGAAGCCTCTCTTGAAAACAGCATTTCTTACTCGGGGTCCTGCCTACTTTCTTGGGCTAAGGAACATCAGCCTGGCCTGGATTAACTCCCTTTCTCTTAGCACGTGCAGTGTTATCATGGTTATGATCACCAGTAGAGTTGTCTAAATACTTGCAGTGAAGGCTGACCAAAAATGAGAATCTGATTCACTTACGTAAAGAATTCTGTACGTAATTGTGGAACAGTGCCTCATTCTTTGTCTAGTTCTCTTTCATCCACACAGTGTGTGGAAGAAGAGGGACTCTTGCTGAGCTGGTTTCCTCCTCATTTTTTCTGTCTGTATCTTCTTATCCTGCTTGGCTAAAGCTTGTGTTTTTTGGAGGAGGATCTAACTATGAGACCTAAAGTATTTCCTGCTTCTGCAGGTATAGGACTAGTTTCCTGACACTTTTTTTATCATTAAGGAAAAATGCTGGCCCATGTGAACAGGTGTGCAGAATAATCTTGTGGCTGCAGGTGAACATGGTCTTTATGATAGTACTCCAGGTGAGATGAGGCCTGGAACTAATCAGCTGTTTTTAATAAAATGGGAAAGCTGTAACTCTTTTACAATCTGGAGGAGCTGACAGATTCACAGGTGCCATTGTCATAAACAACTGATACTATCATCTACTCCTAAAAGCATCTTTAATGACTTTTGAAGCGAAAATATGTCAGAGGTTTGAGCTCTTCAATGCTGATGAGTAGTTGTATTACAACAGTACCCACAGACCTCTTTCTCCTGTTAGAGTAGGTCTTTTGTATCTTGCAACATCAAGAAGCCTGTCCATCTAGAAAACAAAGGTTGCATAAAAATAAAAAAGATTACCTGATTTCTTTAAAGTTCATTTTGGAGGCCTGCGGTACATGGGGATATGCAGTATATTGCGCGGTTTAACTGGGAGACTCTTTATCTGTTCTAGCCTAAACTATGTTTTTATTCTAACTACTCTCAGATTCTGTGTAACGTGCTAAAATTCACAGATCTTTTATGACTTGCGCTGCTGAACGTGACAAGGTGTGGATTTACGTTGTGATTGCTGTTACACTTCACATAAGCAAAACGTCAGTGTCTAATATGTGGGTATTGAATCATGGCAGTGGTGAATTTATTTTCCTGTAGCTGCTCTTGCGTTCTTTCTGTTAGTACCCAGTACACTGCAAAAAAATGCTGGAAGGCAAAAGTTGTGCTGAAACACTTCTTCTCTGCTACTTGAAGCTTTTATTATATTGTACGTTCAGTAGAAAATATCCACAGTCACTTGTTTTCTTTGATGTATTTGTTGTAAATAAGCCATGTGGAATAGTGAACTTCTAGAAGGCTGGCCTGCTGAAATGCTTCCACATTTCAACTGATCAGTGCAATTAAAAGAAATGCGTATATTAATGTGACTGTTATGCATCTGTTTCAAACTTTATTTCCCTTAAATATTGATCCCACTCTGAAGGTATCACGAGTGTGCCAGAACTGTCTTTCTGAGCTGAAATACCAAAAAATTAGAGTTTAAGTCTTCTTGCTGATGAGAACTTCTCCTCTGTATACTGGGACAACCTAAATGAGTCTCTGGAGGGAGCAAGTGAAGCCCCAGGTATGACGAAATCGGTGATGACTTGACAATGCCATGCCCAAATTCTGGTATTTTCTTCAAGTGAAAGGCCACTTCTTGCAGTGACAAACTCAAGAGGTCTGAAGGGAGGGCGAGGGAAGTAATCATCTGTACGCTTGACAAGCCAAAACAGCAACTGATGGGGAATGTGGAAAAAGTTCTTTACCACTTACTTCCAACACTGTATACAGTGAAAAAATGACAGATTGATTAGTAAAGTGTGGAGTGGCTGTTCAGGAAGAGTGATGAGGAGAAATCAAGAAAGGAACCAAGAACAAATAAAGTGAAACAGGTGCAATCAATCAGCTGCTGGAGTAAGAAGCTGTAGGAGAAGGGGAGCCACAGTCCCCGTAGATACGCAACTGGAAATTAAGGGTGTTCAGTACTGCACAAATTTTTGTACTGACTCTTATGAAAAATTGCTTGAACAATACAAAAGCTTTATGGTACCTATTTTTTAAATGCGAATGACTCGCTGGAGGGTGTTAAGAGATTCCAGTTAGGCACACTTTTGTTATATGGAAGTTTAACAGAAGATTATTGAAAAGTCTCTGTGCGGAACTGCTGAAACTGAAAGGACTTAAAAGGTTCATGTTGGGAAGGAACCAACCTGACCGCCATGATACCTTTGCGTGCTCTTTATTGACAAGTTTGGAGACCATACCTTAGTTTCTGGAGGAAGGTGTTTCTTCCCTCGTCCTCCTCCTCCACCCTTTGGTATGCGGTTATGTTCAGAACTAAATTCTGAAGAAAACCAGTAAAGCTTGGAATAAGTTGGTGTTAATGTAAATTTTGGCAAGGCTGGAAGTCTTTATAACAGAGGGATGTGTAACAACATAAAGACTTCTGAGGAGTGAAGTTAGGGAGTTCTGAATGTCAGCTGACAAGGGCTTTGTCTTTTTTTTTTATAGCAGCAAAGGTGTTTGAAAACATTTGGAAGTCAAAAGCAGCTGTGTATAGCATTTGTCGCTGTTTTGCTCTTCTGTGACTGAAACAAAAACCTATGACCTTAGCAGGTCTCCTTACATGGACATGACTAGCCATGAGAAATTAAGCTGGCATGTGTTTTGGCATGGAATTTGGTCAATATTTCTGATACTTCTTAATTTTTTGAGGGGGGTGCAATATGGAATGCAGGGACTAAGCCTGGTGGCCGCCGCTCTGAACTGCGGCAAGCAAGCTGTCGTGGGCACCTGCGTTTCCAGAAGGACTACGTTGTCAGCACCCCTGGGTTTTGGCATACAACTTGACAGGCTGCGCAAGTGGACCTCAGAGATCAAGTATCATAACATTGTTCATTTCCCTTCCACTGCTGCTGTTGACAAGTGGTCCTCTTTAATGTTGGAGGGGTTGGTAGGAAAGGAAAAAAAATCTTGGAGTAGTTCTGTAAATGTAAGAGCTTTCTTTTGTTTTAACTGCATTTATTAAGGAAATGAGGAACTGTCCATTTTGGAAATGAAGAATAATCCTGTCATACAGGGCTGGATAGTACCTATATACTGTAATCCATCGTTCCTCGCTTCTTATCCTTCAAATATACCAAAGGAAGACACATCTCATCTGTTCTGTTACGTGCCTTGAAGTAGCATTCCCTGCTGACAATGTGCACAGAATGGACTTGTTTTGTGAAGCTCTGGAATTTGTATACTTTTATTTCAATGCTATTTATTATATACTACTTTATGCTAGGCACTCATCCTGTACAGCAATGGTACTTATGTTTTGTGATGCTTGGTGAATAAAATACCACCATGTAGACGAATAACTAGAGTGTTTTTTGAAGTTAAATGTGTACATTGGCTTTTTCTTGGGTAAACATTTATTCCCGAAGATGTCTTTAGTGCAGAATGTGAGAAATTACTTCAGAAAACTTTCCTGAAAGCTTTTTGAAAAATCAGGATCGTGAGAATTCTGTTGTCACTGAGTTTTGTCTGTCACTGGTAGAAAAAATGTTTTGTTGCATGGGATAATTCAGAAAATGGAATAGATTATATAGTTTAACTCAAGGCAGCTGACAGTCCTGCTGACTCTCACTCTCTGGGATTCATTGGTATAGCAGCAGTGCCAAGAAAATGGCAAATTCCAGTGCTGGTTTAAAGATCTTTGCTAATGTTTAGAACTATTTTTGATTGGATGCCGTTAAAATGGAAGGACGTAGCAACTGTTGAGTGTATTATTTTTATTTAAGATTAAATGACATGAAAGGTCTGCAGTCCTTTTTTCAAGTGAGTCTTGAAGTATGTTTAGATGTTTTGGCAGCCTCTGGATTTTCTTAATCTGCTGTATTTTTAGAAAATGATATGGTTCAAACTGTATTCAAATGAATCTACTTTAACACTGAGGGTTTTATGTATAATAGTAAATTGGGATTTAGTAAAAGCGTCTTTGTACTATGAACCTGTAGCTTTCTAAATAGTCACAGTGAGTTGACACGAGATTATAGAGACAAAGCATCTAGATGAGCCACTCAAAATGCTTCATGCTGAAAAGAAAATGTGTGGTAATACTGAGCTCCGTTGACCAGCATTTCTTGAGATGGTTAACTAACCACAGGTAATATCAGCTTCTTCAGAGCATCTCCATGTGGCGCTGTTTGATGTGAATATCTGTCCTGCGGGAACCAGGAATCAAGGTGACGATCATCAAACAGCCTTTGGAAAGTAATGCCACTACTGAGCTGCAGCGAAATTCAGCCAGATGTCTACAAGTGAGAAATAGCATCTCGCCAAACCGCTCATTATTTTCAGTGAGTTATACAGAAAAAGAATTTATGTTGTACTAGAACATAAAGATTGTCAAAAGTTGCCTGACAAGCAACGAGTTCTGTCTGTAATAGCTACATGAAATCAGTATGCTTCAAGACCACCCCCCCCCCAAACAAGTCCATCAGCTTGCATTGTCTTTTTTCTTATAGTGACTTTAACAACTGTCTTCTAGAACAGATTTCTAGCTGAGTGACAAGGATGAAAGTAAATCGAGACATCTTAGCTCAGTGTGATGCTTGCTATCTGTCAGTCAATGAAAATGGTGCTTTTGCTACTGAAACTCTTTTAGTTACGTTCATAGTACAGCAGTTTTTCAGCCGAATTCACACAGAAAACCACAATAAATTGTAGGCCACGGTTCAGGATCTCCTGCTATTAGCTGCGCCCTTGAATGCGAGTTCCAGCTTTGCTTGAACTCAGCGCTGCATTTAGTTTTGTCCTTACTTTTCGTATGTTGGTGTGCTGCTCTGTTACTCATGCTAAACATTTTATCACAAGGTCTCTTGACAACTTGTGTGTTTAAGGTTAGAAAGCTGTGTCATTTAGATGCATGTGGAGGTCACTGCTTATTAATTGCTGTGTATAATAGCTGGGGGAGCTCCAACTAAAAGACTTACATCTGTGGCTTCTATGAATTGTGTGAAGATCATGGTAATGAAGTATTTTGAATACTTAGGAAATGATGTGCTTCTTGTGGAAGTGGCTGTAAATCTGCTCATTTCTGTTGTCTGTGTTATGTGTATATTAAGGAAGCAGCAAAGGAATTGGAGTGGCAACAACAGTAAACCATGCTTGCAGCTTGTTAGTCTGTTCTAAAGGTGTCCAGGAGTCCGTGTGCCCATGGCATAACGCGGAGTGACTTTAAGGCTGAGGCTCAAAGGCTGCTAGAGCAACAGGGAGTAACCGGAGCTCTGTGCGCTCTGCCTCTCCCAGGCTCTTGGCTGCCCTTTGGGGATCTGTCCTGAACAGATGCAAAGCTGCAGAGTGGTACAAATCTGACCATGTGAGCTCCTGACCTCACACACCTTTCTGTCTTCCTAAACGTACACCTCTCTCTTCTTTTCCAAAGGTAGCCTTGCACAGCACAGAGATGGGAAGAACTCTTCAGGTGCAAGCTTACTTGAGTGTAAACTGAGAAATAACCTGGGGGTGGGATTTGGTTTGTTTTTAGAGGCAAATATTCCTATCTAGTTAGCAATATCCCTGATACAAGTGGATAAAGCAGTGTGTTTAGTACGGTGGGGGAAAAAACTACAGTAAATAAAAAGAACCACTATGTATTCAATTGACCTTGTAATTCCCTGGTGAGCTGCATGCATATAACCTTTATAGGATGGATTAGCTGTCAAAGAAATGATGCTTGTGTTACAGTTTTCTTTAAAGTAGTTTTGGGGAAAAAAAGAAAAATCTTGCTTTCAGCAAGTGTGAGATGATTATTAAAAAGCAAAAAATCAGCTCTGTTTATAGAGATGAAGAACACATAATCCAGTGTGGCTAATCCTCTATCTAAGAACGTAAATCACTTGTCTTTGATGCAATTAAGATGATGACTTCTTTTCAAGCTGCTGTTCCATGATTTTTTTTTTTTAACAAGTTAACTTGCACATAGCGTTAAGCGCATACAGGTCCTCGATGGAGTTATTGTTTTGTGGCCCTTCTGCACACAGCTGAGAGGACCCTCTTAACTCCAGTGGCAGCTACCTCCCTGAGGGGCCAGAGTTACCGTAGGAAAGGATGCTGCTCTCAACAATAAATTAGTATCCTTATTGAAGCTCCGCAAGCTCTCAACTTGTTTTAGAGAGTAATAGTAGATGGAGATGCAAAGGGAGGTTAAGCCTTTGCCAGAAAGAATATTTCTAATGTGTAAGAGCTGTTGACACGAGTCTTGACCAGATTAATAACTCCTAAGCTTCTGTCCCATGCAATATGAGAAAAAAAATCTTTTTTTTTTTTTTTTTTGGTAGCTACTGAACATCACTGTGCACTGAAGTTTTGTACGGAGGTACGTAAGGAAGTACTAACCAGAGTTAGAAAGTCCAAATGATGCAGCGTGCTGTCAGCTGGCAGGCCAGAGTGTGAGGAAGGATGGCTTTAACAGCAGTGATGCTGTAAGTCGGTATGTGCTGTTCCTCAGAAACTGCTGAGAAAGTGTAGGGTTTCTAAAGTTCCAGCCTGGAGTTTTTCAGTGGCTGACTTGTCTCATATTCAAGACTGCTAAGGGAAAGAAGAATAGTAACTTTGCGAGTGATATGGTTTAACATAAGCAGGGGGAAAAGTAATAGGTTATACACGTTGGTTTCCAGTAATTTGTGTTTATGTATATGTCTGTCTTTTCTCCTTTGATTATTATTTTTTTTTTCCCCTCTCCCCTTTTTTGTGTATAAAGGATGAGATCCTTTTGAGCATGGGGAATTGCAAGATCAAATCCCCCAATTAATTTCTTGCTTTATAAAGACAATTTGAGTAAGTCATCTAGTTTTGCTCAGTATGGTTGCTTGGCTAAAGCCATAATCTATAACTTACGATGGATTGTGGCATATATCCTCACAGTCTTTTGCAGACAGATGTGAGCCAATGTGCCAGCCTGACTAGAAGCCATGTGTCTGTGATTAGGTTGAGGCCAAGATCAAGCTGTTAAGTTGTACCTTTGTCATGGCTTACTAGTGTAGACTTGATGCTATGTCAACTGGCTGTGTGACTTTTGGACATCTTCAAGTGTCAGTGGAAATAGCTGATGTCCTCCTGCAGAAGACTGGGAGCCTCTTTTGATTAGACAGTAGGAGACTGGTATGGCTTGTCTTAATTGATTGTAGCTTAGATGTGACAGATATTTGTGAAGGTACTGAACTATTGCTTCCACTAGGATTTGCTGCCTGGGGCTAGTAATAATTAGTGATCACACAGGGTAGGCCTGTCAACTGCTGCTCTCTGGATGTGGGAGGCTTGCATCAAGTCTGAAAATTAACCACCACGTAAGGATACTGGTTTAAGTCCCCTGAGAAGGCAGGGGGATCACTGATACAGTTTAAGCTCACTGAGCTCTCTGTTTGGATCGTATTGACCAATTTTCATGCATAGCTGCATTTGCTTCATGCACAATTAAACACTTGATTACATGTGTGTTAAAAACCCAATCACTGGAAACCAGATAAGCTTGGTTTCTGTTTTTCGGTTCGGTAGAGCCAAACTGCTCACTGTGTAGAAATGTCTCTAACAAACCAGCTAATGTCCGAATAAGTTGTTGTAGTACTTCGTATGTGAAGTGATATGTGGCTTTCTCTGTGAGAGGGCATCTAGCTGATGTGCAATTGGAAAATCCAGTTGACACAGAAGTCGTCAGCCCTGTAGGAAGTGCTGCATACAGACGTGTTTGTTAGGATGCAGAGAAAATGCTCCTCTATGCTGGAGAGAAGCCTTAACAATCCAGTTTATATTTAAACTTCTATTTTTGCACAGCTTTAAAAACCACTGAAATTACAATTTTATGTGTGGCTCCGTTTCACTAAGAAATATTTTGTATTTAAATGGCAGGGGAGGGGGAAGCATAATGTTTGTGCACAGAAAAGGTACTGAGACTTGCAGCTGTTGCCTGTTGACTTGGTATGTTTGCAGAAGTGTGTGTCACAAGGGCCTTTACCAAAGTTCCCAGCTGTTTGTTTTTTTTTTTTTTTTTTTTTGTGGACAGGATGCTATACAATGCACATCTTGCAAAATTAAACTCTCAGCTTTGTGCTGGTATAGCCAATACATTTATTTTTGAAAGTGGAAGTAGTTCTCTGTGTACACCTTTGCGGTAGTAGCCTCTCTAGGTGTTCATGATCAAACGCTGAGTTAGAAAAGACTGCTCTGTAGTTTCCCAAGAGGATCCTGTCCGAAAGACTCAGTCCATCTATAATGCAGATATGAAGAAAGTGTAGAACTGGTTGTGCATCTGTCTTGCTTTAAAACGTTTACCTACCTTATCCTGCCCTTTGCTTTTTCACAGAGGCTTGATTATGCAAATATGAGCCTTTTTGATTGTCTCTCTGGTACTGATGGTTAGTCTGTAAAGGTGTTATTTTTCATTTGCTGAACAAATATGATTTGTAGTCGAAGTTCAGCCTGCATTGGTTTTATTCCTGTATGCTTAATGTCATCTTTTCTGTATGAATAAGGTATTCTTTAAGAGACACTGCTCTCTTACAAACATACTGTGTGTTGCAGTGCTGTCCTTTTGTGGGAATACTTAATGAGTCTACATCAACTGAAAGCAAGCTCCAGACTTTATGTAGCTGTCACTGAGAGTATGGATCAGTTATATTTAAAGAAAAAGTAGAGTTCCATTCCCCCGCCCTTTCTGCATTGCTACCAGAGTTCTTACACGAGAAGGTTTGTAAGTGTATTGCAAATAACTAAATGTAGACAGAATAGGCAGTGCACACCAACTTATGCCTATATTGACGTACAAGCTTTGATGTTTGGTGTGTCTTTTTTTTCCAAGTAGACATGCAGAAGATGGAGCTAAATCTTTCTCCTAACTGCTTGTGAGTTTGTATTACTCTGTTTTTCAAGTCCTTAAAGTAAGCAAGTATGACTTGCAACACTAATGTGTCTTGGTAGAGTCCTCTTCAAATACTGAAGATTTTCTTCTGTACCTTGCTGTTTGGATTGAAGCCCTGCTGTTCCTTAGGGTAGCAAATGACATGTGGTATCTTGGGGAGTAGGAGAGGGGGAATGCTGCAAGGTAAGCACTACCCACCAAGCCTAATGTCTTAATGCGGAAAGCATTTTTCTTTTGTACGTGTATAAAAACTTACCTACCTGTCCCCTGGTGCTAGAAAACTAAAGTTCCTGCTCCCATCTGGTAAGCAGTTGTCACTATATCTCATGTGTAGAGGTTCTTGAATGACAATGCCAAGAAATATTTGCTGACAGCTTTGCAGAAGTTTTGTAGTTTGCTGGTAGTAACTTTTTATTTCCAAGCTCCACAGTAAGTACTACAAAAGGCTGTAATGCTCAACTAGAGAAGCTGTTGCTTAGCAATGGTGTAGGGAATTCAAAAAGCAGAGAATTTAGAGTAAAAATTGTCTGACTGCTTTGTAAGCTAATGAATGAAAGCTAATGAATTTGTAGTTTCCCACTATAAACTTATTTTAACTCTGCTTGATGCTGTATGTGCTGTGCACACCTATTAAAAATGGTTTTTCACTTCTTGGTAAATAAAATAGATGCTGCTGAAGATACCTGGTTGCTCATGAAAAGGCATTCTTTTTCCAGCCAGTTTCTAAAGCTGAGTGAAGGAATACTGTGTTGCTGGTAGCATAAGTCTGGGATGAAGGCTCACAGTTATCCCAGGAGGTACTGGATTGATTTGAACATACTGGGAGTAGATGTATGAATGCTGTGATATTACCAAGACACAACTCTTGCAGTGAAGGTGATCTGCTTTGTCTTTGAAGGAATCTAGCGAAGTAGCATACACCGGTAGTCTTTTAGCTTTACAGGAAAGTAGCAATGTATTTCTGTGAGGCAATGAACAGTTGTCTAAAAGAGTGTAATATTTTTTCCTCTCAATCTTTGAACTTCCATTGTTAATTAAAAGTGCTCTGTAGTAGAGGGAGGTTATAAAGTAGGAATTGAGTCAGAGATGGTGCAGCGTAGTTCTTCTGTGTGACCTTGGTTGACCATTTAACGTACTTCAGTACAATGCACACTGCTGTTCTGGAAGAATGATCTGTGTATCAGAATTCTTGCTATCCCTCAGATTGAGGTACTGGTAATCAGACGGGGCAAGACCGTAGTAAATACGCTACCCAACGGCATTTTTATTCCAGTATATAGTGACAAAGTCTTGAATCCCTCTGAAGGCTCACATTAAAAAACCACACCAAACAAGACAGTGATTGAATGAGTTTCTTTAAATACACAAAGCATAGCTCCTTCGGGGTCACAGCTACACCAGCAGCCATTCCTATGGACCCTAAATCGTGAAGTCTCAAGCTGGCAGAAGCAAGCATAGCAGCTGGATGCTGACTCTCCGAGTAAACACACAAATACCCTAGGGCCTCAGCCTACTTATGTCGTGTCTTTGCTGTCACTGTGCATGCCACTGAAGTGAGAAGACTTTGATTTATGCATTGACAATTGCATGTCCCTGCAGACCAGGTTGCACCACAAATAAGAATCAAGAATGTATTCCTTTTTTTTTTTTTTTTTTTTTTTTGTTCTCCTTGTTTGTTATTACTGCTTTCTCAGACTTTGGTACTTTTGCATTCCATACTAAGTCTTCCCTCATTTTACAAAAACTTCAGAAAAAGGGTGAGCTCCATTCTCTTTCTGTCCTTTGCTCCCAGACTTAAAAGCATATTTTGCCTCTCAGTTTTATTTTTGGGGGACACACAGAGCTGTGTGGGACAGACTGAGGAAAAAGTTGGAACATAACACTGTAAGGACTATGCAAGACCCTTGTAACACAAGAATAACTGCATTTTGCATGAGCGTTGTGTGGGTCGTTAGGACTGACTGGCTGGCTATTTGTTATCCATTCTCATGGTACTCCACTCTTCCTCCCTTTAATGTGTAGCATAGCCTTCAATGGCTCCAATTCAATCATGTGGCTGAAAAGTAGAGGCTTGTATTTACAACCCGGTTCGTGGGTTGCTGATAGCCATATCGCTACATTTAACTTGGACCAAGCAAGTTACTTCTGGGCTTTTTGCAGTAGGTTTGGAGGGGTGCATTATAGCACTGTTGACCTCTGTTACGGTGTGGTTCATTGGATGTGGGCTTCTCAGTTAACCAGTGGACATCAAGTGGTGCTCAAGTCCTCAGATGGGGATATTTCATACCTCCTGAAAAGCCTTGAGTGGAAGGTACCATGACCTGTTGACCTGGAAGATGGGGCAGAGTGCAACCTCTGCAAATTTGTGAGTGGTACAAAACTGGGAAGTGTAGTTGATGCACCAGAGGAGCCAGAAAAATCATTAAGGGACTGGAGCATCTCTTCTGCAAGGAGAGGCTGAGAGCTGGGGTTTAGCCTGAAGAAAAGATGCCCCAGATGGGATCTGATCAATATTTATAAACATATGATGGGAGGGTGTGAAGAAGATGGCTCCAGACTCTTCTCAGTGATACACAGTGACATGACAAAAGACAATGGGCACAAGTTGAAAGAGGAAATTCTTTTTGAGCATAAGAAAACACGTAATTATTGTGAGAGTGGCTGAACACTGGAGCAGGTTGCTCAGAGAGGTGGTGGAGTCTCCGTCTCTGGAGATACTCAAAATCCAACTGGGAGAGGGTCCTGGGCAACTTGCTCTGGGGGACCCTATTCTGAGTGGGGAGGTTGGATTTGATGATCTCTAGAGGTCCCACCGACCCTCATCCGTTCCGTGACTCGTGGTGTCTGTATGCCTCATAAGCTTTGTACTTGGCTATAGTCCTTGGCTAATCCAATTATGCCACTTTGTAATTAGCTGAAACAGAGCACATTGGCAGAGCGTGCAGCCAGGGAGAAGGTGTTGGTGTTCATCATCGAGTGCCTTTGACGTGCATGATGTGCTGCATTTTTGGCTAGGTAGAAAGTGATTTGTCTGTAACAGATGTTTCTTCCTTGTGTTCAGGTTCTGATCTCGTTTAAGTCCAAAAAGTGATAGAGCAAATCTGTACTACAAATCTGAAGTACTAGAGTGCATCTGTGAATGCTTTCCCCCTGGTGATGGAACATATGGAAATAATGCTTCTCTTGATTTAGATAAGCAATTGCCTTTCCTGTAGAATCATCCACAGTTAGTAGGAGTAGAAGCAGGCACGTAATGTAACAGATCTTACAATCTGTCTTTTTTAATGCTCCGTAAGCCTGTGCAGAAACAAATGGAATGGAAAGCTGTGTTAAATGTGAGGTTAGTAATTGCTAATAGTTTGTCGTTTTTAATCTGTACAAGACAGTTGTAAAAACAAAGCATTTAAAAAAAAAAGTACTGAAGGGAAGAATGCACAGAGTATGTAGCGGAATGGTTGCTGTACCTTTCTCGATTGTCAGATGCTCTTTTAAAACTCGCTCAACTCCTTTGTTTTTTCAGCAGCCCGAGAAAAGTGGAGCAGTGACCCAGGCCAGCCTTTGCTGAGGATTCTCCTAGGAGTGGAAGGGCTGGCTCTTATCTGGGGTCGATGTTGGGGCTCTTGTGTGTTGCTCAGGTTCTTTTCCCAGCCCTGTTTCCAGATCGTGTTACAGACTGCTGTTAGAGAAGCCTTCCTTGTGGGGATACATGTTTCTACTAGTAGCTGTTGTAGCAGGGATGAGATAGCAGGCAGACTTATTATTTATTTTTAACTTTGAATTAATTTACTTCCTTCAGCTGCGAATTGTAAAGCTGACTGTAAATGATGAAACTCTCCCATTTTCAGCCTTGTTTCTTGCAATTCAGTCTGTTACTCTTGTTTTTGTGAACTAGAGGAAAAAAACATTAAGTCGTCGGACTTGTTAAACAAAATTTCATTTTAATACCACAAGCCTGTGAGCCTAGCTGCTGTAAATCCTTTTTGCTTGTTCTTTGATTTCTTCTCTTATCTGCTTTTGCTCGTAGATTGCCAAGAGCCATTTTCTTTGCCATAGGTATCGCTTTATACTATGGGGTTTTAATAACTATTTTTACTACTTGGTGTGTGCTCTGCTCTTTCATTATCAAATAATTTTAAAATAAAAATGTGTTTTTTAACAGAATCTCTTCCAGCTGTAGGTTTTTCTCCTCCCTTTGGATGCAAGCTGTTTAGTGTTGCTGTAGGGATTCTGTAATTGGATGTCTGAGACCTGTTTCAAAAATTAAGATACTTTAAAGTGTACTAGACTTTAAAATCCTGGATGTTTTAGCAGTGACTGAGTTTCAGAGTTGATTTTACAGTGATGTTACATTTGTGCCATCCTGTTCCATCGCACCAGCCGAGTGTATTCATGCCCTTTATAGGGGCTCCCTCTAGTGAGCTGTTCTGAAAGTCCTTTTTCCTCTTGGTTCCGAATAACTTCATGCATTTTTTTTTTTCCAAGCGCAAATTTGTTGACTAAATCTAGTAAGTTTTTCTGCATATGTGTGAGATGTCAGGGTCCTTCTCCTTTGTGAGCTAGCTGTGGTGGATGTCCTGGTTTCAGCTGTTTAGTAACCATTGACTTTGCTTTTTGATAGGAGCTACAGTAATCTTGTTCACAATACTAAAGTTTAAAAAAAAAAAAGCTGTCTTTATTTTTGCTTTATTTCTGTATTTGATATTTTTCAGTATGTTGCCACATTTCCCTAGCAGATGTTGTTTCTTGATTTATTTATTTTTTTCCTGTCAAAATCACCCCAGAGAAGGGATGGATAAGATCTGAGTTCAGGCTAGTTAGGCAGAGGAGGAAAGTTTGCCAATTATTTAGGTCAGAAAACTGACAGACAGGCTGAGTAGGCACTTGGGAAAAAATTCACAACTTAGTCTTGTGAACTGCTTTCATGTTGGGCGTTTCCTTTAGGGTTCTGTTAGGTCCTCACCTGCTTGTGAATATGCAGATTTTTGGTGTGCGCGTGGGGCTGCTTTACACCTCAGTGCCTCACTTTGCAAATTTAATTTCATTTCTTTCGAATGAATAGACTTGAATTGACTGTAGCTATGCCTACAGTCATTTTACAGTAGAGTTTCTATTGTGCTGTGAGTGGGATTTAGAAAGGCATTTCAAAAGTTTGTGAATATTCCATTTACCCTCCTTCTAATGATTTTCTTTGTGCCAATTAATTCTTTGAATTCATCTGAACCTGAAAGCTCTAAATGGTTGTGAAATCTACCTGTATGGGACATCATTGCTTTGCTGATGCTTTGAGCCCAAGGTCTTGAATTAATTAGGGCCCTTTTATTTCAGAGGCAGGGCTGGCATTAACTGGTCCTGGGAAGTCACCATGGATGAAGACTCTGGGATTGCACTGTCTCAGAAATTGGATAGCCAGACTTTACATGAACGTACCTTGTAAAATTCACATTAAACAAAACAAAAAAGGTTTATTTGCTTTTGACATTCACGCATAATTGTAATGAAATACCTGAAATGTTAATGTGCTTAAACTGCAGTTTGAGTCCATTCATAATACTACTGTGTATACAACATACATAACTGATTGCACAAATTTTGAGATTAAGGAAGAAAAATGAACAACAAAATTCACTGTGTAAGAGTTGGGGGGGGAATCAAGGTGGCCAAACCAATGCTGATTATCACTGCTTTGTGAGAGTTCATTATGAGTTTCTATTTTTTTTTTTTTTTAGGAGTGTCTCCCAGTAAAAGCCTCTAGTTTAACTTTTTCAATGGAGGTGGGCATAGGGTAGAGACGTGGGCAGAGTCTTAATCCAGAGGGAAGGAAAGCCCCAGAAATGGTCTACCCCGGGGAATACAGGCATAAAAACCCTGAAAAAGCAGAAGCTATTGCTCATACTTAAGACTGCCACAGTCCTATTTCAACAGCTATTTTAGTGTTTTATGAACCATGGCTTATTTAAACCCAGTGATCTGAGGGCATACAGGCTTCTTGCGCAGGTGCTCACTACGTGTTTGGTTTGACTTGTGAGCCAGGAGAGCTGTGGTGATGAGAGAGATGGGACCAGTTCTTCCAGCAGGGAGGGAGCCTTCCTTCCTAGGCAGTCTTCATTGCCCAGCTGGGTGATCTTAAACATGTTCTAGTGCCTCTTAAATTTTATGGTAGCTATCCTGGCATTCCTGTGGAGGTACTTCAGAAAATTCACTCTCTCTTATTCTGCTTGCTTCTTTGTCCTGAAAGCTTCATATTCACAGCCACAGACCAAGCAAAATATTTTCTTGTCTTGGAGTCTGTGATGCCCCTATCAAAATCTGAGATGGACTTTGTCATAGCCTTGATGCAGTTTGGGTTCAGTTGGTGGGTTTTTTTCTTTGAGGGGTGGGGGGTGGTGGGGTTTGGTTTTGTGGTTTTGGTTTTTGTGGTGCGTTGTATTTTGTTTTTTTTTTTTTTTTTTTAGGAATGGGGTTTATCTGAATTTTCCTAGCTTTCCAATTGTTCTGCCTCTAAGGTGCATTCTGGACAACCAGTGTGGAAACAGACTCGAAAGTTTGATTTGCTTGGCAAGCAGGCTTTCTTATCTCTAAAAACTTATGCCTTTAAGTCTAGGGACTCAACTCTTGTTTTGTATCTCATGTTGAAGACTAGGTTACATAGCAACCACTTCAGAGGATTTATTTCTTGAGGATGTATGTAGAACTGTTTCATTAATGAGAGCAAAAAATATTCTCATTACACTACAAGTGCAAGGTAACTCTATCACTGCTAGGATTTTTATTAGTGTGCTAGTATGTACGCATGTATGGCGTGCATCCTTTGCAAAATATGCAGTGCCTTGGAATTGTCCTTGCTGAGTTGCGGTGCCATGAATTACAGGATAATACCTACAGCATTTGAGTTTCTTGGGCATATTTGAGGCTTACGATACTTATTTACATATCTGAGATTTATCATTACCTTGGGAAGAGACTTTGAAGTAAATGAGTGCAGTTTTTTTTAATCTGAGAAGCAGACAAAAATGTGTGTGGTGAAGGAAGAGATGGGAGACAAAGGTGGGAAGCGAGTTATTTGCAATGGCCAGGAATGACCTCACTGTCCCTGCCAAGATGACTAAATTGATTACGGAAGAAAATATCCCACATCAAATATCAATTTTGACTTTGTTAGGAGATGTTGTCTGCCAGCCTCAGAGATCTAACAGATGGCAAAAGAAAAAGTTGTGTCTCCTACAACTATTTATATGATATTGGGATTACTTTTGTAGTCAGCAGCGTATTAGTAGACTTGTTGAGTGTCTTTGCGAACAAGACTAGGCTCTCCATGACTTCCATTAGTGTTGAGCATCCTTCTGTAACAACCAGAACGAAATAAATTAAGTGCAAGCTTAAATCCTCTGTTAAATCAGACTTTTATTGAAAGAAATTAGGGTAATCTATGAAAGATGTACAAAGCAGCATATGCTTTTACTGCTGAACCGCATTAAAGACAGCGGTCATCGGGTCTCTTCCAAGATCTGTGGGGCAGGTAAGGGGCTTGCTGAAGAGGGCATGGTAGATCATATAGGAGTGGAGTGGGTTTTGTTAGTTTGTTTTTTCTCATGAGTCAGTGAATTTACTAATGCTTTTCCGTGGGGAAGGAGTCTCAGGAGAACCACGCTCAAATACGTTCAGTACTTGCAAAGGGTGAGAACTAGAGGCAAAGTTGTGAAGGCTGTGGAGGATAGAAAATCGGGAGGTAGTGCCAGTGTGGGCAACATTGTGTTGTGTGGCAGCCTACGGAAACAGATGACCTTGCTGGTGAGTTGACTAAGGGACATCTCTGCTGTCACTCTGACGCAGAAATTAGTGATAGTAAGAATTATCTTTTTTTTGTTGTTGTTGTTGTGTGGTATCTGTTGTCTTTATGGCTCTTCCTGGTGGATTTTTTTGTTATTTGTTTTTGTATTGTATTGGCACAAATATTGTAGTATCCAAACTGTACTTTCTATTTAAATTTAAATGATTTTAGTTCAGAGAATTCAGTATGTTTGATTTGATGGTAACTAGTGTTGCAGTAACTCAGGCAGAAGGTGGAGGGGGAGGATGGTGGTGTGCGTTTTAAATTTGGCAGAGCTCCAGTGGGATGCTCACTGGGGAGAGATGGGGGAAACAACTGTCCTACTTGCTGGCAGAATGCAGGTAACGTGAAAGCAGATAATAAATCAGACTTTGTAAATCGGTCACAGAGGCTGATTTTTATTTTAATACAACTCAACAGCTAACTGCAATGGTTATCTTCTGTGGGAAAATGGATGAACAGTATAACTTTAGGTTAGAGTGATACAAGGTTCTTATTATAATAAAAACTTGATACCTTTCCACAGAAACACTCTTTGCTTTGGTTAAGACACTGAGGGTGATCTGGTGGTGATGGAATAGTTGCTTTAGGAGACAAATACAGAAATTAGGCTCCTGAATATACCCACTTGAATACAAGACTACCTTTATGCTAGTGTACATCATAGTGGCAACATATGTTTTGCTAGAGGTGGCACGGATTTTGCACTAGGCTCATGATAGCTGATCTAAAGTAGAATTGAGTGATACTAGTTATTTTGAAGTGGCTGAGATAAACGATGATTTCTGATACCAGTCATTTGTGCTGAAGTTAGAAGAGCAAGATCTAAAACAAATGCAACTTTCTTATTTCTACTTATGGTTGCTTGTAATGCTGATAAATTTGAGCAGGTATACTCAAGTTGGTAGAAATTGATTAAAATGAAGGTTGATGTAAAAACTAAATTTGTTTAGACTGCTTCTACCTTCTAACTAAATCTTCCCTTGAGTTTTTTTTTTTACTTACAAATAAATTTCACTTGTTCTGAAGATCAGGAACTGTTTCACACTTAAATTGTCACTTCAGCAATTCAGTTCTATTTCTGGCCAATATGTGAACTCAAGCCTCTTGAGACACTTGGCTTGTGTCAGAAAGAATTAATTTTAAAAAATAATAATAAAAAACCAGTTAAGCAATCTTTCCTTCTCTCCTTAGTTCTTCGCTAATGATGCGGATGCCTAACAATGCAAGACTAGGTTAAGCTTTTGGCCAATATGTGTTTGTAGAAGTGTTTGAGGTAACTGAACTGTTTTATATAGATGGAGTATGATGCAAACGAAGTGAATTGGTGATGCAAAAATTAAGGGTTTACCAGAATAAGGGACCTATTATGACACTGTTTAGTAACAAATCTTTTGAAAGCTAATGTATGTAGTGTCTTCACCCCGCCTTCTAGTTGAGCAATTTAAGGTGGCAAAGCTCCAAGTTTTAAGTTTTCTGATGTTTTCATTCAGGTTTTTCTTCTCCACACTACCTGCTGCCAGGGCTAGTTCTGAATGTTGGGACTGTTAGCAAACAGTGTGCTCGTGTGTTGTTGTACGCATTCAGAATAATCCTGAGTTGGATAAATTATTGCTTCAGTAGGAGGATTATCTTAACTATTTATTGATTATTTTTTTTTTTGTGTAATTTGAACTCTTGTGGTTGACAAACAAAATTATTTGATGGATCTAGCTCCAAAAAATGTGTATATTTATACAGCTTTTTAATCACCTGGTATGTGGGCAAGGAATCAATGCTTCATAGTAGCTTGTATTTGAAAACAAATAAAAAGCAAGTAGTGTGATTTTAGGGAAATGCTGGTATCTTTGTGGGTTACCGGTGCCCTCTCGAGGCGAAACTGAAAGATGCTGCAGTCTGACAGCAATAGCGTAACTGGAACTGCTGATACCTGCTCTGGACTTGTAAATAGTCATCCCCGACCCACGTTTGTAATCCGGTTTTACTGCTTTCTTGGTTTGTAGGTGAAAACACTAAAGAAGATCTGCAAGGGAAGAAAAGCCTGAGCGAGAAAGTTTCTCTCTATAGAGGTGACATTACACTGCTTGAGGTTGATGCCATCGTTAATGCTGGTAGGTGGTTAAATGTTTTACATTGTTATGTCTTGAAAATCCTTCATAGCGCGACGTTACAGGTTTGAACTTTGAAAAGTTGCATAAAATTTGCATGTTGTGTGGAAACCTGTTGGAAACTACGTATTTTTTCCCAATTTCTCTATATTGCATCTGTTCATCCTGTGTGCCTTTACTGTGACAAGGGTTATTGTGAAACTTTTATTGAAGTGGTCACCAAGAAAAAAATAATAATCTTACATCCATCTTTTGACTAACTTGAGTAGCTGAGATTTTCACACTTGATATTGTGAAGGCTGAACTTTGATACTAAGCTACTGTAGTACATTCCAGTCTGTTTTTATAAATCAAGCCATTTGTGGGCTAGGTATTGTGAAAACCTTAACAATAAGGTGATAGGAAAACTGAATTTCTGTTTTAAGTGGCTTGAATATTTGCTTTTTCTGTAGGGAGATTGTATCTTTCAAATTTTTGGCTGTGACCTACAGAGTTCTAAATAGAATCATAGAATGGTTTGGGATGGAAGGGACCTTTAGAGGTCATCTATCCCAACCGCCCTGCAATGGGCAGGCACATCTTTAACTAGATCAGGTTGCTCAGAGCCCCGTCCAGCCTGACCTTAAATGTCTCCAGGGATGGGTTTAGTTTTAGTACCTCTTCTTGCTTAGTGACCACATCTCCGTGTACACGATTGAGGTGAAGAACAGCGTGTAGCATCCTCTTGTGACAAAAGCGGAGGGGGGGAAATGACTATGCAATGAATTTCCTTGTGCACTGGGTTATAATAAGCTGATTTGGCTGGTTGGGAAAGACTGGGAAGGTTTCCTCCTACACACATGCCCCAGCCAAATCTTGCCTGCACTCCCCACCCTGAAAAGAATATGGTTTGTGTGTCTTGAGGTGGAAATTTTTTTTCCCATTGGTATTTGGCTGGCATTGTCCTTAATTGTTAGGAGTATTGATTCATTTTCAAGAACTAATTTTTGGTATTATTAATTTTTTGGAAGGAAACATACTGCAGTATCTTCTGTGTGATGGAATAAAGTGCAGAGATTCCCAAGGTTGTGTTGGCCAAAACTGATATGTTGGCTTACCACACTAAAAAGCTGTGTGGAGATACTGGCTCACGTCTGTAAAGTGTACAGACATGTTTGCTCACACAGTGTGGAAGTTAGTAAACAGACTCTCTTGGATTGTTTGATGTTGTTTCTCTCTGCCTAACTCCCCACTTTACAGTGGAGACGTGCTACTGGGTTTTGTGGAGTACAGGTAGAATCCTTAGTTATCTCAAAATGCATTTTTGCACTCTAGCAAGTAATGAGGATGGTATTTCCATGCAAAAATTTTTAATTAATCTTCTAGCTTACTGATGCACAAAAGCCTTTCCAAATTACAGACAAACAATACGGTAGCATCCATGTAGTA
Source organism: Platalea leucorodia (assembly GCF_965183815.1). Classification (NCBI taxonomy): domain Eukaryota; kingdom Metazoa; phylum Chordata; class Aves; order Pelecaniformes; family Threskiornithidae; genus Platalea; species Platalea leucorodia. The sequence continues at coordinate 7,793,657 of NC_138825.1, forward strand.
ACACGATCCTTTCCTCACTGTGTTGGCAAAGCCTCTGAAGCTTTAATATTTTAATTTTTTTTCCCTCTGATTCTTTCACGATGCCATTTCCAGTAGTGCTCTTGCTGACTTCCTTGCTTTGTTACTCTACAGTAAGTCAATATTAGCATACTTCTCTCAATTTATATTTAGATTCTCTTTGTTCATAGGTTTCACTTGAATTACAGGCTCGAACTGGTTGCAGATTAGCTTCAGAATGGGAATACTTTGCTCTTCTTGATTTAGAGGGTTTTTCTCCCTTTCTCTTGAAATGTCCAAAAACCTATATCCCAGGCTGCTGATGACATTATCTACCTGTAAACTTACTTGCTATCCTGGTAAGGAATGCATCTATCTGAGTAGAAATAAAAAATAGAACCCAATTAAAATCAACACATATTAATATGTAATTTTGAGGAAAGGATTAAAGACCACTCAAAACAACACAGTAAAACTGAGGTTGAAAGACTTAAAGAGGGACATAGACTCTTGAAGTATCTAGAATGCTATTGGCAAAAAGAAAGAGGGTGTTTCTACTGATGTCTTCTGTAAGTAAGTTAAAGAGGAGTTGGATTTGGTCTTAATGAGAGATTCAGATTAGATGTTGGCAAAACTACTTATTGGAAGGGTCAGCGATACTCCACAGTATCAGGCCGATGTGCAGCAGCAGTCCTAGGTCAGGACATTGGTGCGGGTTGGTTTTTGAGATTCTTCTAGCCCTTTTCTTCTGTAATCTTTTATAGTTCCTAAAGTGCATAATATATTAACTATTATGAATTGTTAATATGCTTAGATTAAAATACTAACCTATAGTTACCTTGAAAAATCAAATACTCTTTATATGTCAATGCAGTAATTAAATTTTAAGTGTAAGCCTTTGATTTGTTCATGGTTTCAGTGTTACTTTTTTTTTCTTTTGAAGTTAAACCTTTTAAACTTATTGTGGAGGATAGCTGGAAAGCTAAATGAGGAGGATGTTTTGGTTCAAGATCTATATTTGTGCAAAAAAAGCCAGTTGCTGCACAAGGGTGTTTTTTTTTTTTTAAATTTTTTAATTAAAACAAAAAAGTTTCAGTGAAATTGTAGTGTCTCTTGGATAGTATCTAAAAACATGTTTCTGCACTCTATGATGCTTTTGCAAAGAACTCCTCCATTGTTTTTTCCTTCTGCAATTAAAATTACCCAAGCCTCAAAGAGAGAAAGCAAAAAGTAGTCGTGTCCTGTTTCTCCTTTGGAAAGCTCAATCTTGCAGACATTCTTATGGGGTAACTAATGCAATCCCCACAGTACCAGCTTCTGTCCGTAAGTTGAATAAAATGCAGCCTGTCAAACATGGAATAGGAGACAGACTTTTTAGAGGTAAATCTGTGCAAATTCTGTTCATGCTTGAAGCCTTTTGGCTACTCCGAGTGTTAATGACTGACACCCTCCCTAACCCATGGCATGCCACTGGCAGGGGGAAGGAGGGAAGAGACCCTCTTGAGACTTGCTCTCTGAATTTAGGAATTCCATTAACTACCTCCTGTAATAAATAGTTTAACATGCAGCAAGTCATATACAAAGTTTGACTTTAATTCACATCAACTAACACAAACAACAAAATACGCCTTCAGTAAAGGGAATAGAATGGCAAATTGTGGGGCCATAGAAGGGTGCCAGGTGGTTCAGATTGCCTCCAGATTTGGATATAAACACATTAGCAAAAAACCTATATTTTCTAATACCTTCCTGTGAGGGGTAAATGAGACACAAATGGATTTACTTGATTAAACAGGGGCGTGAGAATATGTGCAGTAACTTGCCTGCAGCGCTGACTTTATGCTGTGATGCCCTCCTTTGGGTATCCAGATAACAGCGTGACTCTCTGGAGTATGGCCAGGTTTATTTCTGAGCTATACTATACAAACACTTCTGTTAAATTTAGTAGCTTACCTTATGCTCTGAATTCTGTTTCCCCTTTGACATTCTCACATATAAATGAGACAGTTAAAGTGATAACTGGATTTCTTTAGTTAGGTTAACAAAGGTGTTAATGGTGTTCTACATACCAAGATATCACTGCCGAGCACTGCTACAAAAGGATCCCCTTTTCTCCTAGAGTTTAACAGACAAACTGAATGTTACTTACTTTCCAAAAATGTTTTACAAATATTTTATGCTGAAAGAGGACAACTATGGCAACAGTGGAAGTAGAAGTTTGTGTCTTTGCTCATTGTCAAAACAACCGTATCAAAACAGCCACTTTGAAAGAACTTGTGATCAGAGTGAGGATCTATTTTCTGGCTTCTGAAGAGAACGAGAGTTAACCTGAGATGCAGAGTGACGGAGAAGGTAGCTGAAAAAGGGAGCCAATGTGCCATTTTGCTAAAATCTGTGTCAATTATCTACCCCGTAAATGTGTTATCCTTCTAGAATGGCTCCCTAAAACTTCCTTGCTACTGACTGCATTGCAGGCAGGTATTAGTTTAACTTGATGTTTTGCCTAAGGTGTCCTGTTATGTTAATTCCCCCCCCCCCCCCCCCCAAAGGATTCAGATAAGATTTTTGTACAAAAATCTTATTTTTACTCCTATATCATTTTCTGCTCTTTCAGTATTGTGCTCTAAGAATGCGAACAGGCTGTCCCTGAGGCATGTACTTACTGCGTAAATCCATGATAACTGGCCTTTTTAACAAATTAAATATTCCTGGATGTCACTTCATCCTGATGCCAAAAATGCTTTAAGCACCTGGAAGCCAGATAACTGCAAGTAGCCGACTTCCAAATAGCCTGTGGGATCTGAGCTCTGTGGGGGGGTGTGTGTGTGTGTGTTTAGGGGAGGGAGAGGGAGGTTTTTTGGTCCCTCTGCCCCTTTCCTCTCAGCTCTTAACACACGTTTTATTCATACTGCAGGCATTTCCTGATAGAAGGTATTTCTGTGGACCCAATGGGCTATGTGAGAAAAATAGTTTCAGATAATATTGGAATACTAAAGCCACAAAATGTGTAATACCACCCTTACTGCCTCGCCAGCTCCCTCTACCTTAATGTTTTTGAGCTGCTTTCTCCAAGGTATGATACGGATTTAGGGAGCAAGTCTTTCCGCTGGCAGTTAATTTACCAGCAGTCCAAAATCAGTGCGGTACGTCCCGAGTTGTGATCTGAGTCTGCTTGTCTGCTGCCTCTGCTTATTTAAAGCCTGGACGGTATGACATGATGGTCTCATGGCTTAGGTGGGTCTGATGTAGTAACATTGGTCTTGACTGAAGTTTTCAGGGCCTATTGGAAAAACAAAAAGGATTAGTCCACCAGTCAGGGAGCTTATTCTGCGCAATTTTAGGCTTCTTCAAGTATGTTGTTTTTATAGAACAGCCAGTCCCAAATACAGAAATAAGCAGTAAAAGCCTCAGTAAGGCTTGAAAAATAAATTGTGCAATATTTATAGTGTCAGCTAAGCAGTAAATACTAAATTTCCTCTGCATTTGTAATAAATATAGGGATAAATGTTGCTATTTATATCGTATGCAGTAACTTTTAAATCTGAAGTAGATGAAGGAGTTGTGTTTTTGGAGAGGGTGTGATAACGTATGTCTATGTACCTGATACACCTTAAGCAGCAGTTCATCACTACTGACCTCAGGTATTCATTCACTTCTTACCTGTTACTAAATCTTACTGGTCCAGTTCTAAGATAAGAAGGCATGTACTAATGTGCTTGTGAGTGTGGTTTTTACTAGGAGCAAGATTGAGGGGAAGCGAGATTGTGGGGGGGAAAAAAGGATTATCCTCGTTTTTATTTGATTGAGGGGAAGAGGATGACTTGCAGAACACTAGAAGCAATGTTGTTTCTTCTTAGCTTTGAAGAATATTCTTGGGTATCTGCACAAAAGTATGGTACTGAAAACAGAAATCTTTAATCTACAGGAAAAAGGAAGGTGATCAGTTCTATTCAAGTAAATATTTCTGGTAATAAGTCTATAGTGTTGCTTCTAAATTAGTAATTAGGTGGTTGCTACAGTTATAGCAACTGGGTGGCTCCCTTTAAACTGTACTTGAACACTGGAATCATCTCTAATCGTCCCAAACTTGGGGAGAGACTCACTTCTTAAAGGGAATATTTTTCCCATATGAGAAAACAAATGGGAAGTAAAGTCTTACTCTGATAAATAGTGAAAAGAGTTAGTGAAGAAAATAAGCAAACAACTTTTTATGTCCCTTTTTTACTAACCTCTGTTGCTGGAATTGAGTTACCGAACCTCATACTGTTCAAGAAGAGGTTTCCTCTACAGGAGAGCATCTACATATCTGCAGTGAGTCGCTTCAGCTGGGGAGGCTGGTTTGGCAGAGGGACGCTGCACAGGTTTCTTAGCTTCCTTGGCCCATTGTGCGGGGCCAGCCCAGCGAGGATATGCAGAGGGGAGGGTCTCTTAGTTGCTTTAAGAGGCAGGGGTGTTTTCAGGGGGTGCATTACATCTGAGTCTGTTTATCAAATTTGTAAGAGTTTGAAACCCTCGTGCTGCTGTACATCCCTGTCCCGGTACTGGCAGTGTGTGGAATTGGAAAATGTTTGGTTTCGCATACACTGTGTTTGCTTTGCTTGTTGCAGGACCGGTTTCAACTGGAGCCTCTGCGTGACTCGATGTAAAGGATGAAATAGCCGTTTTCATATTAAGTCTCAACTTTCCCTAATGAAATATGCCTTTCCTCCCTCAGGCTTCTGACTTCACAACCATGTTTAAGTATTTTAGTGTAACAGCAAGATCTTTCTCCAGTTTTTCTTAGCCAGAGATAGCAACAGATTTTCTTCCGGACTCTTCTTTTCCTGGCCTTGACCTTGAAGTATAATCTGATTGTTTAATTTTATGAGGCATCCCATTTTTCTCAAGTCCAAAATTACACATCAAGGTCCATGTATTGAAACTGGGAACTGAATATATTATCAGTGAATTATGCTTAAACGAGTGTGTAAGCGTAGATAGTGGCTGAGCTATGCCTTTCCACATAAACAGCTTGTTAATGCGCAATCAGTCACTGCAGTTGCCTTGAACTTGGTGCTTAATGAACAGGTGGGGAAAAAGGATGAATTCTAATCTGGAACAGATCTGACATCAGGCAATTTCACTGATTGCTAATCCATTTCATTTGGCAACTTAATTTATCACACAAAATTTTCATCTTGTAGCCTCTGAAGTAGAAATTACTTCAGAAGTGGCCTGTCTGAATATTCTGAAGGTATTTGAGTCAGTTGCTGGGCCTGAACTAGTATTGTGTATATACTTACTGTCCCCCTTTTTATTTTACAGTGACCAGTAGTTCTTACTTTGGAGCTTATTTGAAATTATTCTTCAGCTCCTCATTCACTATAAAAATAAGTCCCTTAACTTGAACGTTCCTGCTATTGAAAGTGGAATCAACAAAATGTAAAATCTGCCCTTAAGTTGCTTATAGGATTTTTGCATGGGGTGTTTGCATTTATTAACATTGATTTTGTGGGTTTTTTTTTTTTTTGTCTGTTTGGATTTTTGTTTGGGTTTTTGTTTGGTTTTTTTTTCTTTTTTTTTTTCTTCGACTGAGCTAACCACAAATGATTGCTTACTCTGGGAGCTTCTTAGTGAGTTTGATGTCTAGTAGCATGTTTTGTAAGAGTGTTTTAAATGTTTTATTTCCAGTGTACAGATAGGGAAACTGAAAACTTGTATTGAAATCTCTTGCATGGAGTCATCTGGCATCTGCCTATGTAACTTACACTGTTGTAATTTCATCTAGGAATAGAACCAATAATGCTAACAAATTGTTGTTAATTTGGTTTTCATCTTTAGTGTGAGCAGACTGTGGTGTTAATCAAAGGTTTCTCAAGTTAATTTACAGTTGGTGCAATTACACTTGTGTGTAAAGCCCCAGCCTAATTTATGTATAGTCCCCACTTACTCATCAGAAATGTTAATGTTAATAGTTAAGGGAATTGGTCATTCTCAATCATGACATCTGTGAGTGGGTTTATTACAGCTTTCTGTGGAAAATACTTTAAGCACGTCTGGTGAGTAGTAGACATGGTTAAACTTGCCCTCTGCTTTTGGTCTAATCTGATTTCAGTGTAGTTCTTCCCTTTAGTGTAATACTCATTTGGATGAAAACTAAAAACCTGTGTAAAGTGACAGTGATCAAGAGAATGAAACCAAAGCAAAGTACAGCCAGAGGTGCAGTTTAATTTAGGTGGATTACTTTAGCTGCTGTCTCAGTCAAAGACCATTTGCTCCAAGTATGTGGCAAAGGCTTAAGATTGAGGAGACTAACTCAGAATTGTACTGCAGCGAGGATGGTTACAATATACGTTGAAAATATCCCAGGTATCATTAGAATAACTCAAAACTTAAGAACAAAAAAAGAAAGGATTGGCAGTGCTGCAGACACATGGCAGGAATGAACTTTTTTTCCTTGTTCTGGGGTGCTTTGGGAGGGGGAAATTAATTGTGGTGAAATGTTTTCAGTAGGCTAATAAATTCCACCAGTGTGCTTACAGCTGTGTTGCTTAGTTAACAGAGGTGGCTTCTGGGTGGGTCTGCGCCTCGGACACGGGCCTGGGCATTCTCCTGCCGAGTCGTGGGTTGTGCCTGCGAGCCGAGAGTCTCGGGTGATGGAATGAAGACCTAAACCTTGTGTGCCTACAAAGAAAGCTTTGCCGATCAGCCTGCCATATGGGCAGGTACTGCAAACAGATAGGCACTTCATGTTAACAAGCGGTGGCATGTGAACGTTCATTGACTTATTGAGAAGCCATAAAAAAAGCATTAGAGAAGAAAACATACTTTCCATTGGAACACAACGCACTCAAAAGTCTCCTTAAACTCACCGATTGTGGACTGAGGCACCAGATGCACAGCAAGTTGAGGTTCAGAGCAATGCTATTTGACTTTCTGCGTTATTCAACGCTAGCATAGAAGTCTGAGTAGAATGAGATGAGGGTGCAGGATATCTAAGTATCTAATATCTAAATATCTAGAACAGGTTGCCCAGAGAAGTTGTGGATGCCCTGTCACTGGAAGTGTTCAAGGTCAGGTTCGATGGGACTTTGAGCAGCCTGATCTAGTGAAAGATGTCCCTGACCATGGCAGGAGGGTTGAACTAGATGGTCTTTGAAGGTCCCTTCCAGTCCAAACCATTCTGTGATTCCATGAAATACCCTGACACAAAGTTAGATGGCCAACTATCTCCTCTGACTGGATTCAGCATAGTCTGTTAGTCTTCTGATAATCTAACATAAAATGGGCAAGGTAGACATTTCAGTAGCCTAATCTAACCTGGTGGTCTGTGGTACATGGATTTATTTAACAATCTGGTCTTCATCAGTGTTGATGCTTTCAGGCTGCTGTCTGTTTTACGTAGACCAACATATTCTCCTTATTTCTTTGTGCATCCATTGTTACACCCATTTATTGTCTCTGATTATTTCTAGGCTTCCTGGAGCAATTAATTGTCTATATAAACCATGTGTTGCTGGTATTTTTGTTCATAAAAAAGAAAACCAAACTGCTTAGGAGCTTTATGAATACAAATAAAGCATTTCAAGTAACTGTGACACTTTTTGGAGTAGAAAAAGAATGGGTGGGAGTAGAGGACACTGCTTGCATCATTTGTGAAGTAATTCATTGTATTGTAGTGTTTGTGCTTTCACTTGATCTCTTCTCCTCTCAGGTTTGCTCTTGGTCACTCAAACTTAGCACGTTTTATCTCCCTAAAAGCAGGGACTGCATGTGTTGCGAGCGGGGCAGTCAGAGCTGTGTGGGCCTTGCTGGAGATCCAGGTTTCTAGCAGTGTTCGGTAATTAAGGAGAACAGTAACAGGCTGTGATATGTGAGGCCTTTCACTACATCATCTTCTCTTTTAACTTCTCTGTCCTCTGATGCTGCTTTATATTGTCCTTTGTGGTTTGAGGGGGTGGTAACTTAAAATCTTCGCTCCTGTTAGTAGAACTTCTTTCCTGTATTCCAGGACCATGATGTGGACTTTACTAACCATCAGACCAATGTGGTTATTGATCCTTCATGCCAGGGTTACCCCGGACCTTTTCTGTGTGTGCCCTTTCGAGAGAAAACTAGCAACGTACAGGAAAAGCACCTGTAAAGTTGGATTTCTTAAAAATCTTTTGCAGTTGTGACGCGCGAGGTGTTGCGGGTGCCATGAATACTTTCTGACAGCAGGTGGCAATGGTGCCATTGTTATTGCGAAGCCACTTTTTGCATGTATACCTTAATTTTCCTGGACATAAAATCAGTAATGACTTAAGTAGAAGAAAGAAAATGCATGTGTTCTAGGACTGCTTGTTGGATAGGCCATCGATATGGCTTGTACTTATTAAATGTCTACTCCGTTTCATTACGTGAGTTTAGTGTGTGTTTGAAATAGAACAGGAGACAGACGTGGTTTGGAAGAACTGTAAGCATCTGTTTTACTTCGTAGAGGAACATATTTAGGAAGGACCTTGCTTTCAGCCTGTCTCATCCTACATCTGACAGTGCAACTGTCCTCTTGAGTGCACTGATTGAGCAGTGTGGTGTAAGAAAACTCAAGGTCGTCTTGAACAATTATGCTTCGTTTTATAGCATTAAATCCACTTCTAATCAGGACTTGTGAGGGATTATCCAAAGGATTGTGGGCTTTTTTAAGCCAATAGTTGCAACACTGTTCTCAGTCAAGATAGGCATGCAACATGGTGCTTTATCAAGCTTCTGCATTAAAAAAAAACAAACAAACAAACAAAAAAAAACAAAACAAAAACAAAACAAAAAACCCCCCAAACCAACAAACCTGTCAAGCTGCTAGCAATGGAAAAGCATTAGGACATAAGAGAAGACTTCTTTAAAGTCTTCTCTCTCTGCAATACCTACAAAATCTTGGCAGTGGGCGGTCAGCTGGTAGGCTGAGATTGTCCAGGTAGTGTTAATATTGCCCTCTCATACTTCTCTGTCCAGATGTATGTTTGCTCTTTCCTACCTTTATGTTGTAACTATATTGGGATGGACTAGGTTGTTCTGGGTTTGTACAGCTATTAGTTCAACACGGTCTTAGTGTAATACAGTAAGGTTAGCGTGGGAATTAATATTTCTGTGCAAAACAGAATCCCATTAAGCATATGCAGTTAAGTGTTGAATAGGGGAAGGTCTGCTTTCATCGGAGCAAGTAAACTTCAGGTTTATCTTGTGTAACTTACTAGATGCAGAAAATGGGATACCTACTCACCAAAACGGTGATGAGAGTTGATGTTCAGAAATACTGTTGTGTAGCAGTCTGGCTGATCCCGTCTGTCTCTTCTTCCTTCTCCTTTGGCAGGAGGCATTGCTTTTGCCTAACTCTTAGCTGCTGAGTAGAAGACTGATGCTGTGTCTTCCACCTTTTGTTACGATTTCAGATTTGCCTAGCGTTTTGCCATTTGCTGCAGACTTTGGGGATGCTTTTCAGAAACGTTAGTCACTTGAAATACAGTTTCAATTACTTGTTACATAAATAATTATGGACTGTGAAATGCAGTTGAGGTTTTGTTTTGACCTATGGCTGTTAGAAACTGACTTTCCTGACAAAAGGAAAACATATCTGCAAAGCCAGAAGTTGCTTTCTTTAGGATTCAGAATGTCTCTTGCTTAAACGTGAGTATTAAGGGTATGGCTTGGCTTTAAAAATCTGGACTTCAGACCCCTTTGTGTGACACGCTGTCACAGCCGTAAAAATCAGTAACGGCAGCTAAATATACATCAAAGCACGGTGGAGGCTTGCGAAAGCGGTATTTGCTTGTTAATCCAAGCACAATGGCAAGTGTTGTTTGCATCATGTGCAAACAATAGACACTTGTGTGTTTATATGCCGTTGTTCAGAGCTGTTTCTGAAACATGCTGTGTTGTTTGGATTTGTGTGGGAATTGTTTTAATTATAGTATTGAAGGTGCTGCAAAGCCCTGTGCTTTCTTCAGAACAGTGTGGCAGTGAGCTACCGGTGCTCCCGTACCTCTCTGATTCCTGTAAAATTTGCACTCAGAGGTGACAAGAATGTTCAAACATGATTTTAATATCTCCTGCCTGGATTGTCACTTGCAAAACATGCTTGAATGGCCAAGAGGGGACATGGGTGGTGCCGTTCCTTCCTCCTTTGGGGTACCCTGTCCTGAATACTGGCCCCTTGGCTGCAGAGGAGCTATTCGGAGCTTTGCTCCTTCTCCCTGAGCTGTGCTGGAGGGCCGGCAGACTCATAAAGAAGAGATTATTTGGCTCTTGTAGGAGCTATGTTGTAATAGCCCTTGTTCTCAGATGGCTTCAGCAGTGATGCCGTGAAGCCTGGGGCTTTTATTGCCTATTGTGTTTGAATAGTTGAAATTTGTGGAAAAACACTGATTCAGAAGACTTCTTAGGATTACTGCTTCTTTTCTCTTTTGTCACTTGCATGCCTACACTGCAGTAACTTTAATCTGGTGTACAACGTGAATCACTTAAGTATGTCTCTGTAACACCTTTATTTCATGCTTTAAAGTTGGTTCCTGTAGAGTAATAAATAGAAATAGTTAATATCTGGTATGCCTAGTTGTAGGCTGCCTCAAAAAGATGGTTCTGTCAGCTATATTTGATTTGTATTTAGAATGTTTTGCATTGCAAATCCATGTTAGAAATGCTTTTAAATTTAACGTGTGAACCATATTGCTTTTTCAAGAGAACTGTACTCTTGTGTCATGTGAAATAGCTTTTTATTTAAGAAAAAGATGGTATTGCTTTCAACTCTATCAAACCAGGTTATAGAAGATTGTAAGTCTTCCTAGTGACTTGATATGCTAGGTAATAATAACTGGCAACCCATTTCCTTTACATTTCTAAGAATTTGTGGTGTATGGCCTATTTCAGAGAAACTCTGATTTTTCATCCTGTCTGTTTCAGTCCACAGTATGGTCCAGGTCACTACTTGACTAGTTCTGAATTTCTGCAAATCTGAGTCCTGATATTACTCTTTCCGAAATTAAAATCAAATTTTATAATGACTTTCAGAATACTCAGTCAGTGAAAAATGGTGGATTTTACCTGCAGAGTTCATTAAACAGAAATCCAGAATTTATGCACGACTTCGGTGTTTCTGAGGTTCTGCAACAATTTTCATTTTAGGTTGGCCATTACCTTAAAAACAACTGACTCTGCCCTGGGAGAAGGGCAGACTAGGGCAAATACAGAGTTCTTAGTTTTCCTTTGATTCCTTGGATGAAGGCATTTCCAAATGCTGGAGCCCAGATGATTTTTGCCTTGTGTCACAGCAGAGCTTTGCCTACCAGCAGTAATAACCTTGGCCCTGACCCAGCTAATTATAGTTTTGGCATTGTGTGTGGGTTTGTCTTTTTTTTTTTTTTTTTTTTTTTTTTACTACTAGATGACAAAACCCAGCATTTCAAAGAGCTGAGTATTAGGGCTGTTTCGCCACAAAGACTGATTTCTCTACCTTGCACCTCCTTTCTGACAAAAATGAACCTCTTTAGGAGGCCCAAACTTGGTGTTTTGGTAGGGCTTAGAGCCCAAAGGCTCTTTAGGTCAGGAGTTTGCAGCTTCAGAGGCTGCAACTCTAGTTCAGACTAGTCTCCAACCCCAGTAAGAGATTAGACTAAAATAAAAACTGTTTCTTAAATTCAAAGTGAATCCCTCCACAGAAAGCACAAGGGGTGTTTTCAGGTGGGAGTCTCTCTTTCTATTATATTCTCTTATCAAAGACACAGCATAATGTTTTGGTTCCTTACTTCTTTCTTAGTGTCCATGTCCTAAGGGTTGAGTTACACCTAGCTTGTCGTCTTCCTTCATGCTGGCATCATTGGACTCAAGACAGGATTTGAGCCAGAAAATATAGCTTAGCAATACCTCTGCTGCCTTCCTCTTCTCTCTAGTGGCCAGCACCCAGCAGAGCAGCTTGTGCTGTGACTGCAGCCTCCCTTTCTGCCCTTTCCACCCTTCTCTGGGAGAAGGATGGGAGAGGAGAAGCATACAGTGTTGCTCTTTCTCCTTAGAAAGGCCCCTATGAGCTGTTATCAGATGTAGCCTCATAACTGCAAATTGGTGTCTCAGATCATGATGTTCAACCTTTGGTTTCAGCAGCCAGGGAAGCTGCGCTGATGTATTTAAAACCACTTTTTCTTATTTGGGCCAGTGCTAATCATGCACTGAACAAGCAGAGTTTTGTTCTTTTTTCTTGTCGGCCTCTTTTAGAGATCCAAGGCTGTTCTGCTTTGCCTGGGGGTGAGAGGGAGATGGATGGCTCCTTGGTGTCTTTGCTATAGACACCGTGCCTCGGGAGCTTCCCCTGAGCGCTGCTGGAGTCACTTCATATTTCATAATCCCCTACTGACAATTAAGTCAATTTGCTGGTGCAGGCGTGATGGAGCTAAGCTAGGACATGTTCCTTTTTTAGCCAGGATCTGGAGTGAAAAGCTTACTCTTTTGCTTTGATCGAATTCAAAACTGAAGCATATCGTTACCTGTCCCTGGCTGGGAACGTGGATCAGATTTATCAGTGGCATTGCCGCCCTTGCTGGACTTTTTACTCATGAGTTTATTTGCCTTTTTTTGTTTAAGGGGAGGAGGAATCAAGGCAGGCATGCATTGAGTTTGGTGCAGAAGATGGTAAAGCATCACTCCTCAGCAAGAAAGGATCCAGCTGTGAGCTGGGGAGCCTGGAGCTCTAGCTGAGGACCTGCTCATAGGAGTGGGGGAAGGACATGGCCTCAAGATCCAGGGCTGTAAGAAAAAGGGACCAGCACTTTGGATGTGTGCAAACTAAGTAGTCTCTCTTGCCCAACATGGTCTCTAACTGGATCAAGGGATTATTTTTTCAATTCCCAGGACAAATGCAACATTCCTCCTGGTAGAATTACTGCTTTGGCTTTGATTTTTTTGTTAAACAACATTAGATAGACTATCATAGATAGTCTTGCTAAACATTTAATTTGGTTAATATTTTCTCATTCTACCTTGGGTCTAATTTTTCTTCAGTCCTGGCATGAATACAGTGCTGCAAATTTGGAGTTAGTCTGGTGAAATGGAGGATGATTTAATGTTAAGAAGTGGAATTTTGGGTGCTTTCTGGTTGTGGTGAAATCAGTTTATGAATTGGCTTACGTTTTTTCACTTGGGGTTGTTATATTTTCTTAGACATAGGATGTTTCTAGTTGATGTTTACATGTGGGGGTTTTTTGTGTGGTTTTTTTTTTTTTTTTTATTAGTGGCAGTTTTAAGTGTTTTTTCCAGACTAGTTAAGTAAATAGTCTGTACCATCAGCAGTCTGCTTGGCATGGCACAAATACTGAAGATAAACCCTATATAATTAGTGAGACTGAAGAGTTTTAAGTTATGATCCTGAATTCTCTTCCCTTGCAGTATACCTCTTGTGAGTGCATATAATGCATCTATGAATTAGGTAAGAAAGAAAATGTGCATATAAACTGGAAATAAAATCAGTTGCTGAACAGCCTTAGGCTTTGAATTCAACTTTTGTACAAAGTGGTCCAGGTATCGCACAGTGGGCTAATTCTTAGCAAGACAGAGGTAAATGTATTAATACGACTTCAGTGGTGCACACATGGAAGTACTGTTTTTACATTACAGAAGTTTCTTTCAATCATATCATCTTTTAAATGCGTTTTTCTTTTCCTGTAGAGTATCATAATTGAATTTCCTGCCATGTAACATGCATGCATGCATGTGTGAAGATAGGTGATGGGAGAAGGGAATGGAAAGAGAGATGTTGTTCGAAGAGATTGTTTATGTTTGGGTTTTTTTGTTTTTTGTTTTTTGTTTTTTTTTTTTATACTGATGCAACTGTTGGCTCACTTTTTTCTTTTGAAAACCGTGCTGGGAGAAGCTGATGTGTGAATGGATGTAGGATTTCCATTCTCAAGTTATGTGAACTATTTCATCTTAAGAATCAGAAATCTGAATCTGGTACTTCCAAAGCATCTTTCTTCTCCTTTGTCCAAAATGTTTGCTTTTCCGAGTGCACGGGTGACTCTCTTTGGTACTAACACATTATTCTTCTGAAGCTTAATACCTGCATTGTATATAATAGCTTGCAAGTTTTATGAAAATACTGATTTTAAATAAGGCAGTTGTGCCACTGGATAGATTTGAGTTTAAGCCTTGAACCTGGAAAAAGCTGCACAAGCTCTTCAATTCTAGTGTAGGCATAGTCACGTTCACTTTGGATGGATTGTTCATACATTATTTAAGGACACAAACAAGTCTTGAAAAATGATGTATTAAAGGGCTATTTGTCATTGAAGTTACACACCCCACCCCCCACCCTGCTGGTATTTAATAAAAAGGCACTAAGTTTTGTTCTCTTTAAAAGCTGCTCTCTAATCACTGTAGTTCATTATTTCAGCTTCAAAGTGTAGTCTGTACAGAGAGGCAATGAGGTGTATCCACATCTAGAAATTAAGCAATAATCGTGTAGTTTGGTGTTTCAACAGGCTTTGTTCATTAGTAAGTACAATGATCCATTGTAAGTACTTGCTGTAGTCATGATGTTCTTAACAGTCTGAAACTTAAACTCTTCAGAATGATTTTTAAATATATATTCCTGACTGAAGCGGTACTACCAGGTGTAGCAAGTGCACTTCTACGTGTCTTGGTGTAATGGCAACTGCTCTGCAGAGTCATTATGAGAAGAGTATCAGAAATTGTGTGTTTGCGTAATGTGTGCATGCATACGTACGTGGCTTTGAATTTACCAATAATTCATGCTTGCACTAAGAGCAAAAACAACAACTCCAGACATGGCAGAATGATTGGAAAAGCTTCTTTAAATAAAACACATTTGAAGACACTGAAGCAAGATAAGGAGAAACAAAGGCACAGCAAACACTGAGGAAAACAGAGAAAGGGGAGAAACAAAACCAAAGTGCTGCAAATTAGTGGGAGAAGGAAGCTGGCACTGAAATACGGGTGGGCACTGGCAGAAGAAATTGCTAGTGATTTGAGGGGTTTGAATTGTCCAAGCTTATCTTGCAACTCCATGGACCCAGCTCTTAAGGATTAAGATAACGCCTCCAGGTTTTGAAGTTTCATCAATAAGACCGCAGGACATGAAGAAATGGGTGCTTTTAATTTATGAGAAGATGAAGGAGTGTTTAGGTGAGCTGAAGATGTGAGTGGGAGGGAGCAGGAGAGGGTCACTTGACCAGGCTTGGGGCTGTAATTATACAAAATTTGGAAGCTTCTTGGCACTAAAAACAACTAACACTTTGAACGAGAGGTGTCTGTCTGTGCTTTAACTCCTCCCCTGGAAGCTGCCAACCCAAGATTGTCCTGGGCAAGCGCATGAAAATGTGGAAGTCAGCTGTTTGGTGAAATTTCTTTCACCTTTCCAACCTTAGTGAAGCAATTCAGCTTGTGACTGTATGTAAATAGTTTTTGTTAACAGAGCATGCAAGGTAATTGTGAAATGCTTACATGGGGGAAGGGAGGGAAGTAGCCTGTGTTTTTAGTTATTTTTGGTATTGCAAACTCTTTGTTACAGTAACTGTTCAACATCTGTGAAACTGAACCACCTGTAAAAAAAAGCTGCTGATTTTCAGTTATGTTTTACAGTGCAGACTGTACTTGTAACCTAGAAACTGCGCAAGAAGATGCCACAGTGTGCAAGGATCTCTGGAATCTGGAGGGTTTTGGGGGGTGCCTGGTGCAGTCCTGCTGGGGCTTCTGTGCTGCCTGCGCTGCTGGGGCTTCTGCATGCAGGTGCGGCGCGGTTGTCTGCTGCGCATTGGTACTCAGCCAGTAAGACAAAATGCAAAGCCATCGCTTGCAGACGATTAACTACCAATGTTTAAATCGGATCCAAAGAAATGGCAAACTGTATAATAACCACAGTTGCCTTCACACTATATTGAGAGCAAAAGGTCGGTGATCCCAGACCAACGCTGGTCTGTCCTTTGTCTCCTAACAAGCACCAAATGTTTTATAAATGGAGGCAGGGTTCAAATCACTGCTCTTCAGGGTTTTTTGGTGAGTGCAGCACTGAATTTATGTAGTTTTTATTGTGGAGACTTTGGGTCGCTAGAGTGTGCTGCAAGCCCAGCCCTGCGTGGCCTGGGCTGGCTGCGAGCTCGCCCCTGTGCTTTCCCTGCCGCTGGGCGACTGTGAATTTTTCATCATGTTGCTTTGCTGTCGCCTGGGCAACTTGAGCGAATTCCCCTGCTATTTTCTTTGCGTTACACCCTGCTTCCCTGCCAATGAATGATCTGGTGGCTCGTTAGCCTGGTACCTGGGTGCCGCAGGAGAGCATCGTGTCGTTAAGCATTGCAGTGTCCCTACGGCCGCCTTTATTTTGCCGAACAAGGAGCCCGTGTGAGGTTGCCACGCTGATGGCTTATAAAGAGTTGGTCTCGACGGCATTTAATTAAACCATTTATAGGCGCTGTGTGGTAATGTTCATGGAGTTGGGCTTTTGAGCTTTGTGGTGGTGAATGTGGGGAAGCAAATGCAGACCTGCTGCATAGGGCTGTGTGTGGAAGAAAGCACACGGTGTATGCAGTGCCTGGAAATTGATTCATTGTCTTTATCAAAAAGTCTTAGTTCTGCCTTTTTACAATAAATGTGGTCTGTTTTCCATGTTCCTGCAAGTTATTCTTTGATAGAGATGCACAAATTGAAAGTAGTAATTTTTTTTGACATTCAATGCTTTTCTGCTTGGTCAGGAAAACTTTATACAGTTGAATTCTTTTCATATTTTTGGTGAAGGCTGAGGCAGTCTGGATGTCTAGCTTGAGGACAAATCCAAAACTGTAGAAATGTAATTAAAAGATTTTTTTTTTTTTTTATTACTTCTGCTGTCCTGTCTTATTTTAATTAAGTTCATCCTCTGATGAAAATTGCACTCTGAAATATAGTGGGAAATCCATAATGTCTTCTGCTCTTCTTGGATGAAGATCAGGGTTGACAATTCTCCTCTGCGGGCATACTGTGAGTTTCTGCCATGAGAATAAAAGCTCAGCTACGCAGGGAGCAGTTTTCATAGGGACAGGGCTAAAGTTGTGAGGCTTCATACAGGAACAAAGGACAATTGCCTTCCATCTGAAGTATGAGATTAACCTGTCTCCCATGTAAGTAAATGTGGCTTTTTAAAGCCGTAACTTTGCAAAACCAAAAGCCTGCTAAGAAAAAGCACTGTTGTGTGTACGTTTCTGTACCTATACATTCTGCAAAGAATGAAACAAATGGAATGAAACAATTATAAACTTGTTGCTTAATGCTCTGCTGGAAGGCAATCTAATACAAGGGCAAAGTCTATCCGAACACCCCTATATACACAACAGGATTACCAGCAGTTACTAGCATCAAGCTACTGCCAAGGCAACCTCTTTCATTTTTCTCGCAGCTGTGTGTGCTGTTGCATGCTCCAGTATTAATCTCATAACTCATTCTGCGAAGCGGGCAGGCCATCTTGTGCAATTTAAAAGAAAACTGTGGGAAATATGAGCGCGGATTAGGAAAGCTAGGAAAAAATACTCTGCTGAAGGGTCCCCTTTTCTGCCCCCTCTGATAATTTTGACTTTATGCAAAAACAGGTTGTCCGGCTGTTTTCTGTCCCCGTTGAGCATATGGATGAAGTAGCCAAATCAGACCGGCAGAATCTTTAAGTGGTGTTAGTGTTTTATGGCAACGTGATAACATTATTTAATCTGGAAATAGTTACGGCTGCTAATATGTCTGGAATTTGTGCCAGATAGTAATTTTCTTGTCTAGAATGATACAAGCTAAACCCAAGAAAACCACAAACCCCCAACCGAACCCTACGAACAGGTCTGGCAGCTTCACTATTCATACAATGCATGGAGCTGTTTTGTCCGGTGTCTTTAATTGAACGTGATGAACACAGATTTGGCACACCAGTTTTTGAAAAGTAAAACTTCTCTTTTCAGGCCAGTGAGGGATGAATGTTTCTGGTTAATTTTTGCTTCACTAATGTGAGAAATAATTTTTTTTTTTTTATTATTATTTTTGAGCTATATGTTAAGGTTGTAAATTTCCTTGGAAAGTTAGCAAATGGAACATGCCTCTGAAGAGATTAAAGTATTTATACTGCAATGCTCCACTAGCAACAGAGAGCACTCTGGGATAAAATTATTTGGAGAGATGCCAAAGCCAAGTTTGGTTCCATTTTAAGCTAAAACTAATTAAAGTTGTCAGGTCTTAGAGTGGTCGAAGGTTGCTTAGCTGCTACTTGAAATAAATGAATCTTTTTCTCAATCAGTAACGCTAACAGCTACGTGTTTGCAGCTGTCTTTGTAATAAAAAGAGCTTCAAGAACCTTTTAATTCTTGTATGTGTGTTTACCTTTGCGTATGTCTATTTTAGCACGTCAAGTGGTATATTCTGGCCATAATATGGAGTTACTTGTCTCACCAGCTCTACTTAGTAGCCTTTTTGTCTATGCCCACCTTCTCCTTTGTTATTTTATTTCATTTGTGGAGAGGAATTCTTATGAAAAAAACTCATCAAGAGGCTGCTTTAAGACTTTGTGTTTCAGAAAAGCTGCTTTGGGTCATTCTGTATGTTAAAAACAGCTGTACAAGATTCAGGAGAACCAATACGGATTCCTAGAATGTAAAGTCTGATGGAATATTTAATTTTCTAAAATATTCTTAATTTTTCAAATACCATATGCCAAACGCAATTGACCTCAGAAATTCTGTTGAATGAGCTGTTTGTCATGAAGATAGTGAAGAGTGTGCCAGTTTTAAGTGGTGTAACCATCTTGAAACTCTGGATATTTCTTTTTTTTTATCCTGCTAAATGTATTCCTCCCTCACACAAATACTGAGATGTAATCATTCAAAATATGCTTATGGCACTTTCAAGAATGGAGAGCCTATACTCACTGTCCGTAGTAGGTTTTCGCTAGAATCTGTATCAGGGCCAATGCTATATATAATTGGGATACGTTATCCATATGTTCCTAAAAATGTGAAATGGTTAAAAAGAATGGAGTTGAGATTGTTATGGTGTGGTTTTTTGAGCTATTAAATGCTCATTGATGTGGAGGTAGGTGCATATACTCAAGATTTGATCTCAGTATGTTAAAACTGAATTTTGCAATCTTGCGTTCTGCAGTTTGGAGGTGGAATGTTTGAAAATGTGTTTTCCAATGTCCAACTTGCTGCGTTTATGTACCCAGTTCTGGCTTTCTGCGACTGCGACACAAAACAGCATGAACCTTTGGAAGCCTCTTCACTTTTGCACATGTCCACACACGCATGTGTGTTGGAAAAACATAGCCAAGCAGGTCATTCTTTCATGCTTTTCTTTTGGATCAGGTGTAAAATTTAGGCACTTTTTTATCACAGTAGGGCTCGGGAATGGTGCTTGGCAAGTATCTTGGTGAAATTTATGGGTTTTGCCTGCAGAACTATCTAGAAATAAATTTGTTTGCATTACTTATTAGTCCAACTGTTTTCCCTCCAAAAAGAAAAAAAAAATAATCACATTGATAATTTTTAAAAACTCATTTAAAGTTTTATTATTAAATTTAGCTGGATCTGTTTGTACATGGGGAGGAAAAAAGGAAAAAGATCTGAGAAGGTGTGGAGTAAAGAGATTGATATCAGCCAGAGCTACTTGCTGAAATGCTGGATGTATGTCACTTTTATATACCACTTCTAATAAATAAACTTTTACCTCTGAAGTTTCACCTAGCTCTACTGTAGACTTACCGTGAAATTTAGATGTCAGGCTTGACTGGCTAAATTCCAACTGAGATAATTAATAATTTGCCCTTGCAAATTCATGTGGGGTTTTTTATTCCTCTCCCCCCCCTGCCCCGAGCAACTTTGAAGTGGTACTTCTAGGTGTACTCTGCATGTGTGTGTATTTTACTATGCGATATCCATTGTGCATGAGCGTAACGAGGAGTATTGAGGAGACAAGCTTGAGAGCATGAATTGGGGTTGGATGTCAGTTGACTTTCTGTGCTTTTGGATGTCTCAACCCTGATATTTCATGAAAGGTTTTGGGTTAAATTGACTTTGCGTATTAGTCTTAGGAAGTAAAAAAAGCTTGGTGGATATTGCAGGTTGCAAAGAGATGCTTTTATGGCTATTAACTATGTTGCCAAGATACTTTTCATATATGAAAATTGTAAACATATGAGATCAAACAGGTTGTGTAAGACTTGCTTTGACTTTATAGCCTCTATGTATAATTTCAGTAATAATGTTTAAGCACAATTATGAAATAATGCTGTTTCCTTTCCTGTGAATTTTTGTTGTTGTAGAGCTTACCCTTGTAGTGAGCTTATATACCTGCAACTGCTCACAACAAGCTTTCAACACCAACTACAGAGGAGACTTAAGCAGACTGGAATGGCAATCTAAAGCAATGCTAACGAACCCCGTGGGATTGGGATAACTCTGAGTTATAGCAGGTGCTCGCTAAGCTGGGTTTAGCAATTTGTTGCCTCAAACTGTGAGGAGGGCAACCCGTCTGACCAGTTTATGAAACTTCCATGGAGATGGCTCCAGAGTGGTCAAGGTATAATGTTAAAAACTAAGGAAACCCTTTCATTAAAAAGGGACTAATCTACTTGCACTGAGTGCGTTGAGAAAAGCGAGGAGGTGCAACTGCTGTACTTCATTTTTCGGTAGAAGAATCTTAAAAGTATTTATTAACAATAAAAAGGTTATGTTATAAGCATATTAGACTGGATGCTGTCTTTACATGTTACCCCTGCTGAGAGAGTTACCCACTGCTCGGCCGTGGCACTTCCTCCGTGTCTGTTTGGTGCTCCCTTGCCCTTGCAGGAGAAGGGCACTGCTTGACCACAGTGTGCTGTCCTGTGTTTATGGGTGTGGGGAACTTGGGCTCGAGCAAGGCAGCAGGCTCTAAATGCCAGCTTTCTTAATGCAAAATGTATTTTAAATTGTTTGCTGCTATTGCTGTAAAATTCCGACTTTTTACCCAGCTGCTCTGCTTTGGCCATCTCACGCCCTCTGGGAGGGAGGGCTGGCTGCCCTTAGCCTTTCAGAAGAATGGAGGTAGCTTCAGTGTTAAACTTCTCAACCTCTAAATCTTCTTATTGTAAAAGTGATTAGACAGATTCATAGTCGATGGGTCATAAATGGATAGTAAAAGGACTGGACATAAACGTATACTCTAACATCCTTAATGGAGCAGTTACGGATGCAGGGGGAATGCAAGGGGAAGGGACCGCAGGCAGTTGCCAGGCTGACGTGTTCTCCCTGAACATCGTCCCCTGTTGCTCCCGTCAGGGAGAAAATGCTGGGCTAGACAGACCATTAGTCTTATGTGGTAAGGCATTTCGTCCTCTTAATAGTATTTTGGAGTGGGTATCTCGCTCTTAAAAACTAAACTGCTCGGGCTTCTCAGGACAGGTGTGTTTCCCCTCTCTGCCCTGTCATCAGGAGTAAGTTTAAATTTGCATAAAATATGGAAGAAAAGCTTCTGCCCTTATTTCTGGTAGCACTAACGTCTGGAGCCATTCTTCCCTTGTAGGAAAAAATGTCATAAGCGAAGTCCACCTTCTAAATATTTTTTTAAATTTTTATGTTCACAGGTTGCCTTTAATGACTGACAGTTCAATTACTTCAGCTATTTGGGATGTCATGGAGTGGCGTGTGTGTGTGTGTGTATATATATATATATGTATATGCACTTTACTAGTTAAAGCCAACAAAGGCAGTGATGTGAAGCAGTGTGCTGTATTCCTAAAAACAGGAATATCCAAGTGGCTATAATTGAGTGAGCTGAACATGGTATCCGTTGGGTGCATTAATACGCAATAACCATTAAAGTAGAGGTGTGTATCCACATAGGCGCGTATGCTTTTTTACCACAGCATTTTAATCAAGTACAGAGTATGTAGGAGAAAGTATTATGTTGTTGCTGGGTACATAGCACAGTTAAGGCTAGAGTATTTTCTTGGAAGCTCACAGTGGATTGCAAGTTTTTTTTTTTTTTTTTTCCTTTTTTGCAAATTTGCTTTCCAAACTATGCCATGACAAACTGCACTTGCTGGTCTGAGTTGGTAATGATATCTAGAAACCTTATGTTAATCACTAAAACCCACAAGCCCCCGAACAAGCAAACAAATCAAAGAAGTCGTGGATTAGCTTGTTACGCTGTCCTGGATGACTTGTTTTTCAGTATGCTTATGGGGATTGGTTTCTACTGCCCACCAGTTGTTTAATCCTGTTTTTAACAAGGAAATGTGGTGGAAAAAGCTCCTGAATCTCCTTTTCTCAAACAGAAGGTCTTTGTTTATTGTTTATCATGGAACAATTAAAATGAATGTGAATATCTGTTTATGAAGGCACTAAAGCTTGTAATAGCTTTCTTGTTTGCTTTGGGGTTTATTTAGGGTTTTTGAGGGCTCCAATGCCAGGTAGGAAATAAAAGACTTTTGAAGCAGAAACTGCATGCTGGGGTTTTGTAAATTTTGTTTGTTTGTTTGTTTATTGGAATTATCAGATTAAATTATGATGATAAAGGAGACAGGCCTTCAGACAGTGCCAAAACAGTAATTGTAGTGTTTAAATTACATGTCATCTTTCATCAGTAAATTTCTTGAACTTTCAGTACTTGTACATCATGAGATAATTTTTGAGTGATATTATGTACACATACATGATGGTTTCTATCACCGAGTACTTCAGTGTGAGTATTGAGTCTTTCACACTGAGAAATAAAGTGGAGGTTTTTTTTTTTTGTTTCCTACTGGTGAACAGTAAATATGCTCTTCATGTTTCATACCGGCGCTTGAACAAATATCTACTGCTTCATGATGAAAAACCCCCAAAGCTTCCAGGCTGCAGCTGGTGAGAGAGGTCATGTTTGTATCTGAGAACAGATTGATCGCAACTGCCGGCTCTGCTATAATTCGGTTATTACCCATCGGCTGATCAATACCGTGCAAACAGAAAAACCCCAGGTCGAGGCAGAAGTGAAACTCACGCTTTTCCCGGTCAGCCTTAACTGAAGTGGCTGCTGCCTGTCTCGAACAGAAATGCTTTTGCTTTCATCTTGGTCTGCAGTCGAAGGACAAAAGGGGAGATTTTCAAAAGCCATAATGAGAACCAGGAGCTGAAATCCCATTGACTTTTAATGAAGGTTAGGGGCAGATGCTTTCGTTGTGCATCAGAAACTCCCCTCCTCTCTCTCAATTGTCCAGGTTGCTGATGGTGGATGAGTTGTGCCTGGGTTACCTTCTGGACTCCTTTAGGAACAAAAGTTGTCTCGAGTTATTTTGTTCGCTATCTTGCCTGAGCTGAAACACAGATCCCCTTTACTTATTTCTATGAAGAGCGGTCTGTAATCACATACTCATCTCCATCCCTCTCCTCTATGTGCTGCAAAGCCATGTCTCTCTATAGTAAAGCCACTTGAAAGATAAAAGAACCGAGAATTTACTGCTTGGTTACTTTGTGCTGAAGCACTGGGTACCATGAGAAAATAGTGTTAAAATTTTTCTGAAGGCATCTTCTTGTTCTCTTGTATGAGAGAAATTTTATCTGGTGACCTGCAAAAGATAGTGCAAAGATCTCTTTCAAGCAGTGTTGGAAATACTTTTGTGTACCTACATATGGCTGTGCTTACAGGAAAGATAGTTTAGTAAGTTTAAAATATTTCCTCGTTCCTTGAATGACTGAAAAAGTCACCTGCCTAATTTTTCTTTGATAATATGTGAAGATACTGTCATAATTTATACATTTAACAATATTGCTAGTCACATACTTAGGAAAATGCTGCTAGCATACTGAAGGTGGGGTTTTTTCTGGTTTTTTTTTTTTTTGTTTTTTTTTTTTTTTGTTTTTTTTTTTGTTTTTTTTGGTTTTTTTGGTTTTTTTGAAACATTTGGATCTTCCTCTCCAGGTATGCTTTCCCCATGCTGAGGGGAAGCTGCTCCCGTGGCACGGGCCGGTCAGCGCACAGGCTTGCATAATTCACCGCCAAGTGCCCAGGCAGCTTTCCGACCGTCTCTCTGGTGCTCACCGAGTAGGGTCACAGCCTCCCTGAGTGAGGGGTAGGGAGGGAGGAGTATTGTTGTTTTGGGAAATACATGGGAAATGCAGAGACTGATTTCTTGGAGACTTAAAGCATTCCTGGATACAGCATGGAATTAAACCTAGCTTTAAGTCTTGGTGTTTGTGCTCGCCTAATTGTCAGCTGGTTCCTCTCTCTGCCTCTGTGAATGCGTTGTGTATTGTGTGCTGTAATCTCTGAGAATTTAGGACTCTAAACCGATTTGTAGTTACTTTTGATAAAATCCTTGGTCCCTCCTTTTGTATCTTTGTATTTTGTGTGGTTATTATAAGTGCAGCATTGGGTTTTAAAACATGAAACTACATGAAACGAATTTTCCTATGGGGAGCTTGCAGCGAGTACCTCTATTTCCTGCATTATTTTAGGAGTTGAGAAGGAGATGCATCTGTATGTAACCCTCGCTTCTTTTGAAAAAGGTCTTTGGATGCATTATGGATGAAGCTAGAGGCAAAGTGCTTTTTAAAAAGTTTATCTTGCATAGTCACTCTATATGTGAATGTACAATCTATACTTCTTACAATGACTAGACTGTTTTCCACCTTTTTGCTTGTGGCTTTCCTCCACAGTTCAATAATCATCTTTATTATGCATATATAAAATGATGAATGATCGCTTTATAAAATTCCGCCAATATAGCGTTGGAAAGTATTGGAAGTGATGTAGGCTCGCTCTTTGTCTTGAGTTTGTTTCACAAATACCTGCGTCTTGCCTGAACTGATATTTACCGAAGCTCCTCTTCCATGTGGGCTGTCTGTAAAAAAATGGTGTTCTTGCAAGTGCGCCTGCTTACCTCTGTGTGTATGTTGTATATGGATTTTGCTTTACCATACCACTTCAGAAAGCTCAGTATCGCTAGAAGCTAACATACTTTCTATAACATTATGAAGTAATCTACATCGGTGGTTGTTCTTCCTAAAAGTTAGAATATATTTTTATAACCTGAACAGTTACTACTGGAAAACTAAGCTGAGGTCTCTGATTTTGGCTATTAATATTACACCCTTCAGCTGTTCTGTCTGCATCTTTATAGTTATGTAACTTTATTTTTGGTTTAATCTTTCCATTATATAAACTTTTGTCATTTTTAACAACAGATTATGAAAGCACAAGTCAGAAGAAACTAGTGTTGCGTGCTTCTGGGAAAAACTGAACATAAGGGCAGAAGTATGGTAATATCTTTATCACTGATTTAAAAAAAAAAAAAAAAGATTGGAAGGGAGGAGATGGGGAATGGTTTCAACCACCTGAGCAACGTTTTCTTGGCTGTAAGCAGTAGTGTCTTTATACTGAAAATGGGCAGTAACCTCATGCGTTATCTTCGTTATCTGTGTCTTGTGTAACGTTTGCCCAAAATCTAAGCTGTTTTCTGAGTGTTTTGATAACTGAGAATGTGACAGAAGGTTATTAAAAAGTAGAGATCTTGAAAGTCTCCAGAATAATTAAAATGCATAAACCACAAGTAAGTAGCAGATGGCAAGCAAGTGGTTGAATTAAACCGATAACTCCTTAAATACATAACCTTAACAGCTAATGTACTGACATGGCAGACTGTACTACAATTCCTACCAGCATTGTTTTAATGATGGCAAGAGCTAAAATACAGTTTTAGAGACTATATTAAAAAAATAAAAATAATTAGCTTAGTTTTAGATTTGATCTCATCTTCCCTCCCCACATTCATATGGATTTTGTTCTTTAGGCTGGTGTTTCGCAAACTGTTACATGGGCTGAAGAATGGAGGGAACTTGGCGCCTCTGATGTTGGTATTAAAAAAAAAAAAAAAAAAAATCAAAGTAGGTTTGCCACATGAATTTCAGTAAATATGGTCAAGGCTCAAATCATGTTTGTTGCTTTGCAAAGGGAAGAAGCGTTATTTAGGAGGCTTTGGAGTGAGTGTAGCTCAGAGTGGTTCTTGCTTTTTTTTTTTTTTTTTTTTTTTTTTTTTTTTTTTTTTTTTTAGTACGGACCTTGTTTTAACATCATCCCTCTTATTTGCTTTCTGTTAACTGCTGAAATTTAGGTTTATGGGATAGGCAGAGTGAGCCCTAAGAAGGCCTTAGGCTGAGGCTTTATTTGCTGCCTTTATACCCACCTGGTTATAGTACTTACGTTCTTACGTGTTTGTACATTGAACTTTTTCTAATTTTAACATGAGAAGGCAATGAAATACATTCAGTTTCAGCTGCTAGGGTGTATTATTTTAGGGTTTATTTTGGTTTTGGACTTCGCACAGTAGCATTACCAGCTCAGAGATGATGTTCATATTTCTGTTCTTTCCAAGATTGGTCCAACGGAGGGTCTGCTTTCAGCAGCGCTATGCAGTGGATTAATCGACTGCTACGACAGCACATATGGTATAATAACTATTCCCTGCCTCCCCAGCCATGAACATGCAAACATAGCTGTGCTGTACATGTACTTGCGAGTAGGAGAAACAGGTTTTGTTGCTAATTCTTCAGTTTAAACTAGAGAATAAACAGTTTAATGGTGTAGGAACCATTAACAGTATATATGTGTATATATATATATATAGTCAGTATGTATGTATAACAGTATATATATATATATAAAAAAATATATATATAGTCATGGTAACAAGGACACCTGAGATAATGCAAGTCTAACCTGATTTTTTTTTTTTAATAAAATGGTTTAATGGAGTATTATCTACTTCTTACTTACCTCCATAGCTTATTTACTTTATGAGAAAATGCATTTGCTCAGCCCACCCCTCTTCCCCCAAGTCCCCCTTCTTTCTAACCTTGTAGACTCCTTGGGGTATCCTCGTCATGCTGCATTCTGTTTTTTGATCAGTCCTGTACCCATCTTCAGGACAGATGCTGCACTCATTTTTATGTATATGACTTTCAGCATGGGGAGAAAGCAGGGGAAAAGCAAAGGAAAGGGTTGTATCTATCCATGCGTGAATTCATTTGCAGGCATGTGAGCATTGACTTTCTCACCTTTCTTTCCTCCTTTCAATTGCTTGATTTAAAAAAAAAAAAAAAAAATCTCTTAAACTTGTACTGTAGGTTTTCCTGAAGGCATTTATAAACTTTCTTTGTTTGGTGGTGGTAACTTGAGCTCAGCAGAATTCCTTGGAATGATTCCTTGGTGGTGTTGCATGTCATAATTAATGGGATTTCTCTGGAAGCGAGACAGGTAGCCAGGGTTTTGGAAGCAGAAATCCTTTGTAGGAGAGAAGTTAATGAGACAGAGACAAGGAGAAATGTAGCAGCGGAACCATCCGCTGTAGTTCGTAGCAGTTTTCTTTGTGCTAGAGCTGCTCTCTGCTTCCCTTCCAGTCCAGGCTGCTGCACCAAGAGGAAGGAAAAATACGGTTTAACCCCCAGCCTCCCTTGTGCTTCTACCTCTTCTTAGGGAAAGCGGGGAGCTGAGTCTGGTCACTTGTTCTGGAGAGGGACTGCCCACAATTTGTTTTCTGTCCAAGCAATGCAGTTTCATCAAAACAGAGATATTTTGGTGGAATGATAATTTTGAAGACATTTCTTCTTGAAGTTCATATGACTTAATAAGGAATTTAATATTTCCAAATGAGAATAGGATTTGTGAGTACCCATGCTTGGGCTTCTTTTAGTCAAATCTTATCTTTTCAAATTTGGACTTCTTGGTGCTTTTGCAAAAAATTGACAACAGAAATGTCTGAATAATTTAAAACCATCTTTAAAGCAATATGCAGTATGACAATTTCCTTTTCAAAATTTTTGTAGCAAGGCAAGATCATTCTCTTAGAATTGTAATGTGGAAGTTCAATAGGGGTATCAAGATACTGTCTACAGCATATGTTAACAGAAAGGTAGCACCAGGTAGTGCTTTTGTTATGACACTATTAAAAGTTACATAAATATTTCCTGTTCTCTCTAATGGAAACTCTTATTTTTACTTGCCTCACAATAGTAATGCTCAACTAGTCATTAGAATATCATTGCCAGCTATTTTGAATAAATTGTTTTCCTTGAGAACGAAAAATTTATCAACAAATTCAAGAGTGTATTCAGTTATGCCAGACGTACAAGTAATAAATTTGAATATGCATAAATAATTTCCTTTGGATTGCTAATGAAGTTGACAGGCAAGAAAACAAATGGCATGCATTTTTATTCATTAAACTCACTATTAAATGGAAGAATTATTTAAGACTTCTGATACAATGACTGCTTCTTGAATCTTATCTTTGTATCAGTCTCTTCTTGATTGTTTTTAATTCCATGTAACTCTTTCTTTCCCAGCCTTTTTAAGCGTTGTACACGATCTGAATCCAGACACGTGGGATCCGAGTTACACTGAGTGTGGTGTTCTGGTGTTCTCTGTGCTTTTGGCCATATGGGCATCTTTATTTTTCTTTTGTGAGTCTACTGAAAAGTCTTATCACTTACTGTAAACAATAACACTTGCTTTTTACTCAGTGTATTTGTTTTCACTTTTCTAAAGATATTAAAATCCTGGCAAATGGAGGAAAAAAAGGTTATTCCTTTTTTTAAGTAGGGGTGAGGTTACGTTCCATTGAAAGCCCAAGAGTCCTAGGCGCCTGTCTTGGGCGACCCTAGAAATTTTCCTTCTTGGGTTTAGGAAGGAAATTCAATAGTTTATTTTATCTTAATATACTAAGAAAGTATCTGTTGGCATTTCAGGCATAAGTACCTTGATATAGCAGCATTTTATGGAGCTTGTTTGACAGCTGTATACAGACCCAGGTTTTCAT
The DNA here is from genome assembly GCF_965183815.1 of Platalea leucorodia. Taxonomy (NCBI): domain Eukaryota; kingdom Metazoa; phylum Chordata; class Aves; order Pelecaniformes; family Threskiornithidae; genus Platalea; species Platalea leucorodia. Next base: position 7,822,440 of record NC_138825.1, read on the forward strand.
CTTCATTCATAGATCTAGAGTTTTCTTCTTGGGTCTCTTTTCCTCAGTGCAGAAATGGTGAAGGGACACATTTATATATGGCCAACATTGCACTGGAATGTAAATACAAAGGAAAAAATCCCTTAAGACTGAATTTAGGTTTGAGATTGCAGTGTAATGAAGAGGGATGGAAATAGCCATAGAACTTGGTCTTTTTTAGTGACATTAGTTTTTCTTGTAGCTACTTTGTGCTTCAGCATTTTAGCTTGACTGAAGTGAAGCGAAAGGTGTTTCTTGAATTCTCCTTGAAATCTCCTACTGGGGTCCTGGAAAGCTGTTGTTAACTAATGTTTGGTTAGCTGCTAACAGCAAAACCGTGGCTTTCGGGTGTGTGTGAGCAGGCTGTTAGCTGAGACTTTGGGTGCTCAGTGATCTGCATCAGTAGCAAGCCTCAGGATGGAGTTCCCTGTTGCCTTGGCAGTGGTAAATTTCCTTCTGTCAGGTTTTGCTTACCTCTTTGTGTTTTAACTATTTCATACAAGTAAGCAAATTCTTTTGAGCTACCGGTGTTTTGAATTCCAAGTGTATGGAAGTCACCATGGTAGTTTTATTCCTAAAATATGCAGTCATCTGGGTGACAGCCTGGAGAGGCGTCGCCTAAATGAGAGGAGGAGGGTGAAGGTACGCTGTGGGTGTAACGAAGCTGGGGTGCACATCCACTCATTTCTGATGAGCGTGCCTGCAAGGAGAAGTTACGGTTTGGAAATTGGAATAAATTTGAGAGCGCAAAAATGTCAGCTGGATCATAGGGAAGATGCTGGAGCTTTCTCCTGAGCAAAATAGTCGTAGGAGCTGAGTTCAGCAATGCAAAAGAAAAAGGAACATGCTGTGTGCACGAGCTCCGAGCAAGGCATGGCCCGACCTCGTGCCTCTGAAGCAGCCAGGAAGGTTGAGGGCGTTTGCATTTTCTGCCTTGAATAGCAAGTTATTCAACACACACATTTGTAATTTTGGAGCGCTTAATGCTAATGGAGCCGAAACTACTTCATGGAACGAAATTTGCAGTGAAGTTCTGCTGTTCTAAGGAAGGAAATTCAAATGCGAGGCTTCGGATTCATTCATCAATTAACCTGTTACAGAATTGAGCTCTCGCTTGATTCAGCAGATGAGATGTTCACTAGCTAGGTCTTCATAAAGCATAACGCAAGTGAAGTTTTGTGTGTTGTAAGCAGGAATAGTGTTCCTTTCCAGATAATTTGCCAGACTTCTTGTGAGTCGACAGGTTCTTAAATGACTCTTCAAACAGGGCAGTGCTGAAAGAATTTATGGGATAGGTTTATAATCAACTGATAATGTAATTAACGTAGCATCTTAACTATGTGTCTCCGATGTAATTTTTTCCAGATGTTTAGTTTTAATGAAAGTCTCTTTAGAGACTCATGAGGAAGGTAACATCTGGGGAGAGCATTTAGGGCAAGCTTGTGTGGAAGTAAAGCAATGCTCCCTTAGTCATTACCTTCCACGTCAACACAGGCAATCCTGAGATTTGGACAGGTTATGCATATTTTTACACACACACATACACACACACACACACACACAAAAAAGAATTAAAAAACCCCACTTTGTTTTAAGTAATGTGCTGATTTTAGAAACAAAACAAAAAAACCCCACAACTGTCACTAGGCAAGTGGTATTCGCAGTTTATACTGGCAATGTTTGTATGGACTTGGACAAAAGTGGAGTGGCTGTTAAAAGTGGGGTACGCAGAGGTCAACTTTCAAATCGGTCAGTTTGGCCTAAATACGGCTAAGCTTGCTCGGGTGTTACGGTAAGACTTAGCCTATAAAGCAGGAGAGCTCATCTGAAATACTGCAAATAAGATGCAAATGAAAACAAGAGCTGTTGAGTTTTCTTTTGCTGCAAACTTTTATTGTAATGTGCTTTTAAGGTTCCTGTGTTAGAGGCATGTGAGCCGCTCATTTACTAGCCTGGATGAGAGCAGACAGCAACGGGGGCAGCTGATGTGGTTGTAAGACGCTTGGCCTGCATCTTTAGCAGTCACTTAAGGAGAATTTTTCATTCATTGTGTTGACTCTATTCAGATGAAAGATTGAAAAGCGAGAGTCTTTATGTCAATACCTCAGCTAGCTTTTTGCTTTTATAGTAGTACACTATAGAATTATAGGACAAGTTATCTGCATTTTATATCCATATGCAAGTACTTTAAAAAAAATCCTTGCAATATTGATTATTAGTCTTAGATGACCTAGCTGTGCTGTTTCTTTAGTTTGCGTGGCAAAGTGATTTTATTTGTATATGTTTCATGTTCTAGGGGAGTAGGTATTAGGACTTGTAAATATAGTGCCCAACCCCAAAAAGTAGTAGGAAACATTCTCCTGAAGTCCTAATGGGACAAGCGAAGCACTTCGAGATATGTTTAAAGGGTTAATACAAAAAGAATAAATCATTTTTCGCAAAGCTTTATGTTAAAAAGCATATTTGTCCATATGTTTTAGATAGGCTATCTATATTTTTGTAGAAAACTGATATTAAATGGAAATTCAAGCCTTGGCGGCTTTCTTAACAAAAGACACTTGTGGTCCGGAGCTCTGCGGTCCCAGGACGGTTCCATTACTGTAATTCCACAGCGTGAGCTTTAAACGTATCTGGAGATTTTAATGGATCACATGGGAAGTAAATCTCTTTGTACCTGCCTTAAGCCATATGTTACTGATACAAGACGTTGAGCTGCCTATCTCTTTCACTCAGACGCAGCTGTGCGCTTCCATAAGGGTTGGGTTTTTTTGAACTGTAAAGGGAAGTTTCAGATTCCATTCTTCTCCCCCATTACAGGCGATCTTATGCTTTGTAATGTCAATTGTGTAACTTTATAGATTTTTCCAGATGAGGTAATTTTTTGATACATTTCTAAATCTAATGATGCTTTTAAAAATGCTTTCTGACTTTTAATGCAGTCACTTCATTCTTGTGTTTCTGTATTCCTTTCCTGTTGTTGATCAAGTTTCTTTGTTCTTACTATTTAAATAGCATGCACAAAACCTATTTCCTCCCAATTGATATTGCTGAATATCGATGCAAAGCAAAATTAAACATTAAGTTTAAATAATGGACTTGTTTTTCATACTCCTTGTTTTATTGTTTTCTAATATAACTGTAATCAGTGAATATTGTAAACAATTCATATAACTGTGAGACAAATAAAACAGGATCGAAATTTTATGCATGGTAGGACACACAGACTGTTAATGTCTAAGATGCAATTTATTTTTAATAAACTAACAATTCCCATTTGCAACTCTAACTGCTCTTCTGAATGCTGCTTGTGTTTTATTTGATTTTCAGAAGTCATACTAGTTACTTCACAGTTCTTTCAGGGACACCTTAAATCACTGGTTGAACTCCCCACCCTGGAAATGTGAGACTGATGTTCTCCCTCAATAACCAGGACCTTCTCTGCTGCAGTTCCTGGAAAAAATATTTATGACCAGTAATTAGTAAATCTTCAATAGTGAAGGAAGGCTTCTTCCATCCAGAGTATCTTGTAGTAGTTGTAAACCCAGTCTTTCTCTCTTACATTAAGTGGTGTGGGACTTACGGCAGTTACTTACCACTCTTTTTATGCTCATTTTTTTTTTCCCCTGTCAGAGGAAGAGTTTAGTTAAAAATGGAAAATGGGGGTGGGGAGGAAGTACTGGGGGAAGTGCTCAGAAATACACTCCATACAGAGCTGCAGGTAGCAGGCAGCTCCTTTCTCAAAAGCATATTTTGAATGGCAGAGAGAAGGAACCTCTGCAGAGAAATTTTGAAATAGAGGGAGAATAGTGTGATGACAGCAGAGAGTAATTTTTCACTACTTTTTCTCTTGGTAAGGAGAAGATAGTTTTGTTGAGGAGATACAAGTGAATGGGGGGGGAACACCCACAAACAAACAGTGGTGGGGTGGTGGTGGGTATGATGAGGCGAAATGGTGAAGGGGGAAATCAGCAGAACTGAAGGGGCCGGATAAAGGGTGGATGTTGCTGTGGAGGTTTAGAGAAGAAAAGAGGTTGATGAAGTTTACCTGATTCTTCAGGATGGGCTTATTCCAGTCAAAGATGTAAAAGCCCATTTTTTGGTATGACTTCTGTTTCAGGGAATAATGACTAGAAACTTTAATTTCTGTAGAAATCTTAATGTCTTTTAGCATTAAGCAATATGAAGCTTATCCTTTTCAAAAGAAAATTGATGCAGTTATTACTCCTTTCAGCAAGATGCAAATTATGTGCAATCTTACCAATAAAGTTTATACAAGATGCTCTGTACTCATTGTCTTAGGTTTAATGAGCTGGGCTAATTATACCATGCCATAACTAACCAAGTAATAACAAAATTGATTTTTTTTTTTTTCCCTTCTACAAGATGCTCTGGGCTTGTAGTTCTCGGATTTAATATACCCATGTAATTGCACAATGCTGTAGTTCAGCAAGTCATCGGAGAGTATTTAGGTTGTAAGTAGTGTTGCGAGAGTGTGCAACTTCTTGTCCACTTTGTCCACACTTATAGTTCTGCACTTTGAGTTCTGAGGAAAAAGCTTGTTGACTTAAAATAAACACGGAGTTGCTGAATTTCAGTTGTCTGATGCATACAGGGAAGAAACGGTTCTCAATTTCACGTTTTCATTTCCTCTTTTATTTAAATGAGCCAAAGGCAAGCTATGATGTTTCTGTAGTAATGGTTTTTTTTCTGTAGACTAAACAGCATGGATGGAATTTTCCTCAATTTCACCTGTCCAAGTTGGCCCTCTGCTTCTTCTGTAGGCAGTAGAGCAAGACTGCATCTCCAAAACACAATCCAGCCTTACCTAAAATAGGTGCCTCACAGCTGAGGTAGATTCTCCTTTGGAGTTACTGATGGCTCTCCATTCCCTGTAGACAGAGATGGAAACTTTAACCTAAGCGAAATATCTAATTTAGACCTTTGTCTTGGTCTAAATACATTAAATGTAGCTTCTTAGTGGTGGACTTGGCAGTGCTAGGTTAACAGTTGGACTTGATGATCTTAAAGGTCTTTTCCAACCTAAACAATTCTATGATTCTTTCACTTCTTCATCACCTTTAATGGAAGTTTGCCACAACTGTCTGTTTCAGACTTTTATTTCCATTTAGTTGAACTGGGCTTTAGTGGATGCTACTACCTGCTTACATTGAGAGAAGTGGTTCAGGAACACAGGCAGCCTTTGAACTGGGACACCTTAACAAGGTGCTTCCCCGCACGTTCGCGGAGTATCCAGAGGGTAACAGTGGTGTCCCCAGATGAGCCAGGTGGACTTGGCTGAGTAGAAGCAGAAGAGCCACAGAGGGGCTCAACCAAAGATGTTGCAGATGGTAACCACGAAAGCTGTCTTGACGCAGCAGGATTTTGGAGACCTTGAGTCTATAGGGTCATGAGGCTTGTGGGTTTTTTGGCTTTAATCTGGAAGTCTTCCCTAGTTGATGCGCCTTGTGCTATCGCCTTTCAGAGGAACGTGTGATGCTCTGTCCTGGTCATGTGTTGTTGCGGGGTAGTTTTGCTGTTAGCTCTGTTCGAGCCAACTTAGCTCTTGTGATTGCTAACATAAAAGTCTTTTTTCTGTAGCTTAGATTAAGCTTCATGATTCTGTCATCTTTCCTTTACTTCCTTTAAGCAGGAAGTAAAAAAACCTCCATCCCCTGTAAAATAACATCTTTCTTTATTTCCTTTAAAATAGAAGAGTTCATGGAGCAGCCAAGGCTATTTAAAATATATCATAGAATATATCATGCAGGAAGGAAAGCCACCAAATAAGTGGATTTAGAACCATAATTTCACCAGCAGTGGGTTCCTTTTGAATGTCGACCGATTAATATCAATTTGAAGTGTAAAACAAAGCAAAAATTGCTTCCTTTTTCATATTTTGTGTGATGTGGTGTAGGTTTAAATTTTTGAACTCACTGTATTCCTTCTTGAATGAGATAAAACCGTTAAGCCGACGGGCAAGCTGGCCATTATACTTGTCTTTTTAATCAGCTGCAAAAGGCTTAATTTTACCAGCAGTATAATTTGGTTGGTTGTTCCCCCCCCCGCCCCTTCCTGAAGAGTCAGCAGAATATAAATGACGGATGCTCTGCAAATAGGTACCTGGTATTTCGCGTCATTAGAATTAATGCTGCTGTTGCCATAATGTTGCAAAAATGCCTTCAATGCATCTGTTTTCCTGGGACTGAATTCCAGATGTTAATTTACAATCTGCCATCTGCTTGGTTTTGGTGTTTTTGTCAAGTTGCAGGTCAAAATTACGACTTGCTTGCTGTCAAGAGAATGCCAGCACTTGCAACACCCATATCTTACGCTGAATGGTTGTCCGTAATTGCAGTCTAACTTGCATTTTTGCCTTAACTTGCTAGACAATATGCATACATAGCATGAATCTGCTATAATTGTATGTAACTGCATGTGTACACTCTTTGGTTTCTGGTGTGCAAAACTTGCAGGCTATGCAGCTCTGAGTTTTATTCTTTCTGAGCTTGTGGAGTAAGTATGGTAATGCTGGGAAGCAGACGATGACCTTCTCATCTTGCAGGAGTGTTGAAACTCCTCCTTGACGCAGCGATCAAAAGCGGGGTGTAATCTCAATTCTATGACTATAGTAAATGTTGGGTTTATTGCTAAGTGAAAACATTTCCAGCTACTAAGTATGGAATTGTAAACTACACCTCCGTGACAGCAAAAATAAATGTCAGTCTCTCACTTTGAAACATGGCTGAACGATGTCTGCTATGCTAGTATGATTGGTTTTTTTGCTAAAAGCCTGCCTTTGAATTAATGTGAAATTAGTGACATGCAGCCTAACTTGGAAACTCATTATAGTTCCAATCATTATCTAACACTTCAAAAGATAAGTACACTTAATCTCTTTTCTGACCTATGTTGATAGTTGCTTTTTGCCACCAGAATTTGTCTCTTTTTTTTTTTTTTTTTTCCCCCCTTTCTTCTTCTTCTTGGTCAGATGAAAAAGTAGTGAAGAAAGGGGATAGTTGGAGAACCAGATGCCTCTGTGCTGTCATTTTTGCCCTGAGGACACTGTAGGAGTTTGTGCTGCTCCAAAAGTGATAAGTCCTGAGGTGAGGTACAGCAGATGCGCACAGATGAGCAAAACAGCGTATACGCACAACTAATGGGAGTAGTAACAGCTCCTTTGATTTAGCTTATGGACAAGTCTTCACTGTAATTTATCATACTTGCATTGCAATCCTTCCTGAAGTTCTTTAGAGCTGTAAAGCAGCAGCTGAGGATGCTCAGCGCTGACAGGTGAGTGCCTGCGTTGTCTGCTGTGTTTTTCACTTTGTAATGAGCATTGTGCTGTACACTTCTTAAGAAGTAACTGACTTTGCTTTTGCAAGATTTGCATTTAAATGAATTTTATTTCGGTAGTGTCACACATTGAATTTTAAAAGTATTGGGTTATAAACACTACAGGTAGTTACAAATACTTTAGTTCTTTGTTTAGCTTCCAGTAACTTGAATTTACGACATGGCTCTTTTTAGGCATATTCCTCTCTTTTTTTCCCAGCCAGAGTTATGTTCTGATATTTTAGCTTAGCCTCCCTCTTAAATGAAAGTTGATACTTGAGACACTCATTTGAAATGGACAATAGTCTCACTGAGAAACCCTCAGTAGTAATCAGTGCTGGTGGGTGCCTTTAACACATCTTTCGGCCATTGAGTTAACTTATTTCATATATATTGGTGCTCTGAATGGTTGTGTAAAAAATTTTTCCTTCCATTAAAATGCTTCAAGCTTAGTGTTGCCATGCAAATGAAATAATGTAAGAGACAATTTTTTGCATGTAATTTTTTTTAAAAGGGGAAAAAGCAGTAGAGCAGTAACACGTCTCTCTAATGTAGTAGAGAATGGAAGATTGGGTTGCAATGAATTCTCAAAAGGCAACAAAAACCTTCTGTATCTCTGCTTGTATAACCCAAAATCTAAGTAAATGTTCGGAACAGGAAAGCGCTTATAGCAGTATAATTAATGTTTACCTTTTTGTTTCTATGCGAGAAACAAAAACTTCTTTTCGACATAGTTAAAATGGAAATATTTTTTTCTAGAAAGGTTAAAATGCTGAGAAAATAGGACCTTGTTTTCCTTCTATAGATTTACTTCCATTCATCAGCTTCAGTCTGTTTTGAATTTTGTTATTCTTGCTGTTATTCCTATTATGAGGAAACTTATTAAAACTCGTACAACCATAAAATCTTCTATGTTGGGTGTCACTGGCAGCTCAGAACCAAAACTTGCGGCAGTCTGCCTGGCAGGCTGGTTGGATCTGCCTCCGAATTTGCCGTCGGTGTCTGTCGGGGATCGGTCCTTGCTTCCTCTTGCTGGGCAGCCACGGTACCGCGCTCGGGCCTGTCTCCCGTGGCACACGGGTCCCCGACTCTGCCGGCGGCAGGCTCAGGCTGCGCCTCTGGTTGCTAGCGCTGCGCCACGCTGCTTCCCTTTGCTGTCAGTGCCACGCGAAACCTTGATCGTCTGGGGTTTTCTCCACTGAACCTGTAATGCTCGCTGTCAGCTTTGCTCGGTTGCACCTTCATGCAGTGGCATCCCGCTAAAAATGCCTGTGGGCGACTAATGGTTTCGTGTTAAAGCCCTGCTATGAGGCAGAGAAGTTTTGACCTGCCGTGGCTTCTCGTGTCCCATGAAGCAGGTGTGAAAACAAATGCATTTTCAGGATTATTTGAAATCTATCTTCATATAGACTGTGCTCATACACAGATACTGGCACCAAATTCAGTTCTCTTGCTGTGCATATAGTGGTTTATCCAGATGTATTTATGCTGGTAGTTGGCAGCCCTGACTTAATTGCTATTTCCAGATTATTAAGAGCTAAAATCCACCTGTAATTCGTAGTTATGATAGTTAGGATTAAATTGGGGCTGCCAGTTAATAGGCAGAAAAAAAGAAATAATCTGTAAGTTTTCAGTTACCTCTTAAACAATTGTATGCACTTGCAAACTCAAATGAGATGAATAAATTCTCCATATAACTTACATTTCCCTGCAGTGTTGCAAATGAGCATGAGGTTTCTGGTGTGGTTTTTATTTTTCTCTGCTACCATGCACCCACCATATATTGCATTACGCGTAAGCAACACTTTTTTAAAGAACTGAAAAACTCCAAACTCTGGAACTGGAAAAGATTATCCAAAGAAATGAGAAGCTTGTTGCAGGGAGTACTTTTCTTCTGCCAGCCTAGCTGTTTTCTGGAACATAACTATTCAGCGCTGGATGGCAGTGCTCTTTCACTTGTTCACGGTTTCAGAGTGGAGATGGTGGTGGTGAGAAATCCAAGATAACGGAGAAGGTGGACAGGCTTCCGTGTCTCTGCTTCCCCTCGTTGTTTAAATTTTTTTCCCTGGATCCCAGAGGTCTTAGTCCTGCCGGTTTCTGCCAGTGTATATACGCGCATTGGCAGGCTTGATATTTGTAACTTTTTCCATACCTTGTCATGGCCAAATTTTCAGTCTTGTAATAAAATTTGATAAAGAAAGCTTGTATAAGCTTTAAATAAATTCATACGTGAGTAGGCATTTGTTCCAAGTATTCAAAAAACATTTGAATAATTTTTTTCCCCCGCTCCTTCTCCCTGACTTAGTCTTGCTTGTTTTCAACAGTTGCCGAAGGTGGTGTTCGAAAGCAAAAGACAGACCTCGGAGGACACCAGGAATTAGGGCCTCAGGGTTATTGTGGAAGCAGTTTGCCACATGTCTGTGCCCACCACTGATTTATGTGGGATTCGGTATCAGATGTGAAATAGGAATTTGTTAGCCTTTTGTTTTGTATATTGGTGCTTTTAATGGCATTTTACTTAGTCATGGTGATTTTCACAGATTGAATTTGGGTTTGTTTGGATATTTTGTTTCCTGGAGCTATAATGAAACCAAGTTCTCTTCTTATGTATCTTGTTATGTTGCCAAGTAAGCATAAAAGTTAGTAAGCAGTTTTCGGAGCAGACAGCTTTTCTCTTGGTGAGCATGAGTAGAAGCTGTCATCAGGAGCTGCTAGAGCTTTTCAGTGGCGATTGTGGCGCTTATAAAACTTCAAAGTATTGTGCATTTTTTGGCAAAAAAAAAAAAAAAAAAGCTTTTCTAAGAGCTTTTTCTGATGTCCCTAACAGTGCTGCTACCAGCCTGGGTGTCGGGGTAATAATCCTCTTTGCTGAACCTTCTTCAGATAGAATTTGCATTGCAAACAGCTGTTTGCTGGTTGTAGCGCATCATAGTCTGCCGGTTTGTGGGAATTGGATAAATGGCCCTGTCAGTGATGGAGCGCGGAGGAAGGAAGAGGAACATCCCAGATTATCTACTGTTTAAACTTTGATTAAGGAATATTAGTGGGCGTTTTTTCTTTTTCTTTAAAGAAATAACAAGGGAGATTGAAGAAACTTAAAGTATTGGTGACTAAATCGCATTTGTTATGAAAATGTTTGATTTGTATATTAATAGAAATATAAAAGTAGTCATTGTTTTTGCTTAAAAGCAGCTGGTACCGCTTGATGCCAGAGAACTTGGTGCCAAAGAGAAGTTCCAGCAAATTCTATTGAACAAAAACCGTAGGGGAGAGAAAGGATGATTCATAGCAATGAAGAAGTTACAATAGTAATAAAAAAGAAAGGTAAGTCTCCCAAACCTGGGTGAGGACGTTTTCAGGCAGGGATGTTCTACGTGGTACAATGATGCTGATCCCCGTGAAACACCTTAATAGTGTTCTGCTTCTGTCGGGAACCCCTAGGGAATCCATTTAATGCCCATGCGTAGGTGGATGCAGTATTCGTCTTTGAGGGGCGTAAGACTATGTAGTATTAAAAATTCCTTGCCCGACTTGTTTGAGCTTTAAGGGCACAATTTACCTGTGGTGATGCCAAATACTGTTACAGGTATACGTGACTTGCTGTCGTCTGTTAAGAAACAGGTTGCTTTAACTCAAAGTTTTAGAGTTTTTACCGACAGGTACAAGAAAGGTTGAATGTAGTGGGTGTCTCTATGGGGGCGGGCAGGGAGGGTACCGAAGTGGGAACTGAATTTGATCAGAATCCCTGAAGGCTCAGCAAGGTATTCATAAGATTTGACAGAATAATCCCACGTAGGGTGGGCGCTAGCGAAGCCCTGAAGTGCCACATCTCGGGAATGTGAAAGAAGTGGCTGCTTTCTAATGGTCTATAAAAATAGAGCCTGAGAGGGAGCGTGTGCTGGTGGCTGGATCAGTGCAGTTCTCCTCCCTTAATAACGGTGCCCTGAAGGCACCATTCAGCTTAAGTTTCAAAATGGTCGTGATCATTAAAAGCAACAAGCTGCTTCAAAAGTATATTGACATTTAGGATGCTCTATTTCAAAACAAGAAAAGAAATTACAAGGCGGGAGCAAACAAGTCAGAATGTGCAGTATCGGGTTGTAACTCTTCTCCCTTACGAAACAGTCCTCGATGCAGCTTTTCAAGTGCAGCCTAACAGCGTACAATTTCACGTAAAGCATCAGTCATTAAAGAGTACTCTGACAATAATGAAGTTATTACCTTACTAGAATTGAAAAATACATGAGGGAAAGTTAGTTTCTGAAAGAAATTGATTTAGAAAAAACAATTTAACGCATTGTGCAATAGGTGATGTTACCCTTGCAATACAAATGCTTAAATGCTGAGTTTAGCATGAAATAGTTGTATAAAACAGATGAGTAGAATAGAATGAAACTCCTAGATGAAAAGTAAGCTAAGTCAGTGACAAACAAATGACAGCTTACGGAGTATTTATCTTAAAATTAATTATTCTCGTGTGTGTGTGTATATATATTAAAAAAAATATAACCCAATGGTTATAATAACCAGAAATGGCATGATGGGTGCGAATCTCATTTAATTGTTTGATATTATTCCTTTTGCAATATAAATCTATAAATTTAAAGTGTTTTAAACAGAAAGTCACTGGAATGTTTGTTTTTGCACAAGGCACACGAGTACTAATTAGAATAGCAAACTTGCAGGGAATTGTTTATATGATATCAGTATTCATGTTTAAGGCAGTACTATAAATCTGTAATTGCTATTTTCTTGTTAAGCCCAATTACTACAAGGGCTTGCATTATTTGAAGAGCAGTAGCCATTTCTACTGCATGTAACTGCTGTTGCACGTGTAATTAGCGGTAATGATAGATGTGTATCAGCATTTTTTTTTTTTACAAACGTGATAGTATTTTCTGAAATAAATGCAAATAATTTCCTTTGATACAAATGTTAAAATTTCCTTAGACTGCATAATGAATTACAGACAGTGAAAATTTGTTTTAGAGTTTATTAATTGGGTAAATAACCATCGGTTGACTAGTCAGAACTGTTGCCTGTTAGATCCATAGGGTACCAAAATTACCAGCAGCTCGTTGCAGCGCTTCCCCTCTGCGAGAACGCACGCTGATGATCTCAATTAAGCGAGGCATTTTGATAACACTTATATAATAAGCGTTGTCAAAACCATGTGTACAATAGCTTATTTTTACTGTGGTGTCTGTTACTGTTCTAAATCAATAAGTTCTCTGAAGTAAGGTCCTTACCTGGAAGTAATGCATGGTGGTGATGTGTGACTCTGCTCCTGTGGCACCGCTTTTGTGTCTTTACACAGGGAATACTAACCCTAGGGACTGCTTGGAAGTTCAAGAAAAATCCGTTATCTCATAAAAAATAATGTTTAAACTCATAAAAACCATCCTAGAAACCTGTGACACTTTCACTTTCTCAGCAATTTTATTGGAATTACTATTTTATCTGTCTTATAGCATCCTAGGTAGTAGCACCTGGAGTTTATGCTTGTTTGATATATCCTGGACTCTTAAACGTGAGAGAGATGTTGATTGGGTGTATGCTTTTAGTTTTCGAATATTTGGGGGTTTGTATTTATAAAGTCAGCTTGTTCTATAAACATTTAATGTTGGCCAGTCAACAGTAGAAGTACAGTTCCCAGTATGTAAAAGGATGTTAAAATCAAGGTGTAGCGGGTAATGAAAAAGGCTACTTTTCTGAGAGCAGGGAAGGAGGAGAAATGGTAGAAGATTGTCTGGATTTTTGTCTCTCACTCCCGTAGACACTAAGCTTGGATTGAGCTGTAGATGGCCAAACTTGAAATGGATTAGTTCTCATGGTACTCTATGTGAAAACTTAGTCAAAACTTTGTAAAATCTGGATCTTGAGTAAAAGAAAAAAAAAAAATCAATAATGATCTTAGCTAAATTGTTTGAACCTGATTAAAGCTTCTCTTTTCATGCTTGAGGGATTTTTCCCTCAATAGTAAGAAGAGTATTCCAGTTTCATTGTGTCACAAAACAAGAGCAAACCTGTGTATTTCGTGCTTTATATAGCACAAGAGAGTCACCAGCTTTTTTTAACTGACTGCTTTTCATCCCCTCCAACAGACACCAACCAGGAGGCATAAACCTAACGTCTGTCTTTAATAAACTCAGTAGAACTGTGGCTTGGCCTGACAAGTTTAGTCCATGCTTTGCTGGAAGAACGAAACCAGTTTTCCAATTCTTAATGGTCTAAAGTGTCCAGGAATTTATCTCTGGAGTGTCCATGTAGATGTGCATTAAGATAAATGTGTTCTTATACTCAATGTCAGAGTGGATTTTTCCCCTCCCTGTGTCCCCAAATGCTGCCTTTACACCCTTTCTTCTTTTCTTTTTCCCCTGGCTACTGGCTGGGCGAGAGGTCTCTGTGCCCTGGCTGACGCTGGGGGGTGTGTGTGCTGCTTTGTAAGACTGGTGCTTTTTTCAGGCAAGGTGTCAACCTAGGTCTCTGTAATCCACACGGACTCATTGATTTGTTGCCAAACTTACAACTAAATACCTTTAATCTCTGTGCCTCTGAAGTTGCTTAACAAGCTTGAAAGTTAGTACAGGGAGGAATGATCAGAAAAGTCCCTTTCCTTAGGAAAAATGATTACATTGGCAACGGTTTTGCCTGTTTTATGATCTAATACATTTCTATCAATCAGAAGTGTAACCATTTGCCATTGTTTTATAAAGTATTATAGCTCACCCGGGCACAGATGTTATTTAGTGCCTTGATTTTTAGTTGCATGGATCACTATGCTATTCAAATACTCTTTTTCTGCTCTTTTTGACCCTGGTTGCAGCTGAACTACTGAATGTGAAGGCTTGTTTCAGTTCGGACTGATATTGATTGCTACTGCTCTTGTGTGGTGTGCTTGCTTCCAAAGTGAATAAAATAAATAAGGTTGTTTCTTAGGCCTGGTTTCTGTCTCTTGATACAACCATTTTCAAGAGCATGATGAAAACCAGCTGGTTTTGGCTCCTGAGCTGTTGTGGTCAATATCTTCCACTTCTTACCTTGGAGTAACTTTAGAGGATGGGGCTCCCAAAGACTGCCAGTAGCTAGAGTTCTAGAAAATGCAAAAATAATACGGATTTCATATCTTACTTTTTAAAAGCAAAATAAGGTCATTACTAATAGTTCTACATTTAAGAACACAGTTGCTGTTTGCGCAAATGGTTTCTGGAGAAAAAGTCATTGCAGTTGAAAATGTGTAACAAAATGTGTGGTGTTAAAAATCTGCTGAATACTTGGTATTTTGTGTGTGTGTGTGAAGATGAGATTTTAAAAAGCTTGATGCTGTAAAGTTCATGATCTATCCTCATGGTTTCCAGGCTCTTTTACTCATACATTTTGTCATTCATCAAAATTTCTCATTTCTTTCTAATATTCTGTAATTCCTAAGGGAACAGAGGATACAGCACTGGCTGTGGCCCTGGGTCTCATGTCTGCTCATGCATAAAAATTTCCATTTCTCTTTCTGAGGACAAAGTTTATCAGAGGTTTTCTGTATTCATTTAGGAAAATTTCTGATACTTAGTGCACCAGATTGTTTTTTCTGATATCATCAAATTTCATTGAATCTTCTCTCCTCAGATGTTCCTGAGGAGAATCTGTGGGTTTTTTTCAATAGCTGTGTCAATTTGTGTATCTCAAGACATTGTATCCCTCAAGCTTGCTTGGCTTTCATAGTCACGCCAACATATTTCTCAAGGTAGTTAGGGAATGATTTATTTTTTTTCACTTCAGAGTTACTTTTATTCTTCTGAGGGAAAAAGTGGAAGAAATAAAGCCGAGGAAAAATGACAATATTACACAAAACCCTGAATATAAAACAGCTGCAGCATGTTCATGTGTTAGGGGAACTCTTGGCTTTATGAATTAACTCCTTTACCAAACTGTTGAAGCTGATTTATAACCTATGAGAAGTACTGTCTGAGACTGTAAAAATCTGAGGTCTTGTATCTGTGATGCTATAAAATAGGTGGTTATGAATAAGCTTATGAATTTACCTTTTTTTTTTCTTTCCCCCTCGAGGCATTCAAAGATGACAGTATGTCTAATTTCTCAGGGTAGCTCTGTCTGTTAGGTAGCCCAGGGACTAAAATCCTTAATTTGTTGGCTGTATGATGTATATAATATCTAGTTGGTAGAAATGGGCTTGTCAATTTAGCAGAAATGGATCCAAGATCATCAATTTTATTCCCTCCCATCTGTTAACCCGGCTTCTTTGTTAAACGTGCTATGTCTAGGAAATACAAATGTAAGAAGCTGGTAGAAATCTGAGTCTGAATCAAATCAAAGTAACCTAATTCTATCGCTGCACAGGAAATTAAAGTTTAAATCCTGTTATTCCTAATTGATCAGCGCAAATACGTTTATCCAGGAGCCTCGACTGTAGCCGCAGTAGCGTGTAGTAGTGAAGACGGTCAATTCCTCACTCAAGTCAGCGTTTCTCTGGACATATGGTGGGACATATGGCTCTCGCAGGACTCCGTGCCTGCGTGTTAGCTGGTGATAGGTGACGGGCTCTGGAAGTGCAAGGGGTCCAAACCGCACCTCTGGCTTTTTATTTCCCCCCACCATCACGGGAAAGTCTTTAACTTGAATTCCTCAGTTGCTCCTTTTTTTTGCAAGTTAAGAGAGAAGATTGCACAAAGGTAGCTGAGACCTCTGAGCTGATGCTGCAGACTGGCTCCGCCACCCTCGCGGCAGCAAGCTCCGGGGGTTCTCTGCCCGCTGGGTGAAAAATTATTTTACCTGTTTTAAATGGCCTTTTTCCTAGTTTTAAATCCCTTTAGTTTTGTGTTGTGTTTTCAGCCTCTCCGCTCCCTGTGCTGCTTTACAAACCTGGATTGTGCCTCACCTCCACCTTTTCCATTCCAGTCTGGAGAGTCCCAGCCTTCCCAGTCCCAATGTGGTTCTATGAGTGTATGTTTTCAGCCGTGTAGTTCTTAAAATTATAGCTTGCTGTGTAATGCGCAGGCAGCATTTACAGTCAGTGTTTGCTGGGAGATAAGCAGCAGACTAAACTTTTTCACCTAAGAGAATAAATGTCCTTGTAGAGCTATACTTTAGAGATTTGTAAAGAACTAAAAAATGCTTTTAATGAAAATTCAAGAGATTTCAGATGATGAAAATGTAATGTAAGAGTGAGGCTAAGCCACTGTGGGGGGGTGTGTGTGTGTTTGTTTCTCAAGTTGTTCTCAGTCTTCTGTGGCACTGGAGTTCTTAAACAAACCAAAACCAAACCAAAAAGCCCCCCTCCAATTCATGGAAGTGGTTGGGTTTGACATTAAACCATTGGGCATCTCTATCATTTTCCCCACCCCAACTTTGCCCCACAAGCATGACGTCCCTCAGATATCGGACATTATTACGTGCACAGGACAAGCTAGGAAGCTGTTACGGCTGTTTTCCCTGCAGTGTGCTGAAGGCAGACAACCTGTGCAAGTCTGTGTCTGATTCACAGCAAGTTGCACAGTTGGGGTTTAAATGATGAGTTTTGTTTGAGTCTGAAACGTGCCTTTCTTTTGGACAGTTTTACATCAATTCTTACCTCAGGCTTTTTTTTTTTTTTTTTGACAATTGCATTTTTTTTTTGTCCTCTTGTAAAAACTACTTATATTTTTTAAAATTTCTTATTTTGTTAAACTTTATTATATCCCCATAACCAGGTGGCCAGTGACTGTAACTGGGTAGGCTGCATGAAGAGAGTTGGCAGGTCACTGGGATCTCAGCTCTTTTGATTGAATGTCGCACGTCATCCAAGTATCTTCTCAAGATCTTCTCTGCTTGGACTTCCTAGCAGAGTTCGGGGGCTGTGACTGTGGTCTTAGGAGGTTACCATTTTAGTGCATTAGTTTTTACAATAATGTTGGATCTGAGCAGATTAACAAGCATACTTTTAACTTTCTGTATCCACTCCTTGGTTTTTTTTGTACTCTTCTTCTATCTTAAACCATCTTCTATTTGTGTCTCTTCCACTCTTGCCTTGCTGTGTACTTATTCCCACTTCACGGTCTTTTTCTTTGTCAGTGACTTCTTCCATTTTCCTGCCTGCCAAATTTATCTTAGTCAGACTTTTCATTCTCTGTTTCTTTGTAATCTGGCAATTTATACTTCACATTCTAAAACTTCCCCAAAATACATGTTTGCTAAACCTCTTACCGTCTCCTGTGCTCCTTTCACTGTTCATCAGGCTTGAACACGCTTACATTCCCTCATGCATATCGATAGTGCTTTTGATTTTCTAGCTCCAAATGCTCTGTTTCGCTCTGGTTCCCTGCTGCTCCTCTCCACTTCTGTCTAATCTTACGGAGGAGCGATGTTAGAATGGCTTTCCGTGCAAGCTCCTTTCTCGGATTTCTTCCCAAGAGAAGTGGGGAAGAGCAGAAACCGAGTCCAGCCTCTCCAGGAACCTCTGCAACTGCGGGAAACCAGCTCAGCTTCATGACTTGTTATGAAGGTGTCGCTGATTCCCCAAATGGAGAACCTTGTCCCGTACCTCACTTGGTCTGTCAGGTGAAGCTTTTTCCAAACATGCTCAACATAGGAAAATGGGATACACTTTTCCATAAAGATTTATTTTACATAGAAGTAAAACAAAAGCTTGAGAAGAAATCTGCTACCTTTTATCATCCCTCCTTTTAGGATAGGATAGAAATGACTCTCACATCTAGATAAATTTTATGTACTCATCCCTGAGTAACCAAGTTTTAAAGTTGTTTCTCTCCCTTTTCCTTTCATTTTCCTTGGGGTGTTCCATCATAAATTTTCATTCATGAAAATCAACCCTTCAGATCTTTGGAGACAGTGATACAGAGGGACAGGCTAGGTTGCACGCGGCAGGAATTGTATACCTAACATTCGTTTTCTTCTTCTGGAAAACCTATAAAAGGGAGGTTGAGATGCATTTAAAACTTACCATTAATGTTACATTTTTGTTGGTTTTGTTGTTGTTTGTGGGTTTTTTTGTTGGGTTGTGTATTTTTTTTTGTTTTTTGTTGGTTTGGGTTTTTGTTTTTTGTTTGGGGTTGGTTGGTTTGTTTGTTTTGACTAAAGAAGCTTGTTGGTTTTAGATGTAGGTTTTAGGGTCCTGCTGCTGGGCAGAGCTTTGAGGTGGGTCTACACAGACTCTGATGAATGTTGGAAGGCTTTGAAACAGGAAAAAAAAAGTCAGGTTTTATTATACTATAAACGAGAATAATTGACTGTTCAGACAGAAGTCAAATGATATGGGAAAGTATAAAAGAAATTAAGAGGTTCACATACAAATCCTTCCTTGACCGTTGTGTCCTGGCGAGTGGATTCATTCTCCCAGCCTTGATTGCAATTGCTCGCTGACTTTGTGGTGGCAAGCCCTTACCTCGAGCCATGGTGTTCACTCGTTTTAGTCTTCTAGTTTTTAGTAAGGATGTGAGAAGGGTTATACTGCTCCGTCTATGATTGACTGCCGTGGGATGCTGAGCAAAGTGAGCAGGCAGTAATATATTTTCCTAGAGTACTCTTTCAGCCTCCTCTGACGGGTAGCTCAGAGACTGCTTGAGTACAGGTGGTCTCTCTGGTTTCAGTATTTGTCATTTTTTCTGCTGTGAATTTATCCAGTCACTTTTTGAGCCTGTTCAAACTGTACTGTAGCTTAACTGTATATCCAGTGGTTTCCTTTGAACTTGCTCCTTGGTAGTTTCATTGAATTTTGCCTAATTGTTGCTTTGGAAAAGATGGGGAAAAGCAGTCCCTAGCAGTCTCCTCTGTGCCAGCCTCACCTAGACGACCTTCACCTTTGCAGGTGGAAGATTGCTCGTGCTGTATGCTGAAGACAGTCGGTGAACTTCATCGCATCCCTGTTTTACCTCCTCCCCAGGTCACCTGTGAACGGTGGAGGATACAGGCCCTAGATCTCATGCCCTTGGGACTGCACTGATGATGCTTCTTTGGCCTTGAGGAATGGCCGCGTGCTCCGTACTGCTGTCTGCGGTCCCTCTTTTTAACTACTTTGATATACATGTGACGACCTTCTATATCTCACGGCCACCTCTTCAAATTCACTTAATAAATGAAGATACTGTAGTATCCAGAAACACAGTTCTTGCTTTATACCAGTTTTTACTGATCAGCTGAGAAAACAGTAAATAGTAATAGACCACTCTAATTGTATTACTCTTGGGGCTTTGATTTATTTTTCTTCTGATAGATCTTTCTTTGGTCAGCTCTTAAGCTTTTGAAAGGCCGTTTGTTTTTGGTGCGCGTTTAACATGAATTGATCGGGAAATGCAGCCGTTTTAAAAAGGCTGAAAATTGAGAAAACCTAATACATTGAGACAGAAAGGAAAGAGAATGAAATCTATTTCTTTTCCTCCTTGACTCAGTTTTCTACTTCAGTGGTAAATTGCAGTAACAATGTAGAAGTAGGGCAGCAGCACTAGAAAGCAGGAAAACTAGCTGGTGAAAATTATTATTATTGTAAATAACTATGTCAAAGTACAGTTCCGAATGGCAAAGGCATCTGGTGTCACAGCAGCGATGCAAATGGCACAAATCTAATAGGAAATTACAAGACTTCTGAGGGACTGAGGGATCCCTTCTCTCTCAAATGCAGGCTGCTGTATATATTTGCGTCGGAGTATTTTATTTTTGTTAAAATAATTGTGTGTTTAGCAAATGTCTCAGTGAAATCGCAGCCTTATAGGCAGCTTTGCAATTATAGATCAACAGTGTCCATATTCAGAAAGAATATGTATTTTGTTGCATTTACTGGAGCGACAATACTGTAATGTGTCTTTTTGTCCAAAGCAGTCTGAGAAGTGCCTAATCATATAATTGGTGTATTCAAAGGATAACTGTAGTGCTGAGTAAAGAATTTATTAAATGAATATAATTTTAAACTCTATCGAAAGGGTTTTAGTGAATATTTGAATCTTAAAATGCTAGGAAAAATAAGTGTCTTTCTCTGATTAAATTTCCATTTATTTTTTGAAATTTTTGAGGGAATAACACTGTGGTTTTTACATGGCAAATACATTGTATTCTTTGTAAATATAAATATGGCCTTTCCTATTCTGAAATGGGCTTACTGACTTTGGCACTTTAAATGCATGTTTTGTATCTTCTGTGCACCTGGAGAGAAATGTTTGTGTTTTCAAGTAAAATGATACATTTTAAAAGGGCAACAAATAACATCTTATTTTTCCCTTAAAAGAAATAGCAACAACAAAACCCGCAATCTGTAGGCATTTTTTTTTTTCTTTCTGATTTGTATTTGGGAAAGGAGAGAAAAAGCACACTTATATCTTCAATATATCAGTATATCTGATCACAAAATATCAGATGCATTGAAGCAGAATAAGAGGTCATCTGTGTTTCTAGCCAGTTTCTGCCACTCTTCTCTCAATTAAATATGCTAACATAACAAAAAACTTTGTGTCACTGACACACACTTTAAAAACCTTCATCTGGAGGGCTGCTCTTATTTAATTAATTTTCCCTTAAATAGCAGTGCCTAATTATGAGCTACATTAAAGCTTATATAAAAGGCGAAAAATCTGATGCAGATAAAATCAAATTTTCTTTTAATTTTATAGGCTTTCTGGGGGCTACTTTTGAACTGGAATAACAGCAATGGCAATCAAAAAATTTGCTCTGACTTCAGGGGTCTTTTCTAACCACAGGAGCTGGACAAATTGGAGTTGAAAGGACCTCTCCAATTAACATGTCGTCTTCTGCTCATGTGTCAGACAATACACTGAATGGCCAATTAATTACAGATGTTTCAGCTTGTGTGGTTTTAGGTCAGATCATAGATGTGGCTCATGCCTCTTGATAGTTTTTTTTCTCCTCTAATAGCCTAATGAGAAAATAAGCACTCTGGTGAGAGTGGGGCTAAGTTAGTAAGATGGCCTGGATCTAAATGTCAGGCTTGCAGTATTGGGCTAAACCGGGTCTGTTGTGTACGGGAGGGTTTTTACCGTATGGTGACTTCTTTGCAGTGACCTTGCTTCTCTGCTGGACAAAGGTTTGAAAAGCAAGGGTAGCGGTGAGGGAATTAGGATAGGTAAGAATCTGCATATTAAAGTGTTTTTTAGAAAATACTGCAAAGGGTCATTGCTCATTATTTCTCTTCATTGAAAACTTTACATTTTTGAGCTTTTTTTATTCTAATAACTTCTGTGTGAAAGAGTTGCCAAACGGATGTAGTAGTCATACTGCCCTGCCTATCTGCAACCTCAAAACTAGCTGAGCTTTGATAATGTTGTCTACAGATTTAGAGAAGAACCCAGATTTCTTTTTGAGGTGTGGGGTTTACTGCCAGCCATTTCAGCCTGGGGTTGTATGTGGCATTTAAAATAACATGAATCAAGGTGGTAAGAAAGTAGGCTGAGTATTCAAAAACCTTTCTACATCTTACTGGCATTGTTTCAGAAACTATTGTCCTCCCAAACTGTCTGGGAGCCCAACATAAAGGCTGTGAGTCTTTACGTATTTATTGTAAGCCCTGCCGCACCCAAAGACTCTGTCTCAGGAGACATACTTGACGTTTTTCCTTCCTGCGGTATGGTTGGTTGCAAGGCCAGCAGTTCATTTCACTGGATGCTGACTAT
Organism: Platalea leucorodia; assembly: GCF_965183815.1. NCBI lineage: Eukaryota > Metazoa > Chordata > Aves > Pelecaniformes > Threskiornithidae > Platalea > Platalea leucorodia. Next base: position 7,844,414 of record NC_138825.1, read on the forward strand.
AGTTTTCACTTGGCCTACAAACTATATTTTGCACCCACAGAGCTGAAATCTGTGCACCTTCTGCACCTCGGTACTGTTTCCGACTTTCAGCAGTGAAGCTATTGGTTTAAAAAAATGCAGCCATGAAGTAGGATTTTTTTTTTTTTCCTCCTAACTTTAGTGCGTAATATTCTTCTCTACCCTTCAAACTTTGAGGAAAGTCTCCAGTCGGTGACAGATGGCTGATTAGGTAGAAAATGTGTGCATGAGCCATATTAATAGAAATGTTTGTGGCTGAGCCGCATTAGTACTAACTTCGCTTGTTGTGATCCTGGGAGAGGTTGATAATGCTTGTTATGAAATGTTGAAGTAACAAATTAGCCATTAGGATTTTATAGCCGATGTTTTTATTAAATGCTTGTTGCAGGGCGTTTTGGCCTCAGAAGTCAATGTGCTAAGGGTATAATGTTACTGCTGCCTTTGGCCACCTGAGAATGTTTTTCTTAGGGCGGGGAGGAAAAAAAATCAGTGATCATCTAATTAGATGCAACATCTGAAGAATGATGCTCAGGATATCAATATATACTTCTCATTTTGCCCAATTTGAGGGACAGTTACAGCTTGTCCCCTGAAGAAGTGGCTGGGTTTGTTTAGGAAACAGAGGCGTGGAACTCGCATCTTTCCCTGCAAGATCAAGCTAAAGAACTGTTAGGGCATGGGATGAGGATGTTGAGCACCGGTTCTGTGGTTGAACCAGAAAAAACAAGTGTCAGAGCTGCCTTTCCCCTCTGTTTCGTCCCGTGGGCTGGGCAAGCTTAGGGGACAGCAGTAGACGGTTATACTATGCTTTGCTGACCACTGAAAGCAAAACTGTGTGGATATTTAAAGCTGCTGTGCTCAACAGCGGTCTCAAACGTGTGGTTTCCAAAATGTTGATTACTGTGGTGCTGGTGGAGATCCAGTGGTAATTTGGGGACTTTTTTAGTTCCTTTCTTTCAGTGTGTGAGGAGCTATTATCTGACGGTTGTCTCTTCTTTTCTCCCTGTAGTGGAAACGTGGGGTAAAGGGCTCAGGAGTGATTCTGGATCTGTAAAATTGTATTGGAACAAATGAAGTGCCTCTCAAGTGCAAAATAAATAGGTATATATTGATGTCATCTACTGTTAAGCTAATAAAATATGTCCGCTGCTCAAAATCCATTTCATTTTCTTATATCTGCACCTTCTAAATAAGTCTGGCTTCAATTTATTTTGTTGACTTCAAAAAAAATTGGTCATTTGGACATTAAAAATTGAATTGTCAATTCCATTATCCTCCTCGTGCACTTCAATTTCAGGCTTATCTGCATCGATGAAGAAGTGTTCCAGGAGATTCTTTTTTTTTAATTGAAAAAGATCTATTATTACTTGCAAAACCTATGTAGAAAGTTGCACAGTTGCTAATAACCTGGGATTTCCCCAGTGTATATTTTTTGCTTGCTTAGAGTGTTTGCAATTAGAAGTCTCCATCTCGATGGGATAATTAAAAAATAATTTACCACTTGGAAGGAATAGGTCTCTTTGGGCAATCTGCACTGCTATTGGTTAATTATTACTAATTTTTGGTTATCTGATGCAGTTCTTCCTGACCTGACATCTGCATAATGTAGAAGCTAATGAGAACAGAAATTAAGCCTGATAGTTGACATGTCCTCTATTCGATTTGAGAGAGTAAGGTGGAAAGAGATTAAAAATAAAATTGGCAAAGCGGGACTTCAGCATTACTGGAAACTTTATATTATGCACAAAATTTTTATATAGATGGATATATATATATGTAGAGAGAGAAAGACACACGTGATTTAGCAACCCTTCAATTGCTTTTCATCATACTAGCTGAAATACTGACTACAAAATCTCAATATTACGGCGTATTCTGCGTAAGCTTAATACCTAGTGGCTGCGGGACTTGCTGTAAAATCAAAGTTCTCCTCTTTCTTTGCAATAAATAAAGTTTTTACTTTTACAGTTGCTAAGGAAATATTTCCGTTACACTTAATATATCTGAGTAGCATCTCAGTTTACAAACTGTGGTAGATTGTCAAACTCTCCCGTTTGCTTCGAGAAGGCGAGATCCTGCTGCAGCTTGTGTGGGTTACTCCTCTTGCACCGGGCTAGTTCTTGCCCGGTCTTACACCTACTGGGTTTTCTACACCTCTCTTGGCCCTAAAATGTTTATTTTTGTCAATACTTATCTTTGTCAAAGTTGAAAGTATTCATAGAGCTTATATTGAGCTGCGATGGGGGTGGAGATTATGGGATCTAACAATATTTCAAAATACTCTGTGTGTTTTAACATCATAAAAACAGGCACATAAATTTGGGTAAAGGGAGAAGATGGCTTTTCAGTTGCTAATGCAAATTTTTGTTCAAAGCAAGTGGGCGTTCTCTGTGGAGTGGTAGGTGTGAAACCTTTCCTCCTTGTTGCTGGCAAGAGATTGTGCCCGTGCATGCGCGCGCAGAATACAAATTTGATATTTGCTCCCGGGTAAATCAGAGCCGGTAGCTCCGGGAGGCACTCTGTGCTAATGGTGCTGCGAAGCCAGAACATGCTGTTTTTTCTGTGATATGGGGGAAGACGAGGGGAAAGAAGGAGAAATTGTGTAAATGTTTCTATTGTATCCATCCCCGCAAACTCAAAGTGTCTGGATGCCATGTCAGCATGAGCTATTGGGGAGGGAAATCAGTTTTCTGGAGTTGCGTAGGTCAGCGGGAAAAGCAGAATTTGGGCCCCCCAAATAAACTGCAGTGAGCTGCGGTTCTGGTAGCCAAAGGGTGCATCTTCCCTGGTACGAAATCTTCCCTGGTACGAAATCTTCCCTGGTACGAAATCGCTTGAGAACGGTGCAGTGGGACTTTGCTGAGGGAGCCCACAGGATTGCCACGGCTCGACAGATGGGTGCAAGGGGAGGAAAGAGGTTTGCAGAGACAAAACTGTTATGATTTCTCTAAAAGGAACTGCTCTGCCTTGAAACAGAGAGCAAAACTCTTTCTGGTATTTAATTTCTGTATTTTTACTTATCTTTTTGTAGCTAATAAGAGTCTTTAATGGCTCATGGGCACATGGAGACCAATGACATGAATGGACTGCACATGCAAAATGAACTGTATGTGATTATTTTAAAGCAAATGAAGGTGAGATACATGACAAGACCATTATGGGAAATACTAATCTGATGTTCAGCTTGGGTCTTGCGGGTCTTACACAGTGGTAAAAGGTGGTTTTATTTGGCTGAGACCAGGTTATTCCAATTAGCTGTGAACATGGACAGGTTTATTCAGAGCCAAAAGGCCACCTAGCACATTTCAGAGGTAGTTTACCTGTGTAGCCGTGACCTTTATTGATCCAGAGGCATTATTCCGTTTTTAAAAAATGCTCCATTTTGCTTTTGTTGACTGCAGAGCAATAAAATCATGTTACACTTTGCATTTTTCTTAATGAGAAAATACCCGTATCCCAATTGAGAGGATTATTATGATAAATGGGCAAAATCTGCTCCCATCTCAAAAACTGAACATTTTTTTTTTCTATTCAGCAGCCACACAGCTCACGAAATATGACGACAGATGCAAACAAGCAAGTTAAAAAGCCCATACAATAAGATCACAGCAGAACTTTAAAAAAAGGGGAAGCGCAGCATATGAAACGAAGCCATCTGTCTCTGCGTTGCAAAGCATTCATTCCCTCGGAGGGTGTAATTACGGGTCTGGCTTTTCTGCTGCTGGATTTTTATACAAAAATTGTCCCTAAGAAAAATAGAATAGATTCAGAATAATGTAAAAATAACTTATTTGTGCTACTGTAAATTCTCTGGAGTACGGCCACAGAGTTAGAACTTCCATTGCTGTCCTCCATCTCTCCAATGGCATTAGGTGAGCACGGTGCTATCTGCATGAGCGGTTTACTGACCTGGTGGCTTCTCAATTAAAAAAATCTCTTTCATGCTTTATCGATAAAAGAATTTAGTATGTCAGAACAATTCTTTTTGGGGTGTCAGGTAAATTCTCAGGCCTGCTGCTTTAAGTGATAAATTGGTTTGGGGCTTGCTAAATTTTAATGATTACTATTAAATAAAATTGAAAGAGCAACTGAATTGTATTTCTTACAGGGGGAAATTGAGCAAATGTCAGTTCTGGAATATAATTTTTTACCTATTTTTAGATAAAATATTAGTATTTTGAATAATACACATAAGTATATGTGAATCATTCAAATTAGCCATGCTTGGGTCCTTTCAGTCTCTTGTTCCACATAGTCATAAATGACTTATTTAAAAAAAAAAAGAAAAAAAGCTTTCAGACTTGGTGTTATAACAGAACTGAATCAGGCCGTTTTTACTTGGACCACGGCTGAATTATAGTGCTGTCCTGAGGACAGGAAAGGTGGTGCTCAGGAATTTCGCACTGCTCAAAATATGTTATCGCTTATGTAACTTCACTTATTTAAAAACGAGGCTTCTAAAAGAAATACAGCGTAGAATAGAATCTTCTCGTGTGGAAATAAGATTGCTTTTACCTCCTTATTTTGGCTCTGAACTTTAAGTTTCTTGATGGAGGTGGTGTCAAGTATGGAAGCGGTACTGGGATGTGTCTTGGCACAAAAACTAATAATGCAGTTAAGGGAAACATTAGGAGGAGTGAAGGGCGATGATCATGAAGTGCTTTCTACTCGGAGAACTTGGGAGCATTCAGCATGTTATGACAAAATAAAGTGGTTTATATTTTGTATATACCTATTCCCCCTGAAGAATTCTGCCATTGATGTTAAAGATGCTCATCACTCTCCTGCTCTCCATGTTCAGGCTGCACCATCTCATGGTTTTCTGTTCCGAAAGTTTAATGGGGTATCCATGAGAATCCTGCTCCTTGAAGTAAGAATATTTACCTCCTTAAATTCCTGCGAAGCTGTTTAGCGAGGTCAGATTCGCCATCAGTTAGCTTAGCAGCTTTTTATCAGCTTACAGTCGCGCACCTTCTGTGCACATGTTTGCTGCTTTCGCTACTGGGCTAGAGGTGCAGTAAGCCCAGGGATGGAGGAGAAGGAATGGGAGACCCTTAAAATATCGGTGAACTGATCCGTCTCAGATTCCAGTATCAGCCGCTGCCTGACTTCAGGTGGCCAAACATCTTTTGGTTGACGGTAAGAAGGAAAATCTCTCTTCCCCCCCCCCCCCCCCCCCCCCCCCCCCCGGGTACAGTCAGAATCTGTTGGCTGCTATGAAATCAAGAGTTGGCTTCGATCTGTATTTTAAATACTTGCCCACAAGTTTGGCTCTGAACCAATTTCCAAGCTTTGTTTCTTTCCAGTCACTTGTGAAAGGTCTTTCCTTTGGTCTTGTCCTAACTAGGTTTGGTTTTAACATCCTTGTTACCTTATGGTGGATGGACAGATGCCGGTGACCCGCAGCCTTCCTTTTCCTGAAGAATCGTGTTGCTTTGGGTAGCATCTGCTTTTATGCTCTCTTCCAGTAGCAGATGCTTATTTTAAAAACAAATATTAATACATTAGTATGCAATGCTCAGAGTGGCAATTTGAGAACACAGTTAATGTAATTTTCCTGTTCTGTAACACTTGTTTTCCTTGTATGCAAACTCTGGTGGAGCAACTGTGACAATCTTCTCGGTCTAAGTTTGAATATTAATTTTGCGCTGGCTATAGGAGCTGGTAACAACGTAGACTTTAATAAGGCCAGCACTCAAAAGCATTGAAGCGTAACTGGCACCGTCTTGAGAAAAGATGAAAACTCTCTCACGTCACCAAGGGGCAGCTGAAGTAAAGAAGCAGCTTGCCAGCTTTTATTATCTCCTTGACAGTCTCTTCTAGTTGGTTTTGTGGGGCTTGATCGATCTTTGAGAACACACAGGGTTTCTTGCATTCTCTACTTAAGATTTTCTTATTAATTAGCCAGTTTGTCTTTTGTTGAGGCAAAAACCACACACCCTTTGTGAATCTAGTGGAAAGCAGTCCCCCGACATCAGAGAATTTGGATACTGTAGGTGCTACAGGGAAGGGAGGTTAATTGTTATGTAGCTTCTGCGTGCTGACAGAAAACAGGATCTTCTGTATCTAAGACACATCAGTAAGGATATTTGGACACTGGACCCCATGCCATGCAGGGAAGGGACTGGTTTTGAGATGATAGTTATTGTGGTTTTGCACTGGCTGATCTCAATACTTTATTTCTGTGTTGTAAAGCTCACGTTCCAGTTACCTTAGCAGATAAACTGATGCTTAACAGTAAGTTACATTCTTTAACAGTAAGTTTTGTCCTTTGGTGTGAATTTTCCCAGCAGTTTTTTTTATCTTGAAGGTATACAATTATTAATATTCACAATTGTTCTTAGAAAGCAAAACAAACAAAAAACCCACCCAGAAACCCCCACCCTTATGAGTAAAGGGCCTCCCCACAGTGACCAAAAGTAAATAGCAACAACCAAACCCCCAGTACTGTTCTCTAAAGGATCTCTTGCAGTCTTTGGCTGGCTGGCTTAGTCAGTGCTACATGCAGTAGAGCTATAATTTTCAGCGCATTAGTAGGCTTTTCTTTTTTTTTTTTTTTTTTTAAAGAAGGTTAATTGGACAGATTTTCAGTCTAGCCAGTTAAGTAAACTGGGGCGAGTTCTGCTTGCTTTCTACCATCAGTAATTCCTTGCGGTGACTGGAGCTGCTTATCCGGAGAAACACGCAAGCAGAATTTGGTCTGTTACGGATAACCACTAAAAACTAAAATGACTGAGTCTTAGCAACTGCGTGTGCTCTGTGGACAAGTGCGGGGAAACTGTTGGGTGCAGGTTTGGGTGGGAAAGGAATGGTATTTGCATGATATCGTCAACGCATTTCCTACGGGACATTTAGGATGAGTTGATTCTTATTCCGCTGAAGCTTTAGCGATGCTCTGATCGATTACAGCGATGCTTAGGAGAAAACTGAAGACTTGGATTCTTCAGAAATCTGTGAAAGGATTCTCAATTTGAGTCGAACATAGGCCAAAGGATTTACTGCACTCTTTGCAGTGTGCATTGATTTCCTGCTCCCCAACTGAAATATGAAAGCTGCGGTCATTTCTTAGTTACATGGAGTATTGGACTAAATTCAGAGGAGGACAGATGACTGACAGTAAAGCAGAGCTAATCTGTACTGTAACATGTGGCTTGTTCTGTACAAAAACAGGCAGGTAGGTGATCCGATAGAGTAATTTAGGAGAAGAGGAGTCGAGGGACTCGGATTAAAACCAGCAGCTCTACTTCTAACTTGTGCCATTTGGGACAAATCACTTCAACTCAGAGTGAAAGGCTGTTTTCATTAAACCAAAGGTAAACTTATCTTGGTTTTGGTGGAACTTGGTTTCATCCTCTGCAGTTTCTTGTGTTTTTTCAGATACGATACACAGGTGAAAAAATGATACAATATTGGATATCATCAACGTTATTACGATTCTAGCAGCAGAGAAACAAGCAAATAAAAACCTATTGTGGCTGCATGTATTAAGGCTTTCTTTACACTGATGCTTTCCTTGGTTATTGAACAATTTTGCATTTTCTTATTTCCACTTCCTAAAATCCATTGTTTTAATGACATTTTATTCACTTGTTACATTTTAAAACATTTGCTTTCTGACAAATTTGCCTGTGGTATTTGCACGCACAATGTTGTTGTATTTGTGTGATGCTGTTTTTTGCTCGCTGAAAAAAAACCAAACATATTTTTAGGAAATACTTGTAGTAAATTATTTAGTGCTGTAAATACATATTGAGTCTTACCAACTGTCAGAAAAAAATCCACTTTAATACATTCTAATTTCTGTACACGTATTTGCAGAATATGATATGATAAACAATAGGCTTGGGTTTCCTAAATAAGCGCGTATCCTATAAATGATTATTGAAGATGGTTGAAAAATTGCTCGCGGTGTAGATTGGAGCTGTGTTTTAGGTTAATCTTACAGCAGGTTATATGAAATTATAAATAAACCCCACCTTTTCCTTCCCTGCTCTCATCCGTGCCTGCACTGCAGTCCATGCAAGTCCAACTGGTCTTTCCTCTGCTGTTACACATCTGTTTCTAGGCTCTAGCTAAATTTTACAGTATGCAAAAAGTACTTTTCATTTCTCACAGAGCTGGGAGAACAGGTAGAGAGGAGAGGTTTGCAGGTACCAATCTCCAAGTTTTTAGAGTGAAAAGGAAGATGTTAATTGTTACCAAGGAATAAAACCATCATCTAATTTCCCGTAGTCTGATAACTTTCAGGTACTGCTACCTATGGCCTGATTTGAACATGCCCCATAAAAGTGAACAACTATGTATAGGATTATTCAGTATTGCAGTTTTAGTTTGCCCTAATCCATCGTTTAATTTGCTGTTTCATTCTGTAAGAATTACAGAAACTTAAAACTATGTAAGTAGACAGGTTTCACAAATTCCTATGTAGTATTTTATCTATGGTGCCTTTACTAATGTGCACTTCATGTCAGTTGTGGAGTTCATTACATTCTCAACTCCACCTGTGCTCTTGAAATGTTTCACTGAGCTTTTTTTTTTTTCTTCATACTGTTTTTTGCTTTCCTTTTTCAGCCAGTTTATGCAAAACATCAGTTGTCATATCCAGAATCAAACAGCCGCATCATTGCTGGCATGCCAGAAGAATGCTGTCAGTTTGTATTTCAGCACAATAATATGCTGGGAGTTGGTCCATCGGTAATGAAAGAAGCAGGCTGGATTCTAGTTGTACTAAAAGGCTGCTAAGGCAATCTTCGCCCACTGGTTGAATTTTAAACTCTGAAGAAAAACCACTTTGCTAAGAGTACTTGTTTGAACCTACTCAGTCTTTACTTTTATAACATAATAAAGTTAAAATCAACACTGCCAACACAGTTCTAACAAAAGGTAGAATACAGTGTTGTTATGTATTTTATTACAAGTATCTTGAATAGGTGAAATGTGTGTTTTCTTCAAAGATTGTGTGAGAAGGAGGAAAAATAGTGGCAGAGAAACTTCTTAGTAGGCAGAACAAAGTCTCATCCCCAGCCTCTTTTTCCAGTACGCTTTACATGGTTCATTAAGGCAGCTGCTTTCCTGTAATCAGGGCTATATAGAAAACCAGAAGACGCTTCAAATGTTTTTGGGCAAAAGCAAAGCTGTGAAGTCTGTAGATTATTGACACCCATAGCTAGCAACTACTGTAAACCCACAACTCTCTCACTTTCGTTAATGATTTTGTTGGTTGTAGATGCTTGAGCAAAGAAGAAATACATTTTTTTTTTTTTTTAATATGCATCTGTGGTCGTTACGCACGTGACTTAGAAGCCACACTCTCTGTTAAAGAGCTTACTGGGGCTGACTGTTGCAAAGACACCTTTACCACAGATGGCACAACTTGCGCCTGAGTTGGGAAGCGAGGTTTCTGTAGAGGTCTTTCAGGCAAACAAGTATTTTCTTTCAAAGTGGCTCTTGGGATTAGTATCTCCCGAAGAGGACCGTGCTGAAAACCTTCTGCACGGCAGCTGTAACTCTCACCTTGGGAAAGGGGTTTAATGGATTCCCCTGTCCCTAGGGGTGTTTAAATGGTTTTGCCTTTAACTACATCAACTGGATATAAAATATGTATGAATATGTCTTACTATGCTTTGTGACAAATTGAAGGTATAAAAGTAAAGCCTACCCTGATAATGGTTTGCTATATCTTAGTTGTAGGGAAATTAAAAGAAAAGAAAATCCATGAATAAAATTAGTGGTTTTGTATTCTTTTCTAACTTAAAGGCTAATCTCTTTGAAATGACAACTTGCTACCTCACTGAGAAGAGCTTAGTCTTTTTGAATCCAAGTCCTTAGTCTTGGAGATGTTTTATACAAATATTTTTCATTTTAAACTATGACTGGAACATTGTAATGTGCCGCCTAGAAAACAATGCTGGTGAAAACACTGGTTTTTATAAATATGCCTGCTGTTATGGCCATATATTGGATTTTGTGTACAGCAATCCTGTGCAACTTCAGACCTCTTCGATGTGCAGCCTTTAAGGATAAGAGATGAACCTCTTTCCCTGGTAGACAGAGTTCTTATTTTTCGTCTTTTTATGGGACCTTATCCAAAAGTCATTAAAGTCTATGGAAACCGCCCTATTTACTTCAATGGGAGTTGAATGAGGAACATGATTTCTGTGGTCCGGTGTTTAAAAAAAACCAAGAAAAACTTTGCAGTAAAGTCATAATTGCATCCAGATGAGTTTCTGTAAGCGGTTGTGAAGCAGCTGGTGGAAACGCCTTGATCTGACCAGCTTCAGCATGCCACTTGTTTCTGCGTGTAGGGAAAAATCTGACACAATCTGGAAGTAATTAGTCTGGAACCAACAGCCCCCCTGAGCGGCCCTTTTAAAATGAGTTGCAAAGAAAAAGCCTTTAAAATCCTTAATACGAGGTATATCTTCTGCTGTGCGTTGCAGAAGGTGTTTTTATCAGTAACTCGGCTTCTAGTTTTTTTTTTTAAATGTGCTTTTTTTTGTGTGCCTCGAGCTGTATGTTGCAACACGTTGTACAATGATGGTTGTCTTCCTATTCTGTTTTATTCTGTTCTTCTGCACGTGATGCACGTTACGCATTCTTCTGGGCCAAAATCTCTTTTTACATTAATATATAGGACAGCAGACTCGAATGTCTAAGCAAGACTCTAGTTTGGTGATATGAGCACAGGAGCCTTTGCTTTGCTCTGGGCAATTTTCTGGACCCTAGCTGGGCCCTTTTGTTTATTGCTGCTGAGGAATTAAGAAATCTGAATGAAACTCATGAATAAAACTAAGAAAAATCCAGTTAAATGGTGAAACGGAGATAAATGTAATGTTCAACAGCGGGTTTATTCCTTGTGCTGCTCCTCTCTTTGCTGTGGGGCACGTGGTGATTCGTTCCCAAGCACGGCAGGCTCGGGGCAGAGCAGCATCCTGCCTCTGACAGCGTTCAGTAGCAGCTGTTTAAGGAGGATGATAAAAAAAGACAAAAAGCTAGTCATAGCTCACCAGAATTACGTTCCCATCTTCAAAAATGGGCCATAAATGTATCTCACCAATTTAAGCGGAATTATTTGTGCTGGTTCGAGGAAGGGAAATAGGAAGGCAGCAGCCCTATATCTTTTTTCCATGAGGTCAGTGCTGAACCGCTGAGCTATTACTGCTTGACCAGAGACCCTGAAAAAATAGGTTGGGGCAAAAGAGAGAAGCAGCTAAAAAATTTAAAACTATATGATTTTTTTGAGGGGCAGCGCACACAAGAATGGCAGCATTCTTAGGTATGCTTTTTAAAATAGCAATAGAACAGAGGAGATGTATTTTATAATGTGTAATGGGAAGAGGGAACAAAAGAGGAATTTGAGAAAAATGCACTGATGGAAAACCAGCAAGATGGTAATACACTCTCAAGCTTCTAAAACAGAGAAACAAAATTAACTTTTTTAATTCTGTTATGATTAGCTGAGCTGTAATGTAATATAGTAAATCTCTCAGCATTATGTAATAAAATTAGTCAAAAGATGGCAAAAGCATAAACAATGCACTAATGAAAAAGCCTTGCAGGACTCGTATTTAAATTGGATTGTGCCTGTTTGATTTATGCTGGTGTGTAAGTACACTCGGCTCAAGTGTTTGTGGAAGCATGGACAGCATCCTCTCGCTCTGTGTTTGCTCTTCTGTATTTTTTTTTTAAGGTTTGGAAATACGTTACTAAACATTACAACAGCATTGTCAATTATAGAGTACTGGGAATAGAGAAGTCTGCTGTGCAGTCTGAGAATATAATTAGGAACAAGGAAAAAGGCATATTTTACCGTAACATGGTAAATGATGGAATTGCTAGATTGTCTTGAGCTCACTTGGCTCAGCTTAGATGCACATAAAACCCATCAGCAGAAAACTTTTCACTTGAGCAGTATCAATGCATTTTAAGAGGAAGCATTCCCCTGGTGTCATTTAGATTGCAGGCCAGAACTCTGCGTGTGTTGATATTTCAGAAAACACAATACATGCAAATATCCTTTTTTTTTAACATCGTTTCTGATGGTGCCTCTGTGTCGCCGTGATACTGATGATGGTGGCGACTGCTTTGTTCATGCATAACATTGCATAAGCCTGCAAATGCTGTTAGCCGCTTTTAAAGCAAACCCAAAACCAAGTTATATAGATGAATATCTAATTTCTACCTGTGAAAAAGGAGAGGAAACGGAAGTGGCTTATCACGTTCCATATCGGTTCCTTGCCTTGTGTCCGAGCCTTGTTTCTACTCCCCCGTCTGCAGACAGAAATACCACTTGATGCTTCGTCAGTATGTTGCTTTCAGCTGTAGCGTGCAAATACCGTCAATGTTTCAGTACCCCAAGACACTAGAGCTTAGTTCTTTCCTATTTTGATTCGACATGACAGATACGTTTGAAACCTCTGTTCTGAACAAAAGCAGGCGGATGTTGGAAGCTGCTCTGTAGTGCAAGTTATAAAATAGCATAATGCAGTGGAAAAGATTAAAGAAGAAATATATTAAAACTGACTACTTCTTAGTAAAATGTAATCAATTTAAATGAGGGAAAAAAAAGAGGATTGAATATAACCAAACGTAATGCTAACTGCTCCAGGATGAAATATGATGGAGTGGGTGCTCAGATGTGTTCCTGCTTTCAGAATCCTGTTTGCTTGCGAAACTATTCTTGGATTTATTTATGCCTTGCTCTCCAGACAGGCCAGGAAACTCCATGCAGTCACAGCAGAGTAGTTAGGACTGCGCCCTTGTCCCTAGTGACACGGTACGTCTGTAATCCCTGCCTGTTGCAGAAGGCACATCCATACTGTATTTTTAGGGCTGCATCTTAAACGGAGCAAGTATCAGACTCGCCGTTTGGCGCTATCCGCTCTGCGGGAGGAGGAGGGGATCTCTCATGCCCCGGCGTGCCGGGTGGCATGGCGTGCCGGTTGGCAGGCCCCAACACAGCCCGTCTTCACGTCGCCCGCCGTCTGCAAGGCGGTTACCTGAACAGGAGTGGGTGGGAGGCAGCGTCTGTCTGAAGACGCCTTCTTGAACAGCGCAGGGATGAGGTAACTTTGTAGGATTTAATGGGATCCATGTGACTTGAGTTGCTGATACCGATATACTGATTTATGTGCTGATGTATATGACAAAGGCCCAGCCTCCTTTGAACCCTCCACCCTGGCCTGTGTTACAGAGATGCAACGAGGTAACGCTCATCCCTTCATGGTCTCAGTCCACCCACACGCACCATATGCATAATTTTTCCGTAAAGGATGACTGTCAGGATGTATATGATCTGAATTTAAGCTAGTTGCCCATACTCTTATTTTTCACATGCAGCTGTTTAGCTATATGATTTATCTAACCAAAGCTAATAGTTGAACAGCCAAACGAGGCTATTTGATGCATTTTGAGAATGCATCATGTGATGCTTTTTTAATGGAGGTCCTGGTATCTGGTATCTTATTTTTCTCTTGCTCAATTTCATTAGATATCTTGCGTTTGTTGATATAAATGCTCTTACGGAAATTTTTATGAAGTAGGACAATACCGTTTGCATACCAAGTTACAGATAAATGGTCAGCTTTTCAGAAGTGCTCATTGTTGGGTGAATCTCGTTGAAGTCGGTGGTAAATCCTTCATTAGTATCAAAACTAGTACAGTTAAGGCAACACATGAGCACTTTTGAAAATCATGTGCTAAGAAGGTGTCTGTCTGCTTGCAGGACTGACAGGATAACAAGCTTATTGCTTCTGTTACAATGCTAGAATTTGGCTATTTGCATAATATAGAGCAGTAACGCTTTAATTTACAATTCATGAATAAGCCTTTCAGACAGTGGTTTCAGACACGACTGAAATTTGTGAATGCTTCTCAAGTAAATTGCTGGTTTTGAGCACATTTTGTTATTTATCTGGAAGCTGAAATTATACTCAGATGCCCAAGCCCGAAAACAGAATGTAATTTGGCATTTGTGCATAAATGGTTCCTGAACAACGATGGTGGGGAAGCACTGAAACGATTCGGTATTTAGTTGTGCATGTAATAGGTAGACTTGGTTATTCTGTGTTTGCATTGTAAATGTATCGGTTTCTTTAATTATGTGGCTATAAAGAGAAAAGGCTGCAGTTAAGAAGAGTGAATCAAGATAAACCTTTTTGTTGTTTGATATTTAAGGGCGGTTGCTAGTACTGGAGAAGTCCTGCTTGCTTTAGAGCTGTAAGAAACTGGTAGGTTTAAAAAGGACTCCTGTGTGTACTCTACGTGACCAAAAGATACCGCTGGAGCTTTTCCTGCGGTTGCTGTGCTGGTCTTTTGGGTAAAATGTAAGATAAAGCATGAGGTGGGGCCTGGGAAGTGTCTGGTGGTGGTGTTCGTGGACTGCATGAACCTGTCTCCCAACAGCAGGATTGTGGTGTTCCCCGATGCCAGGAAAGTTGTGTGAAGATGAATGTAGGAGTAGTGGCAGATGTGCTGACTAACGAGCTGCATCAGGAGATGAAGAGCTGAAATATAGATAGAAGGTAAAGTCATGTATGATGTCTATGTGATAAACACGATAAAAACTTGCTGAGGAGCAGCTTGGATTACAAAGAACTTCTTGCCTCTTTCATGTCTCACGATAATGAAATGGTCCATTTTTATTCAACATCTTTCAAATAGGGTTCTAATTAAGCAATAACTAATGAAATACAAGATTAAGCATCAGCAGATCTCTGGTGGTGAGACAAATGCCCAGGGCAAAGTCCAAAACGGTTTTGTAAAATTTGTGTTTGAAATGAAGCAAAAATAGTCATTAGAGAAACAGGATACAGATTCTGTGAGTGCAAATGCAGGTTGCATTAATTTTCTTAGTGTTATGTTGAACTGAAAAAAATGTAAAATTAAATATGTATCCCTTTTAATGTGGTCGCTATATCATCACCGCAAATTTTTAAAAAATGCATCTGTAACCAGATAAGAAGATGCTATCAGGCACTTTTAATTTTAATTAAGGTTTAACCTATTGGAGGAATATATATTTAAAGAATTAATTAAAATGCCGTTCACCGTATAAGAGGTTTCAGTATAGGAAATGAGTTAATTGCGGTATCATAGGGGATCTGTGCTTTGCAAGCTGTTTTGTGATGCTAAAAAAGCATCTTCATGTGGATGATAGGGACCTCTCGGGAGAACCAGAAGATGATGATGGCCGCCTTTTTGGTTTAGTTTGAATAAAAGTAGTTGCTGGTCTTGCTGCATCTGTGTATCAAACAGTCTTACTTCAGTTTCTGTTTTTCTTCAGGGTGGGTAGCTGGCACAAATGCTCAGAATACTTGAGATAATTGGGCATAATTTGATTGCATCATGGTAATCCTCTACCCTGCAAGAAGGGTTTTTAAGGTGGTTAAATACCTTTAAAGACTGCAGTCTTTCACACTGTCATTCTTGATAACCTTGTATCACTGTGAGTTTATTTTTTTCATTCTGCTGAACATACGAAGTTACTGCTGGAGTTCCTCAAGGATCAAATCATGCCTTATTTAATATTTTCATTAGCACCCTTTACAGAAGAATTAGAAGCATGCTAAATAAATTTGCTGACTCCAAAGCCGAGACATTGGCAAGGCCAGGGAAGGACTGGATTATTATGTGAGAAGAAGCGCTTTCCTCTGCCATTAATTGGTTTCAGGAGAATGTCATGTGCTTAAGGACGGATGATATTGATTTCTTGTATAAGCTCAGCCTCATCATTTGGGAGCAGCAAAAAATGAAGGTGTCCTGCTTGTTTTTAGGAAGATGAGTTTAAACTGCCACAGGTCAAGGAAGGGTAATGAGGATGATGGTGGAAGGATGGGCCAGCCTTTCTACGAGTAGCCTGGAAGAGCTTGGCTTCAGCCTAGAAAAACAAAACCTGAGAGGAGATAGGATTTCTCTCCCTACGTGTATGGAAGGGGAAAAAAAAAAGGATTTAAGCTGAAGGATGGTTTTAGGAGGAGGCATCGGGGGTAAATATGGAATCCACTTAGGCTGGCAGGCAGGTGATTTCTTACCCCCTGTTTGGTGCTTCCCCATGGGCACAGTGCCTTGAGCATTAACTAGGCTTGGCAAACCCCAAGGTCAAGCACTGGAAGTAGCACATTGATTGGGGAGCTGGCTTTGAACGATTTCTTTGAAAAGAAAGAACAAAGCTTCTAGAGGAGAAGTGTTTTAAAAGCGAACGTAACGCATAGGCAGCCCTGTCTTCCTTAAGGATTTACTGCTGCTCTTGGTGGTTGCGTGGACGTGCCAGACTTCTTCCGACACCTCTGAGTAGGTGCCAGTCTGTCAGATTAGCTCAACTAAAATAAACCTTTCTCCCACTCCCTGCCTGCTACCAGCCCTTTGAGAGAGAGTTACCTTTTAAAATGTGCTGGGGTGTTCGCTGGGCTTTTATTCTGCAGTTTTAAACTAGTTTTTAAATGAGCAGAGAGGAGGTGAAAAATGTTGGCCACTTCTAATACTGTCATTTAATGATCTCATCCTTTGAGCCAGTGTTTGTGGAGAGATGGCTTATCTTGAGCCGTCCTCTCCTCTCCTTGCCTGTTTTCCACGAGAGTGTCTCCTATTGTGTTAAGCCAATAACCCTTTTTATATAGGTCAGCGTATAGTTTTAATGAGCTTTTATACCGTGGTTATAAATGTCACACACGTTTCTTAGAGTAGGAGTGGGGAATAGAAAATATTTCCTGGATTTGTTCTTTTCTTTCCAACAGTAGATGTGTGAAACAGTTGATCTTCTGATAGAAAAAAAAAAAAAAGCTCTGATTAATCAGAGCCTTTTAGCTTTTGTCATTTAAAATGCAATCCCAGAGACCAAACGTTGTGGTACTTGCCTTCAAAAGCACCCGCTTTAGGAAAATTTTTAAAAATGAAGTGGCTGTGAGCTAGGTGTACCTGTAATGAGAGAATTTTACAGGACAATCTGCAAGTAAAAGTTGAGCGCTTTTATTTGTCTTGTGAACCCGCAGTATGT
The DNA here is from genome assembly GCF_965183815.1 of Platalea leucorodia. NCBI lineage: Eukaryota > Metazoa > Chordata > Aves > Pelecaniformes > Threskiornithidae > Platalea > Platalea leucorodia. The sequence goes on from NC_138825.1 coordinate 7,861,425, forward strand.
TCAGAAGTGCTCGGCTGCGACGAACCTCCGCTTGCAGCAGAGCAATGTGAGTTTTATCACTGCCTCAAAAGGCAGCAGAATTAGTGCTGATAGAGATAGAAATGTGGTTTATACCAAGGGTGGCCAGTACATTTGACTGTCTAACGTGTCCAAGTCTCCGTATGGATGGCAGGTGTAAGAAAACATGTTGCACATCCCAGAAAACAAAGTAGTGGGAAAGGTACGCAAGTGGTTCATAGAAGGGAGGTGGTAGCGGCTCTCCAGGGCTCTTGCGCCTGCCTTCTTGAGTGTCTGGATTGCAGAGCACCCCAGTAATACCATCCCTCAGAGTTTCCACTATTTTATTTCCTCCAGCACAGCGTTACTCCTGATAAGATGAGGTAGCCCTAGTGCTGTCACTTCCATTTTGTTTTCAGCCACAGTTACCTTAGTAAACAAAGGGTTGAACATCTGCAATTTTGCTTCATCAGGTGGTCCTAGAATGCTGCAAACAAAGAAAAGGGGAAGCTGAATACATTTGAAAGTGGCTTAATAAATTAGTATTAGTATTGTAATTTGCTCAGTCTTTACTTTTGGATTTTGGCTACTTAGCAAAAAGTGCTTGGAAGAGCTATTAATTTTACTGTAAGAATGATGATGCTGTATACAGAAAAATATCTGACCATATGTTTGTATCTTTATTTTAAAGGACAATGACTGATGAAATTTAATTTCAAGGGAAAAATAAATTACTATTATACATTATACTTTTGAAGAAAATGGAGAATAGATGGATTTAGAGCCCTAATTTTCTCATTTGCACTATGGCTGTGCATAATACATGCTTTTGAGAGTAGAGGGTATGTGTCACCTGAAGAGCGTTCTTGAATGGAAAAGTAAATATCACAGGTTTTGTAGCGTTAAACAATCTGACGTGTACTTGCATGGATTTCAGTATTTTATAGTTGTTTTCATCTCTGGTTAGTACATTTTAGGTTCCTCTGGCATATTGTGCCAATTCCTTCTGTTGCTGCTATAGTTGAGCGAAGAATTACTGTCAAGTTCTAAGGTCTCTTTCAAGCTGATTACGAGAACTTTTAAAAATCATTAGTCAAGAAAGAATATTACAAAAAGGCCTTTTAAAAATCATTAGTCAAGAAAGAAAATTACAAAAAGGCCTTATAAAGCATATTTTTTAAAAAGACTTTTCTGGACACAGAAACTTCCAGGTTTTTAAAATTAAGGTGGAATATGGAAGTTGGTCACTATGGTGGGTAGGAGTGGTTTTTTTCTTTTTTTTTTTCTAATTTCCTGCTAGTTTTATTCTAATATGAAACACCTGCAATTATCATCATTGCCTTTCACTGTATCGGGCATGGTTTTTCCGCAGGCAGGTACAATGATTACTCCTGCAAAACTGTCAGTTTAACAACAAACCCCCCAGCACTTTGCAGCGTTCAAGGAACCTGCATCATCAGCATATAACGTACCACAGGTATTAAGTAGCCTATGATTCTTTTACCATTAGAGAAATAGTCAAATCTGGGTTAACTCCCAGGAGAATAAGAGTTTAAAGGTCTTGGAGAACTTCCTAGTGCCCGCGTATCAATCGGCCGCCTCCCTCTTGTGCTTCAGGAGTTCAGGGAAATGCTGAAGTTCTTCATGTGCTCCCGAGTCCTGTGCTGAGGTCGCTCGTCTGCGGGCTCGCAGTGCTGCTGTCCTCTTTGGAAAGGGAGAGATGCCTCAGGTTGCCATGTGATGGCTTGGGATTGATGATGCCGCTGCTCTTTAGATGTCTATCATGTGCCTGGAATGGGTGACATGCCATAAATTTATACTGCATATACGTATTAAGGTCATTTGGATGTGTAATGCCCTAAAATAACCTTGGTGCTCCTCTTAATTTTTCTGTGAACAGACTAAAAAAAAAAAAAAAAAAAAAAGAAAAAAAATTAAGTCTTGTAGGAGTTGGGTCTTCTATCTCGGCAGTGTCTAAAAATCCTTGGAGGAACTGAGGGCCACTCCTTGCCTTCCTGTTCTCACTGCCGTTGAACCTGTGGTCCTTTTAATATAGCACTAACCTGCTCAGCCAAATGGTAGATGTCATGGAGCTATCTTCATATTTTTTTGTGCGTGTGTGAGGTGAAGCAAACTTCAGTAATTCCTCATCTGATCCTGGAGAATAAATGTGATGTTGCTTGTGGGCATACGTATTCCGTATCCTCTTTCTTGCTCCTGTTTGTTTTCAGGACATAAGTGACACTAATTTGCACTTGCACAGTTCTTCTGTCTTGATTACTGCGCAGGCTGGATGATGTGAAGATTACCGGTGATGTTTTGAAAGACTGGATGCTTGCCAGCGTCTTTAAAATCCTCCACTTTTTTCCTTCCTTGTCTGATCAAGCCCCAGGGTGGGATGTCAGAGGCAGCTTTCCTACAAATGCAAAAGTAGTGGAAAATGTGATCCCTGGCTCGTTTGTCAGATGAAAGTTCATCCTGATTTTTTGTTTGCAAAGGAAGCAGTAAGTATGGCTGTCCATTGACCAGACCTAGCACAGGTAACAGCACTTGGTGGAGCTTCTTCTGGGCAGGGGAAAAAAAAAAAAAATCTTTTCCCCCTCCATCCCAGCATTTTAGCAGGTTGTATGACAGGCGAACAAATGCCTTGGCAGGTCTCCAACACCCGTTGACGCCTGACATGGTTATTTCCCTATCTTCAGGAATGCTTGCTTCAGTCCAGTGAAGGTTCAAGCACATCCTAGGTGCGTTCATCAGTTGATAGTGATGGACCCGCGCATATGCAGGCGCGAGCTGCTTCTGTGTGTGGACATTTCTGTGTTTGTTGTCTTTAAGCACCAGTTTATGGGAGCGCTGTAGAGATTTATTTGAATGACTCCAAGAGACCATGCACTTTACTCAGATTGACTCACAAACCTTAGAAAGAGGTCAGTGTCATGTGGATTTGACCTAATATCTTTCTAGAACTAGTGAGCAAAAAAGAATAAGAAATATTTTTAAGAGCTAGATTTATTTTGCTTCTCTTGAAAGTATTTTGCCACTGAAATCTTTGCATCAGCCGATTGCTGCAGAAGTTTTGCATAATCCAAACCAGGCTTTTGTTAATACTTCACTAGTATCCTTTCAACCCGCTGAATGTGTTTTAATTGATTTGCAGGGATTATACTGAAGGATAAAGTTAGTCTTTATTAGCAGGAGGAGAACAACAATAGGTATTATTATTTTATTTTTTTTTTTTTTTTTTTAACAAAACAGCAGTATTTAATGTGGCAGTGAGTGCTTTCAGTAGTGTTAGGTATTCTGTGGAGGAAAAATAAAATACCTGTCAAAAATGTGCTGATTACGGCAGCTTGCCCAGAGCTAAACTCATTGTAATAAAACCTCCTGGACTGGAACGGGGTGTCGTTCATGCCGTTCGCCTCCTGAGTTGTTTTTTGCAGCGTGTAAACCCAAAGCCAACAGCTGTCAGGTCGCAAATGGCTGAAGAGCTGTGTGGCAAGGCACCGCCGAGCTGCGGGACTCCTGTCCTTTGGAGGAGGTGTCAGCCGGGCCCTGGCAACAGTGGCCGGAGCCCGTGGGAGCTGAAAGCGTGGGATTAGAAGAGCTTACATCCTTTGACTTTGTACCGGATCACTGGATTGAAATCACTTTGATAGGTGCTTTTTGAGGATTTTGCAGGGTTGGTTGTTTTTTGATTTGTTTGGGTTTTTTTGGAAGTCTCTGGAACTACACGCTGGGTTCCTTGCCCTCTAGTTTTGCAGCAACCCTAGTATCGAGTTTAAAGTGGACATTAAGACAATCAAGCCTATACTTAACAAATCAGCAGGGTGCTGCTTCATGGGACGCAGAATATCACCTTCAAATCGATATCAAAGAGAGAGACTCCCTTCCCCTCCCTTCCCAACGTGATGCGGTTGCTTTGGGAACAAGATGCATTTCTTGCATGAGCAGCTCCATAGGTCCTTTTGTCAATACAGCTGGGTTTGTGAAAGTGTGGGGCTTTTTTTTTTTTTTTTTTTTTCCTATCAATAAAACAAGGAATCTACCTGCAGCATATTGTAGCACACTTTTTTCCCCCCTAATTAGCATCCTAGTGTAATGTCTCTCCTTCCTTTCCCATCTCTAATACCTTAAAAATTAAATTGACAAACCACTTTTTGCGCTTTTATTATTTAATGACTAAAGTGATAAAAATATTAAAAAAGTCAGTTGATAACACAGGGAAAATTGGAAGATGTTGATGAACCGTGCGGCACAAAGTTCCATTTACTTCTATGCAGAATATGTATTGAAAAATAGTGGAGGGGGGAGGCCTTAATTAAAATGTGCTCATGATCGCTAGCATTGGGTATGAATTCAAACAGACCAAATAGTTAAAATTTATTTTACAGGTAAAACTGGGCATTATGTCAAATCATCTGTGCTTGAAAGCTATGTCATTTGTTCTTTTGGATGTTGTTTTTTTGGTTTTTTTGGGGGGGTTTGTTTTGTTTTGTTTTTTTGGTTTTGTTTTTGGTTTTGTGGGTTTTTTTAAGCATAGCATAGGATAGTAATAGATTTCAAGGTTTTGGACAACATTTTTTGGACAACACCAAAAATTTGAGACAAATTTTTTTTGGACAAAACTAGTCCCCGTTACTGTTGTTTGGGTGCATTTGGCTCCTCTTCATGCCTCTGTCGGCACCCCAGGAAAGCACTGATCAGTGCAGCCCTGTCAGCCGATGGGTCCCCAGGCCAGCAGATAATACAAAAGACCTGGGCACTTACTGACACGGATAAGCCACGATAAACCAAGTAGTTATTCTGATTTTCAGTATAAGTCAGTTTTCAGTAGTAGAAATGTTATTTTGTGGTGTTGCATTTCTCCCCCAAAATTCTCTTTAATTGACCTTGTTTATTTGGACTTTGTCTATATAAATAGAGGCCAGAGGAAAGTAGCAGCTTCTTGGGAATATAGGATTTATTTTTTTTCTTTCCCTCTTAACATCTTATATTTTTAAGCTCAGGTAATAGTGGAGATTTCCAGAGTAAATATTTTGTGATATGCCTACCTTGGATTTAATTGCAAACTCTTTAAGGAGAGTTTAGCACTATTCCACTGTGTATCAACAAGTACAATTAGCCGTGAAGAGGTTTTTACATGCAAATCAGTCATGTTTACTGAACAAACTCTCTCAGTGAGCTTTATTTAAAAAAAGAAAAAAAGAAAAAGAATAGAAAGAAGAGCTTAGAGGTAGTTCTGGTCCTGCTAGTGCTCAACCTTCTTGACCCTTAAGGTACTGCCAAAAATTTTTCAGTAGTCAGAAGCGGGAAGATGCGTAACGGGGAGAGCCGAGGGGTCTGTCTGAGACAGCCGTGGTTGAGCTGCTTATGTCCTGCGGGCAGTTCTGTCGCTGCCACTGCTGCCTTTTCTCATCTATCGAAGGAAATTCCATGAGGTCAGCAATTTAGCTCCCCCAGCGGTGTTCTCCTGTACCTGACTTTTCACTTCATATGGCTGCTAAGTGCCGAATTTCAGCAACCAGAAGAGTTTCCAGGATCTGGGGATACTGTGAGGTTTTTTTCTTAATTTTTATTTTAGTATGCTGTACGTCATTTCCATATCAGGGAGAAATGAAAACATTTTTAGTGGATGAACTAGGTAACAGGCCATTAAAGAGTTCTTAGAGTAAAACAATTGCTTTAAAGACATTAGGCACAGAGGTTCTGCATTATCAGTTAATGCCCTAAAATTATGTTTACTCGCTGGGTTAGCACTTTCCCCGTATATGGCTTTCTGTCTGTTAATGAGCTCACGTTCCTTATGGGCAGTAAAGAATTCCGTCAGGCTTCAGAAGGAAGCGTCTTCGACATCTCTTGTGAAGATTGTTAAAACCAGGTAAACAAACAAAAAACCCAGATTCTGTAGTTGTCCACGTCCTTGCTTCGTTGTTCAAACTGTGTAGAAAATGAAAATAGACTGAGTTTCTAGTTTATTTCCCATTAGAGGAGTGCAATGCAAATAACTTTTGTTTGTGATTGATGTAGTTTAAATAGGGGATGAGCATATAATACACGCAATCAAAAGGTGCGTAGGGTTTTTACAGGCTTGGGTTTTGCATGCATTTCTGGAGAAAGAGTGGAAATGTGACTTCTTAAATCCTCTGCTTTGTCAGAACATCAACATTCCTGGGCAGAAGGGATTACCTTTTTAAAAAAAATTTATTTATTTACTTTACCACTGAATCCATGGTAAAACAACACTTCAGTTTAAGGAAGCCAGATTAACTCCACTTTACACATACAGAGCGATAGCCTATGATGATGTGTAAGGTCAGGACGCTTTCTCTTACTCTCTGTTCTGTTCTAGTAATTTGGGAAACGATGTTAATATAGCAGGCTCAGAGTTGGGCAAAGGCTTAGATTTGACGTGGCGTGTGATGCGTTACTCAGCCTGAAAGATTTTTGCTTCTAGTCCATAACTGCGTATGTAACTACAGCTGCTTGCGTGCCTCTCGGAACTAAAAAGTCCCACATTTTGAACAGGATCTTAACAGTGGTGAAAACTGATGTCATTACCCCAGTGCAATTCTCGCAATAAAAGCAAGACTTCAACTGAAAATCCTGGAAAGCATTATTGGGAGGAGAGATGGGAAAGGAAAGTTTGCGGGGAGCTTTTTTACCCCACCAGCACCTGCCTTAAACGTGTGTTGATGTAGGATAGGTGCTAACTTAAAATCATCAACCAATTCACTTTTGCACCCAATGAAAACTGAAAGATTTGGAGTGAAATTATTTATGCCTCTTAATTAAAACAAACAAACAAAAAAGACAAGAAAAACCCCTAAACTAAACAAAACCAATCCCCACACCCCCAGAAAACATCTGTTTTCATGTAGAAAGCCAGTTGCCTAGTAGGCATTTATCAGGGACTAAGACCACTGGAGGACATCAGTATTACATAAATCAGATGTGCATTTCTGACCTAAATAATTTTAACAATATTTTGCATACGTTAAAAAGTTAAATTATGCATAATATGTGCATAATTTCATCCTTTCGTAAACGATGTTCCCCAGTTAATGATTAAAGAACATCGCGCAGTCCCTTGGTTTTGAACAATTAAACCTTCCACGGCTGGGTCTATAGATAGACATTCCTTAAGCTCAGCGAGGGGACAGGAGCGCGCGCAAGCACTTGGCTACGATCCGCTCCCTTTTTTTGATTGCTTAAGAGGGCTGTTCAGGACAGAGTATCAGCCTGTATGAATACTATCAACCAGCTTGAACAAGTCAGATTATTTAATTAGCCCTATTAAGACACTTCTATTTTTATAACTTATATATGAATGCTTTTGCTAAGTTTAGAAGGTCCAGCTTCAGATTTCAAAAAGCGTTTGCAGCTCAGGTTGTTGTTAGTTGCCTTGAGGGTTTTTATACCATGACTCCACAACGTTTTCATCCTAAGAAAACACAAAGGGGCTCTGAAGAGCAGCCAAAGTTGGGTAATACGCTTCTGCAATCCTGGCCTGCAGGTTTTGGGTGTAGGGCATTTACGATGCCCATGCATGATGGACATTTGCTCGGTTTCCAAAATGTGTGTTGTGCGCCTTTGCCCTAGACCACTGATAATCCCGAGGATGGTTATTTCTTTTAACACCCATTTTGTTGAAGTGTTTTGGTTTCCCCCTAGGGCAGGAATGTTCCCCAGCCGTCATTTAAAGACTACCATAAAATGAGTATCTTGCTTGACGTCCAGTGCTGGTAAAATGCAGGTAATGCTTGTTTTGAGCTAGATGCTCTGTCACCATTTTACTGAGCTCCATGTACTTCATGTGTTTCTATCTAGATTTTTTTTTTTGAGAGGAGCAGGAAATTATTTGATGAAATAACTATTAAAATGAATTGAAATGTGCGTGTTCAAAAAAAAAAAAAAAATCTTTCAAAGCAACGGTGTCCAGAATCTGATAACTGTGTCATGGTTGTACCTTCAGAGTGTTTGAAAAGGCTCTAATTTCATCACAAGGGTGGGACTCCTACTCCACCACCCCCAAAATTAAATTCATTTGCAAAGAAAAAATACGCTTTCAAGTGTAAAATTTTCATGTCTGAATTCAGTAAATGGGCTTTTCCTTTCTGGCTAAACCACTCCTGACTAGTTTGGAAGAAGAAACTCCCCAGTTAGGGAATAACTTTGTGCTTTGTAAAAAAAAAAAACCTTCACTGGTGGTAAGCGCTGGCTTGTGGCTTGAAGCTTTCGTTGTTGTTCTGGTGTCAGTGAAGAAACAGTTAATTAAACAAAGATGAGTCCCAAGGTGATGCTGAAACAATATATAGATTTGGAAGCAAGGTTAAGGTGTTTTGAAAGCAGAGGGTATCTGTGCGAATTATGGTTCCATCCAAAACTATCCAAAACAAATGTGGTTTGGATAAATCCAGGCAGATGGCATCTGCCAGCTCACATCTGAAGATCTTATCCAACTTTAGTTGCAGATGAATATGCAGGATTGCATCCTCTTAACTTAAAAGTCTATATACGTGCTTAGTGCATTATGTCATCGGTAAATTATTTTAATAGCAAATAAGGCTTTATTACTTTTGCTCTTGCTTTATTGCATTTGCTGCTCTACATTCAATATGTACAGCATTGGCACAATATAGCTTGCATGCTAGCCAGTGCATTAGCAGAAGAAATGGTAACTGTGTTCCAAGACCATAATACTTTGATATTGGTACTGTTAAAGCCAGGAGGAAAAAAAAAACCAAAACCAAAAACCAAACAACAAAACAAAACCCCCCCAAAAACCCAACAGTTGTTTGCATTTCAGGCTGTTGTACAAAGTTAAGAAATAATAGCTTATAAATGAAGCAAATTTAGTTCTGGAAGGTACCGAGATGAAACAAAATTAATATGGTTTCCAAAGTACCAGGGGTTTTTTTGGAGTCAGCTTTCAGGTTAAAACAGAACTGTGAGCAATTCAGGATGGCAATATAAATAGAAAAAAAAGGGACGATAATAAAGACTGTAAAAGATACCTGGCATAGTGTTTTAATATGGAGGATGCTGATTAAATTAACTCTGCACATAGGTTTAGGCAACACTGAAAAAAATTCCACTCCTTGCTCCACAATTAAATATTGAACAGTACACTGAAATAACATGGAATTAGAAAATTAGTTGAGATAAATTTCATGTGCATTGATGTTATTTTGATAAATGTGTTGAGTAAACTGCTCAATGTAGTAATCCGATTTGCCTAGGTATATAACTGTCTAATAGAACGGATTTATGTGTGGTGCCGGGGAGCACTGCATGCTGTAACTGCAGCGCTATTAGAAGAGTATTGAAAAGAAGGGCACGACCTGGAGTGGAACAGAAATTTGTATAAATATCAAAAGGAAAAAATACAGTGTTTAGTTTGAAATCAATCTTTCACTTGCCAAATTAATATTATGCATGTTGCATAAAAGTTGCTGTAAAACCTAAGGAAGATCTTGCATGCATGGATGTACCATTTTTTTTTTCATTGACATCAATTGTGGTAGGAGGACACCAGCTCTCCCTGCAAACCTGGCCTGGTTCTCGGCAGAGGACAGAATCACTTGTCCAGGTTTTCGTTCTCTTTCTGGTGGAGGTGAACCAGGATCAACTGGGCCAACTTGTTGGAAGTTGCTTTGGGTTTGCATACTAGTGCCTCAAAGTACACAAATTTCACACAAAAAGTCCTCAGACTTAAGATTCACATGCAATTATCTCCTCCTCAAATGGCAACTTTTTTTAGCCCGTATGACTTTTGCGTGGCATCACCCAAGATGCGCAGTAGATGGTATGTACCACGACTAGGCTACCTCCAGCTGAGTGTGCCTCAGAAGAGGCATGGGAGAGTACTCACTGAGTGTTATTTTACCCTTTTCATGACACAAATTTGGAGTCAACTCGGAGAGAGGTTTTCGTGTAAATAGCTTGAAAATCCAGCAAAACCTACTTAATTTTATTATCGGAGAGCCGATGGCAAAGAACTAGTAATCTACTGCCAGTGACCCAGCCATTAAATGTATCTCTGATACAAGGGGTCCCTAAATGCTAGCTTGGATGAAAAACAGGTCTGTCTTCTCCATCTGTGTTGGTTTTCCTTTCCCGTTTACTGCTCGGGAAGCCTTTTGCACAAGAATGTAATGGGGCTCCACGTGCTTAGTTTTGGCTTTCTCGCCCTTCCTTAGATTTGTACCTGATGGGAAAACAGAGCAAAATAGTCTTGTTTAGTGCATTACACTGAGGTAAGCACAGAGGTGTTTAGCATAACGTGCCCCTTTCTGTTACTTTTGGCATCATGGATCCAATCCATGCTCCACGTGAAGGCCAAGACGTGATTTGTGTAAGGTCGGTAGGGAAGCACAGCGCTGCTCCGCCATCTGGGGCTCCTCCACCGCTCAGGAACTGCAGGAGGCATTTTTGAAGGTGAGGTGGAGGAAATGGTACCATGGCACAGGGCGTTTGGAGAGGAACTTCCCTGAGCACATCTGGAAAATGAGGATGAAGAGAGCTGCGTGCTACTGGAAGCTTTGGGTCTGTGCAGTTAGATGGATCCCTGGCAGGAGAACCGTTCGCAGGCTGACTGTTGAAACCATCAGTCTTGGTGTTTGTCACTGTTTTTTCTTGTCATCTTCCATCCTTTACCATTCACAGGGAAACGAACAGGCCAAGCACTGCTAAAATTCTCTTAAAATTGAATTGCATTTGGTATACATTCCTTCTTGTCTGAGATATTGTCCAAAATATGAAGTATTTTTCTTTTTATTTGCTGTTTCTGTTGAAAAAAATCCTATCTCAGGAGGTTGTAACTTCATGCCTTCCCTCCCTTTCATTGTTGACACACTTCAAAGTTGTGAACACTTGTTTTCCGAGTAATTAATAATAAAGAAACCCTGGAAGTGTGATACTGTCAAGTTGAACAAAGAAAAAGGTGAAGCTCATGACCTGAATAGTGGTAGCTTCTGAGTGGGTTTCCTATTAGTGCACTGCAGATGTGTGGCGTTGTTTTGAACTAATTTTTCAAACTTTATTCACCAATAAGACCAATATTTTTCATAGTTAAGTTACGTATGAAAAAGTGGGTATTTTATTTTTTTTCCTTTTTTTTTTTTAGTTTTTAAAAGCTTGATACATGTAGCGTTGGATCAAGGCACATACAAGACTGGCCAAAGGGCGTACAAAGCACTTTGGTTTTTAGTTGAAGAAACAAATGATTATAGCAACAAAGAGTGGCTTGGGGTTTAAACATGAAATAGCTCATAGTTCAGTAGGAAGGCAGAAAGAAACACGTTACCTTACAGATTTATCAAGGAATTTCTGGAAAACTGTGACAGTAATGGGCAGTATTCCTGACTGTAATGGCAGTTTATCAAACACATACCTGTATACTGTTTGAGTATACGCTTTAAAATAGCTGTATTCCCCAATTGTTTGTTTACCTTTGTGACTAAAGTTTTTGAGACCTTGCTTATGCTGCCTGGGTTTTTTGTCCTTCTCTTTTTTTTCTATGAAACTGCACTTCCAACCCTTTTTCTGTTCAAAGCAGTTTCTAATTACTGTCTCTGTCCTCCTGCCCTGGCCTCTCAAATGCCCGTCACTGTCCATCACTGTTTTCTCTGTAATAAGCAGACCGCTGGCTTTGAGAACCAGAAATCTATCCCTAAACCACATCTACCCCCTTGGTTTGTAGAGCCTAGCACGTATTTTTAAGTTCCTTGTTAGGAATTTGATTATGCTTTCTTCCAGGGATCAAATTTTTTTCCCACACGTGTCAACAGCTTCAGTCTCATGCATGTCATCCATTCGATTATTTTCATTTAAATTGGATTTCACCATTGTTGAATGGATATACCCAGACAGCTCATATTGCCCATTACTACACGCATTTTTGTTTATTGAATATTGTTGTGGTTTACAGATTTAGTAGACCCAACATTGAAAGTTCTGTGAGTTTTTGCAACCACTTCTTGATCTTCCTGATTTGCCAGGTTCAACATCATTTTATTGATACCAAAGTGAAAAATGGCCTGTGCTTACACTTACAAGGATCTCAGATGAATGTTCTGACTGCTCAACACGGCAAGAAAATTCACTTTCACAGTCAACAAGTCATCTTACTCAGTAGAACACAAAAGTTAAATGGTCTGTAACTTCAATATTAGCAAGGAAAATACAGTACAAATTACTAAAAAATACTAAAATATAGAATTGTGGTCAGGTATCCCCACTACATTAATCGCAGCAGTAGCCTGAAATTTGAAACTTTTAATAAAAAGTTCTTAAATATAAATTATATGGCAAATGTACAGTACATTGCTTTGTCAGTCTTTTAATCCAGTGTTTTGCAGTAGAACAGCAACCGTTAAGTCAGTCTTTTCTCGTTTTCTTTAAAAAACAAAACAAAACCAAAAAACCCAACAAAACCCAAACCAGTCTTGGTGTCCTTCAGTATCATGAGTGTGAATGATCTGAATCTGGAATACCACTGTCTCTGTAGCTCCTGTTACTACTGCTTTCACTGTGGCTGTTCTTGTACAGATTCATGCCGTTAGGTGGGAAAATGGTGTGTATTACAAATTCCTCCTTGGACACTTGGTCATTGGTTATTGGTATCATCTGGAAAGAAGTCTCCCTGATTTCTAGGATGGAGTTATCCTTCTTGGTTCCCGCTTCGGCGTAGTCATCTTTTCTCCGGCGTCCCTTGCTGTAGGCGCAGTTCCGGGAGAAGAGGGACCCGTTTCTGTGGACGTACCAGCAGACCAGGGCCAGCAGCGCTATGGCCACCAGCGCCACCGCACCGCCGATGATGGCGGCCAAGGGCAAGCTGGAGTTTTTGTAAGGTTCTTTCTCCTGCTCCCGGTTGAGGGTCGTGGTAGGGTTGTACATCTTAAGAGGTGCCGTCTCCGTCTCGATGCATTCGGGTGTTTCGTCGGAGAGATAGATGTTGCTGGTTTCCATGGGAACCATGCATACACGGTATGGCGATTCTGGTTCGAGAGCCGTGAGCAAATAGTCGTTTCTGTCGCCCGTAACTATTGTTTCAGTTATAGATCCAAAGGCAGGGCTGTGACCCATCTTGAGCCAGCTCAGTCGTAAAGCCGTCATTGGTAGTGCAACTTTCCAGGAGATGTGAATAGTCTCCGTGCTTACGGATTTCACAAATATTGTAATGATTTTGCGTACCGGGCTTGCTGTGGTTCTGTAGTTTTTATTTAGGTTGGGAGTCTTGATGTCTGGTTGTTTGGTCACAGAAACCGGCCAGTGTCCCTGGGCCGGGTATAACGTGTTTGGTACCGCAGTAGTGATTTGGATGGTGCTTATCATGCCATCGTCCTTACAATCAAATAGTTCCGCATTGAGGTCTTTGATAGCCATTCCACGTACTTTTTCTGGTGCCTGACACATCAGTCCACGTACGTTAACTTTTAAGGGCAATGATTGTAACCAGTCGCGCACCCATTTCATTTTGCACCCGCAGTGCCACGGGTTGTTGCGAAGAAACAGGTGAGTTATGTTGTCCAGATCATCAAAGACACCCTGAGGTAAATTGCTCAGATTGTTATTGGACATATCTAGTCGATACAACTGCCTTAAGTAAGAGAAAGCATTGGGTGGCACATGGTTGATGTGATTTTCTTGAAGATAAAGCTTTCTTAGGTTTGTTCCTGGCAAATTTACCGGTGCAGCTGTGAGTGAATTGCGGACCAACGACAGTTCTGTAAGATTGACTAGATTCATGAAGACTCTGTCTCCTAATCCATGATTATTTAGAAGATTTCCATCTAAAACAAGGCGTTTTAGATTTGTAAGGTCTTGAAGGGACAGCTCTGAAATCGTGGAAATACGATTATCATCCAAGCGTAGCTCTTCTATCGTTTTAGGCAAACCCCAGGGAATGGTGCTAAGGTGATTTCGGGAGAGAAAAAGAAGTCTGAGATAGACGTTGTCCCGGAAAGCTCCATCCTCGATGCTAACAGCGGAAACGGAATTATCATCCAAATGCAGTTCTTCCAGATAAGGAATTTGTGAAAGTGAATCATAAGTAATGGTCCTTATATTATTCTCCTGCAAATGCAGTTCCTTAACGTACTTGGGGAGGTTAGTGGGGAATTCATCTAGGCTGTTGTGGTATAAATATATTCTTTCCACCCTAAGCAAGTTCTTCAGTTCTGAAGGAATCCCAGCATTATTTATTTGATTGTTCTGAAGGAAGAGGGTAGTAGCATCCTCTGGGATTCCTGTAGGAATAGACGTCAAATCGCGATCATTACAATATATGAAACCCGCATCACAGCGACATACTGAAGGGCATGGTTTGGCACTAACAGAACAAGGTGCCATGTCAAGTAACAGCCCTATTTTAGTCCAAACTAGGAAGATGCTCCAGGTTACACTAATCATGGTCAGGAATGATGCGATTTGTATACAGTTCTGATCTTCAACAATCTAAAAAAACCAAACAAACAAAATTATCCAGATCATCAGTGAAGAAACTGCAATGAAAATTCAACTTCAACATTACCAAAGACATCTGAAATGCACATATTAAACTAAAATTCAAGCTCGTAGACACATTTTACTTTCTTTTCCTTATATCAATAATTGTACTGCTGCTTGTACTAATTCAATTAAGTTAATAGGTTATTCTGCATAGTAATTGAAAATAATATAATCGAGTATGTCTGATCTGTGAGTTGTTTTGCTTAAGCAAGAAGGCTCTTTCTAAGGATTCCTTCATATTTCATGGGTAGAGACAATCTTTGTTTGCAGATACCAGATAAGTACAGAGCTGAAGCCACACCAGAGTTCAAGTAAATCATTCTATATCTGAAAGATAAGAAGTAATTCCTAAGCCAGCTAACTACCCAGGAGCCCTTAAGTGAACTATAAAACTCTTAACCAAACCCACAAGTCTAGTGGTAGCTATTTTGGAGGTTCAAAAAAGTTCTAATGGCAAAGCATAAAATGCAGACAAAAGAGCAAGGGCCAGCCAGAGACATTTTTCCAAGGTTTTCTGACTGTTCAACGTCACGTTGTGTATCTTACAAATTCTGCAGCCTACTTTTCTTGGTTTTTGAACTGAAATGTTTAGAAAGGTGAATGTTACAATTGGTAGGTAGCTAACAACCTGGCGTAGCTGGTAGAGCTGTGACTTTCTAGTTGACTGGATGGAATATTTCATTACATGCTTAATTTCATGTTTAAATATTTGTCGTTCTCAAAAGTCTTCTTACTAAGCAGTACACTAATAAGAGACTATTTGGCAGGTTTAACCACATTTTCCCATCTTATTAGTTCAAAGTGTGCAGGGTAGGATAATATAAATTAACTCTTGAGACTGAAATTGTGCTTTACATTGGTAGTGTGTTTGTACATTGAGCTCAGGTAATTAGCATTTTTATAGCTTTTAAGACAACATAATTCAATTACCATTGTAATTAGGGTTGTGAGAACTTCTGCAAGATGACCTATGCATTAAGCGGTGTCATGACCTTTTCTCTTGTGGGTTCATATATTAATTGAACTTTATTCTCTGAGGCACGAAAAGGAAAATAAATTAATATTGATCCTACCGTATTTAAAGGTATGAGTAAATTTTGTGCTTGAGGATATCCAGTAAAGGAATGTCTTTCTCGTGAGTCACTCTTACGGTTTACTCCATGGAGCTGTGTTTTTCTCGGCGATGTTTACTCAGATGGTCCTTCTCGGTGGTGTGTGTTTCCTGGCTCCTGGCACGACACTCAATGAGCATTCCAACCAAGATTTATCATGGTACGTAAGCACACCAGGCCAGGGTGTAGAAAAGCTTCAGCTTCCCTCTATTTTTGTCCTCGTGTAAAGTCTGTGAATGAAGAGCCTCTTTTGTTCGGTTTAATGCCTTTAGCAGGAATTACTTTCTTTGTAACTCTTGCAAACTCTTCTCTGCAGCGTAGTAGTCAGAGGTGGTAACTTCAGCGCCGCATGATGGAAACTATTCATTATGCTGAGGCTTGAAGGATGGTAGCCTCTTCAGGAGGTCAGGAATGGGGCTGCTTTTTCCTGTCCAGAATTATCCAAGTATAAACTTTGTACAGTGGCTACATCCTGATACATCCATGCCTCTTTGAGAGAACCATTTTCCAACTCTCACTTTTTAACACTTCGTCCAAATTTGTAATGCAGGAAAGAATTCCTCCTGCGCTGCAAGAACGCAAGTTACTCTACCGTAGAAACGTTAGGTAATTCAGATGGTTTTCTTCATCAAAAAAGAACCCACAAAAATATGATTTAGTTCCCAGAAAACTCCCCTTTTAAAGTTTTCCTTGAACTCTTAATTTCCTGTGAAAGTAAAAACAGACAGAAAAAAATAGGAATTAATAACGACTGGTTGACACTAGTATTCAGAGTTGTCTTGCATCCCCTATATAAATCATCCTATGCTTACTGTACACGTGACTAACACATCTTGTTTTCCCAAAATATTGGTATTTCAGCAAAATACAGAGCTCTCGAAGAACACGTTTTGCTGTTTAGTCTCACGTTACTGCAGTTTTGCTGCAACTATCTTTTCCTCTCTTCCAATAGAAAATAAATTTATCCTGGATTAACAGGCAGTAACAAACCCGTTGTAGATGATGTTTCCCACCTGAGGCTAAAACAGTTGCTTGCTTTGTGTTCTTGGTAAACTGAGGCAGAAGATCATCCTATCCTTGGTTTTCAATGTAAAAGGAGCTAATTACCATTCAGCAGTTATTGGATAAAAGGGGGAACATTTTTGCTAAAATACTGTATTGATATTTCACATTTGCAATGTGCTGCTTCTGAACTGGGGACCAGCTCAGCTGTATCAGCTCTTTGACAACAGTGATACGTGAGGATTTTGTCCATGAAATGTGCTCAATATGCTAAGCTGTCTGAACTTTTAAGCCATTTTATTTGTCATCTTGCATGTTGGAATCTGTGTTTAGATTAGCATTTTATCTGATTTTTCTAATTTCAGAAAAAGAAAAATATTCTCAGTCTTGGCTGTTACTATTTCCTGAAGAACTTTGGTTATATTTTGAATGGTATATTTTAACTCTGGCTACTTCACATCACTATTGCAGAAAGCATCCAGTGAGATGCCAAGTCTGTGTTCCCTGAGAGCATGTAGGTAGTATGTCTGAAATAGAAATGGTTAAATCTGAAATTAAAAAAATCCTTAACGTTTACTTGCTTCTCCTTTTTGCGATCGCATGTTGGCTGGTGCACTGAGCACAATCCTCAGGACTGACATGCTAGGAAGAAACGGCATGCTGAGTAATGCTTGCTTAGCTCCCTTCCTATCGGCTTAACTAGAGTGGCTTCTGGTCCTTCATAAAATATTAGAGCTAAACAGAAACAGTCTCTTTCTTTTGCAATTTGAAGCAGGTCCCCTGTGAAATAAATCAGCACTACTCCCATAGCAACAGGAAATATGCAAGGATACAAAATTATTGACATAGATACAAATTATGCTGCTCTTTTTCATAGAAAAATGTTGACCATTAAAAAAGAAAAAAAGAAGCCTCCCTGCTTTAGAGATGGTGTTACTGTCTAGTGAGGGAATGGTAAAGCCTTTTCTCTCCTGATGCTGCTTTCATGCTCATCTGAGCTCTGGTTCTGCACCTTGTTTTCAGCAGTTGTGGAATGAAAATAGCTTAAAATGAGAGATCCCCACTGTGGCATAAGTATTTTAACGTATGCTTTATGTAAGGCAAAAACTCAATCTGTGTGGCTGCATTTTAGAATATAAGGGAATGCATATTTTTGGTAACTTATGCAATCAGTATAAAATGGAACAAAAAGGCTCCATATTCTTGCAGTGTCCAGTTTTCTTGGTCTGTATTACTCAAGTGTTTGGAGAAAGAAGTCCACGATCTGTTCCTAAAACTTCGAAATAAACAGATGCTTAACAGCTGTATGAAAAATAGTATCTCTTGGGAACTAATGTGAAGTTGTGACAGAGGGTATTTTCTGGAAGTACATTGTGAAGCAGGAATATAAATTTGTTAAATAGGCCTTTGAAGGCTACAGTAACTTTTAAGTACTTAAAAAAAAAAAAAAAAAAAACAACGAAACCCACAC
Source organism: Platalea leucorodia (assembly GCF_965183815.1). NCBI lineage: Eukaryota > Metazoa > Chordata > Aves > Pelecaniformes > Threskiornithidae > Platalea > Platalea leucorodia. Next base: position 7,879,518 of record NC_138825.1, read on the forward strand.
CATAAATTTTCTTTAGAACTTCTAGAGCTGTAAAAAACACGTTGGTATTAAGCAAAACAGAGGCTCTAGTATGCATACATTACACATATATATATATATCCCCACACACAAGAAAGTTAAGTTCATTTGTTTTACCTTTCTAGCATATAAACTGTTTCCTCTTTGCTCCATTTGATAGTCATCCCTTCATTTATTGCTGCTATTATAATAGCAGTAATGTGTAGGATTAAAATGAAAGCACTAAAGCTCATTAAGTTCTTGGAATTTTTTTTATCCCTTCTCTCAAAATTACATGAAAACAAGAGAGAGAAAAATAAAGGCAGGTCTCTTTGGAGAAGACGACACTGTTTCAAAAATGTGGATTAGGACTATACCCCCCACTCCCTTTTCTAAACTTAGAATAGTTTTCTTCAGGTTTTGATTGTTTGATATCTTGCACTTCCCTTTTATATCTCAAGCCATAGCTGAAAACAATGTTTTTGCATATCAAAGGCTCCAGTGATCTGTCTACAGAGAAGAAGGGAATCCTGCTGCCATGCTCCAACTTTCCCCTTCTTGAGCTGTCTCTAAATATTCCCTGACATCAAGTCATTATAGCTGATCCGGCAGGATGAAAAGAAAAGTGACCCCCACTGGTACAGACACTCTGTCCAGGTTTCTGCAACATCAAATTGGGAGGCTTCATGGACACATGGTTTTGAAAGAAGCCATTACTTTTGAACAGGGCAGATTTTAGCAAGTCTGTGCTAAAATTCATTTTTAAATGCAAAAATTACTTCTTTTTTTTTTTTTTGGTAATGAAAGTCATGTCAGAACAACTGAACAGGAGCTCTTTTGCTTATCTGTATTCCGAGTTGAATGTTTTGAAGAACTTTGCTGAACTGCATGGTTAAATTACTTTTCCTGGGACACTGTGTAAGCAAGTACATTACTACAGATAGCGGTAACGCGTGAGCCTCGCACGTGCACTTACTGCTGTGGTACAGCTAAGCAGGGGGGACATCTTATTTTAAATGTTCAAAGTCATTTGCATGATACAAGAAAAACATACTGAAGAACAACATTATATTTACTATAAAGCATGGAGTCCAGCTGCACTCCTGTACTGTAGGCAGGCAACAGCAAAATAAAAAAATAAACAAAAAAAAAAAAGAAAAGTTTTGGTATATTTGAAAAGTTGGGAGTTTTTCTAAAAACGGTGCCAAGGAGATCTTTTCTTTCCAAGCTGTGATAAAACGTGAATAAAATCGAGACCTGCCTCACTTGAGGTCACACAATGCTGATTTGAATTTCTAATCTACCTCTGTGTTCTCCAGCAGGAACTCTGGTAGCTCAGTGGCTTCTTTCTAACCATCAAAGTAACAGGGGGAAGGGAAACAACTCGGTATTTTTAGGCTATAAATGACAAGAGTATCACCTAAAGTTAAAATTAGAATCTGTGTATTTGATAAGCCTAACAATTTTGCTTGATCAGCGTACTTCCATTCCAGAATTACCTCTGTACTTGTTTATAACCTGAAATGTATCAGAAACATAAAATGTGCTTATCATCTTTTAAAATATTTGTGAAATCTATCTGTTGCATATATTGTCAGTTTAGCTTACAAAGGCCTTGCTGCCTCTTAAATAGCTTCACCAACTTAAAAAAAAAAAAAAAAAAGCTCCACAGTGCTAATCTACACTTAAAACAATGCCTAGACTTTGTTTTCTTTAAGTGTATTACTCAGGGTTAGTTGATAGTGACAGCAAAATGCTTTCTAAGCACCCTGTCTAGAGCTGCAATTTCCACGATCATCATATTTCAGGAAGGTGCCCCAGTCTTTTGTTTGGTGCCAGGCAAGCAGAAGGTCCTCTCCCTGTCTTTCCAAGGGGTAAAGAATGCAAAGGAGTTTGTTGAAGTCAGAGTGAGCCCTTCAGTCAGGTTGTATCTCTGTGTTTTGGTGAAATCTGGGGTTTTTCTTCTGTTGGAGAAGGTTTTATTTGTTGTAGAAAATTTGCTCCCTCCCCTCTTGTGTAGTAGTTGAGTATAAGATTGCTTTTGTCTTCCTAGTTCTAGCTCAAGTGTCTTAAAAAAATGCAAATTTTGATGTGGTCTTCCCTTAAAATGCAAGTGAATCTGACTTAGAAATGGATTCTGAGTAAAAGCTTGACTCCACGCCTCAGATGAGCCAAACCAGTATTTGCTGTAGAGGATGGAAATGAACTAAGAGTTTTCTCTTCTGAAGTTTACTTTTAAAGCCTTTCCTGGTTTTGAAGATGCTCGGTTGAAAAGATCCAGACTATCACGCTATTCCTCCTCGCTCTCTTGTTTTCACTACTCTGCTTCTGCAAAGGTTGCACGTTGAAAAAGCACTTTGAGGAGGAGTGTTTTGCAATGGCTTTTTGGTTTGTGTTTTCGTGCTCTTTGAGTTTAGCCAATTATGGCTTCTAGGTTTTCTTTGGAGAGCTGCTGCTTGAGGTAACTTGCCCGTGCTTAAAATAAAAGAATAGAGAACAAATGCTGCCATTGTTTCAAGGTAAAATCAATTTTTTTTCCCCTCTTGACAAATTTAGGTAGAATTATACCTGATAAGGAGTTCCTGGCACAAAACGTTAGGCATGTAAAATTATTACTTAAACACTGGATAAAGCTTCAGTAGTTTTGTTTCTTTCCCTTTTAAAATAGTTGTTTGCTCATCTCCCGATTACTAAATTTGCTCCTCCAAAAATAAGACTTTAAAAAACGTGAAGCTGCAAGATTGCTTGAATTCGTACAGCTCATGAAAGGGAGAATAGAGTTTGTGAAGATATAATAATTCACTGAACACTTTTTGAGACGCCTGCCCTGAGTGGTATTTGGTCACTTATTAAAAATAAATGTAAGCAATCACATATTAATTCTTTTGTGCATTCCTGTGCTTTGAAGTGATGAGGGCAAAGACTTCAGAAATAACTAGCCATTAGCACCCATGCCTCCTGCTAGAAGGAGACAAAGATGGCCATCTCCCAACTGAAGCCACTTCAAATAATTGCAATGCAAAGTTTGCAAACTCCAGCAATTGCTTTGATTAGTCACCATCGCCTGACATAATATCTTTCAACTTTTACCTATTGGTGACAAAGGAGGAAAAAAAAAAACCCCCAAAAAACCCACACACACACAAAAAAACTCAAACCACAAACCCCAACCCAGAAACTCCTCTTTATATTGTTCTTGCTGTAAAATGTATACACTTTGTTTCTGAAGATTAAAGCTTGCTGTGAGTTTACTACAGAGTTTTTTTGCCCACTGGGGGGTGGTACACGCTACAAAAACTGTGCTTTTAAGAGCCACAAGTCAGATGGTTTTTGCTGCTGTCCAGTTTTCTCTGCTTTAATTACAACAAAGTCTCCTGTTGAGAAAAACAGAAGCAGCCTCCAAAGGAGGGAATTAAAAAAAAAAAAAAAAAAAAAAAAAAAAATCACTCTTTCAGAGAGTTTACAGACTCCTATTTCCTATGCTGATTGTATTAACTACGGTATTTATCTGGTCATTCTCCAGTTAAAATAAAATGGTATGAATGTACCAAAGAAAAAAAAAATTAGCATTTTAAATATATGCCAAGGGTTGTCACTGTTTCTGGTATATAGGAAGAGCACAGAAGGCAGGAAAAAATACAGCTTTTACAAGCGATTAAATGTAGATGGAAAAATAGAAAAGCTTGGTAACAGTATGAATAGAAGGATTAGAATAACCTCAGTATATTTTAAGATAATTGGCTTTCTAGAAACCCAGGTATACCTTTTGTTTATGAAATATTTGAAAACCGATCTTAAACAGGGCTGTATTGTATGGTTTTGGAATAAATTAAAGGAAACTTGAGGGAGGTGGTTGGTTTTTTTTTTGAGGGAGGGAGGGAGGGAAGGGCACCGAAACCTCTTAAGTATGACCTAACGTGTGGCGTATATTGACAAGGAAAACACATACTGATCTTTCTGTTTTGTAGCAGATAATTCTTTTCTTTGTACACTTGAATTGACAAATGCATTTTTCACTCTAATTCAAAGAAATGTTCATTAAGACGCCGTATCCCCAGGCAGTAGATGGTGAGCATAATTGATGCTTCTATCTTTCTGGGCAGTGTATTTTAGTCAAGGAAATGGGGGTCAGGATAATGAATTGTTTTTTTAAAGTCTGACCATTTTCAGCCTCTTCTTTCTGTACTTTTTCTCTGCATAAAGGATTTACAGGGAAATGCAAAACGTGAACCTTCTAAGTGGCAATAAGAAAATGCATTCAGCTGACGTGCTCTTTCGCAGGAATATGGTTCAATTGCAAAGTAATTCTGGTGTACAAAATACTCCGCTGTACTCTGTTAACTGACCAGAATTGATCCCTTGAAGAAGGGAAGCGACTTGCCTTCGGTCCAAATTAGTAACCCATGGCTAACAGCGCTCCACGAATTAGTTAATTACATGCACTCGTCATCGCGTTTGCAACACTCCTCACAACTTTGACTGGATGCGCCAGGGTTGCGCTCAAACCCCTTTGCGGTCAGCGAGATTAAAATTTAGGCTACCTCAAAGAGAAGGACCGAGCCAGAAAGGCAGCTGTCTGGGCAAGAGCAAAGGGCTTTTATTCGCCAAGGGGGGTGATCTTGAAAACTAAGCAGGAACCAAAAAAAAAAAAAAAAAAAACCAACCAAAAAACCAAAACCAAACCCCAAAATCAGAAAGCTGTGCCTCGGTGCTGTAAGCGATGGGAGATGCTGGGAAGCAGGGCTGCTGGGCTGAGCGGCGGTGCGCTGGGAAATGCGGGGATACTCGGGCTTGGCCTCACCAACTAAGTTGCAGCTCCTAATTGTGGTGGAGGAAATTGGTAAAAGACAAGGCTCTGGCACGTCTAGCAGTCGTGAAACGGTTTTCGGGGTGAGAATAACGTAGAGATGAGGTGTGCAAAGGACTAACTGGATGAAATAGTTATTTGCGAGCCATTTGTAAATGCATTTGCTGCGCTTGTACGAGGGCAGACAATCACTTAATACACTGAAAACAGCGGAAAAGTTGATTAAAACTAGGCAAGGACCTTCGGAAGGCCAGGAGGATTATCAGCCAGCTCTTCTTCCCCCAGAAAGTGGGGCGTTTTTGAGGAAATTTGGGCCTGTTGCATTCTTTCTTAACGTACGTGCAACCATTTTGTTCCCCCATCTCCTCGCCCGCAGACTTTGTGCGTGAGGAGGCACCGCTGGGAGGGTGCGCAAACGCTCTCGCCTTTTTTTTTTTTTTTTTTATATAGATGCAGCAAGGAGGAGGGGGGGAAGTTTCCGAACCAGGGGAGAAATGCGGGGTACGGGCAGGAATCCCCCCCCCGACCCCCCCTCCGTTAAAACGAGGAGCCGGGGTCCCAGCACCGGCGGAGCAGCGGGAGCCGGCCCGGCGGCGTTGCTCCGCGGCTCCCTCCGGGCTTCCCTCCGCCCCCGCGGAAGGCGGTTTGCGCTCTTTCTCCCGGGGGCCGGTGCAACGCCGGCACCGCACGGCCGGTTTCGGGAGCGGCGGGCTGGTACCCGGGGCTCCGGGGGGGCACAGGCCGGCCGCGGCCGCCGCTCTGCCCGCGGGGGCGGCCGCCCCGCTCCGCGCTCCTGCGCGCCCCGCCGCCCAGCCAGCGGGGAGCTCCCCGCCGCAGCGCCGTGCCCGCAGCCCGGGGCTGGAGGGGATGCCCAAACTTCCCGCCCCGTATCCCGACCCGCGCAACTCCCGCGGAGAAAGCGGCGCCTTTCTCCCGCACTTACCTGCGAGGCGCGGAAAGGGGCGATCCCGGCTAGAGCGCGGCCGCCGCGGTAATTCCACTGACGGCTGGGGAAGGGCGCGGGGAGGCGCCGGCGGCGGCGGCCGGGCGCGGAGCGGAGCGGTGCGCGGAGCGGTGCGGTGCGGAGCGGCGGGCGCTGCGCTGGCGCGGGGCAGCCGCGGAGCTCGGCGCGCGCCCTCAAGTCGCGGCGGCAGCGGCGAGCCGCGGGGGGGCGGGGCCAGACGTCACCCGGGGGGCGGGGCCGGGGGCGGGGCGGGGCGCGCGGCGCTGTCGCTAGGGGGAGCAGCAGGCGGCGCCATGGCCGGGCCGGGGCGGGGGAGGGGCGGCGGCGCCTCGTCCCTGTGGAGAGCGGGGGGGCCCCGCGCCGGGGGGGGGGGGGGCTTTCGGTTGTGTTTTTTTACTATTTTTCCCCATTTTTGGGGGCAGAACGGCGGTGGTGCCGCTGCGGGCTGCGCTGGGCAGGAGCTGGGCGCCCCCTCGTTCTCCCAGCGCGGCGGGTTAAACCCCCGGGGACCGTTTGTCGGTGGCCCGGTGCCGGTCGGGCGCCCGACGGGGCGGGCAGCGCTGGGAAGCGAACCCCGGCTGCCGCCTTCCCCTCGCTTTTGCCCCAAAGACCAGGAGCGGCGGCGAGTTGCACAAGCGCTTTTAAAAGAAAAACGTGAATAAATCGGCGTCGCTTTCCTCAGCCGCTGCAAACAAGCGGCCCTGAGCGCCGTCATCGCTCCTCTGGCGTCGCCCTCCAAAAGCGACGGCCGCGCGGTAGCGCTTCGCTTGAGGCGTCGCAGGCGACGGCGGCTGCTTTGGGAGGTTTAAGGGTTTTCTCAAGGTGTTAGCGCTTAATGCCGTTTAAAATCAGCAAGTGGATAAGAGTTGCCTGGTTTTTGTGCTCCACCCGGGACGGCGCTGGCTTGGAGATACCTTATCGTGCCTGGCGAGACTGAGATTGAGGGCGAGGGAGGCCCGGCCGGCCTGCAGTCTTCAGGGATTTTTTTCTTGGAAAACAAGCTTTCAACTCTTCTAACAAAACCAAAGATTTATGGTAGTCACAGGACAAGCTAGAAAATATATTTCCCAGATGTTTTTTCATAAAACCAAGTTTCCTTTTATTCGTAGCCTACTAAATCACACGAGCAGTGTTGGATTTGGCAGATGCCGTTGATGTTTCCGCTGTTGTCCTTTTTAAATTTTCCATCAAAACACAGGTTTCTTTCAAGGCTGACAGCCGCTGCCTTCACGAGTGTCCCGTTCTCTTCGTTAGCGGTGCATCGGTGATCTTGGCCATCTCCTGCAGTGTTTTGACCACGTGCGTTCGCCAGCACAAGGAGCTGATGTCCAGGGAAAAGCAGGCTCCCAAAAACTCTCTGCTGATTCCAGTTGTCCTGCAGTTGCACTTTTTGCTGGGATCAGAAGACGGCAAGGCCAAACTCCGTTAAGTTTAAAGAGAGCTTGATTTCTTCAAGGCCTGTAGAAACTGCCAGATAGTTGGACTTGCCATAAAAAGTTTGAATACTTAAATTCCCTTTGTTTATCTTTTGGCAAAAACAAATACAGGCTAACTAGAAAGTGTCAAACCTCATCCTTTCTCGAGAGAAATTTTAATAGATTTTTGAATGCTGCTTGATGTATTTGGTATTTAGATGTTTGAAATGTTACATACATGCTGTATTTATTCAACTAATTAAAAAAAAAAATCCTAGATTGATTTTCCTTGACAATGAGGGAAAAGGATTTTTTTCTCTCTATCACTTCAATTCTAATCTTTCCCTGAGGAGAGTAAAAACTAATAATAAACTGACTTCAAGTTGAGGTACAATTGTCTGTATTGATAGTCCTGGCAGAGCGAGATGTGCCCTAATCAGCTCAGTATATACGACTGTATTGCATATACATCTTTGTGTATATATAACATGTTATATGCACGCCTGTATGGATACATGAGTGTGCCTGTGTCTCGTCATGTGGACAGAACAGTGGGCTGTGGTAATGCAGAAGGCATTTTGAGATGCTGCGAATATCCCATAGAGGAGTTTTTAACTGAGCTTCTCTTAAGATTATAGCAGGATTTTTCAAAAACATCATGTATTTGGTATTTCTCATGGCTGAGTTAGTTGCATTAGTTAATAGATTCCAGTGTTATGTTGCTGCGCCGTGTTGCTAAGCCTTAACGTATACCTGTAAGATGTTCATAAAAGATGGACATGATATGCATTGAGCTGTCTTTCAGTTGTATTCTAAGGCTGGGCCAGTACTTGTGGCACGTTAGAAATTACAGTAAATATTCCTGGAGAATTCCAAAGGGCATGTGAGAAATAATTAGATTTTACCAGGTCACAGCTGCTCTAGAGTACTGAAAGGTCTTTAATGTGCTGTTGCAAGCAGATTTTTGACTGTATTCTTTTATGTAAACTTCTTAAATATACTTCTTAAGAACATGGGTAGCCTTTAAGATGCTCTCCGTAAAAAACTTGTACATGGAGGACCTGATCGCGTTCTTCATCTTCTTTTTAAAGCACAGAGATTCAAGGCCTTTTGAATTCCAGGATGGAGGAACTCTGTTAATACTGATGGAGTTACTCATATGTGGGGAATAGAAATATGCGTACGTAACACAGATGTATCAAACCCTAGGAATATAATGAGATATTTTAATTGAATTTCTAAGTTAAAATAGTCTTTTACATTTATTTTGTTTATAAAATTAATTAATGCTCATGACATGGCGATTAAAGTTCTTGTCAGACCTATAGGGAAATTACCTTTCGAAGACATGGCAGTCTTGTTAACATTTAATGGGCTGAGAGAGTTTAAAAGGCGGTAGATGGGAAATTCAGAGTACTTACACTACATAATGTGTTTCAAAGAATTTTAATGCAAATTTATAGCACACGCTTGTGAGGTACTGTTAGGTCATCGTGATAATGATGATGCTTGGGTTTTTTTTTTACTGAGCACCCTGATGGTATGATAAGGATCGAAGTTCCGGGAACTCCCTCAGCCAAAGGTTGACCTGAATGACTGTCACTATGACTTGACAGGAGTTTTGGATCTTCTGCATCCTGCTGTAAATCAGGTTCCAGTCATAAACGTTTCTGGGCAGGACATTTATGAAATGTTAAGAAACCAAACACATTGACCGGGGAGTGAAATTGAATCTGAGATCACTCATCCTCAGTGCAGAGGAGAGCGAGCTGTCTTCAAGCATCGAAACTGAACCACTGCTTCTTCGAGCTTCCCAAGGACAGATTTCTTTTAGATAAAGCTGAGAGTAATAGTTTGATATTCAATGAAATACCCTGAAATGGACATTAGTGGTTTTTAGCTTTAGGCTTTTATCAGGTTATATTGATTTTCCAAAGCAGGCTGTCCCAAATCAAAGCTAGGCATTGGTTGATTTGTAGAGACATCTAAGAAAAGAAAACGCTATAATATATGAACTTTTGTATGATACGTGTCCTATAAGGTTTTCTGATATTGACTCAGTACAGTTTCTCAGCGAATACATATTGTAGTTTGTATTAGAGTTTAATCTTTAAATGATCTGAACCATTTCAAAATTGGAATCCAATTTTGGATACATTCCTTCAAAAATAAAAGCCTGTCAAATTCGGCTTTCGGCATTGTGTATGTGCATAGAGTACCTTGTCAAAGTTGGTGCAGCAGCTCTGCATCAAATGCAGCAACAATGAGGATGTAATCGTGCAAGACAGTCCACAGGAGAGCTAAAAAGGTATGAAGAGTCTAAAGCTGAATACTTGTTTAAAATCAGGTGGGCTCAAGAGTGCCTCTTTTTTTTCCCTGACAGAGGAATGTTTGAGGTAATAGTTGTAATTGTGATTATTCTTTTGTTCTCTCTGTAAGGGCCAGGAGATTAAACCCCCGCACCTGTGTTTTCTGCCATTCCTCTCCCTTCTCTCCATGCTCTCTCCCTGTTCTTCTTTCCAGCTCTCCTAAACAGCCCCAGGGAAAAGCCCTGTCAACTCAGAAACACCCCTGATGCAACCACATCTCTATTTTTCCTAAGGCAAATAAACAGTTTTGCTTATCAGATCATGTGCTATTGATAGCAAAATTAAGTAACTTAATGAGGTACTTGAAATTGCAAAGCCTATGAGTAAGGTATTTATTTTTTTTATTTACAGAACACATAGAAGTGGATAAGGAAAGCTGACTGAGTAAAGTCCATACTAAGAATGGACTTTGCTAATGCTTAAGACCGATTGCCTTTTGTAGTTAGAATGCGATTTCCTCTATTTGTTAGTTGTCGAACCATGAAGCCACCACGAGAAAGTTTTTAGGAGACGCAGAGCTAACTCCTTCACAGATATGAAGAATATGGAGTTTTTACTTGCCAACTTGACAAAGTAAGCGATAGACTTTCGGTACGCTTGACATGGTTTTGAAAGTGTGTTAAAGGAAGGAAAAATAGCGTTCCCCGAAAACAACCTTGAAAACTTAGGTTGTTAGTAACATCTCGTATGTGCAAGGAAGAATCCTGTAGAAGACAAAACTGCTATTCTTTCCTAAGGGTTTCTCATATTTGCAGATTCGGGTTTTTATGGATGCAGCCTACACTGAGCTGAACAAAGTGGTAAATGCACTTTTACATTTACTTTTTTTTTTTATAAGGGCTCTCACTAGTAGAGAAATATTAAAAAAACCCAAAACAAAACAGCAACAAAAAAACCCTCCTGAAATGGCAAAAAAAAAAAAAATTTCTGGTGCAGTTTTGGTCTTGGACTTTTTTTCTTGGAGCTTTAATTGCTGCTTATGCGACAGCAGCCCAAAGGTGGCCTTCAAGAACAGCGAGATGTGCAAGGCAGTGGGGATGTGTGGCTGGCTAAGAAGGGGCTCGGGATGGCCGACTCCTTTCTGGCCGTGTCCCTGTCCCTGTTTTGCCTGCTGGTGCTTGTGAACTCTTTGCTCCTGCTGTTGACTGTTTAGATACCAAGCAGGCACCCGTCTGGTGAAAATGCATCTTTCTTGTTGGATTCTTTGGGTCTAGCAGGTGTATATCCATTTGAAGATTAAATCTGCTTTCTCCAGTACTTGAGGAATTGGGCAGTTTTCAGGAGACTCTTGGGATGAAAAGTCTGGGTGGTGGAAGCTAAATAACGAAATACGAAAAAGTTATCGTAAGTGCACTTAGATGACAGGTTATCTTGAAGTGTTAGTTACCTAGATGCGAGGATTATTTGACTGAGCGTGACTTGACTTTACAAAATTAAGACCCGTTCTCACATGAAATGTCTTGACTCAAAACGAGATTCTCTCAGACAAAGAAATATTTTCACGGAGGAGTTAACATTCACCTGGTGATGTTTTTTATGGTGGAATTTCCCCTCTTCTGAGGTGGAAGTTTAAACAATGCATGTAGTTAAAAGAACAGTTACATTTCCATATGCAGTTTTCATAAATCTGAGTTCTTCATAGCTATATACCGAAAGCTTGAAATTCACATTCTTTCTCACAAGTTTATTTTCAGGCCACCAAAACTGTTCTTCTCCTGGTCCTTTCACTTTGTCCTGGTTTCCTTCCTGATAGCCCCAGAGTTTTTGCTGCCTCTCTCTTTCTTCTCCCGGTTGTCAGCCTCTCTGCGCCAGGCTTTCTGCGTAGGCCCTGCCTCTTACCCACCTCCTCTCCTCCTCCTGCAACGCCCAATAGCCGTTCTTCCCCGCATCAAACCCGCACGGGAGCGGTTACATTCCAGCTCCTTGTGCATTGATCCTCTGCCATGAGAACCTACTTCTGCTGAACTCTGGTCTCTCCCTCACTGTCCTTCTCTTTTGGCCCCCTTTGACATGTGAAAGTTTCCTATTTTCTTCCCTTCTCCTGTTGGTTCCAAATTCAGCGAGCAGTTTCACATGGGTCTAATCTTGTGAAATTACAGTGGCCAAGTTCTGTGCAGATCTAGAATGTATTGGTTACCCAGTTTGAATATTTAGCGTTCTTTGTAGAGTTAAAGCAATTGCGTGGATACAGTGCTGCTGAAGGCTTTAGGTGGTGATCTGTTATCCCTAAAAAAAGGTACACCACCCCCACCCCCCCGCTTTGCACGCAAATATAATCAAAGCATTCGCATGCTATTTTGGCCAAATGCACCACCCTGGTTATTCGATTGTTTTTGTCTGGTCTGTGTTAACATCTAGCAATAAGCTGGAGTCTGTGCATTTGCTGATTTGCTTGTGTAATACCTGGTTTTGAAATTACAAAAGGCTATGTGCCAGTGTTGAATGCATGAACAACTCCAAAGTGTTTATTCTCAGGAAGGACTAAGTTTACATTGTCTGCACAGATTTGTTTAGTCGTAAGTAGGGGTGATAATTCTGTCTTTGTCTATTCAGCAAGAGAGGGTGTTTCAGAAATGGCTTTGCATGACAGCAGTTAATGCCGTTGGCAGAAAGTTACAAGTTGATATGATGATTAAAAATGAGTATACAGGAATTTTGAAATTTCCCTGGCCATGAAGAGTGTAGTTGCATTTGATGAGATTCTGACTCAGAAAGAGTATATATATGCAGAAACTTTATCTCAGTTGAGAAGACAAGCCGCTCTTGTACGAGAATCAACTCGACCAGCACCATCTGCGTGAATCAGTGTGGAAGCTGGCTTGTCTTCAGCATCTGCTGCTGAATGTACTGTGGAAAGCTCCTTGAAGCTAAATACAAAAAAAAGTAGTTGTAAGGCATATGTGTATTCTTTCATGTTTGCTTTTCCTAGTTATACATTATTAATCCTGATTTTACTTTGCACCAGTGAAATTTTCTCTAGAATTTACCTGGAATGTAAAGGAGGTCTCATTGACAAAGCGTTGGCGTGCTCGGCAGAGGCATACCGTTTCCTTCGAGTCTCAGAAGCACACTCATGTTGGAGAGTTTCCCAGGTATTCCTAGAGCGATCCCTCTTCAGTTTTCACCCGTGTGCCGGTTGCAACACCTGGAGGGAACGACTAGGAACACTGCTGAGTGGAGAGAAGCTCTCCCCTGTCAGGTGTCTGCCCAGAGCTTGCTGGTAAGCAGGGGAGCGAGGAGAAGGCCTGAGACCTGGGAATTACTTTGAACAGGCGATGGGCACGCATTACGTAGTTGTTAGGCCTTGCCGCTACTGAGGATGAAGTTTCTTGAAATGGTGAGAGGCCGAAGTTTCATGGGAAGTGGGATCTCGAAGTCCTTTCAAGCTTTGCATCTGGAGCAGTGTTCTACATTTTCTCCTCTTCCTTAATCCATCTTTAATCTTATTCTTCAAAGTTTTTGTCTTTGGCCTCTTGTGAACGTGCGCTAATTGCTGCTGCCAGTCCCAAGGCCTTGGGGGAAACGTTGGGAATCCTGAAGAGAAACGACCTGTAGAAACCCCTAAGAGACCTTCAGCTCTGTGACTCAGGGAAACAAAGGCATTTTGGCTGAGCTCAGGTTGGATGTGGCCATGTGCGATGTGTGGCATGCAAGACAGATGTCTTGGCTGAGATGGTGACAGCAGTGGCTTTGTTACTGAAGAACAGAGTCTTTCTGACTCTGGGTGGTTCAGAGAAGCAGAAGATTGCAGAAGGCAGGATGGAAATTTTGAGGTGCAGCAGCTGTGTGTTTGCTGAACACTTTCTTCAAGGTCTTGTATTTTATCCGAGTTCCTTGTTTTTCCCCTCACCTTAAAAGTAAGAAAAACAAACGCATCCAACCTTTCACATGCATCATAGAGCATGTTTTTGTCTCCCCTAAGAGTGGTCTACGTTATAGTAGCTTTGCATCAAATTCACTGATGGGGAAAAAGATTTTCAAAGCTGCTTAACAGTCTCTCTCCCACCTGCTCCCCCACCCTAAAACCCACAACTCTCCGCTGAAAGCTTGTGGCATCAATGCCAGAGGCTTCATCATGACTCCAAAGGGAGAGGAGTTGGAGAGAAGGTCAAAGGCAGGCCTAGGTCTGCCAACCCAGCAGGGAAAGCAAAAGGCCTGCAGTACAGTCATTGCAGTAAAAACGATGCCATGGAAGAGAGAGATCAGTGATATATGCTCTTAGGTGGTTTGGCTTTTCATTTCCTTGCTTGGTAGTCTAGACGGGTTATAAAACCAGAATATAAATCAATTTCTAATTTTCAGGTATTATGACAGAACTTGTAGGTGCAAAACTCAGTTTTGCACGTTGCTATGAAAGCAAAAACTACTTGCTGGTGTGACAGGGATAGTTGGACCTATGAGCTGAATCAAATATGGTATGTCTGTGGTCCTAATTAAAGCGTTCATTTATCTATTTCTAGATAAGGAGGCTTTCAAATACAGTAGCATGTGTGAGAAATATTTAATTTCCACTTATTGATGAAAAAAAGAAATCTTCATTTGAATGAGGGAAACAGACCAAGTCCCCTAATCAAAACTGGAGTAGTTCTTGACCTTAACAATGGTTCTTTAAAATCATGCATTTCTAAAACCACCAGTGGTGCCTGAACTAGCACGTTATTTATAGTTGTTGTGCACCTGATACATATCTCAGTATGTCTTTCGATAGGTTAAAAAATACGCAAGATGCTTGTTAGAATAGCAACGTAGTTTTGTACGTAAAACTTGAAACCCTTTAGAAATAAAATGACCATAGTATCCCCTGAGATACAAAGTACGATTTTTGGAAGTAATGCTTGAAACATTTGCTTTTGTAGTTTTAAAGCACTAAAACCAGAAGTTTGCCTTGCAACTGCCAGCAGATGCAACACCCAGACTCCAAGAGAAGCTCAGGAAGAGCTGTTAACAGCTGCACTGGGAAGTTACCTTCATATTTAAATATGAACACATCTAAAAATAACCCCAGTGAGAAATGAAAACTCTATTTGTTGTTAGCTTGCCTAGCATTTGTCTTTATTTCTACTTTGTGTTGTTTTACGTTCTTGTTCGTGGGTATAACAAAGCCTATTTCATTTCTTCTTGATCATTTTTCCCAGGGGATGTAGAGAGGCTCTGATTGCAATTGTAAATTCTTCAGCGACAAGTCATTATTGCTACGGGCTGTTCAACCACGATTGTTCCAGGCCTGTGCCGGGTCAGCTCTCTACTCTGTGCACACAGTGGAGCCTAAAAGCATATAACAGAAGAGGTTCAGGTTATGGAGTTCAGTTCCCTGATAGTCGAGGCAAGAGCATCTAAAAATGGGTTTTAACGGTACAGCTGGGCTGTTCTCATGGCTGGCTGCTACCACAGAGGGCAGCCCCGTCTCCACTTTTGCATCAGCACTTGTGTTTGGCCAATCCTTTAGTTAGCTCAGCTGCCAGAAAACCAGACTTCCTCCCAAAATACGAGATGTTCTGCCGCTGCTGCTTTTCCATCCAGCTCACGATGGAGCCAGACAAGCGCTGGTGCCTGCGCCACTGCAGAAAGGGAGCGGGACCATCCTCTTCCACTGCAGTCTGGTGGTTAGGTCAGGCGGGCTGCACTGTAGAGCTGAGGCTGGCTTTTGCGGTCGGCTTTAACAGTACTGCAACTATGCTTTTCAGAAAGATGAAAAGTCGAGTTTTAAGTCGTGTTGGGGGCTCCGTTTAGTATCCACAGATTTAGTGGCAATCCTCTGTGTGTGTGTGCGCGTGGAACGGTTTCAAGTGGAATACATCAGCTGGAAGAGCAGATGATCCAGCCCTGAATGACAGCCAGTGACAGCGCACGTCACAAATTGCTGCTGGCTCAGTTTCACTTATTTGTTTATTTACTTCACCGTTCTGTGCTGCCTGCAAAACAACTGCAAAGCCCTGCTGCCTGCTAGTTAGCTGCGGTCTTCCACCCACCATTGCTGTTCAAAACTGACTTCAGCGCTGCATCTGTGAACTTCTGCCTTAGAGCTCTCGTATAAACTTGTTCTTAGTAAACATGCGAGTTTGGCATATGCAGCTATCAACTTTCTTATGGTTTATGTCGCCTGTCATATTACTACAAAAACAGCTTTCTTCTTTGCTTTTTAATTTCTGAAACTAAAAAATACTCGGTTCTTTCTGTAACCCGTAATGCTGTATCTACTGTATTTTTAAAAGTGATGGATCCCGTAACATGCTGGGGCTCTTACTGTGGAATTACTTTGTTGTTTTCCCGATGGTCTTCAGGTTTTTAATATATTGGCAAAATGCCTCATCGAAGGAATTGTGCTATTGGCATGGAGACTGGCAGTTTCATCAAACTGCGTGGCAGCCGTTCATTTTGTCACGGCTAGCAACCCTTTGCTCTCTTGCAATGTGGTGCTTGCGTTACTTAAGATTTCAAGTAGAAACAGTGTCATGAAACGATTGCCGAAATGTGCAGCATTTATTCCGGTAGTCGCCCGGGCAGCGAGTGGCCTTGCTGCTTGGTGGCTACCGAGGACAGTACAGCTCATTCGTTCTGCGCAGCCAGCTACGAAATCCACCCGCCTTCTCATCCAAGGCTGTTTGGGGCTCTTTTCCCTCTTAGAGACGAAGAGAAGTTATTAACATTGACCATTAGTTGCTTTTGGAGTGACTGCTGGAAAAACATGACTGTAACCAGTCTGGGAATGCTATGGAGAAATGCAGGGAACTGGCACTTTGTCCTTTGCTGTGAGATCCCAATCTGTAGAAGACTGTATACCAGAGAAGCACATTCATATACGCTGGGCCAGAGAGCCAGGAGGATATGGGATGGTTTTGCATTCTCATTTCGGCTAGCAAACATGTTGCTGTGTTACATTTGTGGTGAAAAGCAAAGGTAGCCGAGAACGAAGGCAGCCGTGGCAGCCAAACCATAAGTCATTTACAAAAATAAGGATGAGGCATCGCTGTAACAGGCACTGGCCTGTTGCTGGCCTGCGAAGGATTGTACCTTTCCTCTTTGAAGCTATGCAAGTTTAATAGTTTTCACCTGAAAACTTTCTAATTCTGTTGGATATCCTTATAATACTGTAGATAGATTTACATATATTTTTTATTTCATCTCGTGGCAGGAATATGTTGCCTGGATCATAGGCATCTTTTTGAAATCGCAAATGAAGGTTCCTTCAAAGTGTTTGGATTTGCAGACTGAGCTAAGTCTTTTTGGGATCGTTTCAAAAGTGGGTGTTGTAAATTTTGCAGGCATTAGCGTGTTGGTTAGAAAACAGACGTTAGCTGATATCTTCAAATCATCTGACTTCTTCTGGGTTCAGAGGGAGAACGCTGCAGACAAAGAGGACTTTTAAAACCTGTGCTGTCAATTTGTGTGTCCTGTTGCCTGCCAGCTCCTTCGCCGCTTTCTGGATGGCTTAGTCGTCCACGCAGTTAGTGGTGCGTCTCCTGTAACGTAGGCACTTGAGGCCTGTGTTTTGGGTCTGTTGTTTGAAATGGAGTTAATAGAATACGCCTCTTAAAATTTTAAAACTATTACTTTGTAATAGTATATTGCAGTGATCTGCAGCACAGAAAACAAATTGGTTAGGAGTACAGGAGTAAATAATCTGCTAGAATAAGGGGGAAAAAACCCATTTAGATGAATAAAGAAAATATTTTATGGCTTCTAGAACTTTTTTTATAATCGAGTGTGACTGCTTTCCTCCCGGACTGTGCTCTGCACACATGTGCACATGCATATTTTCCTTACATTCCAAATGTTTCTGATCAGAGCAGCTAGTTTCAGGCAAAAATGTTGTTAGGAAAATACCAACCCTGGAAATGGCAGCTATTGAAAGATTAGAAGTGACTGAAAACAAAATCTTGTAAAAGAATTTCTAATGTAATTGTAACATAATTTGCTGCTGCTTTTGCTCTGCTGTGGCATGATTAAGTACTGAATTTGAATCAGCTTTTAAAAGAAAATGCTTAGTTTCATTCCACAACACAATTAGCAACTAAATAAAAGTTCAGACTGGATTTTTTTCCCCCAGCCCTCTTTTCACAGAGAAAGAAAAATGTACATAGAGTCTTTTGTAGTTTGCAGAGAGGAAGTGTAGCACAATAGACCGTTGGAGGGAAGCAATTCCGATAATCAGTTTTCTGTACTACTTACTACGACTGGTCAGGACTGGGTTTTAATTAAATTTTAGGGATAAAGGACAATAGTGTGTGCTAAGGATGGCGAGTCAGCTTAAACTTAGAATTTCCTGGCTTTTATCCATTTCTGTGCCAACTCAGTAGTGCTTAAATGTATGACTTCAGATGGGATTCGCTTGTATAGAAAGTAATAACTGTTGAGGTTTTAGGAGTTTTTCAGAGAGTCTCTTTTGACTTCAGAGTAGGTATTTGTTCATGAGAGGGTAATAGGAGCGTGGCACCTGGTAGTGCTCCCCTCTGTGCCAAGCTTCAGCACTGTGTGTTTGTACAGTAAGTTAGCAAGTTTGTTAGTTTGTCGTTATTTTAAAAACAAACTTAAAATATAGTGATTTCAAAGGCATACTTTATTAAGAGCCAATGCTTTTTGACTCTTAAATATTTTGTGTTGGGTTCAGAGAGGATGGAAGTAACCTGGTGTGCCATTACGATATTTAGCGGGACCTTCTGTATAATGGAGCCCAAATAATCTTTCAGTGTTATTTTTTGGTATCAGAGCTGTCACAGTCACAACTTCAAAAAGCATCTGATCTTCCAAGGTGAAATGAAGAATCTACTGCATATCTTAAATATTAATTGTTGCATGATTGCCCTCCAAACTGCCCTCGCTATTAAAATCTGTTCTCTCTAGTTTGCGATTTGTCTGGCTTCAGTGGCTTTGGCCATTCCCTGCAAGATGAGTAATCTACTTGATAAGAGTTCTCACACATTCTGGGTTTTAATGGCTGCAGGTAAATCACTCTTAACTTGCTGTTGGATACGTATATTGATTACATTCCTTTGCTTGCCCCCATTGAAGCAAATTTTCTAGGTTTTTAATTCCCTCTTGTAGAGCTTTTCTAGTGCTTTTCTAGAGCCATTAACATTTTTTTTCCCCAGGGTGGATACAGCTGCAGCAGTAATAGCTTCAGATAGCGCTCTACCAACAGACCATTGGAATTCTTTACTGATAGCATCCCCGCTTTTGCATAATTTTTGCCACACTTTCTTCTCAGGCTGGCAGCCTGCAGACCTTTTTAAACCAATTTTGTAGAGTTCTGTTTCTCGGACACAGCTAGAGTACTAAAAAATGGAAAGCAAAATGGGCTGGCTTACAGGCAGCGTGGAATTTTGCTTTTGTATTCTTTAACGATCGCAAGAATATCTTAGAATCTCGAACTGGTACTGCTGCATGTCTATTAACGAACAAGCACCGCTGTTTCAGCATCTGCTTCATGGGGCATGATATTTATTAGATAATGGAATAAAATACACTGATTTTGGAGAACCCCTAAATGCTATATTGATATATATTTAATTTACCCTCTGTGAAAGAGGACACTGCTTCACAAACTTTCCCTTTATGCTTTTGTGGGTAATACGCTCAGCTAAACTGGCGTGTTATGTACGTGCTCTGCTGCACATATGCATTACAGTAGTTTTTCAGCAATGATGTCAGAAATGTAAAAAAACCCCACATGATAAATCAAGACACAACCTAGATCTTTTCTATCTATCTGCTTTTTAGCTGGTGTTATAGGTTACATTTATGGTCCTACATGGTATGGGTTGGGATACCTAAAATTTGAAAAGCTTTTAGGCTTAAAAATATGATCGTAAATTAACTAATTTTAATCTAGAATTAATTTCCTTGATTAAATTGTAAACCACTTGAAAATGGAGGCACCTATGAATTTTGCTGACACATCCTTAAAGTGAACATTGCTGGCTTCACAGTACACAATTGTATAAACAATGTTAATAAGCCTAATTATTAAGACTGTAAATATTTGGATTGGTATTTGTCATAGCATTTTGTTAGGGCAAGTTCCTATACTGTATTTATTCTAAGTCTAAGGCATATGCTGCTTTTACACAGATGTTCAAAATCCGTATATTCAGACTGCTTGTTCCCACTCACTTTCGTGAATCATTTGGAAAGGGAGGATGGAAAATACTGACAATTTTATCAAATGCAATTGCAGAAACACATTAATAAATACTTTCTGCATGCTCCCAAAAGCTTGAATTCACAATAAACCCAATGTGAGAATAGGAAATTGATACCTGCTACCCATTTTTTCCTGTGTTTCTGCTGTAAATGGTACAGGGAAGGCTATTGAGTAATTTTGCTCAATGATGGGTTATATATTGCTTTTATGGAGACCAATTTTCTACTTTAGACAACAAAAGCTCTAGTTTTTTTTTTTTTATTCTAATAGCTGAAAAATTATTTCTGCTAGTATTGCTTATCATATAACAATAAAGCTTTAGGGCAATTGACCTGCTGACCTTAATTCCCAGGAAACTGTCACATTTCTTCTTTATTCCTTTGTTCAGCCTAACAATGTGACCCAAAATACTACCGAGCTTTAAAGTTTCTCAGCATTGTAAGGTCAAGCTTTGGTCGCCATAGTTACAGTTCAGCTCCGTGGGTCAGAGGGCAAATAGATTAATGATGTCAGACACATCTTTAAATGGTTCTTACACCGCTTCGCCATGCGGTAAGCAGCTGAGCATATTTGATATGACAAAGGCCTTAAGTCTTGCTAATAGGAGGATCTTTGGAGACGTCTGATGGAAAGGTCCTTTCCGCTGCGCGCCGGCGTTCAACATCAAGCGGCGGTGGGCATCGGCGGTGGGCTGTTTTGGTTCACGCTGTCAGAAGAATATTGCAAAGAGTGGATAAATAGCCGCTGCTCCCCTGCGCCTTTCTTTCTGGGCATCCGATTCCTTTGTCCAGGATTCAGTCCAGTGGTTAAAAGCCTCAGAGAGGATGTAAAATAGTAAGCTGGAAGAATATATTAGCATTCTTGATGAAAGACGCGCTGTCTCCTTCGCAGCGGTGAGGTGACGCGCAAGCCAAGAGTAATGTGGTTTATGTGCCTGCTTTCTGTTGGTTATTAATAAAAGCTCTTCTTCATACATGTAATAGTCGCACATATATTAAAAACATACCTAGGTTCTTCCTCTAGATGAGGCTTTTTAAATTAAAAAAGGAAATATGGCTGGCTTGATGAGTTCTATGGGTTCCTTGTGGAATGGGCCTTAGTGGTTTGGTCTAACATAGCACATTTGTGTCAGAACTCAAGAAGAGTAAGCAGCCATATTAGCATTTTAATTTACAAGCAAGAAGCTTTTTCCTTTATAGTATCTTATGACTTGCACACCTGCACTATTGCACTTTTTCAGAGAATGATGCATGTTGCACAAAAATGAGGAGCTGTGGATAACTTAACTTCATCGCTATGTTAGTTTAAAAAAAAAACCACAAACCAAAGAAAAAAACCCACCCAAACCAAGCAAAGTACTGTCATGTGCACTGTATCCGAGTATCTTCGGCAAACCCCTGATTTTGAAACACCATCTGTGTGAACCATGAATTTATTCTTGAGGTGGAAATCCAACTCATGGCACGTTTAAGTAACCAAAATGAATGAGATGAATAAAAAAAAGTTTGCTGTGAAGTATGTAAGCAAAATCAATATTTTTCATTACATACATATTTTGTCCTTCATCAAAATGCGTTATCAGTTTATCATCGGGATAGTTGATGGCAGGAAAGTGCGGACTGATGCTATAAAACTAATTTAGCTGAAGAGCGGGGTCAGAGCCTCTCCTCAACCGGGTGTGCTGATGCTGGTGGATGGAAGAGTCGCGTCGGTCCTGGGAGGGCCTCGCTTACCTGGGGCTGTTTCCCAGCCTTTTCTTGCGATTGGCAGAACCGTGTAGTATTTCCTTTTCGATCCACTGGAATTAATTGTAGTGAAAGAATTTGGAAACCTGATGATTGGCAAAATAAATGCTGATCTGTCAGGGCTTATTCTATTGTGCCGTATTAGGGGAATAACAAACAAATATTTAAGTTCTTTAAAATAAGGGTCATTTATACATTACTTCTGCCTCTGAAAGGTGGGTTGTTAGCTTTTGGGGTAGGTTTCCTAAACCTTTTTTGTCTTAATATTTGGTATTTAACAGATTCTGTTCCTTTTAATCCGAAGTTCCATGAATGCAAAGTTGACTTTATGCTAATACTAAGGAAGAGTACACCACTCCAATCAGGTTTAAATACTTTTTTTTATTGCCATAAGGGGAAAGAAGGGACTCCTTATTTTCTGATACTACCTTTCCAGCCCCGTAGGATATATTTACAGCCTCTTTCTTTATAGCTCTCTCATTGACTTGGCCCAGTGCGGTTTCCTTTTCTTCTGCAGAGCACTAACGTAGGAGTTAACAGGTAAGTGCTGTCCCCTGTGTCTTGTGTTCACAGTGCCCTTCTCCTCCAGCCCAAATTCCTTCACTGATATTCTCACATCCTCCCCTGTGAAAGCATTCTGGTTTAGCACCTATTTTTTCAGCCCGCTCTGGAAGCAAGTTTCAATTCCTTCAACTCTTCTGTTGTATAAATTCTTGCAATCTTATTAGCGTTTTGGAGGCTTTCATATGTCAGCTGAGTTTAAGAAGTTAGCTGATATTAAAGAGTGTTTCTCTTGAAGAGTAATTCTGTTTGTCTGGGCCTTGGGAAAACTGCGGAGTTTCATATATGTGACATACCTGGATGTGCTAAATACTGTGAGTTAGCCTGTGGCACACAACCAAAGTGGGAGAGGATATCTAAATGCAGTAGACCAGGGGCAGCGCTGCCAACACAGAAAACCAATTTGCCTCGATAGTAAATTGTTGATAGAGCACTATGTGCTAAACGAGTGAGGCGCTGCTGGTCCTTGTACTGGTGCCGTCCTGGGACAGGCAGAATTGTTTTCAGTATTGACCTCTTAATGCAAAGACATTTTCTTGCAAGATGAAGAAAAAGCACCTGCTGCAAACTCTTCCACTTGTTTCCCTACAGCTCTGTGCACCTTTCAAAGCTTTATCGATAGAACAGCTCAACGGAGGTATTTCTTAAGCTGGCAAGTACTGAGCTCCCGGCACTTGTGTCCTCTGGGAGTTGTCAAATACCGTTGCTGGAGTTTGAGTTGGCTGTGATCGTTCGATGATCAGTAATGACACTATTCTTTATGGTCATTATTTTGAACCAATTTTGTGTGAGCGACAGAATCACATAATTAAGAAAGAAAAAAACCCAAACCCAAACTTTAAGCTCTAGCCAGCTACCATAACGTGCTTGTGATGTGGGAAAACGTAAGCGTTGCATCCTTTTGTATATGGACTGATTTAGACATTGAAAATGTAACCTGAGATCCCTTGATTTCCAGAACCTTATTGTATGTGCTTCACTAGATAGCCTATTAGTATCGTTAGGAGCTACGTCTAAAATCGTAGTGTTATTCCGTAACACTGGAAAAGAAAAAGTTAAGACTTAGTTTCCGTGTCCCAGTGATGAAGCGTATTAAAGGGGTTTGCATCTCCTTAATTGATGAACAGTGATTCTCTGCTGGAGGCAGACTGCTGGGTTATAATAAAAGAAATGTAAACCTGATAAAACAAATGCTATAAGAGGAAAAAATGTATTAGGGATCTCTGGCTACAGATTTGTGCGCCATATCCTTCCAAGATAACTGCTAAAATCAAGGATTTACTAACTTACTACTGGTGAGTTTGTTTGCTAGATTTTAATTCATATGTTTTGACACGTTACAGCCACGTTCTGATGGATTTTTTGTCTTCATTAAACACCCGTATCCTTCACTGGCTTCAGCCACGGCATGAGAAATGGCAGTGAGCACCTTTGCAAAACCTCCGTATGAAGCAACTCCCCTTGTGCTGCTCAAGAGATGCCTTGAAATGACTGACAGCAGAGCGTGCTTTCCCTTATTGGCTCTCCCCTGCCTTGAACAAAATCATGGTCCTTTCTTTCGCAGCTGCTTTTATGGTAGCTCCGCAAAGCCCCTGTTTTTCTCATGCTCTCTAACGTTGCCCCGTCAGTAGTCCCTGTGTCCAAGCTTTCATTTACAGTGAAACCCGAGGCCATGCCTTCCCCTATCTGAAAATAATTCTTCTTCCTTAAGGTCTCCAGGACAGCCCGTGCTAGTCACTTCAAAGGTCTGGTTTCTTTCAGGGAAATACTTGATAGGGATGGAAATTTCCACAATCCTTTCCTGATGTTAATAGAGGAGCTCTGATTTATGTGAGATGTAATTCTTCTAGTTTTACGTTTTACAATTTGTGAAGTCGCTTGTGTCCGGGGTATTATTAGATGAGGTATCCATTTTCTTAATAAAAAACTTGGATAACGGGAGGCTCACCCTGAAGATTCAGAAAGGTAACTGTTCAAAAAATACTGAATATTGTTATTATTTTTTCAGGATATTTGGGTTTATACTAATCTTACCGTGAAAATGGAACTGCTCAAGCGCAACTTACAGTGAATTTTAGTCTACTTCTGAAGAACAATTTTAATGTGTTATAATTAAGTGACTTCTGATACCTCCATGTTATCAAGTACTGTGATTTTTCTTTTTCCCTGTTAAACTAAGGTCTTTGTTGGTGGCTACAGCAAAGCCAATTATCCCTATTTCTCATGTAACAAACCGCTGCTCTCCTCATCACTGCATAAAAATAAACCTGATGAACTAAGGTTTTCACCATTTGTGTGTCTCAAAACATATATTTGGGAAGCTCGAAATGAAGACTCCTCTTTCTAATGTGAAGCACGTTGTAGTTGCCCTGGACTTTGAAAATGGCACAAAAGTAGATTTTTCACAGCAATGTCGAAAAAACCAAGGCTTGTGCCATTGCCTGTGAGGTGTGGGTGCATGGATGATCGTGTACGGTAACTTTTAAGCTGTTTACCAATTTAAGGCAAATGTGAATTAAATGGTGGGGGGAAACTTGTAGTATCAAAATACACTGACATGATGCTTTTTTAATATGAAGTTTAAAAAAAACCCTTGAGTGTCGTGTCTGATCTGATTGTCTGCCATTATAAATGGTATCTGGCAGAGTGGATGTAATTTGTGTACAAAAATGAAACGAGTGCTTAAGGGTAGAAAGTACTGCAGCTTTTTTAATATAAACACAAGCTTAATGCAGGCTGCTTGTTGAAGCCTCTCTTTTTCCTATATTAAGTCTCATTGTTTACTGTGCACCACTACTCAGGTAATGTTTCATTTTAATTCCATTCATAGCTAACATCTTCATTTTTGTAAAGCATCTGAGATTTCTTTTTGGTCAAGAACTCTTTTGAAGTGCCTGGGAGTACTACTTGCAGCTGCATAAATGGTTTTGCACTGTAATTATGATCCCATTTCTCAAAGGTATACAAGGGGAGAAGCAAAAGGGGGCTTCCCCTAATCCTGCTTAGATCCAAGAACGGCTAAAACAAATCAGAGACTATAAAAATAATACTAGCAGATGTAGAGAAAGTCAGGAGTTGGCACGGAGTTGCAGTAGGTACGTTTCTTTGCAGATGTTTAAAGTAGAAACTAAATAGTGTGACATACCTAGTATTAAAAAAACAATATTTAAAAAGTTGATTTAGAAGCAGAGTGAGAAAGAGGGAGGCATTTTTCCCTCGATAGAACTGGAGATAGGGTAATCATCTTAGAGAAGGCTTGAAAATCAAAATGCATAAACAAAGTTCAATTTGGTTGTACATGTGTATCCTTCCAGCTGGTAGACCAAATTATTCTGATTGTTCCTCATCAGATTTTAGTCCTTCTGTTTCGTGCTGTTTATATTAACTTCCATTAACCTACATGTTTTGAGTGAAAGTTTAAGATGGGCTACGAAAATTGCTTTCATCACTTCTCAATTTTAAAATAAGCATCAACAGTGGATTACGCTGTTCCTATAATAGATTAGTTTTAATCCACAATAACGTAACGCAGAATGACTGCATGCTTTTAAATGGAAGTTTAAAAGTTTAATTTTTTATTTTGGTCAGTGATTTTAATAGATTTGCAGCACATGTAAGAAAGAGTTGTGTTTATTGAATGCTAGAAACGAGATATTTAGGAGTTTTTGCTTCAGCAGTTGAGATCCCTTGTTGCACTTTAATGCAATGCACTTACAATAGTAAATCTATAAATTGAATAGCCTGAACTTGCCGCTGCTATGTACAGGTTAGCTTGGAGTTTGAGTACATTTTCCGTTCTTTTAAAATCATCAGTGATGAATATAGTCTAAGGATCTGAAGGCATATATATGCATATATCTTAAGCATTGTTGTTCGCTGAATAATTCATGTGAAAGCTGCTCATAAAGCTTGGCTAGTAATGTACCTTTGAAAGGTATTACCATCAATATCTGACATGACTTTGATTTCCACTAATGATATGTAACCAGGAAGACTGCTTAATCTGTCACTGTGCATAAATCACTGCGTTTGGGTGGTCAAGGAGACCGCTGTATTTGGTAGTTTGGGAATGTAAAGTCCTAATCCATCACTGGTAAACTGGATTTCTAAGTGCTGCTTTATATGTTCTGCTGTAGGTCTTTGTTTATAACATATTTGATGGGTTTGGGGCTAGTAAGAGGTGAAACTGAGCAGAAAAGCGTTTATTTAATGCTAAAATCCCAGCACGTAATGCTCATTTGAATAAGGAGAACTAAAACGTAGAGCAACAAAGGGTGAATAAACTATAAATGAGCTATGAACTACTAACCAGCTGTTACATTCCATTTTAGAAGCAAAACAAATTAATGCAAAGGAAAAAACCCAAGGAGAAGAGAAAGGGAGTTTTGAAGCAAAACACAAATAAACAAGTAGCACCCAGAAGGAAGCGGGAGGCCGGCGCAGTTGGGAGCGCAGGCAAGGACGCGGCCGGTAATCGTTTCGTAACGCTTTGCCCTTACGCAGCCTGCGCGCACGCACAGACACGGGGTGTGCGTACGTGGTGCGTTTTATCCTCGCGTCCCGGCTGAAGAAGCAAAGACGCTTTGCCCAGTGCTACGGAAAGACTCGGTATGGAGCCGAGATTAGAACTTAATTTGATCAGCTTTCAGCGAGAAGTAAGCATAGGCAGTTAGAGAGCGATGAAGAGCCTGTCAATACACCTATAGAAGGCTTTGCTGGGTGGAAAAATTATTCTGTGTATTAAGTGACATATTTGGGTGACAAAATACCACCAACTTTGCAAGAAATTAGTTCATCATTTCATGCAATTTTGGCAGTTATCTTCACAACCACATCGTAGGCTGATTCTGTTGGAGGAAAGCAAAGGGAGCGAAGAGGATTAGGATTTCAAGTTTATGAACAGTGAAGAAAACAGCCGTAATGTTTTTATCTAGTAGAAACTGTCTTTAGTTTTCAACTAAGTCTAAAAGCTTTTCTGAAGGAAAAACGAAGAAGCCAGAGGATAATGGAGCTGTGAGCAGTAAGTGGGATGAGCTTGAAGCAATTAAGCATTTCTGGAAAAAAATACTTTTTGAGATGATTACAAAAGTTCTGCACAAAGGACATAGGATAGTCTAAATGAATCCAAGCCTTTTGTATGTGTCACACGAAATAAGCATCCTGAAAAATAAATTACTGTTAAGTACTGTTTGACACTCTGCAATGTATTGAAAACTGGTTAAAGAATCACGAGCTGCCTAGCGCAAAACAATGCGGTCGATGAATCAATTGGCCATTTGCATTGTACGGAGATAAAGAGGGACTTAGGCGGTAGATAGTAACAATGATGGGAGTAACTTCACAACTTGGTTGTTCTATGAAGAATTAAAAGTTGTTTTTTTTTTCCCTAGTAGCAAATAAAAGTCGGATACTCATTATACAAACACAGCAGTCACTTGCCATGCTGAGATGGGCTACTGAAATGCACGTGGGAGCTGGCCTCTCTAACCAGGCCGGATCCCTGTAGCATTCCAGCTCAGACTCGAAACACCGGGGAATTCAACCGTAGCCCCAAGATCTGCTGTACCGTCTTGTCTCTTCCCCCGTCTCTCCGCAGAGGAAGACGGTCTGCCGGTAGCCTATGAATGGAAAATTGTTAGCTGAAGCCCTCTTGGAAAAAGAGCTTCAGCTCTTGACTCTTTACGTCAAGTTGAAAACTGAAGTTCTTGTGTCAAGAACTAAAAGTAAGCTAATATGAATTTTTCTTTAGAAGTGAGAGGGTGAAGGATGTTAGACATGGATAAAGAAGTATTGAACAGAGCTTAAAAAGCAAAACAATAATGCAGTATCTTAATTGGATCCTATAAAAACATTTACTTCAGTATGGTAGTTACCCTTTTATCGTTGTTTTGCAGTTTCTAAGACATTACAGAGAAATAATTTAATTTCTATGTTTACTTTGAAGTGAACTAATGCATAATGCTAGGTTTTCTGTTTTATGACTTGTGTTATTGCTTCACTGTATTAAAATCCTCTCTGAGTTCTTTAACCAGCACAGACCTGTTGATAATTGAAATCTAAGAATCGGCTCTCTACACAAAGAAAAGGACAGATATTTTTTCCCCTGTGCTAAAGTAAATATTGATTAAGTAGATTGCACTGCAATAGAAAAACTAAAGTGAAAAAATGTTTCTGATTTTTAGATGCTCTTCTTTTGGTGCATAAGGATATTTAGCAGTGTGCAGGAGCGGAGATCGTGAGGCCGTATGCACGGAAGCAAAACCTGCATAGGAGTTCCTTGGTTCGCACACCTTTCTGACTTGAAGTGAAATTATTTGCGTATCCCAAAGAACCAAAAATTAATAGGCCAGATTTCCTTGGTTGTAATAGAAGTGAACTGATTTTTTTTAAGTGACTAATCTATCCGTATCTCCTATTACAGTCTTAATATTAGTACTGCTTTGAAGAAGCCTTTAAAAATGGAATAATTTTTTCCCTCTCTTCTAAAGCTGTGTTTGGCGGGGCTTCCTGGGAGGTCCTTGAAGCCCCACTGGGCACGGTTGACCCCAGCCTTTCTGCCCTGTGCCAAGCGCACGTCCTGCTCCCGTTTTCAGCTTTATCTTTGTAATTCTAATGGGAACTTGTAACAGAGCTAAGGATGCGATTTTACGCAGACAGTTGGCCGACTTTTTTCCCCGGTTTAAACAGAAACAAATACGGCTTCTGATTTTGGTGGCAAGGTGCTGCGTGTATCATTTAAGTACTAGTTCACAACAGTAATTGCTACGCTGTGACGGTTTGTGAAATGAAGCCATGATTTGCCTGGCTTTCATGGATTTCCAGATTAATACTGGATCACCAGTCACTGCTGATTATTGCTTTGCAGTGCAGAATTTTAAGAAGAAGCAGTGCAAAGACGGGGTTTCTTGTAACAGCGAGATCCGAGCTGCATTAGATCATATTCAAGGGAGGCTGACGAAGTGTTCTGGAGGAGCTTATTTCTGCCCATGATGAGCTGCTTAGTTGATTGAATAGGTGATTCCATTCTTGACAGCTGTCAATCTTGACGTTTGCTTCTGAACCTCTGTTTTGCCTCAGTGATCTTCATTTCTGATTTTTCTTTTCTTTTTTTTTTTGCTTCGTTTCCTGTGCTCATTTAAGTTCTGGTCTCTGTGTTGCCTCTTTCTTCTGAGTGGCGAACCTTTCCTCGCTTTCCTGGAGGCCCCTCCATGTTCAAAGATAGAAGCAGGCTGCTGTTTTTAAATTCTAGTTAAAAAAAAAAAAAAAAATACAGAATCTGCAGGAAAGATGATATATTTTAAAATCTGAAAAAGCGGTCGAAAGATGAATAATGAAGTTCCCTTTGTCCAGAATGGCTAATATAAAGTAGATAGAAATATATATAAAAGATACCTCAGCTGGGAAATGGCTGGCTGAAAATCAAGTTGAAATTGTCAGAATGAATATGTATGTATCTGTCCAAACAATTTTTTAAATGCACTTTGATCATAGCATAAACTGAATTTTGCTGAATTTTTTTCTAGGAAAAAAAAACAGGAGAGGGATGTAGCCTGAATTACATTTTTTGTACAAACAAATCACAGAACCTGCTCTGCAGCTTATAAATAAAGTATTGTTTTTGTTGTATCCAGTTGTGAATTATGAATAGGAATGCCTAAAAAGTGAAAAGCTACAATAGTTTCCAGACTATTGACTGAAATTAGAGATGTTTAATACTTTATTTCTTTTAGACTGACTCTCAAAGTACTGTAGTAGATAATCTTGCCATTTTTAAAAAGAATTAAAATTACATAAATCATACCGTTTATTGAACTGCACGTCACATGCATTGTTTGTATAGATAACTACTTAAATATTAAATACATTTTAAAACAGAAATAAATTTACTCCAGTGCTAGAACACTGAAGCCAGGAGGCCTCGAGTCCGCCCCCAGATGTGCTGTAATTTTGTGACCTATTGCGTGCAGTCTGTTAACGTTTATTTCCCTGGCTCGGGAATGTGCGAGTAGGTAAGGAATTTAAGTACCTAACTGAGAAATTTTATTACATGAGTAGCGTGCTAGTAATTATGTGTGCATATAATAGTGCTATTTTTTTTTTGTAATACTTTACTCACTATCCTGGATGAAATGTGAATGTTATCAAGAGGGGAACTGGGCTTACAGCCTCAAAGTCTGTCCATTTATTCATAATAATTTAAAGAGAAAAGACTGCCCTTTGTATTGCTGCACACAACAGATCAGGCAAAGCATAGTTGCCCTACATTTAATTTTGAAGTTCAGCATAAATTTCAGTATCTCTGAAATACCTGGCCTGGTTCTGATTTATAGAAGATGAAATTATCACCCCCACAAAAAATCCCACCTGTATTTACTCAAAACGTGAGCATGCATTTTAAAAATAATGTATGTATTCTGTTGTAAGCATGACAATATTTCAAAATTAATGGAAAACTCTTGTGCCCGTGGAATCTTTGAAATGGGAAAGGAGATTGTGTCTCTCCTCCTGTTCTGATGCTTACGCGCTCCTCTGTGTCAGATTTGCAAATGTGTCGGATCTGGTGCTGTGTGTTGCTAGGTGGCACAGATGATAAAAGATGAATTTTCAGTGTTCCTCTAAATGATTTTGTTTGTGGTTGATCTGTGCGTATCGGTGACTTTTTTTTTCTTCTGGGGGTGGTGTGATGGTGGGGAGGAGGAGAGGTGCTAAATTCAGGTTTATAAAGCAAATAATAAAAGATGTTCACACCTTCAGAAATATAATCAAAATGGTAGTTTGGCCAAAAGTGTGGTAGTTTTGCAAATTTTTCTAACATGTTTATTTGAGAGTAAAGTGAGTTTTTTCTCCCTGGGCGTAAATTGTCAAAACCAGGATGACGTGTTACTGGGATTGCTTTCCTGTACGTGATGCTGTTTTCTGAAAGGACAGGCACAGAAGGCGTAGGGTTGAAAGGGACTTCGGGAGTCTTCCAGTCCAACCCCGTGTTCAGAGCAGGTCCAGTTAGATCAGACTGCTGAGGGCTGTGTCCAGCCCGGCTTCCGATGTCTCTAAGGATGGAGATTTCACAGCCTTTCTGGGCAACCTTTTCTAATACTTAGCTGCCCAAATGATGAAAAGTTTGGCCTTATATCTCATTGGAATTTCCAGTTAATGGAAATCTAAGGTGGCAGGTGCCAGGACGTCGTGCAGAGGATGGATAAAAGCACACTAGGGTGTTTCTTACTCGTCCAGCTATATTCTGTGCGGCGTGTGAGGTTCTTGTCAGAGCAATGAGGTAAGTGGTTTGACATTCCATGTTCAGCATCTGCTCTTTTGGCTTCTCTGTTATGGGGAGAAGATTGGTTGGACTCCAGCTAAGTTGACCGGAAACATAATGTCCTTTTTCTTCCTGAAGGCATGAGCATCGGGACTCAGGAATCCCGCATCAGGTCCTTGACACGTGCCTGCAAGAATTTGGGGGTTTGAGTGGTAGGATCCACTGATCATCAGTCCAAGTGATGTTGCTGCCTGCGCTGTCTATGACAGTCATCAGCTGTCAGATCAGATCACATTCCTGCTGTAGATGCTACTTCTCCACACTCTCGTCATTTAAACCTAGATGATCTCTGTGTATGTGTTTATAGCAGGACCTTGTTTTTTTTCTAGCAA
This sequence comes from Platalea leucorodia, assembly GCF_965183815.1. Classification (NCBI taxonomy): domain Eukaryota; kingdom Metazoa; phylum Chordata; class Aves; order Pelecaniformes; family Threskiornithidae; genus Platalea; species Platalea leucorodia. The sequence continues at coordinate 7,911,165 of NC_138825.1, forward strand.
TACGCACTGTGTGTTTTCTTGAAACTGCATTTCCACAGTTCTTGAATAGCTTGAGTTTGCTATGGAGGATACCTCTATCTCAAACTCATGCTTTTGGATGAAACATTTTAGTCCAAGGTAAGATCCATCTTACCTCCTCTTATATGTCTAACCTTTGAGCACCTAAATGTGAGATACACATCTCTGAGCTTTCTGTTACAATCAGCGGAGAGAAATAAATCACAGAAAGTGATTCAGCTTGATCAAATTAGGAATTGAAGATAAGTTACAGTAATTGCTCTCTTAAGCCATTTATTCCTTTCCATTGTCTATAGGAAGCTTTGACAGTTACATGTGAGCTAGTTACATTAACTCGTGGAAACCTTACCTTAGGTGACTGAAATCCCACCTTCCTGCTATTATACTGCACTTCATATATTCTGCTTGCTTAATTATGGATGCTCCTTTTAGCAGACAGCAGTTCTGTCTGCTTAATATCACAAATTCAGTGACAGATATGCTTTGGGAAGAGATTTTGGGGTGAGCGATGTGTTACGATTTAAATGATTGAGTGTATTTTGATGTGACGGTTACGTTGTCTAACTAGAAATCAGGATTTTCTGAGTTCTGAGGAAAAATATTCTGAGGAAGGACAAATGACAGCACTGCATCAGGGTGGCTGACAGCCCGTGCATGGTGGTCTGAAATTTCCAGACACAAAGACTATGCAAATGTTGACAAGACATAAAAATAACTACTTGTGAAATATTGTACTTGGTCTGGATAGTAATAAGACCAGTTTTAGCCAAGCTATTTCCACTTGAGGCCAGCACTCAAGTGTCTGGGAAGACACTAGATGACCTGCAAAGAGAAGATGTGGGGTTTTTTTGTTTGTTCGGTGGTTTTTGCTTTTTGTTTGAGGCGGCTAACCGTCTGAACTGCTGGCACTGGCTGTCAAATACTTGTTGGAAACATGGAGACCGGCCAGTATTTTTGAGTTAGGAATAAAGGCAGAAATAAAACTTAATGTAGAAGCCTGAATCTATTACAAGTTGGTTGGTGGGTTTTTTTGCATGATATTGTCAGCTTTGGGCTTGGTCAAGAGGATTGATAGCATGGAAACTGTTTTGTCTAAGGAGTAAAAAACATTAGATGACCAGTTGTTCCTCAGAGGCAGAAAGAAGATGCACCTGGCACGAGTAATTTATGAGCTAATGCCCTGCAAACTCTGGACTCGAACTGAATACTTGTACTTTGAGACTGGGGTAGAGTTGTGGCAACGCTTGATTGTTCAGGAGGAAAGAGATTGTGACTTGTGGTTGGGATCTGATGTTTATTTTAGAGCTCTTCAAGAGCACGATAGTATTTGGGAGATACTTTAATAGCAAGTGAGGCTGTCACATATACATGATAAAATGCATTTTATTATGTGCTTTTGCAATTCACCAAATGGATAACCCTACGTTAAGTGTAGAATTTATAGATAGAAAAGCATCGCAAGAATATAGCTCAATATTCAGAAGTATACCGTCCATAAGAGGCAATGAAAACATGTCTCGGTGCTCGGAATTGCATTCATTCATAGTTCATCACCAGCAATTGTGAAAGTAGCTTTCACTAAAATACCCTGATTTTTTTTCCGTATTGGATATAAGGCCTCTTAAAGTTTTATGTTGCTTTCATTTTTGAGTTTTCCAGTCTGTCTTCAATAACTTACAAGGAGTAAGTTTTTTTTTTTTTTTTTCTTTTCCTCATGCATGTTTTCTTTCACCAAGAAGGGAGTGTTGTGCTCTCAAAATGTTAACCTTTCCAGCATCCCTGTGCGATATTCATGCATGAATACTGTCTCAGTCCCCAGGGACGTTGTCCCCCCGGAGCTACAGGAAGATGTTGTAAGACCTTGGACTAAAGCTCGAGTCCCTTGCTGTAAAGCTCGTGCTCAGGGAGGTAAATGATGCTTTTCTATGCAGCGGCAGGCTTTTTTGGGTGAGTCAAGAAGTGCTGGTCGCATGACAAATGTTTTGACTAGAAGCAACTCCAATCAAACAAATCTCTAAAGGATGTAATCATCAAATACAAGCTTACGTTGAGGTCTTAATTCGGTCCATGACAAAGCATCCTCTGACTTCACTGAGGTCAGCTTACATTTCAAGTATTGAAAAGCTGTCTAAAAATCCCTACCTTTTTATACATTTTAAAAAGTGAATTGTTAATAATAAATGCATTTCTGTCACCATATCAATAAAAATTAGAGATTAAAAAGATGGATAGTATTTCCATTGTATGTCAATATTTAAGCTATTCCATGGATTTTTGTATCTATAATAAATGAAAGGTGTTGGCTGAAAGATTCAGCTCGGGATCTTCGTAGTTACTCATTGTAAATTTTCTATACCGTATTTAATATTGGAAGAAGAGTCCTAAATTAATTTTAAGTAGCATCAGAGTTTTTCATTGTCCTTTAAGTTTTTGCAATGATGTAAGAGAGTGACCTTTCACTGCTTCAAAAAGAAAAAGGGGGGAAAAGATAAAGTACCTACCACAGGAGAGCAAATGCCATCCACTGTATTTAGATCTAAGTGTTAAAAAGTCATCCAGGTAGAGCAGCCTTCCTTCTCCTCTTGGTCTGCAAAGAGAAAGAGAGGTTAAACCTTCCCACAGTAGGCGCTCTGAGTTAGGAGGGTTAGGCTGGTTAGACCTTCTCAAATAAAAAGATGCTGAAGCGTCTCATCTTATGTTTAGTCCTTCCTGACTTGGAACGATGGAAGGAAATATTTTTTATTAAAAATTGAAATGTTGCTTTTGTTGTCCAGTTTCTTTATTGGAGTTTGTCTTGTGAACTTATAGCTCATGGCAGTGCCTTAAAAATGCTTTTAGTTTACGTAGTAAATACAGTGGTATTTAGTAGTAGCGAAATCTGAATCTTGTTCTGACCACGCATTTCGAGGTTAGTCTCAAGTTTGTTGGGCAGATTTATTTTAGAGAAAAGAAGTATGTAATCCTTTTAAACAACACACGTAGCAAAGCTTATTTTTTGTTTACTGGTTGTGCAAAAAAGGAAGCGTATACAGTTTGGTATGTTAGCTTGCTTTTGTGAACACGTGGGCGGTGAAGGCTGCGGGAGAAGAGCGCTTCACGATTCTTCTTGGGGGAAAATGATGAGCTTTGGGATCACCTAAGTCACCTTCTCTCTTCCATACCGTCGCTAATATCGTTTGGTTATTTTTTGGTAGTATTTGCCTATTTCCTGGAGGTTTTGTTTGTTTGTTTTAATTGTAACCAATGGAAGCTTTCCCCTTTTGTTGGTAAGAGGAAAATGTTTACTTTTGACAGTGTTTCCATTTATCTCTTCAGCTCTTGCCTGGGGGTCTGTGTATGTGTATATTCTTTTGCAGATACGAATTATATTTTCTGTCTAGAGATCATAAGTTTTTTTGAAAGTGAAACAAAATGATTAAACTGAAGTCAGCTCCATTATTTGAAGCTGCTGTATGTGTTTATCCTCATAGTGCTTAACGCTTGACTTTGCCTCAGGCTACTAACCCTGGCTGGTTATTAATTCCTTAAAAATGCCCTGAGCCGATGTTGCTGCCGTTATAACTTGTTTGGGGCTGAAATGAAGTTGACGTTTTTCTTAGCTGCAGCATCTTCTCGCTGGAATGTCACAGGATCAATTGGTTACAGCAGTGCTGCTATTTCACCATGTGCCTCGAAAAATTTATTTCTCATACAGCATCTGTTTAGACTTCTCAAGTTAACGTTTAGTCTACCAGGGACGTAACCTACTTTAGTGAACGAATTTCAGATCTTTTGGAAATACTCTCACTATACAGATCCTAAGTGGCCTATTATGAAGAAACCCGTGTTTGTACTACGCGAAACAAAAAGAAACCCGTCGGCGAGATCGGAAACTTAGGTCATTACGCAGTAGGAGGAGGAAAACTGTGAAATTGGGTTGAAATACAATGCCGTTTGAAATGTTATAAACTTCTTTCTGTATACATTTTGGGCCTGACTTCATGAATTGCTTTAAAATGCTCCCAGGGAAAAAAAAGTTGGCCCAGCGCATTTGAGTCTGAGCTTTTCCTCTCTTAAATGTGTGGATGAGCTTCTTCCAGGCTGGAGTTGAGAGTTTTCTGTTTTAATAGAAGTCTTCCTATAAAAATCAAATAACATACTGTAAAATTACAGATTAGCTTCAGGAGCAGCAAAACAGCTTGGCAAATTATCCCCTAGTGCTAGAGCCGTTCCCTTCCTCGGCAGCTGGCGCGAGCTGTGTGATGCCCGGCGTAGCGCAGACGATTCGTGCTGCCGGCCGCCCAGCTTGGCTCCGGCTGACTCAGCGGCGATGGGGGGGCCGTGGCGGAGGAAGGATGAGTCGGAAGGATGTGACGGTGCGTGGAGCCTCTGCTCTTCTGTGCCCGGCACGCAGCCGAGCTGACGGCCGGGGAAATTCCCGCTGCCGCGGGAAGCCTGTGGGCCGGCGTGGGGCTCTGTGACAGCCCTGCGAAGGAGAAGGAGCAGAGTGTTTCTGCCAAAATGCTGCTATCTCTTTGCTATGCTTTTATAATTTTTTTTTTTTTTTTGGTGTTAAACATCTTCTGTTTCCATCGGTTCTTTGAGACGTGCTCTTGTTTTTCAGGATGAGGTAAAACATCTTTAAAAGTGGGGGATCACTTACCTTCAAAAACCAAACCATACTCCCCTTTCCCCCACCCAAATGTTTTCATTAAAAAGGAATTTTTGTTTCCAGATTTATATTTTGAAAATGAATGCCTTAAAAGCCCACTGCATAAATAAAATCCCAAACCACTTCTGATACCTTCCAGGAAACCATGCCCAGCAGACATCTTGGAAGAAAAATCACTGGATTAAAAAACAGCAACAGAAGGAGGCTATCCGTTACCATCAACGGTAATATTGAGCAATCTACTCCTCCCTTAGTCACACAAGTCCAAAAATACAGAATACTTTTAAGTGTCCTGGCACGTCCAGCCACCAGAGCATCTTCCAGCTCGTGTTATAGATCGGGCAGATAACTCGGTTTCTAATCCTCACACGGAGGACGACACAGAATGTTATTTCAATGTATCTCCGTATCAATCTATAAAGAAGACTTAAATATTTGAATAATGTAATGAAAACTTTTAGTCCGATACGTTACCTTTGTTATGTTTCATTGACCTATTTGCGTCTTGTTCTATTTGTATCACAGCATCGTAAAGCTGCCTCTGTTCTCGTAGTGCCAGAAATGTTTCAAATTACCATTTAAATGGTAAAGTTAATCATTATAGATAATTAAAGCAAAGCCTGTGTGAAGAATGCTGAAATTCTGTGAATATTAAGCCAAGAAATTATTTTATGCAAGATTACTGTAATGAATATAATATGAAATAATTTCATCCATGCTAAACAACTTCATTAACTATTATCCATACTTGGTATCTCACCATTTTCCCTGTTATGACACTTGTGGGAGACGAAGTTAGCAAGACGGTCAGCAGTTTATAATTAAGAGGCAAGTGGCCCATGGCACGGGACATCCCAAGCAGCTATTTTTGAGTTGGTGAATATAGTTTATACTTCTAAGTTGGTTTTTAACCTATGTTGTTCAATGGCAGTATAATAGCTTACTGAAGTCAAAATGTGAGATGCATAACGCTAGTGGTGTGTAAAGCGCTTCAGAAGTTAAATGGAGACATCCAACTGCTTTTTCTTCAGGGGGAAGGAGAAGAGTGTCTCCTTTCGTAGCTGCATGAATTTTCCTCAACCAGAGCAAGTTACTATGTTACATGGGAGGAGAGGGATCCGGGACGGCTCTGTAATGCCTCCTGAAACTCCTTTTTGCTCAGCACACAGCAAGAGCTGGTTTTGCCACCACCATCCTGTGGCAAACTTTCTCTTTTGGATGATGGCGATCCCAAAGCAAATTACTCTGGGGAAGTCTGGATCGATGCGATACGGTCTGTAAAAGCAATGGAGAAGCTAATTCAGTTAAGTGTTATTTCTTATGCATTAAAAACTGTGAATTAAATGCTGGAAATGAAAGATCTCAATCTTGAGAAAGTAGAACAGATTTAGTTTCAGTGTTGAACTTGGCTTTCCTGGCTGCACAGAGAAATCTGTGAAGATTTTGAACACTTAGCAGAATTAGGCTCGGCGTCAAGACAGTCTGGAGTTTGACTTGAGCTACGCTGATCTTGTTTCAGCAAAGTTCCCCGCCGCAAATTGAGGTTCGGCTCCCTGAAATGTGCAGCACAGCCTGTGATACGGGAGAGACTTAGCAAAGGGTTAACAAGCAGGAGTGGCTGATCAGAATAGCTGAAATTTTCATAGCGCTTCTTGTGTTTTTGGAGCCACATTTGCAGCGCTTATGCTGGCGCGGGAGAAGGCAGGGAGCTACTGGCAGGGAGACAGCAAATCACAGCTATTCACAATGTGACCAAACTCTGCACGGCGGATGGGGGCGGGGGCGAGGGGGACGACATACGTACGTTGCATTAAAGATCTGCTAGTCAGGGGGAAAAAAAGTGAGTCATTTTAGTCCCGTCCCGTCCCCCCTAATCTTGCACAGCCCCTCTCCGCTCCCTTGCTTCAAGCGCAGCCCTGGAGGCACAGTCTAGTTGTTTCAAGAGGAGTTCTGCTCTGGAAAACATCCCCTTTCTTACTCGATGGTGCTGCCAAAGATTATTGAAAGCCTGTATCTGCTGACTCCAGTGACAATTTCTATTAAGTTTTCCACCACCAATTTCTATGGTGATGCATGAACAGAAAAGAACGCAGCTTGACTTTCAACTCCAGAGCTATTTTTACAAGGCTGGTTGTTAACGACAAACGAAAGAAAACATTTTCTTTCTAAACTGAGCATATGTGACATTGAAGGTCAATGAGAGATAATACGACCAGAACTCTGATGTTTATACACGCGGTTCCTTATGGAGCAAATTAAATGATTTAATGACCTGACTGCTTTCTCTTCTATCTTCCCTAAATGAAATATAACCCTCTTCACCCATTCCTGAGGCTCTCAGCCCGTCCCTTCACTCAAAAACCCTTAAAGGATTTTGTCCGTGAAATCCGCACCTTCCATTACCCTTGCCAGGTGCAGCAACTGGAATTCCTGAAGTGCGATTCAGGGACGTCGTGTGACCGCTGCTGCCGTTACGCAGATGGTCATTTCTTCCCTTGCTAATTAATATCAAACAGCCAAGAGAAAGATTAAAAGGTACCACGTGCCTCAAAAGCCTTTTTTTCCCCTTGTATTCTCTGAAAGAAAGAAAAAAAAATAATCCTGGAAACCAGTTGGTCAGGGAAATGCGGAGGGTTAGTATCTGTTGACGCTCAGAGCCGCGCGTGAACCTGGCCCTCCTCCGAGGAGAGGGAGGGAGGGGGACCGAGAGGTGTGGGTGGTTTTATCGGAAGGTGCTTTTCTCACGGTGCCCAGGATAAAGGGACTGACATTCTCGCAGCGCTCTAATGGGGGTGGAAGGGTAACTGGATCCTGAATTAGGTGGTTCACTAATGTGCCTATTTTTTCCAGTCCAAGTAGTTCTGCCTAGCCCCTCGGGCTTCTAGAGCGGTGTTTTTATGCCACTTAAGGTCTCAGATTTGTACTTTTCAAACTAAAGAAGATGCGAATTTTGTAATTTCTTCATCCGCCCCCCCCTTGTTTTTTTTAAATACTAGGTTCAGTTCAAGTGATGGTTTTGATTTTGGGCGGGTTTTTTTTTTGGATCAGCTTCATTGTGATATTATGTGGTTAATTTTATTTGGATGGAAATAATTTATTGCAGCACATAATGTATTAAGATCCTGATTTTTTTTGTTGAGTTTACAGTCTTTTTTCCAATGTGGGCTGTGGTTTCATTACAGTAAGTTCCTGCTTTGGATGCAGAGACTTACGTCAGATTCACCAGCTGCTGCTCTCTCTGAATAGGCAGCGTGCCAGTGCCGAGGATTAGCTGGGTTACTGTTTGTCCCACCAGTTGTTTTTAAAATCTTCAACTGCAGAAACATCCTTGTGTGTCGTCCCCGCAACTCAGTGCCTGATGCCCTCCATTCCGACCCTCCTTATTTTTTTTTTCCCCCAGGTGATCTATTTTGCTTGCACTTTTGGTATTCAGTTACTTGCTTTGGAAAATACTTTTGTAAATATCTTTGTGTTTTATTATAAGTTAGCAACCTTCTTTATAAATATCTTCCATCTCTTGTCTTAGGTGATGGCTTTTTGGGAATGGGTTTCCTTTGCCTATCAGAATAGCTACAGTATTCAGATACTGTCATTAAAATGTTTATCAGAGGGGGCGAATGGCTCTCTGATAATCCAGGATGAGAAGGCAGCAGCAGTAAGCAATGCTTACCTGAACCACGGTTTGCTCAGCTCCTGGAACAATTTTGGCAATAAAATTACCTCCATCCTACAAGGGCCGTCGCTTGGAGACAGCGGCTTTGTGCAAGTCCTTCTCAGTCCATCAACTTCGCTAATAAAGCTGAACCTAAATCCTAAACTGACTCCTAATTTAAGCTAAATTGCCACGTCGGTGCTGCTGAGCAGCGTGGCTGCATTGCAGCCGAGGCAGGCAGGGGTTTGCCTTGGAGGGGTGCCTGTGGTACCACGCGGCTGTGTTTCCCCGGGGGAGCTGGGGCTGCGAGCAGAGGAACCCGGGGCCGAGCGCCTGTGTGACGGCGCTGGGAGCGGAGATATACCCCTGTTATTGTTTGCATGCTATTTCTGCGCTCCCACGAGAGCATCTTGGGACATATCGTGTGTTTCTTTCTACTGAGATGCTTCTGCAGTCTTCAGCTCTCCCCCTCGCCCAAGTTAATCGTGACAGTTTTGGAGCAGGCATGTCCTTTAGGGCAAATCGCGGGAAAGTTACTGGAAGACCATGAACACTTCGATGCATTTGCCGCTGTGCTCCTTGCAAAGATGACAGGTTTTAGCCCAAGTTTAAAAAAGAAATCTGTATAGTAACCGCAGCCCAAGCCAGAGCAGCCAGCCTGGACTGACAGGATCTTTGTAGTTTTACCAAAGGTGATGGTATGGGGCCAAAACACACAGAGGAGCTAAGGGGAACTGTGAGTTGAGTGAAGAGGGACCGCCGTGCTGTTCCTCTGCCCCAGGGCAGCTGCTTCCCTCCAGGCTATGGGATTTAACTTTGTTAACCACGCTAGGTCGATTGGAGCGTGCATTTTAGGATCTACGGAAGGTTTATTCTCCAAAGGAGAAAGAGCATTTTGAGGCCTATAAGATTCATGCTGTGAGCGTAAAGAAGAGAGCTATCTGGCAGGAGCAAGAGGGTAGCTTGTCTCGGGAAGAAAACGTGGCAGGTTTAAGATTATGGTTTCCCCCTTTCTCCCTAATACCCTTCGGACAGAACAGCGTGGGTCTTTACTCTCAAACCCTGTTGTTTTTTGCCCAGCACACAATTTTGCCAGGTGAGTACAATTGCGATGAGAAGTGTGTGTGGAGCTGCATCATCTTCAGTTTCAATCTTCGTCAGCAGCCATGTGCGATAGTGGGATGTCTTTATATTTCGACTATTAGTACGTGTCTTGAGTGAATGAACAGGGAAAAGCTTTTCTTCAGACCTCCCCTGGATGTTGCAGCTACTGTCAGCTCTTCAGAGTTGCAGATGAGAGTGCCCGGGCAGCGGGCGGTTGAACCAGCTGTAGCATATACGTTGGCTATACAGGCCTGTAAACATTTCTCCTGCAGTTCTTGCTGCTACTCAACGTGAAGAGCTCTGTTGCTGCACCGCTGATCTGCCCAAGCCATGTGGTTTCTCTTCAAAGAGCTCCAAGCCTTCCCTCCCCACACTCATCTCTTGTGATTTCCAGCAAAGAACTCAAAAACATCATCAGGTGATTTTTTTTTGGGGGGGGCAAGCATTCTTCAGCATTCATGCGTTGGTTATTTAATGGATGTGTCCTACCCAGAGGACTGTGCACCATTATGCCACGAGTGCCCACTCAATTCTTAAACATACTTCTTCCGCTGGATTTAAGATCACCTGAGAGAGCCGAAGTGATACTAACGGGAGGAGAAAAAAAAAAATCACCCTAATTCTAGTTTAATAAATACTCGACTTCTATACAGTTTTAAAAAAATATATATAAATATTATAACATTTCATTAATCTGCATACACATTTTAAGAAGGCATTACCTAACCATTTGAAACCTGGTAGTTGCCAAGCTATTGAAGATTACTTAATTGGGGAATTCAGTGGAGGGTTATGTCTGATTTGAATTTTTAAAAGATGTTTTCTTAATATTAGTTTCACAAGTAAGAAAGTTAGCCTTCTTGTGCTCCCCTTCTTGGACTCTGATGTAGAGCACAAGCCAAAATATTCCAGTGTTGGGTTTTTTTGTTGGTTTTTTTTTTGTTTTGTTTTGGTTTGTTTTTTGTTGTTGTTGTTTTTTTTTTTTAAATATCAGTAGTATCTCTCTTAGTACGGTAATGCATAGTTTGTCAGTACTCTGAATGACAGGAGGAAAAGGTGATCGTCTTTGATGCTTTGAGAGCTGGGACTTACTTAGCAAGCATCCTACCTAGACGATACTCTTTTCTTTCTCGAGTGCCATGTTTCATTTTGTGAATGACATATAACTACGATGGCCCGTGTCTCATTGGCTTTCCCTTGAGACAGAAAATACAAAATCCTACCATTTTCTGGAAGCATTTCGTTGTCCCACGCAGTGATACTGGGACTGTATAAATGATGCCTATTTAATTGTTGGAGAACTGACATTGCCGTGCCACTAAGGGATGTTCTCTGTTGAGGAGAGAAAAATATACTTTCTGACCGTAACAATTTAATGGATTACCTTAAAAATCAACTTAATTTAAGGAAGTTAAAAAGAAGACAGTCATAAAAGCTCTACAGTCCAAGGAGTGAAATCTAACTTTAATGGTAGCCTGAACTGTTGTAGCTTATCATGTCAGTTTGTTTAGGTGCCAGTTAACAGCATGATCTCGACAAAATGATTTTATTGTTCCCCAAGCCCCATTTTTATTTAACTGTTGTCTGTGGTTGGTAAGCCACTCTTTGGATGATTCAGTGGATTGTCATAACGGTCCATCTTGTCTCTGTATCTTTTTTTCTTATTTTCCCATGCCATCTTCTAAGGCCGTACTAGCACACAGATGATCAGCAGCAGATTAAGGGCTGCTTACGGGTAACCAACTGTGGACTAGGACCTGATCCAGCAAACCATTAAGCGTGGACCTCGTTTCGTTGACGTCAGTCGTGACTATATGTGTTCTTAAAGGTGAACACGTGCTTTGGTGCTTTAGTGAATCGGTCTGCAAGGGTATTTGTAAGTTAATGTCAGGATTGTCGTGAAGAGGAAAAAAGTGGCTTTGCCTTAGCAGTGCTTCTTCAGTGGTATCCAGCAGAGCTTTTTGGAGACACCACCTGGAAATGATTTCAGGTTTTATTATGGGGGAAAAATACGACATATTTTCTTGCAGATAAGATTCATGATTCCACTCTGACTTCACTCAAAATTTATGAAGAGGTGCCTGTATACGGCTTAGACAAATGCTGCTTTGTCCTCGGTTGAGGTTTGTCAAGTTATGTCAAAAGTTCAGAGTGAGAGAGTTTTCATGAGCCTGTGAGAGAGTTTTCATGCCGTTTATGGTTGGACCCATGCTTCTTCTGTAAACAGAAGTAAGACTCTCTCCTAAATACGTAGCCTGTCCTCCTCTGAAAGAAATATTCCTCGTGTTACCAAATTTCATTCTTGTGTTATAGCACAAAGTATTTTCTCTGCTCATAGTACATTTGTTAAAAGGAAGCGTTCTCCTGTTTCAAGGTTGGTGCCGGTGTTTCTGAACTTGTTTGTGCACTGAGTAATCGAGGTAGGCCACCTAGCTCTTCTACTTTCAAAACGTGTGTTTCTTCTTCAGACTTGAGAAGGCCTGGGGAAGATAATCCCCCGCTCTCCTTGGCTTCCTGGCTGCTGCGTGAGTATGCAGAGTTTGGCTGTGTGCTTAGATACAGCGCAGTTCTTGAAATAAAACACACTGATTCATTAAACACCAGAGTAAGAAAAATGGTGCTTACTGTATTTGCATCACTTCAGTCTTTGGTTTATGGTGGATATGAAGTTAAAACTCTGGTATCAAAGAGTGTTCTAAAAATATGCATAAGTTAAATTATTTAATATAATTTTCTTCTATAAATGTCATAGATATTAGCATTGCCTAAGTTGTCTGATTTTGCTTTATACTAGCAATAAAGTTACATGTGTGAGTTGATATAGAGAGGATCATTCAAAGCAGAAGGATTAAAAATAAATGCCTTCTCAAATGTTAAGAACCCAGACCATACACGTTTTACACAATACTTTAGTAAGAGAATTTTGTAAGAGAATTTTTAAATAAATTAGCACCACCTTGATTTGTTAAAAAGAAAAAATAAAACAACTGTATAGCATTTTAAAAGTAAAAAATTCAAATGTTAGAAATCAGGATAGCTGTCATGTTGCCACATATTACAGATGTTAGTACGCAGATACATTAAAACAAGAGAATTACGCTTTCAAACTGAAATTTATTGGTGTGAGTATTATTTGGAGGTAGTGCAGAAATAGAATAGTGGATGATCCATCACATGGTTGGCTGTAATGGCTGCAATCTTTTCCATTATCAGTTCAGTACTGGGAAACTGCAGAGTCCTAGCAAGTTACGGCTGTAGAAAAACCAGAGTCTTTTGTCTTGCTTTAATCTTGTATGTGAAATGGTTATGCTCATGACTTAACTGCTTTGAAGATTCCCCAGTTCTTCTCTCAAGACTAATACTCTTAAAGACCAGATTTCAGGAAGAGGGGCATCGGCTTACGTGAGGGCTCCTTTATAACTGCTCAGACCGAAAAGTCAAGTCAGTAACTGAAAGAGACTATTCTGTATATAAGAAACAATCTTGGTATTAAGCTTGTATAGTTTGCAGAAAAACCATAGCTTCTTAGGATATTACTGCTTTTGCACTTTGATAAAACAGCATTACTAGAGTGAGTTAATCTTACAAAGTGGACTTTTTGAAACAGCGCTTGTAAAAGCCATGTAAAGAGAATCCACGTGAAGATGCCGAGTTAAATTTGGGGTTTCTTTTTTCCATTCAAGTTGAAGATGGCAATTAATGCAGTCGTCTTGATCTTTTTGCGTTTAGTCGTTCAGCATAAAGCATGAAACTCTCAATTCAAGGCTCCATACAGCGAGTGATTGCTTCCTACTATGCTGAATAGGGCTGTTTCTGAACTGCGACTGTATCTAATCAGCAGAGAGTGGGCTGACTTCACACCAGTTATTGAAAACACATTTTCATAAGGCTTCTTTGCTGATAAATATCCAACCAGAGTTCTCTTATATGTTGTAGTATGCATTGCTATTGAGAAATGTTTAGAAATGCATGTATAGCATCAACTGTACAAATACGGGTTTGTAATACTTCTTAGCATATTCATTATGAATTCTTGAAATGTTATCTCTGTCCTACAGTATATCTGTGCTGAGCAAACCGTGGCTGGGGGCCAAATCCATTTTACAGCTATCCAAAACAGTCTTGTGACCAATCAATCAAGTTTACACTTATAAAATGCCCATAGTGTAAGCACCTAAGGCACTGTGCATAATCCATACTGAAATAAATACGATATACTGTCTCTGAATAGTGAAGTCAGGTGAAATTAGACATGTGCCTCTGAGGTTGTAGTAGATAAAGGAATCAGGTTCTGTAGGAGGAGATGATTAACACGTGGTACCAATGCACACAACTCGTAAGGCAGTCGCACGTTTAAGATGTGAATGGAAAATTGATTGAACGTCTGAAGGGACTGAAAGGATGGTGAATAAGACGGTTTTATAAATGGGACACAGTCAGGCCACTGAAACTTCTTCCACAAATTAATGTTTAGCTCTGAGGAGGCGGCTATCCTCTCCTCTATCACAATAACAACTCCATGAGCTTCAATTACTACTAAAATTTACCTGGTCAGGGGTATTGACTGTAAGAGCAGATGGCCCTCAGGCTTAACAAATTTTGCAATAGGAGCACTGTGTATTGGTAAATTGTGAAACTTGGCAGCATCTTATTTTAGAAAAAAGGAAACGAGCTCTATGTCATGAATGAAAAACACTAAAAAAGGGGGGGAGGGGGCAGGGACGGACACACACCTACAGTCCACAGTGGGTCTGGATACTGGGGTTTATTTACGAACCAAGGAGATGAGAGGCTTTCCCCTGTTTGAAGATCCCAGACTTCCCAGTGTCACCTTCACTAGGTCTCTGCTTGCCTTCCCAGGCGGGAGGCTGCTGGCCACGGGAGCTGGGACTGAAAGTCAGGCCGATCCGTGCTGTGCCACCGCTCGCAGCTACCAGTCTCGGGCATCACTGACCACCCTCCCTGGGTCCTTGGGTGGCCCCTGCTATTTGCCTCCATACATAATAAATGTATGTATATGTGTTTGTATGTATAAATACATACAAACAAATCCTGCCTGATTTGCAGGATCTGTTCTCTAAGCAGCATCTTCACCTCTTTCTTCCTGCTCCCCAGTCCCCCCATTTTCCTGGCCTCACTGTCCCATGGGCAGAACCAACAATGTGTGATCTGCCTCCTCCTTTGTGGTTCTGTCCCATGGCCGTACCAGCTGCAGGTTTGTGTTTGAGCATTCAAAAGTTCAATTTTTCTCCCCCCAATTATCTGCCTCTCATTAGCTTTTGCGATTTAAGTTAGTTTCTTTTTTTTTTTTTGCCAACGGCACCCTGGCACTCAGCTATTAGTAGACTGCTTATGCAGCTATGAGCATCCAGCCGCTCAGTGCGTCTTACGGCAGTAATGATCGAAAGAAAGAGGTGTTTTTTGAGAAAGGGTGAAATAGTTCAGACAGTGCAGAATTTATTCTAATACATGAATCCAGTATTTAACATGCAGGTAGAAAAAAATTGCTTCCTGTTCTGCTAATCCTTGGCTGGATAACTGACAGCCTTCTGGAACTTCATTTCTAGCCTTTTCAGCTTTTGTTGATAAAGATGCAAAAAAGACAGACATGTACAAAAGGACTGTATATAGCGTATAATTCATTTTGTAGAGCTAGAACATCTAGCTGAATGTGCCATTGATTTATCCTGGCACTAATTCCTGGTGAGTAGCTCATTTTGAAAGTAGCTACAAGTTGGCATATTTGCAGGAGCATTGAATTCTGGCACGCAGTCACTGTTGTATTAAAAACATGATGTGCAGCGAGTCTGGAGAGCCTTTGAAAGTGAGATATCAATAGAAGCTATGAGTTGCATTGTTATTCTCAATACATACAGCGTAAAAAACCCCAAACAGAGTAAGCTATATATGTTACCAATAATGTGCAGTTCGTGGCTGGGATTTTTCTTGCAAAATGTGTCAGCGATGTTGCGTTTATTAAAAAATTGTACTCAAAGCGGCTTTAAAGTCCATGTGGTATCTGTTATGATTGCCTTAATAACAATAGCATAATTATGGGTATTATATCTTTATAGGATTGAATGTGCAACAAACATTGCTTGTGAGCAGCAAGTTTTCATAAGAGATGACAGCTGTTTTAGAAGCAAAATTATAGCTTATTTATTGTGTGTATACATTCGAGCTGGGCAAAAAATAGCAAAAGAATGAAATCTGCAAAAGAACTATTTCTTGCTAAGTGTTATTTTGCAATAAAAATGCTAGTTGTATAGTAATGAACAATAAGAATGGGTTGGTTGGAAATAACATATTTCTGTAAAATAAGATGTTTCAAAGGGTGCCTCTAGCTGCAGAATCTACCAAGCATCAAGTTTTTTTCGCTTTTCTTGGAGGGAGAGGAGGAGGACGAGAAGGGGGAGCTCCTTCAGGATTGGAAAACTTTGCTCAGTAGTGGGAAGCTGTGGTGGAAAACATTGAACTAAAAGAGATAACTAATCATCACCTCTGTAAAGCAAGGATGGATATGGCCCTGAGGAGAACAGAGGGGAGAGAAGGAAGGAGCTGCTGAAGGTTCATCGTATTTCGTACGGACCTTGCAAGGGAAAGTCTCCGCACTCCACTCTGGCAGGGACAGCGCTGAGCTGCAAGCAGCGGCCCTTGCATGATTACCCCAGGCATTAGGTACGAGAGTGAGTTGAGCTGAAAAGATTGGTTGCAAGAAGGTTAACTCCAGAGTTGCGTGCTCTTTTCCCACTTCTCCATGGTTTTTCTAAACCTATGCCTGTCTGAAGCAGCGTGAGTACCAGCCAAAAATTTCAGGTACCTCAAGCCTTTTACACGCTGTAATCTTGATGTTGGAAATGATGGCCAGGTCTTTAGGATAGCTTGCAAACAAAAGTATTGTAACAAGGAGTATTTGAACTGAAGGTTAGTTTTCTACTGGTATTTACTTGTCTGAGAAATCTGCATCACTTGCAGCTTTTAGGAACTTGTTGAAGGTTACAGAAAATCCAGAGTTTTAGCTTGCACGTTGTTACTGCAGAGACCGCCACCCTGTCACAGAATTGAAGAAATTCGAGGTGGGAAGTTTTAAAGCTGGATTGAGGAGGTTGCGGGGGGAGAGGGATTCAGATGGGTGTCTTCATTGCTGCAGATGAGCTAGAGCGTGGTTTCCAAGGAGGCAAAAAACCCCCAAACGTGCAATACAGATGAACAGACATTTTGTAGCAAGGCTTATAAAGCATTAAAATTCAGGCACAACTATTGTACAAACACAAACCAGGGCTCTTGCATATACAGAAAGGAACTTTTCTTCTGTATGAAGTTTCTTGGCACAAAGGGAGTTTTCAAAACATTATAAGGTTGTTAGAAACTGATTCTCCGGCATAAATGAATGTAAAATTCCTGGTGTGTGCTGTGAGCGGGTGTCCCATTGGTTGCATCTCACTGAGATCTAAAACTAGGAATAAGAGTGACAGCTCAGATTTGCCCTGCGGTGATACTCTGACAACGCTGTTGGACAAATCCCCTGTAACAGAGGAGAAAGGTTGATCAGAGATAAACCAGGCTGCAAAAAGCAACTTCAGCAATTCCAAAATCCTGAATGCTGTGAGGGGAAAAATACTTGTGAACAGAAATTCTGTATAATCCCTGTGTAGGTTGTGTATGGCGTTCCTGTAGGTAATGTGTCTGTGGACACACTGGACGAAGGGCCGTGGCCTAGAAGGCTGCTGGGTTGTATATTATAAAGAAAACCAAGGAGGAGTGATGGGAGAAAAGGAGAATTCAGGGAGCGGGAAGGTTTTGAGTTGCTTGGAGGATTCATTGCTGGCATGGGCTCAGGCTGCATTCACCTCTTAGGTTTTATCTGGATTTAAACTCTTTAATGCCGTACTGGCATTTGCTTTGCTTGTATGCAACTGAGTGCAATGCGGGTCTTGGGTTTGAGGAGCTTTTCTGAGGGCTGCAGCCACGCAGAGTGAAGGTGAAGGCCTGTAGAAGATGGGGCGCGTGGCCATTTTCACAGGCAGAGGTATCTTAAGAAGCCCTTCCCCGAGCTGCTCGCTCCTGCGGCTCTGCTGCTGCGCGGCACCCGCCGGGGTCCCCCGGGACTGCGCAGGGAGCGAGCAAATCCTCGGGAGTCTCCGGCTGCGCGCTGCTGGTGCCTTCCCGTCATGAAAACAAGTGTCTGCTTTGAAATCCGGTGACGGAGAGTTTATGTGCTCTGACAATTGACATGGGGAGCAGAAATCTCTCTCTTCTGTACGGAAGAGATTTTTCCAGATGGTGTTTTGGAAAGAATTACCGTATGATAGCTTGCTTTGAAAATACTTTGTAAACTCAGGACTCCTCCTGGCTTCATAAAAAAACTAGCTTGTTTTTTTTTTTCTTTTTTTCTTTTCAGGATCGTTTTAAACATAGTGGTATGCCAAATCCTTTGAACGGCAAATACTGACGGACTGTATCATATCTCTTTTGTGATAGAAATTATTGTCAATGGTGTGAAACTGTGATGTTGACTTTATGCACTGATAGTTGTGTTTAAGTAGCTTTAAATTGTGTAGATCTTGTTAATCTCTCTGAAAAAAACATTCTAAAATGCAGTGGAGTTTAATGGTCTTGGGTTTTATTCTGTTGCTGCATCGTTTTTTATTTTTTATTTTTAGCAAAGCTATGAAATGGTTGCTGATCTCATAATTTTATGGAAATGCTTTGTAAAATAATAACCATGTTTTGTCTGTAGTCTCTGATGTGATTTAGAGCAAAGTTTTAAAAAACATTTTGCAAATTGCCAGAGCTCATTACCTAATGCATTGAATTACAGATGGGAAGAAATGCTGTAGTGGGTTAATACGAGTGTAATGGCTGATCCTGTTGGGACCAGGCTGCAGTATCTTTAAAATGTGTACAGCCTAAGTATGTGAAGGTGTAATTTGGAGGCCCTACTCGTTCCAATGTTGACATTTGCATGGAAATTATTTTATTAAATTCCAGAATGCTTTGCATTGAAATTCAACAAATAAGGTTATGTTAGACAGGACAAGTGATTATTTTTTTTCCTCAACAGTAACATCAACAGGTTTTCCAGTGGCATGGAAACCTGTTTGCAATTTAAAAGATGGAAAGACTGATTTTTCTTTCGGAAAATGTTACGTGATCAAAAACTTGGAAGTTCTGATGGAAAAAAAAAAATCGGAGCTGATGGGGAATTTTTGCTTCTAGGGTGAAAAAAAATCTCTTTTAGCATGAAATGTTTGGATCTGAAACAGCTTCCTAGTTCTGATTTTTGCTAACATAAGCTTGTATTAAAAATATATATGTATATCTAGAACAAAATGTTACACTGAAACTAAAAAAGTAGAAAGTTTTTCTTTTTCCAGAAATGAGTTGCAGAAGCTTGTGACTGTCTTTTGGCTTTTTTCCACTTCAGAATATGAAGGGGTTTAGATGTGGAATATTTGGCATAACAGAAACTATAATTCCAACTGAAATCTAGTCTTTGCAAAGCAGTCAGATAAACTATTGTAATTTGATTTTAATTTTTTCATTTCAGACTTTGTAAGGCACATCTTACAAGATGTCCTAGAAGCATCTGCTGATTGGATGTTATAATTAGGATTTGAGGCGATAAATTGTGTTACTTAAAGAAGTTTTGGATTCTAAGGAAAACGATGTATTTCTAAGATGATATGACAGGTTTGCTGGATTCTATCAACATCGGTTGAGCACTATTAATATTCAAGAGTACTTCGTCTGTCCTGGTTTCCCAACTTAGGAGTTACTCCAAGACGTTATAACTACTGCTACTGCAACTGCTGCTGTTTGCTTTGCATGAAGCTGGTGTTTGTGAGTGAGTGAGCCATCTATTGTGATGAATCTTTTGAAGAATTATTTTAGGAAACAGTCAATCTTTCAGAGTTATTTTTAATGATGGAACTGACTCAAGGAGGAAAAAAACATCTTGCCGAATACATCTGTCCAAATTTTGTAGGCGCGTAATGTCATTCATTAGGCTGATACGGGTCTTGCTAGGGTTTCCACTTTGGCTGGAAGACTTCCTTTCACTTAACGGGACATTGAATCTACTACGAGTGTAGACTCCACAGGTCTGTAATTAAATGAGTGTAACGCTGAACAATCTTTTGCATTCTTGGCATAGTCATCTGCATCTGAGACCTGTCTGCAAACTCTGGCGGTGAAAATGGGCTGATTTTTGCCGGTGTGACACAGCAACCCTTTGTGCCAACAGGAAAGGACATGCAATAGGATCAGACCAGGCTATATTGAAAAAAACAATATTTCACGTGTAGTAAGAGACCTTTGCACAGAGCTAGGATCATTTCCAAAGCGATTCATTATTTCTCCATATTTGTTTATTAAGTCCCAAACGTTACAGGGGAAGTTTATGTTATATAAATCGCACTGGTTATTGGAAACCAGTTTTCGGGTGTGTGTTCAGGTACCAAGGCTTGTCTGCTTTTAAATTCTGGAGTGTGTCATGGAGAGTTCGGGTAGAACATGAAGAATGACATTGCTGTGGTATAATACACATACCAGAAGGGATTTGCACTGAAATGCTGATAACCACAAAAAGCAGAGAATTTTCCTCTCCAATTTCCATTGTCAGGGATGGTCCAAAGTGGATTTCAGGGAAGAAATGCCTGCTTGACACGATGAAAGCTGAGTTTTGCTTTTTGCCTTTGTGGCTCGAGATCAATCAACACCTCTCTTGTCCTCAAGAAACAGATATTGCAAAAAAAATGTGCAATATAAAATTATCTGTTTTGCTTTGTTTACTTTCAGGTGAATGCCAAAAGAAAAACTTTAAATGGTTGATCATTTAATCATCAGAAGAATCAGTTCAATTGAAATAGCATACTGTTTTAAGGCCCGTTTTTAAATCTAACCTGTTTAGGCTAGAAAGGCACTTGAAAATAAAACAACATCAGAATCTTAATGTATTTGCAGACAAACACCTGCATATTGCCGCTGAGTAATTCTGCTACTTAAGTATTCTTTGCTCTTCTGGTTCTGTATCTGCCTGTGATCTTCGGGACGATTCCTTGGAGATCAAGGAGTCAAGCCGACCAACACAAATATAAAAGTGTTGACAGCAGAGGAGAAATCTGCTTCTTTGCAATCTTCATCTTGGGTTTGTCTGAGTTTCAGCATTGTGCAAACAACTGAAGGACTGGGAACATGACCACTGGATTGTTGTTTGTTTGGGTTTTTTTCCTGAACATGACGTTAACGTGACAGTAGAAAACGGTATCCTAAACTAGCATAGTCCTTTTGTAATTCTTACTTACTTCTTGCTGGTTGATTAGACTGTTTGTATTAGTTTGACTCATAATACTAATTTTAATAATTAGCCTGTTTGTTTCTGTTTCTTATTTGTCCAATCAGTGATTGGAATGTTTTTGCTTTGCCAAAGAATGTAGATGCTGAATCCATAGAAATGGATTTTTCAATTGCGTTCATCACCTTGACTTTGCCAGAGAGGTTGATGGCCCTTAACCATTGGGGGAAGACAAATCATCACAGTCTTTTTTCAAAAGACAAAGCAAAGAATCTTGCTTTCTTACAAATGAATATACAGAATATTTAATAAAATCTAAATAAATTGCATATTGATAGCAGCAATGCATGAAGAAGAAGAGTTGTACAGATTAAAAGATATTTATAAAAAGTAGTATTTTCTAATGAAAAGTAATTGTCTTTATATGTTATTCTGCAAGTCTCATGTTTAAAATTTGGTATGAATATTCAAGTAAGATTCTTTAATATGTTAAAATTATATCTATAGAAAGGTGTCACATCACATTTGTCAGATGAAATTTGTTTCCTGCAATAGGAGAATAATGGGAGTTTTCTTAATTAAGTAACGTTTTGTTTGGAATACATTCTTATTCAAATTCATTTGTTTTGTTCTGTCATCAGTTAAAGAAGAGCTTGTAGAGACGAGTTGCATACCTGTGTGCCAAGATGATCAGGTCAAAATGCTGGGACTTGTGAAGTCTTTTTGTTATAAATATATTCCAGACAATTCCATCTATTTTATTCTCATCAGAATCAAATTATAGCAAATACTTGCTTTACCCAAGATCCTCTGTTCCCCAAGAGCCCTTCAGCATTACTTTTAACATTACCTAAAAATACAAATGAATTTAAAAATATCGAAAGCAGAATTTAAGTTGATTACATTTAGTGCCTTTTTCTTCTGCAGGTGATTCAGGCTCACCTGTCTTTCTTTAAGTCAAGCATTCCTGGAGGTTTTTCCGTTTGCACACTTTGCATGTGATGCCTTCCAGGATAAGGCCCATGCCATTGAAGGTTTGCCAGATTAGTAAAGAAAAAGCAAACTCTTATGTCACAGCTGAAGCTGGAAAGGATGTAAAAAGATCTCTAATGTATTTGCTATAAATAAGGCGCATAGCAAAAAAGTCTTATTTACAGGAGGTCAGTGACTAGCTCATTCCTGTGTAATTTTGGGTGGAGATACACAAATTGATGTGAATGCTCCCCACTGAGTTTCATTTTTCTATTGCCTTTGTATTTCATTTTGGTTGTGAATTACAATATATTGCGGAAATCCCTGTTCTACAGTCCCCTCAAACCTTTTAAAGGGGTCTAAAACTGACCACTTAAAATCAGTATTGAGTTTGCAAACCATGGACAAAAATAAGTAATTTGATTATTCAGTTGTGAATAATTTAAAGGATTTTTTGGAGGGGCTGAGACTTTAAATAAAACTGGACAAAGTACAAAACTGTTTTTCACTGACTTCACTTAGCAAAACCAAAGGAGACAAGGGCCAGGCGAGATTATAGTATTCTTTAAAAACAACCTGGCTTTTCTTTTTCCTGCCCCCCCCCCCCCCCCCCCCGAAAAATCCATTTGTTTCTACCTATTATGGACGATAACCTAAGGTTTTGCAAAATTGCTTTGCTTGGACTAGAGGTGACTGCTACTGTCTCACGTGGTTGCCGATTGAAACAACGTGCAGCCCAGGAGAGGTGGAGCCGAGAAGGTGGAAGCCCCACCAGGGAGGGCAAGTGACTTCTTTGTACCTCTGGCAGAAACTGGAGAGATTCGTGCTACAGAAAACTTTCTTGTTGGAGACTTGGAGGCTGTGTTTGAAGATAAAACAAATGTGAGAGAGCTTATGAAGCAAACAGACAGAACGGGCAGTAGCACGTTTCCAGGATGAGGTGGTGTTTCCCAAACGCTGTGAAGGTGCTTGAGAGTGAAAAAGGTGAATTACTAATGGTGTCGACGGTTGGCTAAAATGGTTTTCGTGTGTAAGGGGGCAGATGTAATGTCGTTATCTTGAATGCACCTTGGGAAAGCTGAGGACTGCAAGCCTGCGAGCTTTGTACGTTCTGAGTAAGTTATTAAAAAGCGTAATAAAAAATAAAAATTCTAACACCTGCATAAATATATCTAGCGCCAGGTTTGGAGCATGCAAAGGCCAGGCTTTCTACGCAATGGGTACTAGGCTTGTGAAAGCTGTTGCCAAAGGGTATTGCAGATGCTTATGGTTTCAAGAGAGGCTGGATGAGTTCATGGGCAAGAAAGCCACTGAGGATTATTTAGAAACTACAGCCAACTGAGGAATTCCCTGAGCTGAAAGTGTATGGAGTATTAGGAAGAATGACCGTATTTGGGAATATTGTGCTTGATTATCCTGTTCTCGTACTTGGTCATCTTTTCGTGACATCTGTTAGAAGTAGGATCTTTTCATGACATCTGTTAGAAGTAGGATCTCAGGCTAGGTGAATCTTTGCTTTGAAATAGTAGTGCAGTTCTCGTGGTCTTTTCTTCCAGAACGCCATCTGCCATGTATGAAAGGCTGGTTACAAAAATAAACCAGCAAATGGCAGAAAACACAGTCTATTAGAAAAATCCCGTGGCGGTATGCAGGAAGAGGTCAATAGACCAGGCATGTATCCATCATGTTGTCTCACTGTACTCCTCTCTTTCTCTCTGCAGAACAACGCTGAGTTACCAACAAGAGGTCAAAGAAATGCTCGAAGCAAGATTAGGGCAGGGCCTCTGAGTTAGTGCTCATCTGGAGGGCTGAAAGGAATTACGCAGTCTGTTTCTTATCCCATGCCCTGCCTTACGGTACAAAAGGCGTGGGTGGGAACGTCTGGAGGGGAGTGGGAGGTCACATAATAGTATTGGGTTTTGTTTAGTGCCTTGCATTCCTTGCTCCTGATTACCTATCATTAGCCCCCGAGTTTGTGCATCAGTGCTCTCTGTGCCCTGTGAGCAGCATTAGCTCTTTCTTTGGGGTTGGGGTTACTCTCCGCTCGGTTCCCAGGCTGGTGTATGGAAAGGGGAGGAACAAGTGCTTCTCCTGAGGGCAGGACCTTTCAGATCTTGTTTTGCTGCTTCCGTGCGAAGTGGCAGGCTGTCTTTTTTTGCTGAGATTAGTGGGCACGAGCTTGTCAGCAGGAGCGCTCGTTTCCTGGAAGCAAGACGTGGAAAAGGCAATTGCAGGGGGCAGGATAAAACATGAGCCGGTAAGAAGTTGTATATAAAAAGCAAAGTGGACTTCCAACTCTCTGTGAGCCTCCATGTTACTGCACAGTAAGCCTTACTGAAATGTATCAAGGATGCTTACCAAATCATCCTTTTGGGAATAAATGGCACACGTGGCCTCATTTTTACTTCAGTTAGTTGTCTCATGATACTGGCCCTCTGTCTTGGAGGACCAGAATTTCTGGGACCAGGCTAGGTATTGATTTCCTTCCCTGTTGTCATGCAAGAAGAGGCTGTATTTTGGATCTTTTTATTTTTCAGTTCCTGAGGCTGTAAACCAGAGAAGGGTTGCATGGAACTGGAAGTGCGAAGGTTTTCACCTTCCATTTGTCCAGCCATTGGAGTATTAAAATAGTACGATTAGTAAAAATCCTATTAAACTTCCCACATTAAAGTATTGCATTTATATGACTTTGCAAATTTTTAGGTCGTATTAAATTCAAATTTCTACAGAACCCGTGTAGAAATCGATACTTCATTGTAGAGGCATGGTGCAGTGTGGTCCGGTCCTTAGATCAGAGCAAAGCGTGTCCAGCTAAGCAGGATGGGGGGAGAGGGTGGGGAGTAGACTGCAGATCCCAGGGGGGTCTTCACCATATTGAATTACCTGAACAAGCTGGCAGCCTTCTGTTTGGGGCCGCGGTGGCATGGAGGCGTCATACAGTGGTCCAGTGGCACTTGCTGTGAATGAAAACCTCGTCTGCTTTGTCGGTAGATGCTGTCACAAGGTTCTCTCTTCTTGGTGGAGGAGCGGGCAATACTGTCCCATTTGGAAGGCTGGGATTCTTTTAATCGTAAGCATTAGTTTTGGGTGGGGTTTTTTCCACATCAATTTTTGGCCGTCTGTTAGGACCATTAAGTTGTTTAGACCTCTAGTTAGTGACAGAGGAAGCAGAGGCATTCAGTCTGGCACAGGCAATTAAGTATTTTATTTTCAGGATCGGAAAGGCAGGGTTGCTTTAGAAAGAAATATCAGAGGACAAATACGATTACCAGTGAAGCCTAGATAACACTTGTAATATTTAAGATAGTGGACAGTGTAATTTTGGACAGTGACTTGTATTGCAATGATTTATGAATTTATGATTGTAGGAATGGGTTATAAACAGGTTTATAATATTTTGTTTTTAATTACAACTGATAGCACTGAAGCCAACAGCAAAAAATAGTGTGATGGAAAACCAAGTAATTAGGGTCTTAAAAGAAAAACCCAAACCAAACCCAACCCTCTCCAGAGGCAATATTGTTAACAATTTTTCCATTGTTACAGAGTGTGGATTCAGTTTTAGTCCATAATAAAATATGCTGAAATAGATTTCCTAGACTTGTGTCTGTGAATAATCATCCTCAGTACATGTGGAAGTATGGGGAATATCTGTTTGTAAAACTTGCTCGTTCTCTGGCAATCAGTGTTTACTCATTTTAATTAGAATCTAAGATTGACTGGCATATTTTCCATATCATATGTTGGAGCTTAGAAAAATCTGAACTGTTTAAGCACATAAGTAACACTTTTTAATTTCTGTCTGTCTAATTTCTGAACTTTGCTTGTGCTAATCCTGAGATTTCCTCAACAAAGTTCCCACTGAATGTGACAGGACTTGGTTGAGAACTCGTTTAGCGACTCTTAAATATGGAGCCAGTTGAAGTTAGTTGATTACCTGTAGGCACCTGAGTTGGAATTCACTGTCTAGTTTTATGTATGTACATTATGTTAATAAGAACAGAATACTTCTTAAATAACACTGTAAATACTTTTAAATAGCTTTTTACCAGTGTTAGGGGCATAACTTCTGGAATAGATCCTTCCTTGCATCCAGGGTCCCAGGCGTGGATGAAGGGAGGAGAGTACCTGCCTTGGAGCAGGCAGTTTTCTCTCTCATGTCAAAGGACAAAGAAAAGACACAAATTAAAAGAAAAACAAAAATACATATGCAGCAGGCAGTTTCCTAGGCAGGCTGCTGTGGCTGCTCACATAAAGATGTTTGCCAGTTCTTAGAAATTATATTTGCTTTTGAATTGCCTGGTTTGTGATAGGATCCTTCTTTGGTTAAGCAACCCGAAGAAACTGGAATAAAAGACCTTCACTGTATTTTCATCTAAATCCCTCATCTAAATGAAAAAGATATGTGATTTTGGCCCATGATTTTTTTTTTTTTTTTCTTCCTTCTGGAAAGGACTTTGGAAAGTGAGCCTAGCTAGTTTTGCACCTGAGCACCTCTGCTCAGCCTGGTAATCACCATAGCAGGTTTTTCATTGACAGCAAGGATGAGGCAGCCTGATAGTATGAAGAGAAATGGTCGTTAACCCTCTAATCCTTTCAGAGGCAGTGGTTTTGAAAGTCATAGCCTTTAAAGTCGTGCTTTTTGAGAGTCAAGATATCAGCCAGGAATTCATCCAGCTAATGCTTTCTATTGTTTATGGTTTTATTTGGGAAGCACCGTGCTCAGTTAGTGCTCTGCTTTTGCTTCCCAGTTGTTTAACCTTAGCTTTTAACTACTGGGGTTGTTCCATTGCTGTTGCCAGATGCAAGCGACATCTTTTTGTGTTTGTTAAATGGGCAATGTCGAAGTGCTTTAAGGGCTCCAAAGGTTTCTCCTTTTAATTATGTAAACCAACAACAACAAAAAAATAGATGCAGCTGAACTTTTCAGGCTTTTTTCTACCAGTCTTAGCACTCAGGTGAAAATAATTCAAGCTTGTTCTGTGTTCTGTATATGTGACTAAATGTTGTGCATTTGGGTGCAGCAGAAGGATCTGAAGGCTGGGTGGACCTTTTGCTTCTATTTTTCTTCATGGCTTATTCCTCATTATGGCTCTTCATATCTCTGAACATGCTGGTGTTTCAGTGGTGCTTGAGATTGCCATGTTTTGCTGTGTAAAATTAATAAAATCAAGAAGGAGAAAACAAGACGAAGAAGCGAGTTTGCCAGTAATTTGTCTTTTTAGTTTTGAGACGCTCTGATCACCTTTTCCACCTCCTGCTCCCCGATGGGCAGCATGCAAACCATATTGACATATTGACAGAATAAATTACCATTAGAGAGCAGGGCTGAGGAAGGACTAAACTCTGGTAAAAGCATTACTCGAGACTGCAAAGTCCTGCACAGGGCGAACGTGCCAAACACCGTGTAAACACGACTTCTGTATTCTCCATCGTGTCGCAGTTAATCGGTGAGAGTTGATAGTGCCGTGGCAAGTAGGAGTTAGCGCACGCTGCTCTGTGAGTAGCCTGTCAGGGACTTGAAAGCCATGCGGAGAGCTGTGGCACATGTCATGAAATACCGAGTTTTTCTCTGTTTGTGTAAGCCGTCTCATTTTTCTCAAAAGTGGCGTTTTGAAAGCATCGTGTTTTGTGAAAAGCATCTGAGCAATTTTATTTCTGGATAGTTTATTTAAGGGAAAAATATCTTTATTGTACCCATTGTAGAAAAAATAGCTGATATATGCCCACCCACTCAAAATAAAACTCTACGTTGGTGGATGTGAACTGGGCCTCCTAAAGACTTTCCTTTCAAGATAGACTGCCTCTCCCGTAATCATAAGCTCCTCTTGGTAAAAGCTGCTCATGCTTTCCTTCAGAAGAGCTTCTGGGCTTCTGAATACCCAAGCTGTACTGACATCCACAAACCAGAGCTGCTGTGGCATTTGGAGGCAGAGTGGCTGACGATGCCATGTTCCTACCTGGAGCTAAGCTGTGCATGCTGTTTTCTGCGGAGTTTGATCCGCACTATTAAGCGCTCAGTATTTTCTTTACCTTCATATTTAAGAACTGTTAGATGGAATTATTTTTCAAATATGATTGCTCAGTCTCCATTTTCCAGATGACGTATTACAGTGTTAAATTTCTGGTTTAAACATCACTTATAATCTTAACCGCACACAGTTACAGAGCCCAACTTCACCCCGAGGAGTTCCTGTAGAGCAGGTGGTAGGATACTGGCAGCTGAATTTATGTCGTAAGGCCTCCAATTCGGTCGTTAATTCAGGTTTCCACTGTCTGCTTCTGTGGGTAGAAACCAGATGTTGCCATCGGTATTCCTTCGTGAAAATACAGGATAAAAATCAGACAAATGGTCACAAGTAAAAAAAACTTGGGGCTTTAATCTAAATGTTAGTTTTCAGTTAATGGTAGGAGAAGGGTCGTGGTTTGACCTACTACAGTTGAAATGCAATTGCGATATAGGATTTTGTTGTTTTATTTGTTGTTAATCGCATAAAAAAGTGGAAGAAAGGATGGGGAGAGTAAAGTTAATTTGAGAACAGATAATTTTTCTGAGACAAATCTTAAATCTTGCTGAACCAGGGAGGTTAAAATAGTACTCACTGAGCACTAAATTTAACTTTTTCAGTATTTATTTCCTGTAGGCTGATTAAATTGTCTAGTCTCAAGGGAGCACGTTTTTTTCACATTGTGATAGTGATTGGTGTTCAATATCCAATTTAGGTTGTTTGTTTAATAATTCAATACTCACAATGAATCTTGGTAAGTGAAACTTTTTGCATATACATGTGAGTTGTAGTTGAAAAATGGCTTAATATCTAATCTTAATAGTGCATATATACATTTATGTCTCACATACTTGTGTTTTTCAGTAAATAGTATGATTCCGCAACACATGTTTGTTTACAGTTTCATAATTATGTTGCCAAAGTTTATGAGACACCGAGGGACAAACTTTAAATGATCTATATGGTGCCCAGTAAAATGCTCTTAAGAGCTTTGTTTTTGAGAGAAAAAAATTACCATAATGCATATGAAAAGATAATGGCTATTCTTCAATCAAGATACTTCCCGGTCTCATGTGACCTTTTAACTCCCGAGCTATCAGATAAGGTTTTCTAGTTAGCAGCTACATTCCCTCTCAAGAGAAAGCCCTGATAAATTAATTTGAATCTGAATTTTTCTTGACTACCCAGGGGTGTGTTGTAGGTATCCTTCATGAAGGATGACTCTGAAAGATGGAAGGCAGTTGGGAAGTTGCAGGCACTGTTTATTGGGGCGATGAAAAAAGGCTTATTTTCTCAAATGTGAATGTTGCTTGGGCGAAGCCTGCTTTAGGCATTTGTATCTAATAGCTGCTTGTTTACGTATTTGCCTTCTTTCTAACTTAAGTCACTTCAATCCAGTTACTGGAAACAGTATGTGCTGCAACTGAAAGGCAAAACCTCATATCGCAGTGGAAAGCTGGACAGCAAACGGTACGAGGGCAGCTTGACAGAGAAGCAGATGGAGCAGAGGGGCATAGGAAAGCAAACTGGTTAGGCAACATAGACCCGTGGTGGGGAGAAAGCAGCTGAGAGAGGAACTGAAGAAGGAAGAAGTACCTGGTAGAGGACGTGGTTGTGAGAAAATGTCATGCGTTGAGCCTTGGAAAGGGAGGAGAAATGTAGGGATTAGGTCAGGGGGAGGAAACCATGAGTGGGACGTGAGAGGCGTGAGCGCTGAGACGGGGTGGCTTTCCACCCAAAGAAAACCTTGGAGACAAATAGTGCTTGTTGGCCCTGATAACAGTGTCTCTTTCAGGCTCAAGATTAGTTCTTTGCTCAGGAGTAGCAGTTCCCAAAGGGTTGCTTACAATTAAGTACTACAGATTGTGGTATTTTGGGTGCAACTGTCTTTATTTAAACATATGTGCAGTCGTGGAAGGATGAAGTGGTCATGTAAGACAATCCCTCGCAGGAGTCTCAGGCCAGATAGAAGTAATGAGTAATGTGAAAGTACAGCTGCTAACTTTTAAGTTCATACAATCTCACTCCAGCTTGTGTTTGTGGATGAAAACCTGGTCTGAATCGGTCCCTGATGCATTTCCACTTACTTGTGGCAGTACCTGCCGAGTGCTTGAGCTCTCCCGCTGTACCTGCTGTGCGTTTCTGCTAAGGGCTCACTTCATTTCTCGCTGTGCATTTCTGCTTAAGAATAGTACTGTGGGTGAAAACCTGGACTTTGCTACTGTAGTGTTTGACCGTATTGTACCCAAGCAAAAATGCTGACGTGCTCCCAAACTGTAGTAACCTTTTATTCTTCAAGATTTTGACAATTGATATCGGCTGCCTCTTATTCTCCTCCAGAGTGCAGATTTCCAGCTCTGAATATGCATGATGTGAATGCTGTAAAGCGTATAGGTCAAATGCTGTTTCTGAACCTAAAGAAGGATGTTCACAAAAGCAGACTAGATCCGTCGTACGATCGGTGGAAAGAGGGAGATTGCTCCACAGGCTGGGAAGTTCGGTGGCTACATCCACTGCCTGCTCCAACTTGCTTTCTAGAAGGACTGAGGACTACACAGGGAACCAAGGAGAGCAGTACATTATGCTAAAATGATTATTTGTGAACACCCTTGGAAATATAATAGCCCAAACACTGTCATTTACAAATTCCCAATTTGCTTTCCACTCATGTGGCTTCAGCAGCATTAGTTAAAGTTGGCTGGTTTAGCAAACATATTTTGTCAGTACGTATATTTGCTATTACATTCTTTAAGTGTAAATCATGGAAAAGTAAAAGCATTAAGTGGTTGAATAGTAATAAAAATATCTCAACTCGGTGTTCTAGAGATGATATATATCCAGCCATTTACAGAAAGGGAATAAAATGGAAGAAAGAAGAAAAGAATATCAGTTGGGAAAAATCTTATATGTTCCTGGCAGTTTTTAAAGCTGCTGTAAGTTTTAGTAGTTTCTTTTTCAACAAAAGAAACTAATATTTTTTCAATTTAATGAAGTTAATAAGTAGGTGATACTATACAGAATTTTTAGTAACAGCTGAGTTAAATGCTCAAAGCATTTCTTGCTTAAGAAAATAGAAGATGATAATTTAGCTTTTAAAAATACTCCTTTGGGATGTAGAGGGTTTTCTTATAGTTTCTAGTCTTTTAGAAGATGTCACGTGAATAAACAATATTTTGCATCTTTTCTCAGGGACTTTGTGCTTTCTGATGAGCTTTTTAAATGATGTTTTAAAGTGGAATGTGTGATCCTTTTTCACTGTATTTTTTTAACAGAACGCTTTCACATGTGAATACAGTACTGCTCATAAATAGTCAGCGTCTGTATTAAATAGATGTTGTTAATAGCAGATTGTTAATGCAATCACCAAGCATCTTAATTAATATTGGTAAAACCTGGTTTATACCTTGGGAGATACGACAAGATTCAGTTCCAGCTTGTTGGCTCTTTATCAACCCCGCTTAAAGCTGCTGGCCATCAGGGTCCTGTGCCTCCTGTGCCTGTACTTAGGGTTTACCTGTTGAATGTGATTTTGATGACACATTAATGAAAGTTCATGTATGGAATAATAATTTTGCACCATGGCAACGGTATCAAAACATTACTGCTCGTCTTAGACTCATTTTCTTTTGCTGGCTAGAAAAGTGGTTTGTGACTAGGGACTCTGAGAGACTTGTGAAAGCGGAGAACTGATTTTTGTTCACCTTTTTTTTTTGTTCCTTCACTTGATCTATAGGCTCAGTGTAGGTTGAAAGTCCCAAGACAGAAAGTATGCATATATTAAAATTAACTAGAACTGTCCCTAAATAAATAAGCAAAACCCCCAAATAACTCAGCTTTGACAGAAAGATACGTGGCACTTTTTTCTCCTCTTCTCTATAGTAGCTCTACAGTTCTCTCTCGTAGCAGGTTAAATTGAGCCCACTGGGGTCATTGGGACATTTTTCCCTGTAAAGGTCGTAAAAACACCTACTTCCCTCTAACGATAGACGCCGTTTCTAAAAACATAAAACCTCTCGTGCTCTGGAGCCAAAAGCGTAACTGGAAGCCTGGTTTCTAAAAGCGCTGTTTGGGGCAGGTTGGCGTTTGCCGAGTCCCACGCCGGGCCGTGGCAGCCGGCCTTTGCCGGCATCGCTTGGCCGGGCCGGGCCGGGCCGCTCCCGGCGAGGGTGCTGGGGACGGAGAGCCGTGGAAGTTAGCTGACAGCATGAAAAACTGGCTGGAGGGGGAAGGTCAAAGCATCTGATAACTGGGGCTTCTAGTACTTTCCAGCAGTAACTGCAAGAGGTATTAATTTTGTCTGTCAAAACAGACTAAAGCAGTATTTAGGAGCTGAAGATTATTCATTTAAATTATGAAAAGGCTAAAGTTACAGTGATGGATGTTTCGAAGGATGCAAGAGGGGACTAAAGTTATATTTAAATATGAATCCACTGTGAAGCTGTCATAACATCCCTTACAGTGAAAAGTGAAATTGCTGAGCTGCAAGATTTGTTTTCTGAAACTATACTTAGGAAATTCTACGGTATTTCTCAGATTAGGGAATTTAATCTTTTTAAACCTGGCTCTTTAGTCAGTACTGACCCTCGTGGTGGTTGTGGCATGAGAGCTTTCCGTGCAGCTCTGAGTTTTGGCTGGGTCCCACGGGAGGAGCTCTGTAGGTTGTATGAAAGGGGCTTGAACCTCCAAATGGACATCATCTGGAATTATTGATTTTGAAGAACAGGAAATACAAGTTAAGTGCATTTATTCTTCTCAAGAGTCCTTTGGGTCCACCAATGGTTGAATTTATCTTTATGAAAGGATGCTTTGCGTACCGGACGTAATGCATTTCAAATCTCAGCTTCAGTGAGATGGCAGTGATAGAGTATATATTAATATCCTCTCTGTTATAAAACAAATACGGACTGTTTCATTTCCAGTTCAACTTTTTTTTTTTTTCCCTTCATTTTAAAGAACTATCTTAGGTGCTTCAAAGAAATACAGTTCTGTTCTTTTAAAGATTAATTGGGAAATTGTAGTGGTGGAACATAGAATCTGATTGAATTAGTAACAGTTGACTTCACCCTGCAGTGTGAGATGCGGTTAGTGTGAGCCCCGATGGAAGTTTTCTTCCATTTGTTACAGGAGAGGTACGCAGGGATTATGGCAGCGGTATCGGCCTGCTGAGCGATCCCCCACTAACACGTACAACTGCTTTTTGTGGTGGTTCTTATAGGACCCGTTGCAGCTTTTATAACTGTAATTCTTTCAAAAAGTGTCTCAGAGATACATTTCAAGAGGTGTGCTTAAAATTTGGAATGTGAATTGAAAATATAGATACATTGGTGTATCTTCTGGGAGAAAAAAATAGAGACAGGGTTTTTGGCAAATCTTCTTTTGTCACAATCTTGCCTTTATTTGCTTCCTTGTGATTAATGTTTCTTGCTTGTTTGTTGGGTTTCTTTGGGGTTTGTGTTTTTTTTTTTTTCTTCCTCTGGTCCTCTCTTCTTATTCTGTTTTCTAATTGTTGATCTTGCAGAGGAAAAAAAAATATCACGAATGGAGCAGGCAAAAAAGCCATCAGTCAGTAAGGAGTTACTGCTAACAGATCCATGCTTCTGGAGTATTTAAATTCTTTCCCCATTTTATTCAGTGGAGGTTTTATTAGCGCTTCAAAAGTCAGAACCTTCAGAATTTGCAAGGTACTTTGCTGCAGCTTTCCCCATCTTCTAACAAAAGTAAAGTCTAGGAAAAACTTGGGAAAGGATTGGATAAAATATCCTCTTAATTGTTTATGATAAAGCAATTGGGAGCGGGTAAGGATACGTGAGGACATCTTATCTAAGTCTACAACTTTTAAAAGCTTTCATTGAGGTGTGTTGTCCTGTTAGATATACTTGATCCCATTAACATTACAGCCTTCTAAATGTTCAAAGCTGGGTATTTTTGAACAAAGGTTGTGAATAAGTGGCTTGCATTTACATAAGTAGGAGGATTCTCCGCCCTGGGAGTTTATATCTTGATACCCTTGATTAGATAGTCCCTTCAGGAGAGCCCTGTAGACTCAGATGTAGGGATGGTGTGTTTGCTCATCAAGATGCTACCGCTTTCTGCAGTTCTTTGCAAACTAAGGGAATTTTTAAAGACTTCATGGCTACAGACAGCTTGGCACAGAAGGAGACCTTGTGGAAAGCATGTGTGTTGTCTTGCAACAAAGTGATCTTTTTTTAAAAGACATGACATATTTCTCTCAGAAAATGCATGGTTTGCCTTTTGGTAAAGTTTATATAGTTTACCTTTCCATGTTTCTGTGCAGATTCCAGGATGCTAAGTACTCCTATGGTATTCCCCTCCCCTGCCCAGTTTCCATTATTAAAAGATTGGTGAAAACAATTAGCTAAAAACTTGTCCTGGATTTCACAAGTTTCCTTTTCGGAGAAGGATTACAGTTTGTGGCAAGCCAGAATTTCTCTTTTCCACCGTGCACAGTACAAAATACAAAGCTGGCTGATCTGTAAATTCAGCAAAAATAAATAATTTTTTCCAGTATTTTGAGATTTTTAAGTGACAATATCTCTCTTAGCACCAATCCTTGCTTGTTGGCTTTCCACTTTCTGCAGGGATCGCAATGTCTTCCAGTAAGAGTCACCAGCATACTCCTACCCCTTTCTTGTACAGATCAGATGGCTGTGCAGTGTTAGTAGAATGTAAACAAGCAGTTTAAATGAGATTACTGGGATTAGTCATCTGGATGGAGAAGATTTAAAGTGGCCTTGATTGAGATCCTTAAAATTATGAAGTAGACAGTAAAGCCATTATGGTCAAAGAGGAAAAATTATAAAAAGAAATTAAGATGCAAGGAAAGAATGGATTTGTTTTGTGTGTTGTGTATTCCAAAAGAAATAAAGGCATGACATTACCTTGTATTTTTCTGATCAGCATAGAAGTTTCCTTGTGGCAAGAGGTAAGAGAAACGTACCATGAAATAATTACTTTTTAAAAAGGGAGTTTCATAACACTAAGAAGTACTTTTGCTGTGGAAATCAAGTGGAGGAAAACATGTATTCTTGCACACACTTCTATAAAAATATTTCGAGAGAGTCTAACAGACTTGTTTGAGACCTTTCATCTCAGTATTTTTATATAAAATAGAGCACTTCAATTAGCAGCTTATGGTTTTTCTTTTACTCCGTTTCTGTTTTAGGGATCCATTCTCTTGGTGATATTCTTCAGTTTGCTTTCCACCAGTGTTTTTCTACACTTGAGACATTTATCTCCATGTTTTCCCATGGTTTCTCCTTTCTTAGTGTGGACTACTAGAATAATTCTGTTTTGGAGACGTGGCAAGAAAAGAGCGTGGCTCCTAGCCTAGTTTTCTCTCCATGGGCATGGACAGCTCTCCTGTGCTTGAATTATTAGCTTCTTCTGGTGGGAAAGAGAGAATTAAGCCATCCTGGGTGGTGCGTGTTTTGCTTTTTCATTGCTCTGGGCAGCAAGCATTTGACCAAAAGACTGAGTAGGAAATACAGCTTAAGACTCAGTGGAGCTACATAGGTCCTGTGTAATCAAGACTTTGCAAAACCAAAGTAATAAACTTTTCCCCCTGATTTCACACCTTGGAAGTAGTCTGCACTGTGTTTTATTCTTGGCTTGTGGCTTGCCGTTTCCACCTCCTCAGTCTGATAGCTGTTGTCTAAGGAATATCAGAATTTGTCATTATTTTCAGTCATTCCCTCTCCCTCACGTGCAGTATCAAACTGTTGCCACCCAGTATTCTTGTGCTACCACGTGTAGCCTTTCTCCTTTGTTCTGCTGTAAAAAGTAAGGTTTTTTTTTTTCATTTTAATTTTCAGTAATTAAACTGATTAGAATTAAACTGGTGGGGAAACTGCATTTGATACACAGGCAATACAGAGAAGGTAAAACTCATCTAACTAGGTTCCTTTCCAGCCTTTAGGCTTTTAATAGCTAAGTTAATTTCCTAGAGGAATATGGGCTGATTGAAGGAAAAACTATAATCATTAATTGCAGTAGATTTAATTTGTTTGAAGTATAAAGAAAAGACTGCCTGAGACTTCGGGGGAAGAAGAGAGCGTGCTCCTGCTCAGTCACTTATTCCAGCCAGAGCAGTATGGTTTTTCCTGCCCGTAACAAATTCTGGTAAATTTTTTGGACTGTTGGTGGCTTTTATACATATTGGTAGGATATGTATAGATCTTAGATCACAGATTATTAGTAATAAATTAACTGGACATCTCTTCCTGCAAATCATGACCATAAACTGATGCTATGTATTTAGTAGTGTAGGTTTCGTGTTGTAATCTATCTACCTGATG
The DNA here is from genome assembly GCF_965183815.1 of Platalea leucorodia. Classification (NCBI taxonomy): domain Eukaryota; kingdom Metazoa; phylum Chordata; class Aves; order Pelecaniformes; family Threskiornithidae; genus Platalea; species Platalea leucorodia. Next base: position 7,947,181 of record NC_138825.1, read on the forward strand.
CTTCAGGGACATAATATCTTCTCTAGCTATCCACTGAACCGTTTCTTTGCTAATGTGGTTATAGAATATGAGATTGCTGTAGTTGCTTTCCAAGAGAAAACAGTATTTTCCATATTCAGTGAAGTGGGGGGGGGGTTAATTGTCATTTAATTTCTTTCTCCCTGATGATTAGAGTATGAGAGTGGTGTTTTGGGGCTGCTCTGTATTAATTGCCATTAGAGACATAAATTTATATAGAGTTTTTAAAGATTATTCATCTTTTTCTTTTGTGAGGAGCTATAAAAACATGCTTTACCTGCCTTACAGATGTGCTTATATATAGCATAAGATGCCTGTAATATCCTTCGTCATTACTGGTCTCTATATTTGTATAAGCAATGTTTGTACTTTGCCTAATTCTGTCTTTGTTTTCTCCATGCATTTTTCCAAAGTACTCAGCTGACTCATAAAGTAGTATTAAAGTAAAGTAGTAGTATTAGAATAATGAAATGAAGTGTTTGCTATGCACAAATTAGATTACAGTATCCCTGTTTGTGTTTCCTAATTGTGGAATAGATCGCTGTGAGTTACATACTAATCCTGGATGCAAAGGTCTATATGAAAGCTTGGAGCTTCTTAAGATTTTGAATGTTCCCAATATAAAATACAGAAGGAATGATAACTCATTAAATTACCAACTTATTGAGAACAAGTTTTCAGAAAGTTGCTCTAGTTGGGCTGTATACATTGCAGCATTTGGGAGAAAAATGACTAACGTTGTACTGCACACGTTCATCCTAGTGTGGTTTTTGTGCTACATGTATTTGTCTCCCTTTTTGCCTTATAGAAAGACGGGTAAAACCAAAAACACAGAAGTGCTTATTTGATCAACACTTCAAAAATACTCAGTAATGGGGAAAAAAAAAGGAGCATCATATGTTAAAGTGATTAATCAGCTTTCCCAAATTTACCCTTAGTCTATAATTGTCTGTAGAAATTGTTTGTCTTTTTTGGCTTTGTTTTCTCTGTCTTAAGCTCTGATTAGCGAGCTACAGTGAGAATACCTCCAACAATGAGACGCTATGGTAAACAAAAAAGCTTGCGATTGAGCTGTGGCGCAGGCAAAGGGTCAAACTTGTTCGCTTATTTGTTTTACTCGGTGGTACGACTCTTGAGTCAATGGGCAAACTGTTACTAGAAGCAACGAAAGAAAATGTTAGCAAAAATAGCAAGTACAAGCAGTTCTTGCGGTTTTGGGTAGTGGTTATAGCTGAAAGGATTTGTGGTGGAAGTGCTTGTGGTGATGATGGTAAATTAACCACAAGCATCTTTGCCACCGGAGGGTGAATTCACATCATCCGTCTTGGGTTCACAAGACACAAATGTCCTGCATTGCCACCTGACAGTGCCTGCATCTCATCACTGGCCGTTCAGGGAGATCAGCCTTCCACATGTCATCTTCTGATCTGCATCCAGAAGTCGTGGCTGCTCTAGGGAGCTCAAATACGTTGAGCCCTACACGACAAGGGAGCATGAGTCCGGCTTGATATGGGCAAGCAACGTTTCTGTATCTAAATTTGACCAGTGGAATTAGCAGGAAGCAAGGGTGGGAAATTTTAGTGATGATGCTCTGGTGCATATACGATGAAGTTATTGATTAGGTGTTGCAGCTTGACGGTTTCTCTTTCTGCACGGCATTATCGGTGTGCAACGGTGCAGCCAGCCTACCCTCCTGTTGCGCTTCAGAGAAAATGAAAAATTCTTGTCCAGCCTAACCTCAGTAAATTTTTCATCAAAGCCTTAATACCGCTTCTGCCAGATATTATCTGCTTGAATGCACAATCTTATAACAACAGTGCCTATTTACTGCATTTTTTTTATAATAGCTTTAATCTCCTTCATCATTAAGTGCCTGTAATCTTAGTGTTAAAGAGGTATCTTGAGAGTATAATAAAACTGACTCCTTGCTTTATTTCTCACGCAGCCATGGGGTACCCAAGGAGCAGGTGCGCAGCGGATACGCAGGCAGATAAGGTGCAGGGCACTGTTTGGGAGGCAGGTAACTGAGCAGTGCGGCTCCAGCCTGGCGATTGTTGAGGTAAATGATGAACTGTGAGCATCTGCAGCTAGGAAAGATGAGAAACCCCCAACAACCTGACAGGAACAAAGAACTGTCCCACACAATCTGAAATCCTGTCATTGCCAGGGATTTCATCTGGGCTCTTGGCTTTCTCGTGCCTTTGAAAGTATCTACAGGCCTTCACATCATTTTGGTTACTTGTGATCTCCCTTTTCTTTAAAGTTCCTGAATGGCGTTTTTTAAGTTTTCAGGGCATGTGAAAATGGTAAGCTAACGGTAAATTTTTTTTTCCCTGTATTTATTCAAACTTTAGATGATGTTTCTCCATTTTAAGACATGTTATGGATTGTATGTTCCATGAACAGCAAAATGGGGCGGATAATTGATGTCCCCCTGACTAAGCTGACTTACTTTTATCATAAAAGGGGCAATTTCTGATTTCTCTGATAGAGTAAGTTGCTGGGTAGTCTTTATTCTTAATATCTTTTATGGTCTTCTCAAGATTATTTTTTTTTTTTAATTAGCTTATAGTTGGTAACTTTTTGAAACAATCAGTTAAGGTAAGGTATGGATAGTATATTTGACAACAGTACAACAGAAGGATTTGGGACAGTATTCTTATGGACAGCATAAGATGTCCAGTCCATATTTTACTGTAATGCATTATTCCTGGTTTGACTGAAACACTGAGGTTATTAAGTTCCACTTTCTCTTATGAAGAAATACATGACCGTTGTTATGCAAATATTTAGCCCTATAGCAACAGTTTGGGCCTATGTTTGAAAACAAAAAAAGTACAGTAAAAGACATAACCAGCTTCTCTGTTTCTTCTGTAATGTGGCTCACACTGACCACAGTGGGAGCTGGTTCTAATTTCAGGCTATATAAAGAAAGGATCATTAGAGAGGTTATACAAGACGTTCATATGCAGAGCATGTTACATTCACCCAGCTGGATACGTTTTAAAGCAGACCTTACTTCAGTGCTTTACTTGCAGCCTCTTCAAATCCTACATGTCTGCGCTAGCTGCTTGCAGGAGCTTGTAATTCATTGTCAAAATCTTTCTTCCAGGCTGCTTTTGCAAAAACAGTGCAATAACATCTTGCCTTCCTCTAACTTTGCGGCAAAATTTGCAAGTGAAGTCTTGTCTGCGTAGCTGGAAAAAAGTGCGAGGGCTGTTTTGGTAGGGTGTGAGGTGTGCCTTTTTTTTTTTCCTCCCTTTCTTTTTTCTTCTTTTTCTTTTTTTTAAACTGAATATTATTCAGGAGTGTTAATACTCTAAGAAAAACCAGTGGTGTGGGCGCTTACTACTTTTACTCCAAAATACGCCCGCTGAGGTCAGCCCTGCAGCTGCAGCCAGGCTTGACCTTGCTTGGGCTGCCTTCGAGTAAATGCGACGCACCACAGGGTGTGCCTGCACCGCCGGGTGCGCCTGCACCGCGGGGTACCTCCTACTGCTGGTTACCCTACGGAAACATACGCTGGGCTGCTGTCAGGGCAAGGCCCCAGGTAGCTTCTTTTCAGCAGTGGGCTTTGATTTCATGACAAGTTAGGGGGTTTTGTTGTTTTGAAGCCTGAATGTTGAATATTAATGTTTCAAGACTGAAATATGTTAGTTTTGATCACCTTTTGATCTCTTTTTGATTTTCAGAGCATAATTGTTGCTTTATTAAAACTTTTTGCAATCAGACATTTGCCTTCTTGAAATCAAATTTTACACAATTATTTCCTAGTGAAGGAAAGTGAAATGAAATCTTGTGATTAGCTACACCATAAGGACCGTACCAGTGTTTGGGGGGGGAAAGAACGAAAATCTCATAGGTTAGTGTTCTTCTGTGCAGGTAGACTTTGGGAGGTTTAAGGCTGGTTGTAATTTTGAAAAGACAAAAGCAAAAAAAGCACAAAGAACTTTAATTTTTTTCTGTATTCCAGGTAACATGTTCTAGTACCTTTGGGATACTGGAAAGATGCATGAATTATATAAATTTCACTAATTATTTTGAAATAATTACTACCAAAACTGCTTTTCTAATTGTGCAGGTAGAACTTAGGACTACCTCTTATTTTATTTTGTGTGGGCTTTTAAATATTGATGATGACTCTACTTAAATGGATTAATTATATACTGCAGCACTTTGATTCCCTTTAATGTTACATTTACAAACCACACAAATGGCCCAGATTACGAGATGAAGAATTGGCTGTAGTAGACCTGAATATTTTTTTCCTCATTATTCTGCCCTGAAATATGTTCCTGTTGCTTTGTGTTTCAGCTCGGCTATATTCTAAAATACCTTGATGATCTGTAAGGCAACTTTAAGTGGTTGAGCAAACCACAAATTGACACACAAAATAGATGAAATCTTAATTCATAGCTTTCCCTTTAGCGTCTGGTAGCGTGTGTGACAATTTATCAACCTGTGTTTTAGAATGAAATTATTCCTGCTTTGTGCCTTTCTCACGTTTGCCAGAAAGAATGAGAGATGTGAAAAATGAGCGTGCCTTCTGCAAAGTGGTTCGGGCAAAACGTGACAATGGAGGCTTCTGTGCTTACCAGCCACTTTTAGCCTTTTCTAGCTCCTTCCCTTCAAACTGCAGCTTCTGATTCACCAAGTCCCTTGTCTTCTCCCTCCCAAGGATGAGATCAGCCTCATCAAACAGGTTCTTCTAACTGTCCTTCACGAGGCGCTGGCAGGAAACCTTTTCCTTTTGCATCACTTTCTTTCCTTTGATTTGGAATAGGTGTTTCTGTCTAGCTGAAAATAATGCTGGTGGATGGGTATGAATTTCATTGGTATGAATGGGTGAACTGCTGTTTTTGCAGGATTTCACCTGAAAATGCTTTGCAGAGTTGTGTTTGGGTCTGAAGATCTCCTAATGAATACCATTCTTAAAAACAAGTTCATTTGGTTTTTCGGATAGTCTTTTAAGTTACACTTCTTGCTGTGTTTGACTGACTTCCCCACCAAGAAGCAATTGTGGTGATTGGAGTCCTCAGGCTACTGTAAAATTTAGGCTCCTTTTGAAGTTGGAGCCTAATCTTCAGTCCATATGGAAGTTTATACAGCAGCGTTTAGGAAGTACTCTAGGCCAAACGCTTTCTCTCATGTGTTTTTCTCAGTATGTGTTAGACAACTTCAGTTTCTGTTAATTTTCTCTCGCTCTGCACTAAAGCAATTAGCGTATTTCACTGTAAGGTAAAAACCTGTCAGTTTGCTCCTTCTACTTTGAAGGTGTGCCTCCGATGTACTCTAAATTTTAACTGCCAGGCTGATGGCTGGCAGTGCTTATTTCTGTACTGTTTTCACAGTACGCTGCTGCTGCTGACTGCTGCCTTGCCTGAGTTCAGGGCCTCCATTGCTTTTGTGGTGTGCTTTTTTGGTTGGTGGATTTTATTTTTTTTTTTTACTCTTGGTATCAGATTTCAGAGATGATTTGCATATGGCTGATTAAGCTTAATGGGTGTAATATATAACTTTTAAAAATAGCTTTCTTGCGTAAATGCAGATTATATATTGAGTTGGTAATGTATTAGAAGAAAAATAACTGAAAAGTTATGACAGTTATTGTTTCCTTATTGAATTCAGAATGTTGTGAAGGCAATTTCCTTGACAGGATCAACTCCAGAGCACTTACTACTATGCTGTTTTTTTTTTCCCTTAATCTACCTATGAAATACCCTTTACAAGCTTGAAATTGGAGATAATGACTACTTTATTTGCAAAGATGGCAAAACTTAGTTTTAACAATTTGTTCTCTGTACAGAACTTGTGAGGGGGGAACAGAATAGCACAGGTTGTATGACTGGAGTAAACCACAAAGCCATTTTATTGGGTCCAAATACAAAACCTGTGCTTTTAATTGCACAAAGCCTCCCGTTAGATTTTATTTATCTTTAAAGCAGGACAAATTTGTAGTGTACACTTTCAGTATCTGGGAAAAAAGTAAGGCATGGAAAATTCGGTCTCTTTGTCTCCCATTTTGCTAACACAGATGATGGAAACTTCATAAGCTGAATCGTTCGGACTCATTAGGTCATGCTTCTGGACATCTTGGAGTTAGTACTTTTAGTTAGTACGTTTTACTAACAATAAAATAAGGCGAGGTAAACCTTCACTTCTATTTATAGAGGTTTCTAATGGGCAGAAGAGGAGGAGATTTCTTTATACATGGAAGCCTCAAGTCCTGGGGTGTGTATTCAGAATACGATCTGCTCTTGATCAGCCATTAAAAACAAGCAAAAAACCTTTTTGGGCTAAACTCAGAAGAGCGTTAGGAGCCTTCAGAAGCAGAGCGGGTCGGGGCCAAGTCTTTGGCCGACACAGGGATTGCTCCATGGAGCTGTGGTGTGAGGGCTGGGGCGCGCAGAGCAGCCAGCCCTCCACGGGGACTGGCCCGCCGTGCACAGGCGTCTCTACAAAGCTCCAGCTTGTGCGTGAGCCGAAGTGTTCAATCCCAGTTCTGCTAACGGGTGTTAGTCCAGAGGGGCGAAAGCCTTTTCCAGGTGTAGAGGGAAGCAACTTGTTTGTAGAAATCTCCTGCACCGTAGAAAACAGTTGAGTAAGTTGCTGCTACCCATATTATGGAGCTCTTTCTGGTGCACGGTTGCATGCAGGTTATCGTCACACCTTCCATATTGAGTAAATATCTGAAGGCTCTATTTGCGGAAAGCATATAGGTGTCTGAAGACGTTAATAGTGGTACTTACTGATGTGCCTAAACGTTTTAAGTTGATCTTATTTTGTAGGCTGGGTGGTTTTCTAATTTCCAGTAGTCTCTGCTTTGCATCATTAGGCACTTACATAACTTTGCGAATCTGGCCCAGTCTGTTATTATAATGTTATTTTACCTCTCCTGATTATGTGGCTTTGTGTGCAAGAAAGTATTTTGAGTAAAGTTAATTATAGTGGTGACTATACTGTAGCATATTGTATATGGCTGTATTTTTATTATTTACTATATATACTTCAAAATTACTTCATGATCTTTAAGCCTCAAGCTTTTTACTTTAAGGCACCAAAACACATCTCGTGTTAAAAATGGTTGACTGTATCAAGGTGCAGTTGTTAGCTCACTCTTCTTCTCTCTGCTTTCTTGAGAAAAGATCAAACAAAATGCAGTGACAGGTAAGGATGTCTCACAAACCATGTAGCAGAAATGCAGCTTCCTGTTCCATAAATTACTGGTACTCTGCTCACCAGCTTCCTGTTATGATGTTTTATTGATGAATAAAAATGGTGTCTGAGGCAATAGAATGTCTTGCATCTTACAACACTGCCAGTTATAAAGATGTCTTCTTGAATAAATTTCACAATTAGAAAGTATTGACAAAAATATTTAATCTTTTTTACATCAAAATAAGCTCAAACATCTGCTGCCAAAGTCAGACAGTATCAAGTAATCTTTTAAAAGTGTTTTTTTATTATACTGACAGATGCATGGCTGCATGACATAGATGTCAATTTAAGTTACTAGTGCCATTAATACTTGACAAAGACATGCTCCCAGAAGAATTTACGTTTTTAAAATGTTGTCAGATGAGTATACGCCAACAAAAAGTAACCAGAGTTATTCGGCTATGTTGTTAACAAAGCTAAAAGCATGTTATCTCCAGAGACATCACAAAAATTGGTATTCGCATCGTTTCTGTTTTCTAAATTCCACAGAACTGACAGCAGAAAAAACAATTCCTTGTCTGCAAATCTCTGTTTAAACAACCCATATATACATCCTTTTTCACTTTTTATACCTTTTGGCTTACAGCACAGAAGGATTTTTAGTTTCATTTGAGGTGAACTTCTTCAGCATTCATTGCTTTCCACAAAATCTCAAATAATCCTACCTCTTGGCAAGAGCGCTGTGGTAAGGAGAACATTGAGGAAAACGTTAAGACTTGTGCCAGAGTTTCTAGTCTGCTTATTCAGTCAAAAAAGTGTTGGAAAGCTATATGACTTAACTCATTAAGAAGACTGAGGTTTAAAACATTCATGTCCAGTTCTTATTTGTCAAATATGCTGGTATATTCATTATTTAAATTTGTACATTTTAGTAATCTGAGATTTCATTGTGGGTATTCCGTAATGAGAAACTAAGCTTACTTCAAATTCTTTCCTCCCAGGTCTTTCATTTTTCTTTTCTTTTCCTTTTTTCCTCTCTCCCCACAGAAGTGTTTTGAAAGGAATTTTATTTCTTAGAGCAAGAGTGGAGTTTTCTGGGTAGGCCAGATCAGCGTTCATGGAGTTTGTTTAGTAGCGCTGTCCTGGTGCTGCTCTTCTATGTTGAAAGGCGTAAAAGCCTAGTCTGTTGAGGTGCTGAATCGCTTGAAATAATGAATTTCTGGTTGAATCTGGGGTCATAAACATCTCATTAAGGGCTGAATCGTTATACTCAGTGATTAGAGACTGTTTTTTCTTTTAAGTGGATTTTTTTTTTAGAGTGGATTTTTTCTCAGAGATGAGCCTGAACTTGGTAGAAACACTTTTTACTGCTAATGCTTCTAATGTACCTAATAAAAAGAAATCTAGAACTAAAGGGCTGAAAGCCATATTGCTACTTCTGGATGTATTTCTGTTTGCTGTTCTGAGGCAGACTGTGAAGGTGAGATCTGTCTCTCAAAATGCAGAGTTCAAGACTCCTTTTAAAGTAGTGGCGATGTGCAGCATCTCCTGTGCTGTGATTTTTCTCACCCTGAAGCCGCTATTTAAAGTACACCACAGGAACTGGTCCCTAGATATGCCCGGGAGGGGGGGTATTATTATTTTTTATTGAAGCCTGTGTTACTGGTGCAGGCAAAAATATTTAAAAGTAGATGAGCTCTCACCTCTGCTGCCGCTTGTGGGCCATCGCTAAGTAAGATGTTTTGGATGGGGCTTTACAATGTGTGTTATATTTCAGCCTGACAAGGAAGTACGTAGTCTGCTGGCTGCCTAACCACTCTGTGTCATTACTCCTCTTAGTATAAATGAGTACATATTAAAATAGTATTTCAAGGTTTGTATCATGACTGGATTTTCAGAATTAATGCCCAGGAATCTGTTGTAGACCGTAGTTTGTAAGGAGGCAATTTTAGGAAGGTTGGGCAGGTCAACTTGAAAGGGTAGCGTGGGGAATGAAATGAGGTGGAAGAAGTCTTTACCTCACATTTCTCTGGAGCCCCTCTTATGTTTGTTTGTTTTCTTTTACCGTTCTTTGTCTTGGTAACTTGGTAGCAATTCAGTCTTCCTCTTTCCTCCACCCCAACTCTCCTCTGACTTGAGAATCTTGTTCAGCTCTGGAATAGCAAAATAAGGACAAGAGGTTAGTCAAGATGGCTTTACTAGTTGTCTACAAATGCTGAACTGTGTGCTACCTAAGCCTGGGCGGGGGACTTGTACGTGCACGCGGTGCAGTGGTGCAACCTGCGGAGCAATTGGGACTACATCACTTTTGGAGGATGAAAGCTCCCAGGGTCCCACCGCTGGTTGCTCATGCCTACCCAAGGCTGAAGCTCTGCAGCAGGAGCCCCTTTCAAAGTGTTTTGCAAGACTTGATCATTTGGGAGCACTGACGGACGAAATGCAGCTGTAGGTTAGCACTGGGGGACTGAGAAGAGAGGCAATACTTGCTCCAACATAATATGATGTGATTACAGCCATGGGGCTGTGCTGACCTCCTCTCTGAATCCAGGCGAAAATCCTCAGCTCTGGCTGGGGGAAAGTGCTCTTTAGGTGGTGACAAGTTACTTGTTTAGTGGTAAGGCTTTCCTAAAAATGGAAAGAGAGATGTATTTTATCACACTTTTTGGGTACAAGCCAAAAAAATCTGAAAATAAAAGTTCTTGCTTTTTGAGTGACACATTATCTTTCTGGAAAGGATGCTGTAAATATAATTCTGTCATGTTCTTTTCTGGCATCATAGGAAAATGGTTTGATTTTCCTCCTAATAGTCAAGCATAATGCTTAAAAAAAAAAGTGCCTATGAATTATTACTGCAATTTCAATGGCTGTAATAGATGCATTGCAGCCAAAAATCTGTTTGAACTGTTTTTGCTGTTTCTATGGAGAAGTGTGTGATGCTGAGTTATACTATATGTTATTAACAAATTTTAGAAAGTATTGGAAAGATGAACATTGTCAGGAAAAGTTAATGAGAGAAACATAATTCTCTGAGAAGCCAGTGAATGAGAGTTTGCAAAGAGGATGTTGGCTGTGTATCAGAAGAAACTTTTTTAGCAGTGGAAACTTTTTGGTTGCAGTGAGGTATAGCAGGTCTTAGCTGTGTCTCTTAAGTCTCTCAAAAGTAATAACTGAAATCCTAGAATTTGACTCATTCAAGAGCTAGAATGGTAATTGCAGGTGCATTCTACAGTGCCAAAAAGAACAATCTTGAATAGCAGACTTATGGCAGTAGATGACAGATTGTTACTTTTATTTTCTTCTGGTACGGGGTATGCTGAATTTTTTGTCTCAGATACTTGTTTTAACGCAGGGAAGGTGATGTTACCTGTTACAGGAGTCCTTTGGAAGCTGCTATAGAAATCCGTGGGGCCGTCTTTAATTTATGTCTGTCTTTAATAGTGAATTTCAGTGAGGGCAAGAGCAGGTAAATATAGAAAGATTGAAGTTCAGTGGAACTCTTTGCAATATGTCTGCACACATTTATTATTGCTATCATTATATCTTTTTCAAAGGCAATTTATATATGTTCCCTGCTAGCACTTTATGAAGGATAGCCAAGAGTCTGAAGCGGTCTTGTTATGCGATGTAAAAGCAAATTAACTGTGACAGTGATGTCCTAGCAACACAGTTGATTCATGGGATATAGATGCATGAAAGTTAAGGATCTTGAGCTAATATAACAGTATGTGACAGCCAAAAGGGAGGATTTGCACTGTCGTCTCCAAACTCTGTTGCCCCATCTTCTCTTTCCTAGCCACACTGTTCTGCCACTTGTGTATCTCTCCACGAGGCAGTTCACCTCAGTGACATGTCAGAAATCTGAATGAAAAGGAATAGTGGATGGTTTTCAGCTGGTTTGCGGAGTTGCATCTGCAGGAAGAATCCAGGCAGCAAAAAGGAAGTCAGGCACTTCTTTGGAAATGGCTACAAATGGCTTTGTTTTAGAAACAAAGATTATTTGCCCCAGTTTTCTCCATCTAATCTTCCAGAGTATTAGAACCAGACTCGGATCAGAAAGATGCATGAGAACGTCCCTCTAGGTCTTGGTCTCAACAATTAACTCACTCAGTCAGTGTAGTCCTAGGATGGATAACTGTCCCTGTAGTTTGCAGTTTATTTTGATTTGATTTTGTCAGCTAAGCTGGATATAAAGCTGCATATTTATTTCTTTAAAGAGCATTGCGTTTTGAATAATATAAAGCTACTTCTTGAGTCACTGTAAGATAATAGTATTAATGGTATATGTTGCTTTATAAATTGGAGATCTTGGGTATGCTGCTTTGATGGAAAATTTAGATTTTCAATGAAGACAGTTTCACTGCAGTGTCAGGGAAAGCTGGCTGCAAATGGTTGAGCTGAAAGTGGATGTTAAGTCAAAGAAGTTTGTAGAGTATCTGAAAAAAGAAATGAGGAAGACCAAGATAACTGTCGATTTTTTGTGAGTCTCAAGAAAATGATGGAAAAAAACAACAGCAGTGCGTTTGCTGTTTACATTCTTCTATGGAAGAAGGAGAGGGAAATCATAGAAACAATAACGTATAACAGTAGAAAGTTTGGATACTGGAAAATACCTGATTTATTCTGTGTATCTTGCCATCTCCCCTTGTCCTGGAGCAGGAAATGGTTTGATGTCTTGCTTCTCCTTTACTCATCAGCAAGCAATAAGAAATAGCTGCGTCCATCCCTTATACTCTTGCTTTTGTACTGTGTTTTATCTGTGTTACGATAGGACAGGGATTTGCTTCCCACACATCTAAAGGGTGAATACTTTACTCAAGGCAGGTTTAGAAGCCTAGGCTTTCCCTCTGGTTTTGCCTAGGCAGTGAAAGGAAGATATTTGGCACGGCTCCAGTTGTGCCAGCTTAATTTGAAGGACCATCTTGTATCACCATGCTCTGAAAATTGCTTTCCATAAGTGATTTATCCATTTCTGGCATGGGTAGCTTGATGGTTACAATACAGAGGCAATTAAGCATACTGAGTGAAATCCCAACTTAATTGCATACAATGGTGAAACACCCTTTCATATCAGTGGGGCCAAGGTTTCTCATCATCATCCTCAAAGTTCCCATGTCATAGAAAACAAGGAGAGCTAATCAAAAGTTGCATCAAAGTCTATTTAAGTTTCTTTAAAATGAAAGACTTTTACTTCATTTGGTAATCAAAAAGGAATGTGGTAGAATTATAAATTAAAGATTGTAATTTCATAAGCTACTCAACACATTAAGCTTTAATAGTTGTATTACTGTTTTATTTATTAGCTTACACGTTCAAAGATATTGCGAAATAGTGCAAAGGTAAAGATTGCGATTACAATTTACATAAATGATTGTTTTTGCAGTAAATGTTTTTGGGTAAGTGGCGAGTAGCTGTTACTGAAAGTTATTGAAACGATGGAAAATCTCGTGAAACATCTGTTTTGGTTCCATCTATATTTAGGAAGCTCAATGCTAATGATTTTCCTTCTGTTCTTCTTGCAGCTAATTCCAGCCTTCTTGGAGGTGGAGGAGGTGAGTCTTTTCTTAATGCTGTATTTATTCTTAAATAAATGTGAAATATATGCTGAGCAAATGTAGTGTTTAGTTGGTTATAAAACAATATATGATAAGTTCAAAAGGTAGGAAAGTGAAATTATTAAATGGGAAAACTCACCAAAGTCAATAATGTTTCATATCATCAAGAGTCAGGGTGTGTGACTGCTGCCGAATCTGGTTTCCCCGCTGGATTGGACTAGGGCTGGACCTGTATATGGGACTAACCAAGATATAAAGAAACTGAACTGCCTTATGTTTTATTGTGTTTAAGTATTTAGGATTTTTATTTAATTTACTTCAAGGGAACCTTGAATGCGTGTTAAATAAATAGTTTTTTAAAAAAAGTTAAATCATTAAAACATGGTAAAAACTCCTGTTAGTAAATTAATGAGGTTTTATCTTTGCACTTTTTTTTAAAAACTTGGTTGCTTACCCCATTCTGCTTGCCAGAATACTTGAGTAGATGTCAGTACAAATCTTTGGTGCATGTAAGAGATGCCACCAATATGTATATTAGTAAAAGAGAGAGGCACAAGTGCACATAGTGGGTATTGTTTCCAAATGTATGGGTGCTGTAGATCGATGCTATTTTGCTTTTTGTAATACTGTTGTACCATGGCTGTAAGTCCTTACGCGAGTGTTAACGATTCAGGGAAAAAACCTCACAAAGAGCTTGATCTCAGTTTTCTGTGACTTCCCCTGCCTCCCAGAGGGAAGTAAAAGAGCTCAGTTCTGGAAATTTCACAGTGCAGGAGCTGTACAGGCAGGGACTAATCTTCCTTGCTGGCTGGAGTTAAAAGGACTTGATGATCAGAGCTTACATATGCAAGGGTAAAGGAAAGGGCTCTGTAAAAAGGCAGAAGATCGCTGTTGCTTGTGAAGCTTGAGGATAAGTCGTCAAAGCTTTTGTTTTAACAGCCTTAACTGAACTGGCCTCCTTTATTTGTGGACCATGAAAAGGTGCTTGACAATGCACCCGAGTGTCTAAATAAAACAGTTCATGTTTCTCAGCTGTGTATGTGGACATTAAAGTACAGGGAAGCCTTACCTGGTAATCCTGTTGGATTAATCTGTTCCTTTTGATTCGAGTTAGTTGTTTGCAGTATACCAAATTTTTCTTTGTTTAAAAGATAATCCTTTAAAAGGTAATCCTTCGCTAGCCGTTCATGTTCCTGCGGAGCCATCCATGTACCCCCTCTTCAGTGCTTGCTCCAAGCTGGTAACGTCAAAAAAAAAAAAATATAAATCAATGCAAATGTTCAAATTCCAATCAGGTTCCCAGAGCACTGCTGCTGCTGAAAGGATTTGGCTATTGACTTTCGGTGGTATTTATTCAGCTGGACTGTACTTCAAAAGTTGATGTCCGTTCAGTGTGGCACTAGATAACGTGGCTCTCCCTTCATGACAGGCTGGATGAGCCCACGCTGTGAGTCAAGTCAGGATTTTTCCTGTATTTTATGTGTTAAAAGTGGGGGAGTTTCAAGTTAATTTATTGTCAATTAAAAACACCTCCCACCCCCCCACTCCCCGCCGCCACCCTGCCACCCCCTGGTCTCCCGCCCCCTCAGGGCAGGCTGAGGTGATGGCTGCACACGAGGCTGGGTCAGTGTGCTGCTGCACCTTCTCCTCCACGTCTCCCCTCTCTCCTCCTGCCCTGGCATCATTTTGGGCTTTTACCACCATTTCTTAAATAAGTTTCCTCAGCGGTCTCAGGAAGCTCCTGCGGCAGGTTGAGTTTTGGCGCATGGTGGGTCCCTTGGGGAACCGGCTGCAACCGGTTGTGGGCGGCACAGGGCGGCCCCGACGCCCTCCCACAGAGGAGGTGTCCCTGCAGCCCCCCGTGGCCAACACCCCACAAAACACAATCCCAGATCCTTTAATCTCCGGTGGAAGAATAACAACATACCCCCTTGCTTGCAATGCAGGTAAAGTACCAAATTTGACTATTTTATGGCTTAGAGTTTGACTGCTGATGGTTGAGGGGCTGCATTTGTGCTCTGGAGGTGCCGTGAGCTGCTCTTGGGTAGGGTGGCTGACACGTCCTCAGAGTGCGCTCACTTAGGTTTTCCAAGTCTTTTGAGGAAAAATCCTGAGAATTTTGCTCCCAAAGTACTCCCAAGTTCGGGCAGCCGCCACGGGATGTCTGTGGCTCCCTCCTTGGGTGCATGCATTGGCTGTGCCCTTTGGGAGAAAGGAAGGGTGCCCGGGGTCTGCAGGCTGGAGCTTGCTCAGGGGGGCACAAGATGGAGGCACCCCTGGCTGGCCCACCTGCCTGCCGCAGGCAGATGAAGCCCGGCGCCCCTGCCTCTTGGAAGAACGACTTGTTACTGGTAACGTGCATTTCTCTGTAGAAGGGATCATTTTGTTTCCAGTTGAATGGGTTTGGATTTTAAATTCTGGATATATTTTTTCTTTTTTCCAGACGAAAGGGACAGCAGCACTCCACGTGAAATATTGCTAGTGAATTATTAAAACTTTATTATATACGTAAACACCAAAGACTTCTTTTGATTGCAGATGCTGAATATTTATGATAACGCATAATACCAGTGTAGTTTCTCCAATAATAGGATTCAGATCTCTTCAGTAACGCTTGTTAATTTAATCTCTCTGTCACTGCTGGGGGTATGAATACGTATCTTAGTTTTACAGAAAATGAAAACCAGAAATTTCTGCTTGTCCAAGCTTGTGCAACAGGTTTTGTGATTTTTGAGCTGCTTTTGAGCTGTTTTGTGTTTGAAATCTTTCCAGAATTGAACACAAAATTGTTGGAAAAGGTTATTTGAACACCCTGATCTAACGTTTGCAAATGACTCAATGCGTACGTTAAAACCATCTTCTGGAGGAGAACTTGAGGAACCCAATGGGCAATGTTGTCGGCAAACATAGCACGCTTGCTTGTAAGTTCAGGTGCTGGTGGTTTTGGGTGGCTGCGTCATCCCTGCGTCACCTCAGAGCCACATCAGGGCATCCGTGTACTTTGATTTCCCAGAACCAGAGTAATGATTTGTTCTTCCATTCTCCATTTGAATGCTGTCTATTCATTTTCATGACCGTTTGGAATGAAGAGATAAAAGCACAAAAGATACCAGAAACAATTTTTCACAGAACTGTTTAATCATAAAATCGAGAAACCCACAGCAGAGTCTTAGAAGAATCTTTAGTTAAATATAGATGTCGAAGGTTTCTTTCTGCTTTTCAAATAACTCTGAATTTTCCAGGATTTCATTATGAGTTTAGTGAGTGAGCCTTTTTTCTTTTTCATTCTTTACTGTTTTTAATAATTGATTTTTAATTAAGAGGCGTATTTCACTTTCAGGTCTAGATTTATCACGCATTCAGCATCTCACTGCTCCTGTTAACTTGCACAGAGCATTATGACTTATTTGTGCATCATGTATTATTTGTCCCATTATGTTCAACGGTGCAAAGGTGAAAATTATTAAGAAAATTACCTGCATTTGGAGGGAGTGAGGAAAAAGCATTTGATATTTTGAAAAAAAATGACCCCTTTTAAAAATGTATCATGAAGTTTTGGCTGTTGAGAAATCGAAATGCCCTGTTTTGCATGGCGATTTTTTTCTTTACATTCTTTTACAGCTGTGTCAAGGAATGAAAGTATGTGATTTCATGCACTTTGTTAAAGCAAAGTGAGCAAGAGCTGACATTTCTCCTCCCCCTCACGGTGTTGGGTAGTCTGTGGGGTTTTGGGGGTTTTGTGCCCCACTGTCCTCACCTTGTTTTCAGTTATTTTCCTTGGGGTTCATTTTTCCTTTACTTCGTTTGCTGACTGTAATCAAGTTCTTGTTGCATGCTGATTTCTGGATTGGTTTGCTTTCTTTGACCTTAAGTTGAGGGTATATTTAAAACAGCAAACTAGGGATTTTTTTTTTTTCCCTCATAAGATTTTGCTGCCTCTGCTAGAGTTGGGGAAGAAGACATCATTGTTTAGTGTGCCCTGTTATGAACATAATTTTTGTCAGCTCTGTACTTGAAAATGGTAATTTTGTCTTTAAAAACTCTGAGAGGAGACAGGTTATATTCGCAGTCTTTTGGAAGCATTGTTTGGACCCAGCTTAAGTTGGTTGCCCCAAAAGATCTGTCTGCTGTTCTGTTTCTTTCCGTCTCTCTGTCTCTCTCTGGTTTTTGGCCAGTGTAACTATGTCTTTTCTAGGGCTTTTGCTGGCATGGAAAAAATTAATTCCTATATAGCCATAAGTACGTTAGCATATCTTAAATGTATACCAGACCTACCTCTCCAGTCTGCCAAGATATGGTTTGTAGGCATGTTGTTTCGAGCAACTGTTATGGCATGGGGAACTTGTATTGTGTTCATGATCACAGGAGGGAACGGGGTTTCTCTGCACAGTATTGGGTAGACTCCATTTTGAAAGTGGAATTTGCTTGCCTTCTTTGTCGCCTTTACCTCTGTGTTAGACTATAATAGCGGCAAAAAAAGTGTTTTCTCCTGCTAGAAAGAAATTACCACAGACCGACTCTTCTCCTGGAGAACGGGTTTATCGGGAGGGAAATGAGCTATTCAATGGCTGGAGTCTTTTGCTGAGCGTGAGCACAAAATCTCATGACGGAGGAGACGGACTTTGTGCGAGGGTCAGTATGCCACTTCAAAATACGAGCAGCCACGCTCGCCTACATGCAAACATCTAGTGCCACATCAGCCCAGTGGGCTCTCCGAGATACAGGCGTGGATCTGGCAGATAGGGCACAGGGCTGGGTGGCATCTGCACCTTTCCAGAATGACAGCGGAGGGGCAGATATGTCACTTTGTCTGGGGCAGCTGAGATACCGCTAGGTACCAGTGTTTGAGCATCTGGGTTGTACCACGTGGTTCCAAATTGATGGAGGAGGTGTTTGTCTTCAAACATGGGTATAGCAGGTATGTAGCAAAACCATCATGGCTGCTGCTAATGCTATAGAAATAGAGGATAACTGCAGGTAGGGTGCTGCTACAAAGCCACTGGTGTTTGCCAGCCACCCTGTCTATTTGACAATTAATTGCAGATTAGTGGGTTCAGAAAGCCAGTGATTATCCAGTCAGTAGTGGCAGGAAGGAACAGCTGACATAAGTATCTTTTCTTAACATCCCTCCCCTTGGCCAGGGATGAAGTTTTTATTCTCACAGCTGTGACTTAAGATACCCTTCTGATACCCTTAGATATCATTCTGATAGTTCAATCTCTACCAAAAAAGGAGGTTTTTCACTGTCTGAATAGGAACTTGACATCAGCTTCCATGGCAAATGAATATTCATGACCCTGAGGAGTGACAGTTTTACAAGAGAAAATTGGAGGCAGGAATGAGACAACTTGCAAAGCACCCCATAGCAATGCAAAAGGAGAATACTTTAAATATTCGACTGGCCCTACACTAGCCCATTCAAAATGTGTAACAGGAAGAAGACAAGCCTGTTTTACCCTGAACCAGGATGAGATGCTCTCTGTTTTGGCTTTCACAGGGCTTGGGCTTGATATTTACATAATTTAAATGCAAGTGAAGCAAGGGTTTAAATCCAAAGTTCAAATTTGTGCATGACGTGCGCATAACATGAATGCATCCCTTGAGAGGAGAAGAAAGAGTTTGGGAAAGGAGCAGTGACAGGATTCTTTCATCAAGAAAATAAGCATTATTATTTTGGTTTTTTTTATGTCAGTCTGTTGGCATTTTCTTGTATCATGTCAAATACGTTTGTCAGATTGGGGTGTGCTTGCAACACATGGCTTCGTGGAACAAATGTGCTTCATCTGGGATTTCAGCTAGCTTCAAAAGCTTTCGGTTGCTTTGTACACTGCATCATCATATCTTAGGTATTTAGATAATAGCTATGAAGGTACCAAGATTTTCCTAGCGAATAATGATCATGTAGAAGAACTGATAATTTAAGGCAAATGGCCATTTGCCTTTGTTGCTAATTAATCCCTTTCTGCTAGAAGATTGCTGCTGCAATTCTGTGGCGTTGTTAAAGTGTTTTATCTCTTTTTACTATTTGCATGCTCTTCTTTTTCATCTCTGTAAATATAGAGGGTTTGAGAGGGCTGTATCCGCCAGTTCCCCCACTGTGACAGCACATCCTCCAATTAAAATTTCAATACTAATGCATTTATGTATTTCTTTCTGTACAGCTGTAGTACTAGTTCCATTGGTAGCCCAGTAGCTCAGGGCAAACCAAAACCCTTTCAAGGTGTTTGGTTCGGCCCAAAATCTTGTTTTTATTTATGAGCTTTTTGTTGGATTAGATCAAAGCAAATAGATTCCTCTGTAATTTAACCGCTTTTATAGAATTTATTCAAACTTCCTATGTAAGCAAAGTCTTTCTTTACAGGTCAGTTATTCTTGAAATGTTTTTTCTTTCTTTCTTCGATCTGTGTATGTATGTTTGCTTTTTGCCTTCTGTTATCACAATGGATATTTCCGTGTGGGTTTCAGTTCAGCTTCAATTAAAATTAGTGGATTTTCTCATTTTGTAGTGCTTCTAGAGATACAGTGATGATAGCTCTATAAATAAATAAGCATAATTTATTTCAGAAGACCCTTAACCCAGACTGTCATGACTGTATTTAAATGTGTGCTCTACTTTATGGAGTTTCTGTTTTGTGTGTTTGGTGGTTGTTGTTGTTTAAATATGATATATATTTTGCTCTTTGGCAAGATAGGGTGCTAGCTTCCTTTCTCCAGTCATTTTATGCATTCTTGTAGTTACGGGTAATAATCACAAACAGGAAGTCTCTGGATTGATTTTAAGTATTTCTTAGTTGTTGCCTAATTGTATCCTGTTAATTACACTTTCCCAGCAGTTACTTAAAAAATAAATAAATTATGTTTTGCTATTTACAGGAACTGATACAGGTATGTGATCAGGTGTTAAGTTTCAAATGCGTACATAGAGTTGTTGATGTACATAAATGACTTTCCCCAACAATGACTTTTTAAAAATACATGTTCAGCCTGTGATCCTTTAAAGTGGTTCTCCTATTCCAGCCAGTGGTGTAGGAACATGATGGTACGTTTCTGGCCTGAAAATAATCTAAAATTTAGTGTGTCCAGGCATACTTACTCACTGCTGCCCTCAGCCTTTTACTGTTGCTGCTGTGTTGACTTAATTAGGCATTAGAAGGTGATGTTTTATTTTTCAGTCATCGGTTACTGAATGCTGAGTCCACAACGGTCTGAGCTCCCACTGAATTGTGAGGCCTTTTTCTTACTCAGATAGACTGTCACACTGAGTCTCCTCGTTTTGTTTAATTTTTTTATGAGGCAATTACAGTGTTATGTACCCACAACTAAAAAATGAACATACACAGTTCCTGATATATATATATATATCTTTCATGTATACGTACTTGTATATATGCATGTCACTATATGTATTTGTGACTGAATCTTGCAGCCTTTTCAGAAAGTCAGACTTAGTGTGTGTGTGCACACACACATGCGCATGTGTATAAATAAAAATATGGCATTAATTTTCTTAGACTGGGAAAGACCTTTAGTTCATGGTCATTGAAAATTTAAGGTGCTCTTGATAAAAATCCAAGCCGAAAAGGCAGGCAGTTACGTAAGGAATGTTTTTTTTTTCCTTTTTGTTTCATGTTGTGGGACAGAGCTGCAAATCAGGATGAGCGAGATCACAAACCTTCCCTAATCCACAGATATCATATGATGTATAAGGCAATTCATGGTATGTTTTTTTACGTGAATTGGACATATGCTCTAAAAATGTTAAACACTTTTCCCACGTATAGACAACTTATACATCTATGCCTCGCGTATATGTCTTGCATGCAGAAAATACAATTATTTCTTCATTTACCAAGGTGCTGCTCAAGCATCTTAGGATACTTCTGTTGAGACTCTCCCCCTGTAGTTGAAGGTGAAGAGCACAGCTCCCAGGGTGAAAATAGAGCCTGGGAGTGCAGGAAGCGACACGTGTGGCTGTGTGCTACAATGAGAATATAGTAAGCCAGGCATTCGAGTATATATATGTGCCAGTCGACAGAAGACAATTTTTAAAATTAAGCATTTGGTTGGTTTCCTTAAAGAAAAATCTGTAAATTAGGACACTTGTCAAAGTTGTTCAGTTTCACGCCTAACAGTCTCGACAGTGTCCCTTTTGCTGAGGTAAGAATGAAGCGAGTGCTGCAGTGAAGATGTGTTTTCTTAGGCTCAAACAGGGCTGGTGGTGTTTTTAAATCTGTTTTTCAGATTTAAGTTTTGCAGCTATTTTCCTGGTCCTGTAACAGGAGTACTGACTATTCAGTAGGAGGAAAATGTGAAATGCAATTTAAAACATTTAAAAAGCACATTTATCTATTTTTACAGCTGATATTAAAAGAAATAGAACAAATGAAATAAAAGAGTGATGGAGGTACTTGACTTGTAGACATAGAGGCACTTTTGAATATCAGAGCATTTATTGAAGCTTTCACGCCGGTGTGCCTAAATATAAAACAAAGACCTCAATCAGTAGAGAGTTCCTTAAAAGTATCTCTAAGCCCTAAGCTCCTTACTTTCTACATCAAATGTATATAAATGATACAGGTATCAGCAGCAAGGCATGGGAAAATGGCAACAACTATTTATTGATCCCTGTGGGTTATTCTTTTTAAAATGTGTGCGTGTCCAATAAAATGAAAATACGGACATTGCATGACACTAGCACCTCCCCAGAAGGAGGGAGAAGATAGCTGTAACGATGTCTGCTGATGTACTCGGGCATGAAAACTCGCATTCCCCAAAGGTCAGAGATTGGAGGTTGTCGTCGTCCTTAATGCCCCACTTCCTGTAACGGAAAGAATTTACAACAGATTCTTCTTTTTGTTTCTAATGAAAGCAATTACTTCTTAGTCACCATATTTTCAAAGAAAATCTTGAATAAAATCCAGGATTAAGCTCCAGAGACGAGCAAAGACCAAGTATCGAAATTGCTGATGTTATAGAAAGAGTTTACAACTCTCTTCTTGCCGCATAGAATGAAGGATTATGAAATCAGGTCTGCATTCACCTCTCACCTTGTATTTCAAATTTTCTGCTCTTTCCACAGAGCTTCACTACTCATTTATGAGTCGCTCTTTGCTGATCACATTTTTCCAAAGTTCCTTTGTTCTGTGCAAAACGCTTACAGATTATAACATGCAGCTTTTCAAAAGCCAAGAAAATCTCCAGCAGAGCAGCTGGCAAGATGGTTGAGTCTTGGAAAGATCTGTCCTTCTCTGTTTTCTGTGTGCCTGTCTTTGCAGTTCTCTTCCTTCCAGTTTTGAGAACCCTCTGTCAAACAGGCAGTATAAAGTAGAATGAACTTTTGGCATTATTAATAAAAATGAAATGTGGTCATTGCTAACGGAAGATTCTCTTATATAGGTGGAACTGATTTTTAAGAGGCATTAGTGGAAAACCTGCATGTACCCGTCCGTCTTTGCAGTTGCTCGTCTTTTCTAACTGATAAAATTGGATAGTAATGCAGCTTCCAGTTGTTAATTTTCATTCTCATGCCATACAGCAAGCTACAAATGATGCTCCTGTGATTTAAGAAACAAATAAAAAAAGCTTACACACACACACCCCTCCCTCCCACCCTTTCTAGGGCTTCAAGTTTAGCCTGAATCATTTTGTGTAGATTCAATTTAGTCTTTATTTTTAAAATCACTTGTAGCGGGGGAACAGTAAACTGAGGTGTGAAGTAACCAGGGACAGCAACTGCTGAAGATGGCTTTGGTATGAAAGAAAACACATGATGAGCCTCATCCATATAAGCATTATTATCACAGAATCTAAATGCTCCACAAACCTTTGGTGCATTTATCCTAATTGCTCTGTAACAGAGAAGTAATGTTTTCTCCATTTTACAGTTGGAAAAATGAGACAAGGAAACCGTATGTTTTGCAAAAGGTCCAAATAGAAGAGAGCAAAAATCAGCTCTCTGAAGGCAAAGCATTAACTCACTGGGGTTTCATAATGCCTGTATCAGTTTTGCAAATAGGAATTTTGGTTCCTATCTAGAAGGAAGAGGACTTTTAATTTTAGTACCAGTTTCATGGGCAGAAACAGGATGATATTTGGAAAAAGAGAACGCATACTCTACTGAGAGCACCTTTCTGACAATTAGACCTTAATTGGTTATAAAGCAAACTCTCTAAAGGAATGGCAGAAGGACCACCAACTGGAAATAACATACTGCTAGATAACCAGTATTACATTAATGGAGATAAAATTGAATATAGCAAAAATGTGACGTATTTGAGCCTACCACCGTTAGTAATTCTAAATTAACAGCGATTCACTGTTCTTATTTGTGGCTTTTCTATATTTAGAGAAGGGCTATTTACTTTTATTTTGAATTTGTATAGTATTAATAACAAAGCATTTAAAAACCTTTTTGATGGCAAAAAGACAGTCTTGTGGATTAAGAAAGTATCTAATTTTATTGTCTACCAAATCTAGCCTCTTCCAACAGCAGAAGAATTTCAATGATTCTCCCATTAAAAATGCTACCTTATAATTATGTGTAATATAGTTGGGATTTTTTTCTTTACAAAGTTGCCTTATTTACATCTTTTTCCTTGTTCTTACGTAAATGCCTTGTACTGTGTAGGATTTATCATTCAAGTTTCTTTTAAAGCTAATTTATCTTTTTAAAATTCAAAATCATATTTTTGCCATTTGGACTGACAGATCTGTAGTGTTGTAGTTTTGGCTACATATACAGTAGCAAAGAACAAAATATTTTTTGTCACACTTCTACTGTTACAGTTCAGTCTGTTCCTTTTACATTATCAGCTTGTTTCTCTGGGCTTCATAGAGGCATCTGTTTTAATTTTTATTGGGCAGGGCTGCAACTTAGCAAACTCGTGTAAGCTTCACAAATCATTCACAAATGTGGATGATTAAATCAATTATGTCTTGGCTGAGTGATCTATGAGTGTATTATACACACACAATGTTAAAAGAATGTTATTAAGGTGCAAAACCAAGTACTTAAAGTTAGGAAGTGCCAAAATTAAAGTTGCCTGCAGGCTCGCAGTCTCTATGCATATATGTATTATGATATTGCCTCTAACTGTACAATTGCACTGTTTTTCCAGCTGGAACCTCATCTTATCTCTTTGTTCCAAGCATAAACCGCGTTTCACTTTTTGTGTACTTAAGCTCTGGTCTGCAAACCCGTATTTGTTATGGTACTTACCAATTTGGTATATGATTTCATGAGTAAATTAAAGATTTCATAGGTAATGTATTTGTCTTCCCCAAAACAATGGTGTTGTCTTTACCAAAAGAAAAAAAAAAAAAAAAAAAGAAAAGCAGAGATTAAGGTCAGAATTCTGATTTTGAGGCCCAAGCTATGCAACAGGGGACTAATTTCTGTAAAGAAATGGAAGTCCTTAAATTTCAAAAAGCACGTCTAGTAATTTCCAAGCGATTCTGCAAACTGGAACTTGTACATCAACTCAGGATGTAATGCAACATTATAAACTGTCAGACTGAAATTCACCTTGAGATTCCCACCACCTTCTCTACTTCTTGTTCCCAGTCCCACTATCTGCGTTTTACAGTTTACTGCTCCCTTAATCACAGCCATTCAAAAGTCTGTTGGCCTAAATTTACATATTAAATAGGGATTGGTTTTAGGGAAGGTTTTTACTTAGACAATTTCAGACTGTGGTCTTAGACAAGTTTGCTTTGACGTGATTAAGGAGCAGAGAGATGATTAAGAGAGGAGCGATGGGTGTGGGAACAAGTGCGAAGGGGAAGAGATGAGTGATAACTTCCTCTGCTGCTGGGCAGATTGTAACGTGAGACCCTGCTCCCAAACGTTTGGGGTGCAGGGTGTGAGCGTCCCCTCTCTAACTTCTTACCTTAATACTCACTTCTAAAAATTAGTCTCTGTGTCTAGCCAGTCACGGTTTCTCTCTGCTCCTGGCTCATCGTCTGATTTCTTTACTGGGAAATGGTTTAGTTTTAGTCCCAGGCCAATTTCCCAGATTCTCTCTCTTTGAATTCACGTGCCTGTGCCCTTTCATTGCCGGCTTCGCTCTTACGCCATATCCTGATTACAGCTTTAGTCACCAGTCCCTCTCATCTTGAATCATGCCATCCGCCCCTAAATGCAGGTAGCACCCCTTCTCCTTCCTTCCACCAGTTTGTACTGGGATGAAGGGAAAAGTGTTCTGAACAGGCAGTAATTTGTCGAGCCAAATGCATTCACGACTCAAGCAAATGAAGGAGAACTGCCAATTTCAGAGTTGCTGTAAGTGAAGAAAAAGTTTATGAAAGCCTACAGTTAGAGTTGTCATCTTTGTTTATCTTTTAATCACAATTTTGATTTAAAATGGTTAGCCCAACCTAGCTGTACCACGGTGGTCACCCCATCTGCTGTTCCCTTGCTCTTAGGAATGAAGGCAGTATTGTCAGTGTAAAAGGATAAACCCCCTGGTGTTACTACCTTCTTTGTATTTCTTCACCCTTGATGACTGGGCAATAATTTCTCCACGGGGATTATTTGTTCAAGGGTGGGGCCTCTGTTCAATCCAGATATAACCCAGCTGCGGTGGAATTTAGCCTCTTCTCCGGGCTTACAAGCAATTAGCACTTCAGCCAGGACTGCCTGCCCTCCCAGAGAACAAAAGATTCAGCAGAAAACTTTTCCCTTGAAATGACAGCTGGACAAAGAATCGGCAGATTTATCAGACAATTATTTCGAGTCACTTTTTACAGAAAAGAAAAGTAGCATGACCTCACCATGGACTGAGATGAGACCTCTTATGTGTAAGAGTTTATATGTAGATAACTAGTGGAGCAAATGTCAAAAAAATGAATATTCTTAATAACACCAGGTACAGATAACAGTCGTATGTGAGTTTTGAAGGAAATTTGCTCCGAAGACAGGTCAGTTTTTCATCAGGAGCTGGAAAATTGCAAACATATGATTATTCAAATAAGATGATATCTGCAAATAGGATATACTAAGCAAATACTGTAAAGTTCATATGCGATATTATTCTCTTCTTCTCCCTTGAGAGTTGATTCAGCAGGAGCAGTTGAATTTTTTTAAACATAAAGAATGTGGATGTTTAGAGGAAATTGTTTCATTATAAAGGAAAAAAGTACCAATGCACATCAAATATTAAATAGGATTCTCTCTTTTTCAAAATTAATTCCCAGATTTGATGCTATAAAATTTTAACAGTTGTGGGAGAGCTCTCTGAAGACCCTTCATTATGTCTCATTATTACAGCATTATGTGAGGCCATAGTACCCTTGGTTGCCATAGTTCCTTATTGAATCAAGAAAAATATGTTTCATGGCTGCACAGCTGGGTAACCTTATGTATCTATAGTTTTCTCAAGAAACAATCATGTCTGTGCCCCGTACTATCTTAATGTGAGTTTTGCTTCAAAAATTCATAAACCAGACTTCTTACTTTTTATTTCTTGACTACATGGTAAAGTTTAAGGTCAGGCCACAATTTTGCCTAGTGCTTTTCTCTTTTTTTTTTTTCAATAAAGGGAAAGTTTTTTTCCTTTTGCAAGGCCAAATGTGATTGCAGGCATTTAGTATTGCAGCACAAGGAAGGCAGAGAGTTCGCGCTGGTGGCTGTGACAGGTTTGCCACCAAGCATATGGTTGTACGTTTTTTAAAAAACAATCTGAATTCTTAATTATGTGGTTTTCTTTCATTTATGTTATTTAAAACCTAATACTCCTTATTGAACAAGTTGTATCAGGTCTCCTCTGGAACTGCTATCAAATAGCAGTTTAAATATTATCCAGCTTTAGGTGCTAGCTTTAGTTAAATATCTGCCCTGCCGGGGGAGACGCTGTGAGGAAGACTTGTTTAGTTTTACAATTTCAGTGGTAATGTTTAAATAACTTTGCAGGCATGAAATATCCAGGAAGGCTGCTGTAGTCTTTAGGAGCTTCTTTGAGCGAATTAATGCCCTAATACTCAGAAAATATTTACAGTTTAGTAATTGAGGAAAGTTGATTAAATATAGAAAGCATTTAAATACCCATTTTAAGCTCACATTAATTCCCGCCAAATTAAAGTATCTTGGCATTTAGAGAATTACAAACTTCTAGCAGTAAGTTTGGGCCTTACAGCAGTGTGCCCATTTCCTGTGAAATAGAACATTTGGGTTCACAAGGCTGTGACGTATGTGGTTGTATTCAGTCGTACTGAGTCTGATCTCTCATGGTGGTGGGATTTGAAGATTTGCGAGTACTGTTTCCCCTACCTAAGATGGTAGAAGGCAACTAGAAAAGTTCTTGTTTTGTTGTAACTGTGGGGATCATTTCTTTCCCTCGTGTGACTCCGCGCACAGGCATCACAGCTGCTGATCTTTAGCAGGTCGGGGTAAGAGTATTACAACTGTTTTAAAAGATTCTACATATAATTAGAGGAAAGCAAGGCTGGATCAGACAGTATCCCTTTTGCTTAGGTCACTCCTGGTGGATACTTGTCAAACTCTTCCTTGTGTTCTTGCTTGTGACTCTGCAACTTCTGTAGGCAGTCTTTTCCAGTGCATCGCTATCTATACCATTATGCCACTGAAACGTTTTTCCCTGGAATCTTAATTTTTTTTTGTTACAGCTTTAACCCTGAAATTAAAGGTTTCCTGTTGCTTGGGGCAGGGGGGAAGCCATCACGTCATTCACAATGTCTCGTCTTCGAGAAAAGCAGGTGCCTGTGAAGCAGCCCACAAGGCTAATGATGAAGGATCAGGACACATAAGAGATTTGTCGACTCATTAGTTTGTTCCAGGCTGCCCAACCTGGTTTTGCTTTTGTAGCACAAAATGTCTGTAAACGAAAGTATACCTTCTGAATTTCTGGAGACAGAGACAAGATGACAGCAGTACTCCTGCCTGCTCCTTTGTGAGTAAATCTCCCCTGGATGCAGTTGCCCTGAAATTACAAAAGGGTGCAAATGGCTGTCTCCTCCTCATCTGTGGGAATAAATCAAACATGAGAGTTGTAGGCTTGGCAGTTAAGCATTTCCATTTGTAGAACACTGACATACTAATGATGGTAATTTTGCATTTGTTACTACATGCCTAATCTAATTAAGTTTTTCTTAGGGTACAATTGTTGTTTTCTGTATTTAATTATGTAAGCACCAGGTGCAAATGTTAACAGTAGCTGAATTCAGAAGGAAACCTTTTATCTTTGTGTTATGCAAGACCTTTTTTCTGTACGTTTAATTTTGCAGTTAAAAAAACGCAAAGAGTATTTGGTTGTTCCAAAGAGTTATATTAACATTTCTGATTGATAGACGTAGGGAACGCTAATGAGGACTAAAAGTTTATATTACTCTTAGTTTAAATGTGTTTAGAGCTATTTATGAGTGCTACATTTTTGGTTTCAGGTGTTGCAATAGTTCAGACTCCCTTTCCCAGCTATACTGCTGATTTTGAGGGTTGGCAGACTTCCCACACTCCACGACAGATCTGCCCCTGTCTGTTTGAAAAGGTTTGAACTACGTAGGGGTCTGTTGTCTGAATCTAAATTTTGTGGAGCACTGGTAAAACTGCTTCTGTGACTGCCAGCCTGGCTGTGAACTTTTTGCCACCATTTCATCAATGCTTGTTCAAACATTGAAAGAGAGTTTTCAGTAGAATTTTTTGCCTGGAATAATAAACTCAAGTATTATTTTTAAAGCTCAAGGACCTGAGCTTTGAAATGATGTAAAAGACTGCTCGAAGGCAAGTGACTCTCAAAAAGTTTTGAAATTATAATGTTAATTTTTAAATAAAGTGAACAGGAATTGCAGTAAACTTTTCCCCCCGTAGATTGGTAATTGTTCTAATTTATTAAGTAAAAATAAGTAAAGCTTGTATTTTCCAGTTTCTAGTCATTCATTAGTAATCTGTATTTACATAAATTTGGCATTAAGTATAATAGAAAAATTAGATAAATGATTGATGTGTGTTTGTTCTAAAGCGTAAGGTACCCATAAAAATTCCTGTTACTAATGAATGAAAATAGTCTACAGAAGCATTTTTCAGCCTTTTCTAATCTGTGAATGATTATACATTTTGCAGTAGAAGTATGGCCTGTATGTACCGTGAGTTTAAGCCTGCCGCCAGCATGACTTCTTCTCTTCGTTACCTTTCGTGGATTCCTTCAAAGTAGGATTTTAAGCCCTCCATGGACCACAAGTCAGTAGTAGTGACCTGAAATAAGCTACTTTTGTTGAAGGATCCTGTGTGATCACTTTTCATTGGGCTGTGAAGTATGATTTTACGGTTCACTGTCGAACCATTTCCAGTATAGAAACATAAAGGTTCACATTTATGCTGGTGTAAGATTGACAAGCATCCCTTGTTTTAATTCTAGATCCAGGTAAACAAAGAAGCTGTGTCTGATAGTTGCTTTGAATTAAGCTTTCCAGTGTTGTTAATGGTAGAGATTTTCCCCCGTGCTTGCCATTGTTCTTAGAGACCTCAATTGTTTCAAGTTCTGTTTGTTTCTTACCCTTCAGGCTTTTAATTCAAACTCCACTCCTTTGATGGTTTATCACAAAATTTGTTCAGAGGCTTCCATTTTTTAAGGTAGTCTTTTAACTACTACTGATTATGCATTGCATCAAAGAAAAGTGGTTGAAAACTTTAAAACCACAAATAAAATATACATCAATGGGTTACAGTAATGAATGTTAACATACTGTTTCTTCAGAAAGAGCCCTTTAGGGACAGAAGACCATGTTTCAGGTGATGTGAAAAATAGCAAGCTTGACTTCTGAGAACAGCTTGCTGGAGTTAGTGGTCAGGTTCTACTAAAAATGAATTTTAAAAAGATTAAAATAGATATGTTTAGTATTAGTTCATAGAAGTCTTCAAATTAGTATCAGGATTAATTCTTTCTGGCAACGAGGCCTGCACACTGATGGGAATAATAACTTGTCACTTAGTTCCTATACGTTTCTTGCTTTTGGATTCATTTTTCCATTATTCCTGTTCCAGGTGGTTTTTTTTCCCCAGAAATCTGATGATTTATTTGGGTGATAATACACAGGCTGCGATATTTCAGAAGTTGATGTCTATTTCCATGTAGGGATGCTTGGAAAAAAAGAAAATAAGACCATCTTGCAAAAAATACGCTGGCCTCATTAGGTGCAAAAGTGTCTCAAATGGCCCTTAAGCAACACTTCGGCTTCTCCAGCT
This sequence comes from Platalea leucorodia, assembly GCF_965183815.1. Taxonomy (NCBI): domain Eukaryota; kingdom Metazoa; phylum Chordata; class Aves; order Pelecaniformes; family Threskiornithidae; genus Platalea; species Platalea leucorodia. The sequence continues at coordinate 7,977,103 of NC_138825.1, forward strand.
TCTCAGCATGAAAACATGTCTAAGTAAGTTATATTATTTCAGGACAGTGAACAGCTTGCTTCAGATCCAGCAACTGTGTTTATTCTTTGGTTTTGGTTTTTCTCCCAAATGAAGAATGTCACTCTGCATTGTTTACATTAACATCTCAAAACAATTAAGCTAAAACAGCTTCATAAGATTTGGAGCTGGCTTTCTCTCAGGGAAAGCTTTACATTTAGTTTCCAGAGTCATGCAGTAAATAGACTTATTTTTGTTTTTTCAAGCTGGTACGATTGCATATGTGTTCATCTTTCTGAAGAGGTTTGAATGCTGTTGGTTTTGAATTGTGCATATTGGCAAGGAAACTTACCCGTAATTTCTGTATAGTGCTTTAATTATCTTTATGAGAAGAACAACTAACTGATTTATTATATCTTTGGGGATATTTTTTACTATATCTTTGGGTATCTCACTGAAACCTTTTTCGTGAAGAAGCAGAGTAGAAAACAGTAAAAGCTTACTTGCCTTTGATTACAGGATCAGGTACAAACAAAATTCAGAGACTTTACTCCTTGTATTTTTCTGTGTCCTTGTACTATACTGATCTGTGAAATATATGAAGAACTTTTCTAACCTGAACTGAATTTGATTTATAATTGTATTGTTCTAGTGCCTAGTCACAGAAATACTACAATATGTAGGGAACTTCAAACAGACCTAGTGTTGCTAAGTTTTTAGGGGATGGTCCTGCTCTTTCATTCCTTCCCCATTTCCATGTTTCATCAACCTACTCCTATACAGTCACAATACATGTTGCTGAGTGTGCAATCCAATATTTCTTTGCTCCCTGTTAAAATAACTGGCATTTCTTTCTCAGTAGGCAAAGCTTTAAAAGTAATTTTCCCTTAGGGCGAGCCACTGAGGTATAAATTTAGAAAAGTCTGTAGAGCTTAAGACCTTCTCAGCTTTCTCATTTCTGGATCCTGATTCTGTTTTCTCCTTGTGGGATGAAAGGGGATGCCCGAGGTGGCTCTACGAATGAGCTGCCTTCTGTACACCATTGCCTCCTCCTGCCATTCCTTAGCAAGGGCAAAGCCTTGTTTCAGCCAAGAACACGAAGTGGTTTGTGCCAGATGGGACAATATGGGTCGTGCACGCATGGGACTGAACAGATCAGTACTGTTATGTAGCTGCTTATGTGGCTGTCTGCCACAATGACCTGCCATCCGGGGCTGTATGAAGACCTTCCGACACACAAGCAACATAGGACATCAGTTTTGTATCCTATGTATGTTTTTCCCTATACATATACTGCCTGGGCTCTTTGAAGCAGGAACAATACCTTACAGAGTGTCTGTCCCTCATCCTCTGACCTGAGCAAGTTCCCTGTGTAGAGTCCCAGCATGTTTTCATATCCTTCCTACTTGCCAGGGGACAGAGCAGGTGTGAAGCAGGGCAAATGGGGGTTCAGTCCCTTGCAGACTGAAGGAGACCCTGATTTTCCTTCAGATGCTTGTCATGCCTCTTCCTGAAGGTTGTCCCTGCAGAGCTTGAGGGCAGCCTGCTGCCTGGGATTGGTAAGTGGTGAGCAGAGACAGGCATTGGGCTGTGAGAAAGGTGCTCCCGGTGCCCAGGGCCAGCGCTATCACCTCTGACGTTCCCTGTGCCCCTGCTTCCTTCCCCCAGCAGCAGCAAGAATGATCAGCGTCATTCCTCCACCAGTTTTGCAAGGAGTGCAACCACAGTTAAGAGGTCTGCAGTCAGCAGGGGTTGAGAGGGCACCAGGCGGGATTTAGCCACTGTTGCATATACAGTTCAGAATAATTTTCTGCTCCTTTGATAGTTATTGATGTGTTTTATTCAGTTCCACTCTAATCAAGTTAAATGTTTTAGCACATTGTCTTTCTTCAGACTTTTTACAGAAGGCAAGTGTAATCTGTCTTAAAAAGAAAAAAATAATTCCCCTTTCATCTTTCTGGGGAGATCACTTTATTCATGTGTAGTGACCTGGCTCAACATTTGATAACTAGTGTGTCACTGAAGGTTCCTCATTACGGTCCCAGCTTGCAGACCACCTGGAGTGCTTCATTATTAATGTGAACTTCAGGTTAAATTTTTAGGTCTGTGCAGGTGCATTTGCACTATTCATGGCAGGCTGGTGACACATGCCTCGTGAAGGGACAAGAGTACGGGAGGCTGAATGTGTCTAAAGGCATATGGAGCACTTATTGTTTTGACACCAGCCGTATGAGAAGTGTAAGGACGGAGGCTCGAGCTCTGTGTTGATTATAATCTAACTTTTGCTTTCTTTGGCAATCATTCTTTGATATATAGGCACTTAATCTCGGTGCCTGGAGAAAAGAAGTAGGGAAGTCAGAGAGGGGACGATAAAGGGGAAGCCACACTCTGGTTAAAGCCAGTAACATGGGAAAAGCTTAGTTCTTATTCCAGACATGAACGTATCTGCGGATGTAGATGATAGTTACATGGCAACCAGACACTGCAGAGCCCTCCAGATTGCTACTGGTTGCAGGTGTAAGTAATCCTGTTGATGCAGCTAGGATGCTGTTAAGACGATGAGTTTAGGAAGAATCTTGCATCTCCTTGATGAAAGCTTAATTTTGACAATTTTTTGCAGTAGTTGCTTAAACCACCTAAACTCCACCAGCCATCCATCTTTGCCTCCTGAAATCAAATAAGTGACCTACTGAATTAAATCTCTGATCTTGTTTGGTTTATAGTCAAAATAAATAAAAAGGAAAAAGATAACATAGTCTAATGTTGCATACAGAACAACAGAGCTCTGTACAGTTGCAGGGTTATTCATTGTTCTCCCTGAGTTTTTGTTTGTGGGTTATTTTTCCTTTTTTGGGGGGGGATTTCTTTGGGGACTTCCCTCTTTCTCCCTCTGTCTGTTTTTTTGTTTTGTTTTAAAAGAAATATGGAAATAGCAGAAGTGGGAGGAGAGGTGGATTCTTAGGAGCGATGGAGCTGGAAGGACAAAGGGAGATGGGTTGAAAAGGAAGGGGAAAAGAATGGCTACAAGAGTGTGAAAGGGAGTGGGAAGAACAGGAAATCTGAGTGTGGGATTGAGAGCACTGGGAAACGTGGGCAGAAAGAAATTGGACAGGGGAAAAAAACTCCTGAAATGTGGTGTTGTTTTCTTTAAAGGTACTAGCCTTACTCCAGTAAGATAGCCTCCACTTTACTCATTGAGGACCAGATCTTGACATTATCTGCTTAAAACAAGTAATAAAATATGTTAATGCTTTTTTTATGAAGAGCTAAAGCACCAAAAGGTATTTCCTCAATAGCTTGTTGTTTTAAACAAACATCTCTCTCAAATGCTGAAGGATTAAAGGTTTTAAAATCTTATACAATTGTATATAATTTGTGTAGTTGAAATCTTCCTAGTCATTTCACACTTATTTAAACTGACTGATTGTTTTTTCTTTGCACATGTAAAAAGCAGTGCCCTGGTTTTCTAACAAGGTATCGTAGCACCTACTTTAGTTGAGTTGAAAATAGCGTATGGTCTGAAAATGGGAATGCAAATTGCCTCTGGGTAAAATTTGGTTTTAGTGACTGAGGTGGTCATGATAGTCTGCTTTGAATTGAAAAGCTGGTAGAAAATCAACAGATCTGATGACACTGTAACCACCACAGACTAGAATTTCATAGAAATAACCACTTCTGAAAGTTACAATTTTATTCATAAACCTAATCCATACAGTAGCTCTGTCCAGTTATATCTGAATGCATCAGAGTTGATGAATCAAAGTAGGGGTATTTTAGATTAATATTTCTGGTTCTGGCCAGTAGCACTAGAAGATGAAATCTCTTTCTGATAAGACCCAGCTCCTGAAAATTTTGTTTTTCCTTTAAAAAAAAAAAAAAAAGAGTAAATTAGGTCTCTAGGCACAGATTTTCTAAATTTGCTGTTAATACAGTGATTTTGCCTTTTGAAGTTGTTTTCAAATATATGGATATACCTATCTTGTAGCATTTTAAAGTGCTAAATTGCCATTTCAAAGATGAAAAGTCTGGAAATTTATTTAATAGTTTAAAATTAATTAAATATACCAATTAAAGTTATTTAATATCTGTTATCATTTTTCATCTACACCTCAAATATTTATGGGAAAACATCCAAGAAGTGGTATGGTATATTTAAAATGTGTCTGGTAAATGTCCCACGTGAAATAAATTATTTTTATTGCATTTTGGAAAAGTACATATTTAATAGTGAAATGCTTTGCTTACGTACTTACATAACTCCAGTGTATAATACGGGTCCAAAGGTCTTTAATTTATTATAAAGATAGGCCTTTAATGACAGAATAATGGCTCTGATGTATCTGTAACTTTGGGGTTAGATATTAGAAAGGTATCATATCTTTCAACTCTTCCTTATGTGATGTGACATTGCTGCCCCAGACATTTTTTACTGCATGAGCAATCAACATAAGTGAAAACTAGAAAGCATTCATGTTAAGACAAGAAGCAGTGTTACTTTCAATAAGGTGACTGCAGAAAACTGTCACACAGATATTTCACTGGAGACATTCTGGTTTGACCTCTACCTCACCATTCCTTCTCTCTCTTTTTTTTTTATGATTAAACAGAGGAGAAGGGGTTTGTAAAAGCCCTCAAGAAAACTGACAGTTCCTTGCAGAATGTGGCTCTTTCTAATTTCCATATATTTTCCTGCAGGAGAATGGCTCTCTAAGAGCACATTAGCCTTCAACCTTGGCAGGTGTAGAAGTAAATCTGCAGTATTATGATTGAAATGTTATACCTGCTTATTCTAAAACTGACATGATAGGTGACAAATGACAGAGGCATTACTGGGTCAGGTGAAGTCTTTGTCATAATCCCTTTTCCCCTAACTTTTAGCTGGTGCAGCAAAAGAGAATCCTGTTTCAAGGATTATTAACACCACCTGCTACAAAATTCCTTTGGGAAGGACCAGAGTGCTTTGGATTCGAGCACTGACTTTGAAACATGCAGGAAAATGGCACAATCTCTGCAGATGCTGTAATGGCTACTTTGGTTTTGTTATAAGCCAGTCTTTCCACTGTGAAAATGTAATATTAAGGATATAAATGCTGTTTCTCCCATTTCAATGTAAAAATATATTAATTTAAAGAAAATTCCTTAAATACTTGTGTTTCACAGGATTTAGACATGCAATCTGCTGCAATGAATTGTGCAGCAAGGTTTAAGTGATCTCTGGGTTGAGGGCTTGCCCCTTAGTTTTGGGTAGCACAAATTGAAAGCTCTGCCTCCATTATACAGGATTTTTTACTCATCTTTTTTCTCTAGCACTGTTACACGTTTTTGTAAGTTTTACCTCATGTCTAGTTCATCCGTAAGGCTGATTCTTCCCTCAAGACCACCTGTGGAAAAATTATTTCTCCTTTTGGTAGACTACTCCTGTCCTACTTCTCTTCTGTAACTCCTATACATTCACTAGGAAAGAGTACAGTGCCTTCCTGGCTGGCTATGGGGTATGTGGATCATCCGCTGCAAGGGCGGTGCGCCGGAGCGCGGAGAGGACAGGTACCTGACAAGAAGCCCAAGCACCAAGTTTCACCCCAGTTCACCTCCCATTCCCATGTTGGCTTTTGGACTTTTTCAAAAGCCAGATGAGGGGAAGGTGTGACTCCTTTTAATTGGCGAGCGGCATTGATACGGTCTGTTTCCTGCTGGAACCGCCTGAAGCAGAACAGGCAGAGTAGAGAAACAGGAGAAGCCCTGGGCTCTTTTCATCTCACTCTCTGATTGCAGATCCCCCTGGAACCAGGGGGTGAATCTGTCCCTTTGTATTTTTGAGTGAAGTGAGCCCTGATTGATTTGTCAAGTGATTACATGCTCAGATGAGATACTGGAATGTATAGTATGATTCGTATTCAGTACTACAGCAATGCCTAGGAGTAGCTTCATATAGTACAATGAAGATTGTAGTCATTGTAGGAGAATGTGTACATAGAAATCACCTTTCTGAATGTCGTTTAGAACCTTATTCAGCATCGTATCTTTTAGTTTGTTTTCTTTTTGGGGAATTTTCTGACCTTGCACTTGCAAAAACGGAGTGCTGCAGTTCAAATGTTGGCCAGAAGGACCTGCTTCTAAATGCACAATACTGAAGTGCACTGAAGTTAATTGCCTTTTGAGGTATATCTATCCTTTCTAAACTCAGATGCCGTAATATGTATCTAAGTCATGAGGAGTTTTCACCTCATCAAGAAGAGCTTTAAACAAATACTTTATGTTTATACTATGGAAGTGTTGCTCCTGTGAATATGAATCATAGATTCTTTCTATATAAATTCTATAAATTCTATATAAATGTTCTCTCTCAAAATAAATCCCCTCAAGACCCAACTACTCATATTTTGTTCTTGGCTGGCCATTTTGTGTTGCCATCCCCTGTCTGCCCCTTCACTCATCACGACATATTATTTACAGAGTCAGACTTACACTGTTGACGAATCTGCAAGCTCCTTTAAGACGAGGCTGCTTCCCACAATTTTAAGCTTTGAAACCTAAAAAAAGATGGCATTTTGCACAGGTTTTAGACAGTACCTAGGTGCTGTTTACTACTGTTACTGATTACTAATGTACGTGTTTCTTGCAAAGTAGTTTTCAATATTTGAGGCATCACATACTATGAGTCATTTTTTTTTCTTTTAATTCAGAAGAGGATTTTTGTATAAGAGAATCTTAAGAAGCAATTGTTATGATGCGAAGTGAATATATTAAGTTGTGATTTCCGAGCTAATCTTGGAGTCTATTTTAGAAATTAAGAAGTTGAGGCTATTGAAAACAATTCTGACGTAGTAGTTGCATTTACTAAGCAGCAGCTCTTTGCTTTGGTGAAAGCAGGGAGTGGGAATGGGGATCTTTTTGGTATTGTACATTAATCACACATGTTCACAAGAAGTGACTCTCTGATTAAGGACATTGCTTTTCCAGAACAGTTTTATTGCCATCAAGCTGCTAGTAAAACCAAGTTATTTTAGGAATACTAGAACTAATAAAAGCTTGAGTTCCTTTGAAGTTGTGGCTTTGAGTTGACTGTGAGCTCAACCAAACCTCTTTCCCTTGCAGTTTGGACATCTGAAATGTGAGAAATAATTACTAATTGTTATTTGTTTGGCAGAGACCTGACTGGATATTACCAGATTGAAACTTCTGAGTCTAAACGGAGCAAAGAATGCATGGTCTTGAGCTGAGAGAGATGGGGATTGATGAACCAAAGGCAACGCAGATATTAAATATGAGCTTGAGTTTGTTCCCTTTATTCATGGAAACATTAACGAAGGGGGGGGTTGAACTGGTGTAAATTAAAAACATTACTGCTAAGCTGTAGTGAGTCTGAATCTCTCAGTTGTCTGCAAGTCACTTGGTGGTAGTGGCCTGAGGCTTCAGTAATCCCTTGATACTGGCTTTCTTCGTTAGGGGCATGTGTGTGTATCTGTCTATCTAAATGCGTTTGTGAGTGTCTGTGTATATTTACGTAATATAAATACAGATATAAAGATATGAATTTAGCAGGTTTCCGTTCAGTTTTCACACTCTCACTTTTTAAACAACTGTAATAGTTGCAAAGGGATGTTGCTGTATTTACAGGCCTGGATGAAAGATGGGTCACCACAAAGATGTTACACGTCATTTAAAAAACACTTGAGAACTGTTGGTTAAAAGTATCTGAAATGGCTAACTACTGGGACTTGTAAGAAGCAAAAAACACAATTCAAGAAAAAACTTGAGGAGTGTTTTGAGGTGATGGATGGACACTAAAATGATTGACAGACCACTCAGCGTGGGCCTGATCTTTTGAAGTCTCAGGACAATATAGCTTTTGGGATGGGACCTTTTTGTTTGTTTTTTTCCATCTCCAGAAGCCAAGTTCTGGGTCTGACCTCTGAGAGGTCAAAAGACCACTTTAAACTCCTCTCAGGGCAGAATTACATTCATCCTCAGTGTATTATCTTAGTGCTGGCACAGAACCCACTTAGAAAGCAGAATCCACTTGCGTTTTGTAACAATCTCTCCCAGCACCTCTTGAAATGCCAATGGTAATATAAAACACTGAGATTCTTTCCAGATGGGCATGGTGGTGTCCATATGTCAACGTACATTATTTAGGAAGCGAGGATAATTCGTAGATGAATACCAGAAAATACTAAAGGATATATTGTTGCTCTGATTTCCCCAAGAAAGAGCAAAGGAGGATACTGTGTCTTCCCTCTCCTGCTCCATGGATAGAGTAGGGAAAAGGGGGGACATTTGCATGGTCTGAGAGGAAATGGGATTCTTATTAGAAGAAAGGCATGAATAAGATGAAAGGGAGTATGTGTGGTACTTGAATGTTATCTGGGTTGCTGCTGGATCATGGAATGAAAGGGAGGCCTTTTGGGAGGAAGCTGCGAGACAATACAGCCTTTCTGGGCACAAGATCATCGCCTTGTGTCTGGAGTGATCTCTGGAAATACATTTCAGGGAGTAATTTTTAAACTTCTTTTAAACATCACTGACATGTTGAAGCGATCAAGATTCTCATTTCATTTTGTTGACAAACTGTTTGTTTAAGAGTATGTTGCAGTGAAGGCAAGCCTGTAGCGCAAACTTGCAACGGGTGAAATGTGGTACATTTTAAGACATCTGTAGCTCTCTAATGACATTCACAAACAATAACAGGCATGATTATAAGCAAACCAAAACCAGTCTGTGCCGGTGAGTTCCTGTGTGTGTAGGATTTCTCTCTGGGTTGGCTGTGTGGTAAACAGATAACTTCCTTTGTATATTATAGTAAATTTATTTTAACAAATATAGTGTATTAAGAGGATAGCAGACTTCATTGCCAGTCTGGAATGTGCAGTTTTTAAAATGGAAAGAAATGTCTCTTAACTTGCAAAAATAAAAATATCCCTTGAAACTCAGGTGGGGAACATAATTTGTTCCTTTACTCCATGCAGATATTTTGACAACCAAATCAGATGCAGAATTCCTGTGTGTTTTGTTTTTCATTAGTTATGCATCTATTTCCTTACCTTAGTGTATAACACTTCGTGATACATATGATAATCTGTGTCAGAGTAATTTATTTTAAATCCTAAAAGGTAAAGAGAGTACTGATGCTTACCCAAGTTTATTTGGCACATACATGTGTCTCTTCCATAAGTGCTGTAAATAACAATGAGCAAGTCATTCTCCATTTCATTAATGCACCGCAGCTTTGTTATTTGAAGTTCCTGTCTCGTATATGTAATAAGTGTAAAGGAAATGAGACTTTGGAGCAGATAATGTAAACACACACCATTTCTGTGGTTTAACTGAAATGAAATGAACGCTTTGTTTTGTAAAAACCTAATTATTGCTATACCTTCCATGCATTCAAACTCTACCTCTGGCCTGGCCAAGCCTGTAATGCCTCCATTATTTCAGGCATCAGGTTTTACGAAATATAGTATTTCATATTGTGAACACGAAGGTGCTTAATTCTCTGCTGACTTTTGCAAGTTTAAAAAAAAAGGAAAAGAGGGTTTTCAGCTCAGTCTCTTGATGTTTGTTAACTTAGAGATAGGGACAATTTAATTCCTGGTACTTCAGATTTCATTTTGAAGATGTGTTCTCATTACATGTGCTGCATGTAGGTAAAATAAACTGAGAATTGGGAATAAAATAACTTAAACATAACACAAAAAATTGCAAATCAGTGCACAGGCCTCCCCAGTTGTACCCTTGTCTCTAATTCTTGGCTCTTTTGTCCCAGATTATTTTCCCATCCTTCCAATTAGGAAGTTCTACCAAGTTCTTGTTTCTGTCTGGTTTCCTTCCCCTGCCCCCAAGCTGTTGTGATTCAGTCCTTAGATTAAATAGTCCAGACGTGTTCTTGAAAGTATTGAATTTTCTTGGCTGAATCTTTTTTTTTTTTTCTTTTAAAATTCCAAACTGTAAAATTTAAAATCTGGTGAAGTTATGAACTAAACTCCGGCCCTTGTAACAGATTTAAATCTTTTTTTTTCTTTGTACTGATGCATTTCATCCTTCTTTGCATTACAAGTTCCAGAACTGAAGAGAGATTTATATCTCTTTTCTGTATATCTTGTCTTTGAATACTTTATTACTGTCAGTTTTGACCACTATCTATCTGTTTATATTGTCATACAAAACTATGACTCCAGAATGATAATTGTTTCATGGTTTTGTCCCTCTTCCTTTGGGCAGTTCTGTGGGTTGGGGGTTGATAACTAAAGAGCTTGTTCACTCAACCAAATGCCTATCAGCCTCACTTTTATTTTCAGTCCTTGCATTTTATTTTGAAAAATAGAAGAAATATTCTCTTTGGTTTCAAATCAAATAAAATGGCCTAGAAGTAATCCATCAGTAGAATATTTAGATTAGCTTCATAATCCTAACAGAAGGAAGTATTTGTAATGTGGGGTGTGTGTGTCATCTTTAGATGACAGAGACCACTTTGCAGGAATTACATTTGGTCTCTTAGTGGCAATTAAGAAGCTTTCTCTGCCCTTGCCAAATATATAAACTAGGGCAAAGTAAATAAAATACTTGTTATTTTAGAAATTTCACCTACACTGTCAAAGTTTCACATAGGCTTCTTTTTTTAAATACGGAATTAGTGCTATGCTATCTAGTTCATGTCTTTGCTTAGGAATGATAAATACTATATATAAATCTGGAATACTACGTCCAGTTCTGAGCTCCCCAGTACAAGAGAGATATGGAGCTTAATTGGCTTTTGAAGGTTTTCCTGTAGTCTGGAATATCTAAGAAGCTCCACACATCTAGCAGGTACGAAGGGTTTTGTGAAGATTGGCCCTGGGTTTTTAAAGATAAAGGAGTCTGAGTGATTAAAGTGAAATACCTTTCTCACAGTGGAAAAGGATTCAAGACGGTTGTTTAGCACCACTTATTTTTCAGTGTGCTGCTTGTGTACAACAGTCAGTTTTGGGGAGGAGAGTCCAGAGAAATGTGTCAAAACCAAATATATTTAAAATCTGATCTTTGAGAAAAGGTTGACAGGCTTGGATTTGTTTTGTTTGAAAGAGAATAATGATCAATTGTGTTCTATGCCTGGTGGCTGCATTAGAAGAAATGACAGCTACATAGCAGTTAAATACTGAACAGGCAGGAAGGCTTTTTAAATATTGGGTAGATAAAGGTTTGTCAGGGATGCCATAGCATCAGACAGTGGGAGATGATGGACTGCATGACTGCTTGAGGTCTGTTCTTAATTTCTGTGAATTCTGTCTGTAGAAATATCTCCTTGTTTAAATCAGCACATCAAGAGTGACTTTCTTGTTTGAGTGAAAAACCCACAGTTTCTGAGGAATCCTTCACTTATTTCAATTTATCTAATTGGGCATCCAAGCATAGGAAGTGTCAGATTATATAATGGAGCTTTATTGCTTCCAGATAAGGAGAGAAATTAAGAGATTGCCAGAATTGCATTAACCATTTAAAGTGTAGCCTTCTCAGAATGCTTTGTCTGGAGCATCCCTAGAGCCATCCCCATCTTCAGCATGCTTTCCCAGTGAAACTGAATAAAATACCTACAGGCCTACCAAATCTGTTTTCATAGAATACCAGCTAGCTTATTTTTCTGTATAAAATGTTCTTAAAGTAGAAAGCATGTTGATAATCAGTGTGAGACCACAGACACGTAACTTTATTCTCTTCAGCAGTACATAGAACCAGAGAAATATTTCAAGACTCTTTTCTTAAGCTGTCCAGTACGTATAATGGAAGTGGCTGATGTCTCAGTCATCATTCTAAATATACGTATAATTAACAGTTCTAGTTTCTATCTAAGTACATATACATTCTCTGTGGAATTGAAATGGTTTTATTCCAATGAATATTAGAACCATTTTGCAAAGTCCTCTGGTAAGTATGAAGTGCTAATATGTGCATAATAATAAAAGATGTTCTGAGAAGAGACTATAACTTTGCTAATAACTGTACTGTCAGTTAACAGATAATCACTTGTATGCAAAATCCTTCTGGGAGGTTCTTTAATGTAAACAGTTGCCTTTAAATAAGATGGAAATGACTGTTGCTAGCCTTAATATGCTGAGATTGTTACATTGTAACAATTTTGAATTTGCATTCATAACATAGGCCTCTTGTTCTGGATGGAACAGGCAAAGTCAAGCCCGTTTAAACACTGCCCTGAAAACCCTTTTTCTTGGGTTGTGTCAACAACAGGCTGATGCGTTCCAAAGCTGATTAACTAGTAGCAGATTTAGGTGCTACAGAAATATTTTTCTTATGCATGAGAATTGATACACCAAAGATATGCTTATGTCAAAAAACCAAAGGCTTGAAAACTTCCATATTTTGCTTTCTGTCTGCCGTAATATTCTTCCCTCTCTCTTTTCCTTTTCATCTTTCATTTTTGAGTTTCCAGTTTATGATTTTTAGGATTAAATTTTAGTAAGCGTAAGTGTTGTCTTCACTGTGTTTACTGGAAGTTTCAGGTATCTGTTGTGAATTTTCTCAGCCTTTAAATCACGGAGTAAGGGCTCATTAACAGCTGAGCAATGTATTGCAGCGTTCATCGAATATCTGAATTAAGAGAGATTTTGTAATAAAATACTACTAAGTACTGTTTTAAACAATCTGAATAAATGTTGTTTTTCTCAGAATCAAATTTAACTCCTCTGTTATCTGGAATATTACTTTAGCACCTTCCTATACTGTTATCTCTGAAAAATGGAATAGAAAAAAAAAAAAAAAAAAAGAGTTTTCTAATTAAAAAAGAGAAAGCATAGTGTTTCTAGAGGACTTGAATATTCTGTATCCATCACAACAATCTACACACTGAAAAAAAAATCCTTTTTCTCTGGGAATATCACTTTTAAAGATGAGTAATTTCTAGTATGGCCCATCTAAAGAGATGAAAAATTATGCAGTCTCTAAATATTGATCCTTTGTGTACAAATATGTGTGCTTTTTCTGCTGCATTGTCAGGAAGACTTGAATGATGGTGTGTAATATTAGATCATTGTGTACAAAGAAGAGACATTAGCTTCTTAGTCATCAGGAATTACATAAATTCAGTCTGTGTGCTTAGTGCAGAGTGTCCCCCACACAAAAATTCAGAGTTGGTATATGCTGTCTGTGGCTCTACTGTGCTGCTTCATAAATCGTTCTTTTTTTTTAATGTTATAATGCTATTTTCTATAATAGTGTTTTCGTTTGCTTTATATGAATTGAACATGTTTCCACAAGTAAAATCGCCCAAGCAAGTATTTCTGTAGCTCATACGATGGTGTTACAAACTTCGGTCCTAACTTAGAAGTACATTTTTTAAAGTATGAAGGTAGTCCATGACCTTTTGTTCGTATTAATAACAGTTGGGGTGATACATCCATTTCAAAGCTACACTGAGGCAACCAGTTTGTTTTAAACTCTGTAAGGTGCTTAAGCCTTTCAAAAATTTGGGACTCAATGAGCTAGAAGATTCAGTGTTTCATTACTTAAGTCCTGAGCCATGCAGATTGCGCCCTCGGTTTTCAGGTCTCAAAGCTTTATGCCAGAGGCACATTTAAAAGGTAACTGTAGCAGGCTAGGGAATTTTCATTTCAAATAAAATAGTATGATAGTTTATGCTGTTATTCACTCACAGTGTCAAATGTCATTAATCTTTATGTCAGTTTTAGAGGTTTAAGGAAAGCCGAACACCCAATTACAAAGTACTTACAAGGTACTTAATGCAACTGTTTAAAGGAAGGGTGATGGTGGGTGGGTGGGTGAGTGAGTGAAAGGGATGCTTGCGCAGATCCTTTCACTAGTGATAAATTATATGCAAGTACAAAATTAGTATTTAAACAAGTGATAGTTCTTTTACTATTTCAAGTCTTAGTGCGTAAAAATATTCATAATTTGAGAGGTAAAAAAAATCCAGATTCCAGATTTTCTTTACGGCTAAGTATTCTAGATCTCTTGTATCATACAGGCCCTTTTATTAAAGTTGATCTGCAAAGTGCAAAACGCCTTGCCCTTCCCTGAAATGGAAGAAATGCAGAAACCTAAAATACATCAGAAGAGGGTTAGAGACTGATGAACTCAATATTTAAGGAAAGTGCTCAAACATCATCATGAGATCAAAATGAAAGGGCAAATAAAAAGAGCTTAGGTCAGCTTTTAAAATGTAATATTCTTTGGCTAAGATCCCGCTCCTTCATGCTTCGATTTAATCTGTCAGGGCAAAAGGGCAAAGGTTCGCATGATTGCTGGGGAGGGTACAAGATGCATGACAGAGCAATTTGCTGAGTTTCTCTGGATGAGAGTAGACAAAGCTTGCATGTCTTTGCTCTTTGTCTCTCTGACAGTAGCCTTTAACATAGTCCTTATTGTTCACTTTTTGGGTCACTGAAAGGCATTTATAAGGTATTTGTGATGCAGAAAGCACATGAAACTGTTTTCTAATTTGTCTTAATTGCTTGTCTCACTAAATGGTTAATTCACATTTGTACCTGCTCAGCAGTTTAGAAAAAAGGTGTTTGTCCGTATATGAAATCTCTGTAATTGCCAAAAGTCATTAGAGGTGTTGGTGGATGATCAGCATTAGGCCACCTAAAACCCTTTATTCTCACTGCTCCTACTTTACTTTTAAAAGCACTAGATGACTATTTTATAATTTGTAGTACTTTACTGAAGTTGTACTCGGTCCTTTTTCTCCTTGGGGAAATATTTGGTTATTCGAGATTGTATTTCTTAATTTCCCTTGGTGATGGCACGTGTGTTAACCCTTTGTTGTGCTGTTAAAACCCTGTGCACTCAAATTGGCCTTCAAGTTACAAAACAGTACATGTCTCTCTTCAAGTCAATCAGCTTGGTACTAAATAGAGGAAAGTATGCGAGCTTTTTCTTATTTGGTCAGAACACAGTTATTTCTAAGTCATGAGAATTCCAAAGACAGCTGACTTTTACTGTTCTGCACATTACTACTAATAAGCATAACTTCTAAAGAAAATGGAAAACTGCTGGCTTTTCAGGTTTGTAGATTGAGGCATTGATCCCACGATTGCATATTCCCAAATAGAAGGACTTTCCAACCAGATGCAATGGTCTGTTTCGGAAATTTGTCATAGGTTTGGAATCAAAGTCCGTACAAAACGTCTTCTTGGTTTAAAGAGTTGAATGCCTTTGTACAGTTTACAGAAATAGGTTTGAGCTTCATGTCTCTTGCTTCATTTAATTCAACTGTATTCTGTTATTACAGAAAGAGAGGAAATGTCTTGCAAGCATAAGTTTACCATTAGCAGAACTAATGCAATGTTTTTTATACATCTTGCATATGATAGGAATGTTCGGTAAGTCACTCGTAGTAGCAACAAATGCCTTAGAACAAGGTTAATTTTGTTAAAGAATGGCAAGACTGCTGGTAGCCATGAAAGCAGAGAGGAAAAGACTTTACAATGTATTTGGGCAATTACCTAAAAGCAGTCTGCTTCAATCTATGTGCAGATTCATTCTCACTGCCTTTTTGAGCAAAAGAGGAAAATGACTAATGAGACTACAGTAGGTCATTTTACGGTCCAGGTTTGTGTCATCATATTAAATAATGACTGCCAGGTATTTAAGGGGAATGATTAAAGGCATCACAACATTCTAGATCTGATTAGCGATTACCGACAGCTAATGTAGTCATGCATACAGGACATCAGTTTGTCAGTACTTCAGACTTTGGGGAAAAAAGCATCATTTGTTGATCATACTTCATAATCATCTTAGAATCATCCTCCCTTTTCTTTTTTTTTTCCTTCTTTTAATAACTGTCTATTAGTGTTTCAATTGCTTTGCTTGGGGAGAAAAAACAGATTACGCAGCCCATATTGCTTTGGACTGCTGATCTGTGTCTGAGCTGATGTCCAGACATAGAAGACAACTTCAGCAAAGGTCAGCACCTGAGCAATGGCAACTACGTAGTTAGTGAGTGGGCCCGGCTCTGAGGCCTAACCTAGGAATCCTGACATTAATGTTTACAGGTGCCAACCAGAGTTTTGAACAATTTGAGCTGATTAATGTTTCCCTTCTCAGTTGCCTAATTTTGGCTTGTATTTTTGGGAGTTACAATTTTACCAGTTTGCCAGACATGATGGTGTCTTCATAGCTCTGAACATTTAAGACAAATAAGAATTATTAAAGAATGCTAACTTGCTGGGTTTGGAAATAGCAGTTACTAGCCATAATTTTTGTGAGCATGTCATCTAAATTCAGCCCTCTATTCCATATGTGCCTTTCCCAACATCATCAGCGGCCAATCTGTGTCCATACAGACACCCCTGCCTCAATGCCCAAGAGAAGGCGGGCATGAAGAACCTCTCCTGCTGTATCTTTTCACTGTTTTCCACTGACAGAACATATTTCTGTTTTCAGAAATGTCCCAGCTTAGCACAGATAGCTCCTTGAAAGAAATGCAATGAGCTTATTTCTAAATCGTTTGTTTGCAGACGTCACAGGGACAGTGTTTATGTTTAGATCCTTTAAACAAATGGAAATTGAGTAACCTCTTTTTTTTTTTTTCCTTCCAGTATTTTGTGCTGCATCTTAGGATAAATCAGTATCCAAGACTTTAACTAGCTTTATTGTTTATTCTGTCTTTACTATTTTTCTATTATTTTTGGTATGCCTTCCTCTGCTGATGCTTATGTTGACGTTTATTCTGATTAGTTTAAATGAAGGTCTTAACCCTGGCTCTGTACTTTCAGATGGCATTGCTTATGAAAGAATAGGAATGGCAATTGTATCTAACTATGTAATGCATTTAGGTAGTTTGTATTTAATGTCCGTAAAAATGTATTTCTTTTCTGAAGTAAATGAACCATGTACGTTATGTGAGAAATCCATGTTCCTACATTCAGTTGCTCAATGAAAAATTATCCCTTTAGGTAGTGCTTGTGCTGTACTAAGAAGTATAAAGCTTTAAACTGACGGTGTGTTCTGACGTTGTACAAGGGCTAGGAAGATTGTTCTGTTACTTCTGCTTGTATGTATTCAATTACATGATTTCAGAGTGGTGGTTTGTTTTTTTTTATTTTTAATGAAGAGTAAGTGATACTGAGGTGTTCTGTTTCATTCTTTCTGGGTCCAGTTTGGTAAGTTATTGGATTCCTGTGACTCTTACTAATATGGCATGAGATGAGGGCATTCAACACCTTGTAGATCTGATTCCTTTCCTGTTCTCTGTGTCCATTTTCATTTAGAAAGTTGCTTTCATGTCTTTTTCTTGAGAAAGAAATTCTTCCATAGCAATTCCTTGCTCAGGGATCAAAGGAGGCAGTCTCAGAAGGCATTGCCACTGATGGGTTAAACAGTAGATTCTCTTTTGAACACTGTGCTTTTACCTGAGGTGTCTCTTACGTGGGAAGCCAGGGGGGTAGATTTGATAGTTTTTGAAAATATGCTTCCTCCTTACCCCTTGTTGTTCTCAATGTTAGGGAAACTGGCATGTTTGTGTTTGACAAGATTGCAGTATGTGGCTTGCTTCTAGCTTTACAAATGTTTTTCATTTGAACAGTATTTTCATTTGCAATTAGATCCCAAGTGTGATGGTAAATGAGGATCTGTTTTAAAATTATGACATGTGGAATCAAATGATGACATGAAAATCTCATCTTTCACTTGAAAAGTTACTGCTTCTCATGCCAAAGTGAGTGGCTTTCTCAAAGTGAGCTGTAACAGGGAACTTTATTCTGCCACTGGATATGAACACCACATCTGTAACATGGTCCTTCTCTGCATGGGCTTTACCAATTGCCGGCAAATCCTGAAAATGTGACCCTGAACAGATAAACGTAAAAATTGTCTTAGTGTTTTTAAGACCAAAATACGTCAGCTAATTCAAAAAAACCCTGAATGCTTGGACTGTAAATACTGGGATTTGAAAGTCCTCTTCAGAACTGGCTGCTTTGATTTTGACTGCTGCTTCTTTCTGTGTTCAGTTCAGGGAAAATCAGAGAGTCTGCACAGAGATTTTGTCTCAGGTGACTCCTACTTGAATGGGAATCTCCTCCTAGGTCAGTGACTCATCAGCTTTCCTGCAATACCGCACTTGAACCTCTTCCTGCATCGTGCCATTCCCAATTTTAAATCTTTCTGTCTTTCCCTCATTTGTGGCTGCTACATGTTGGAGGACTTCTACCTGCAGAGCTGACGTTAAACTTGCCTGTAACCGTTTACAGTGGAATGTAGATACGACCCAACTTTACTTAATTCCTACTTCTTCCTGCATTTAAAGCCTTTTTTTTGGTTGACTGAAGTATAAACAGGGTGAGGGATTCCTCTCTTCCCCTTTTACAATTGTGATTAAAGAAGAAAGGAAAACACTTAATCCAAGATATTGGTTTTCTTTCATTGGTTTTGTGAGATATGCTTCAGGAAGACATATTTGTTCCTACACAACCTATTTCATTGACTGGAGAATATAATGTGTCACAGGAAAATGGAGATTATGTGTTCCTTGGGGGCACACGGTGCATTCGGTATAAACCAAAAATTTTTTAGATGCTTGGCAAATGTGTTGATTTGTCTGTCATTTTAAGAAAGGTTTAAGAAGAATAATAAACCAAAGTTGATTTGTATTTTCTAAGTGAAAATACTCATTTTGATAAAAGCAGATCCTTCATATACATAGCCTACATAAATTATGTGTAAATTATCTGGATTAAATCAGGAAAAGCCAAGGATAATTTCTGCAGTCTTATATATCTGTAAGAGTTGACATTCAGTTACCCAGGCAAGGTTGTAAGCATTTCCGTGGGGGTAAAACCTGGCATTGCAAAGCATCCAAATTAAACATAAAGTTAGCTGATGTAAGGAACCCTCTGTTTAGTTTAAATATACGTTCCAGTTTACGTACTTGCTAATATTACATCTGTTTTCTGACTTGCATTGGATTTTTTTTTCAGCTGCAGATGAAAAAAAACAGCTAGACTCGGTTTGAACAGTTGTTAGTATCAGACTTTTTTTGTTTTGTGGATAAAGTGAGAAGAAAGAAGAATAGGGAGGCTGGAGGAGAAGTTATATTCTTGAGAGTAATACATGATAACTCCTTAATCTTTTTGGTTATATCACTTTGTCTGCAACTGTAGGTTTTGACAGTCTAGTATTGGCTTATTTTATGGTTATGAGCTGAACAGAAGCCTCCCTGTTCTCTTGTAAATAAATCTGAGAGTTCCTAAAGAAAATAAAAATCTATGTACCAAAAAAACATTTATAACAATTTAACTTTTGACAGTGAAGGATATCTGTCTCCAGTAAAACACTTACTGTTGCTGAATTGGTTTAGTTAATCATTGATTTGCCACACAAATAATAATGACAAATTATGTAAACTAAGCTTAAAACTCAAATTTGTTACACCTAACATATACTTTGCATTTTGTAAACCACTGTGCATCATTTTACATTTTTATAGCAATAATTGAACTTGGTAAGTAAGTGGTAATTGATGTACCAAATCTGCTAGTAGTGTGATTTAGGTTATCCAATAAGTCAGGCTTCTCTCTGACACTGGAGAAATGGCATAGTGTGTTTCAGATGATTAAAGCCAATCTACCGTCAAGGCTTGAATTGAATGTTGTGCCATTTTAGAGTAGTGTGCGCTCAGAATATTGCTTGGAAATGTGGGAAAAAGTGAACGTTATGAAAGTAAAAGAAACAAAACACACTCATGTAATTAGTATCCCCAAGGAAAGGAACCAAAGCTGTGTAAGATAATTAAAATGGCTTGTGATAAGCACAGCTTCTAAGCAAGCCGGTTGTGGATGCACCATTTTGATTTCTTGTGACGGCTGTGTTCTGGGAATCTCATTTGAGAGGTCAGACTGAGTCCCAGGAGCTTATTGGGCTCAGACAAATAAAAGCCATGTTACAAAACAGAAAATAATGCAGGGAGGAGAGAGCAGAAGGAAAGAAAAATACATCTGGAAAGGTCAGAGATATTCTCACAAGTAGTGGTGGCCAGTTTTCTACGGATTTGTATATTTTCTGTTTTAGGAGTGTTTGATTTATTGTGTTGTGGAAATAATACCGATTTTATAATAATCTATTTTAAAGATTAATTATTAAAGCCCATTATTAAGGGTGGTATATTCTTAACCTTATCTTTAATTTACGAAGGTCATAAATATATCTGAACAAGGGCAAGACCACTATCTAGAAAGCAGATGTGCGAGCCAAGAGCTTTGGATCTCTTCCAAGTGGTTGTTCTGGGCTGTGGACCAGCTCTACATCTAATAGTAAGAAATGCTTTTCTGAGGTCCATTCAAAGTAGAGTGGCCACTTGATCCACAGCTACGGAGAGGAGCTTCCCCAGCCCGCCACAGGCAAGCTGCAAGTCTCACAGCCCTTGCTCTAACCCGAGAGATTTGCTCTCCTTCCTCTGATCTGTGAGCAAATGGCCTTTTTTTTTTTTTTTTGTCCCTCATTGTCATCTGTGAAATATGCCATACCCAAATGCTGTTTAAAAACCTTGTGTGGCAAAACCTGGTGACTCATTTTCAGCGAATGTTTTGAACAATGCTAAAGCAATTTGGAAAAACCTTTTAGCATACAAATTAATTTGCAATATTAATATTTTCTCATATATGAAACAAAGGCTTTGTTTGATAGAACAAAAGATTTTATCTCCAGATAGTCCACGTTTCTCTAAAGCAGGAATTGTAGTCAGTGATACAAGGTACAAGGAGATCACTGCTATGTTTCCCAGCTGTGAGTTAGAATGAAAAACATTTTCATGTGTTCTTTTTATTTGAACTTGATTCCTATCTATGAGTTTGTTCTTGCACTTTTAAACCGTTTCCTTCCTGTTATCAGTAGATACTCCCTAATTAAAAGCTTCTAAAATGTAACATAAATTAAGTATAGAGGAAGGAGGCAAGAGTAAACAAATGTTTATAACTAGCTTGCTGTCAGTCTGTGGCATAGCTGGTTTGGATGGATGGATGAATAAAGCTTAAAAAAACCCCAAACTGTAGAAGCTGAGAAAAAATGTGGAGAAAGCTGAAATATTACCTGAGACAAAAAGCCTTGTATGATTCAGGTATTGGAAATATGAACGGGATCATTAACGATGTATTACTTGCCTTTCTGTCTTAAGGATATTAGGATGACTGAATCTAGATATATCAAAATATTCTTTGATTTTTTTTTCTGTGTTTTAAGTGGTATAAAGTGGCAGCCTTCTGACTGAAAATGGTGACTAGACTTTGTTGTTGTTGTTGTTATCAAGATGAAGACTTCACTGTGTAGTGAGTTATTGCTTCTGACCTAGCTCCTCTTCTGCTCTATGGCACTGAAAGTATGTTGAAGGAGGGGTGAAACATAATAAAGTAGATCTCAGTGACAGTAATTCTGAAGCCACTGACACAAATTATTGCTGTCGTAGATAGTGCTGTGGCAGGCTGGAATTGCATTTGGGTGCCTTTTAAGTTTCTTCCCTCTTTTCTGCAGCTGGGCAAAACATCAGCTCAAGACCCCAAGGGCCATGTTAATTACAGCATCACTTTGCAAATTTATTTCCAATTTTTTTTTAGTGCTATTAATGTCAGCAATGTATTTTAATTTCTTCATTTCAGATAGTGGTGATTCTGCCAAAAATAGTTATGCTGGAATTTCTCACGGTCAGCTAGATGATGATTTTGCATATTTATTTTTTCTGATTTTTTTCTTAACAAATACATGAAATGGTTTAGCTAGTAGTCCTTGAAGAATAAATCTGTCTTGTCGGACAGTGGAAAATACAAACTTCTTTGCACTATCCAATGTTTGTGCCAAAGAGAATACCCAGTAATGAGAGAAGTACCTGGCAAGGATACAAAAAAATGTGCTAATTATTTTTGATGGGAAAATCAGATTTTAATTTATTTAGTGTCTTCATCTGATACATTCAAGACATTTACTATTAGTAATGGTAGGGAAAATCAAGAGCAGCTGCACATTCTGAGGAACCATCTATCCGAAATGGAGCTGAGATCACTAATATTTAGCTCTTCTTATTATTCGAATGAGTAGCATCAGCATTCCTCTTTCTATTTCAGGGCTTTTTCCATTCCAGCATTTCAAAAGTTTGGGTGGGATGAGAACGTGGCGAATGCTCATAACCATTTATTAAATAATACCGCTACTCTCAACCATGCCGTGACATTAATGGTACTAATATTTAGCATTGCTAAAGGAATTTTCATCATCGTATCTCAAAGGACGGTGCACAAACAGATTGGAAATGTTAATCCCAGCATACTGATAAGAAAAACTAACCAAAATAATTTTGGTACATCTTTAATGGTGAGATGTTTGGGGAGCTAGCCTTAGATTCATCAGTTCTCTTATTTCCCATCTGTTCCTCTAGCAGCTGCACGTACAGGGATTTTTCTATTTCCCCCAGTTATGGTAGGAGAACAGAGATTGATGGATGGAAAAAAATGCCGCACTCGAGCACACGTATTCACTGTCACTGGAGTGGGCTATTTGGTGTGGATGGGTAGTCGGCAGGAAGCTGCGTGGGACCAGTTAGAGCAGAGATAACGCAGGAGGAGAAGAGGGAGTGGGACGCTTTGCATGCTGCTTTGCTCTGTGTGATGTGGGTTTAGGAAAGAAGAACGTCACTGAGATGAAACAGGCTCAGAAGAGAGATTGAGTTGGCAGCAGCCTGTAAAACCAGTTGCATGTGAAGTGCTCAGACGTTGGATGTGTTCCTGGTCCCCATTCCCACCATTTTATATTCCAGCCTATCTGATCCACAGCTGTGTGTTCAACACGCTCCCTTTCATCCATCCTCTCTCAAGCATTTTTTTTTTACTCTAATATGAACTTTATTGCTATTTCCCTTTACTCATTTTCTGTCTTTGTCTGTTTCCTTATTTTCTTTTCATTCAATTTGCCCTCTGATTATGCCCTTCCTTACGTCATCTTTGTTGTTTTACTGTCCTCGTAATTTCCTTGCAAAGCCCCTTTCAAGCTGTAGGGAAGGACCACGCAGAGCTCACCCAGTATTTACTGACCACCATATTCCCTCTGCTTGCGTGTTGTATTAGCAAATCCTTCTCTGTTTCGTCAGCTCCCGGGAGCCGGGATTGGCTACTGCGTAGCGAACATTTAGCGAAGGGAGCTATCATTTCAGAAAAGGTTTTATCCATCAGTATGTATTTGAGTATTCACAACTCTCTATCTCACAAGCACTTGAAAAATTCAGTCCTGTGCAGTGCCAAGCTGTTCCTCCAAAGGCTCAAAGCTCTGTCAGCTCTCCATGACTTGAGGGCAGGCAGCAGGTTAGACTTGCCCACATCAGACCGCTTCACTGTGACAATTTATTTCAATACGTTTAAAGTCAAATCAGTATAGGATGTTTAAAAAATCTCACCCATCAAGTTTTAAATATATATATTTCAGTAGCTCAGGTTCCCAAAGATGATCTTGGTCTCATGTATATGTACTGAGTCTTTAAAAACATGTGTGAGTGTGTGGGTATACCTATAGATAGTCCTGACTTGAACTTCTTTTGTCTATTCATTACAGAAACAGAATATTGGGGTTTTTTCAACACTTCTGGGGCATTCTAAGTTATTATTTGAAGAATTAATAATGGAAAATATTCTAAATATTTATACAGCATTTAGCGGCTTTAAAATAAGCTTATTTCAGTATGTAATTTAATAATAATGCAATGTTAATATAGGATATAAGTAAAGAGCATAGGGCCAGAATTGCCTGACCCTGATTTTTTAACTGTATCACTTGCCTGGATGCATTATTCATTTGCTATGGTCAAAATGAAAACAGAATCTGGAATTGTTTTCATAGCCAAAGGAAAATATGTGAGTAGTAATAAGAAGACTGGCCATGTCAAAATCTGGAATCATTCTTCAAATTTGCTTTGAAAATTAAGCTTTTAACACCAAGCAACTGGCTCGCTCAAATATCTTGTTTCAAGGAAAATACAGCAAGCAATAAATTGCAGTATCAAATGGCCACTGTAACTAAATCTTGTTCTTCCTTCAGTGGCCTCAGGACAATTGGTCTAAAGTCTCCTTTAAAGAAAAAGGCTATAATTACTGCTGCAATTGTTTGCTTTGCCTCAGATGTAAAAAATGTGCTTCCTCCTCCTTTGTCCTTTTTATGGCTATTTTAGCTTCATCTTTCGATGTGTAACTGTTTATGTCTAAGTGGTTTCTCTGGAAGGTTTAAAGACTGCAAGTGACTAAAATGTAAATTGACAGCTTTTTTGATAAATCGAACATCATCAAAATGTATTAATACTATAAAATACAAATTTCATGTTTTGTTCTCAACGTACAGAAATTGAAATTTTTACTTAACAAATATTCTTCTGATTATACTTTTAATGTTATTAAGAAGCACACACTAATTAAAAAATATTAAAAATCCTGTGAAATTTGGGTTTACTGGAAATTAATACTCAACATTTTGCAGGACTGCAAAGACTTACAGGTCTTGGCAAATCTAAGCAAAGCTGTTTCTGCACAGTTGCTGATATTTATAATCTACAGTAGAGAAGAGACTGTTTTATGAATGTTGAGGAAAGATCAACACTAACACCTAACAGATGGGTTGTATCAGGAGAAAGTTCACTAACAATACTTGATCTTAAAGACTTGCCGATACCTTGTGGAAAAGATTTGAAAAACGGTTCTAAATAGATTAAAGAAAAAAGCTTCTAATGAAACAGATTTCACAACTGTATACGTTGTTTTAATGGACTGATTAAACAGATCTTATTCTCCGAATTAGTTGTTCCACATGTCAATTTATTTGGTTGTGCGTTCTTCTATGGGAGGAGTATAGGTGTTGGCTTCAGTGTTATGATCTTAAATAGACTTCTGCTGTATATTGGATTTTTTAAAACGCGTATTTGGAAACTTTTGAGACAAATCATTAGATTTACATATTCAATTAAGTGAGTTTAAACAGGAGGCATGCTGTGAAAAGATCATTTCATTTGTGCTGAAACTTTCTGGCATTTCAGGATGGTATAGCTCTGTAAGAGAGGAAACCAGGCTTAAACTGTTTGGAACTGGAGATGAAAAGGAATTCAAAGGCAGAGAGGTGGAAGTTCATTGTTTGTAAAATATTTATTTTCCTACAGTGCATGAAAGTAATGGATTTGGGGGGGGCATTAAATCATTCATATTCTCTTTAAAGGAAAAAGTTCTCCTTGCTGTAATATGAATTATTTTAAAAATACATTTGTTGAAATTTAGTGTTAGCATAGGGCATCTCTAGCTGTCTTGGGTACTCCTGTGGTTCCCATCCCAGGCAAATGGAAGCACGTTAGTGCCTCGGATGTATTAATCTCTTTTGCACTGGGAACTGAAGGACAAGGCCAATGATGGTCTAAGGTGAGGGGACTTAAACTTGATTCTCTCACTACTAAACAACGGTCCCACCTACTTATGCGATACCGAAGGGAAAATGGTTAGAATGTTTCCAGTACTGTTTATTTTTATAGGTAAAGCTATATACTTCTAAGATGGCTTGATCCTTTGTATACAACCATCTTCTTATAGCCTGTAAATTTACCCACTTGTTCAAAATGTAATATTCATTGCTGGGTGTTTGCCAAGCTTATTAATTTTTCATATTTTTCAGGTAGAATGGCTTTCCAGTTCCCAAGAATAGGACTAGAATAATTCTTTTCCTTAAATAGCTCTAGTACTCCTGAGTTTTAGAGTACAAATTTGATACTTGGCTACAGGATGAGCATTTGCCCCCCTTCTGATAGTATTTTATTACTTGGACAAGTTTTAAACAATAGTTGCATTTTCAGACTTCTTAACATTTTAACAAATATATTCAGTAAAGAGTGCATCCGTATGGAACATAGTCTGCTTCAGAGATGAAAGAGACTTTTTAGTCAACTGTGTTTCCATGCAGTTCACAAATGCAAATAATAGTGCTTTTTCATTAGTATGAAAATAAGCTGAGGAACGTTATTAAGCACACAGATAATTCCGTGTCAAATGTCATGACTCCTACCAGGATATTTTTATAAATTGGTTTTCATGGCTGGTCTTGAGAAGCATCTGAGCAAAAAGTAAACCGCAAAGTAAACAAGAAGTGGCCTCATGCTGAACAGCAAAAATTAAAATTTTGAGTAGTTAGAACATCGTCCATTCTTTGTACTGAGTCAGGCAGATGTTATTTGGGGAAAAGCAGCCACCCATGTAGTATAATACAACGGACCGAACTAAGGCTGTACACATCGAATTCAAACTGCATTGCCTAACTCTCAAGTGGTTCTCCATCCAATAATTATCTTAAAACGTGATTTTGATGTAAAAGGTAAACATTTTCTATGTAGCTACTACTACCTCTATCAAACTGCATGCTGAGGAGATTCATATCTGAAAGCGTGTGGAATAATTTGCTGTTATTGCACATCTTCAGCTGCTTTGCCCCTGTTCGTAACCTCAATCCTTTTTTTCTGCTTACACTCTATAAAAGTGTTTGCCCTTATAAAGCATGTCTGTGAACATCCTGTTATTCTCCAAGTGCTTCCAGTCGAGGGTTTGCGAATGTTTTCATTGTGTGGACCACATTTTAGCCATACTTCAGGTTGCAGGTTCTGTGCACTCCACTTCTGACTTTGTATACAGCCTTTCTGCTTTATCAATACTTCAGCACTTGCTCAGAAGGAAAATAAATATTTCAGGAGTATTTTGTGCCTCTTAATGCAGTTCAACGGTTGAAGAGGACCCATTGCTATCAAATAATGGCAAGCTTATCTAGAAAATTCTTTGCTAAGCGCTGGTGATACATAGATGACATTATGAGAATCTGTGCCATAACTGCTATTTTCCCCACTGATACTGTAAATTTGAGGTAATAAACAAAGAGTGCATTTCCTAACTTGTCTAAATTAGTTATATGCATCAATGCTTAACAGGAACTTTGTCATCATCACAAAAATCTGGCTCTGGGAAAAAAATGTACTCTTCATTCCTGAAGGTAAGCTGCTGTTTGAATGGCAGACTTAGAGCCAAATGTTGCCTCACTGTTGGCAAAGCTTTGTTAAATTGAGCTGAACGCTGCCTCTCGTGTAAGCCTGGAAAAATTAAAATATCGTTCACTTTGTATTCAGTAAATCAGAACTTCTGATAACAGAGCCCACAGCAGCATGAAAATGTCCTTTGCTTTTAGAAGAGAAACTGTAACCAGAAAACTCTGTCACAGGCCCTTGTACAGCTTCAGGATATAGAGAATAGGCTGGGACGGAGAAAAAATTTCCCTTCCAGGCAAATGACGATTATGTTTTGAAAACACCTGAAGAAGATGAGAAATGTGGTCAGACTTATCCCTGGCACTTGCTTAACTAGCTCCGTTCTAAAACTTCATATGCACGCAAACTAACCCCAGATGGTGTATTGCATAGTCTTTAGGCTTTGTTTTGTTTTAAACTTTTGATGTTTAAAATGTGTTAATGTTTCTGCTTCTTGCTTACCCACTCGTGACTCTTGAGGATGGTATTTTACCTTGATACTATATGTTTCCTGGGAGGTGCGCTTTCCCTTGATGCTGGATGCCCACTTATGTCACATTGCCAGTAGAAATAAGCTTTAAAATTAGTTTGAGATGGGGCTCTCTTCAGTGGAAATTTGGAAAAGGCAAGGGTTAGTGAGCGTGTGAATGGGAACCTCCCCTAGGGTATCTTCATTTTTTTCTCTGGGTGATCTCCACCGTGGACAGAAGCAGGGGGCTGCACATTTTTCTCCTCAGCTGGGAGTCTCTCTGGGAGAAAGAGCGAGTCCTCGTGCCCCAGGCAGTCTCCAGCAGCTGTGCGCTCTCCCTTGTTGTGATGAGGAACCTTAACGTGAAGTAGCTGTAATTTCCTGATAAATCTGTTCATCACCTTTCTTGGAAGCAGCTACTACCAAGTTTCTCCTATTAGCCTTTTCCTTCTGCAAACAAATACTTTGTACAATTTTCAAAAGCTAAAGATTATATTATTATTATTATTATTAATAATAATAATAATTTTATTTTTATTTTTTTAAATCCCGTGAGGTTCTCACTTTGAAGATCAAACTTGTTAGGTCATCTCTTCCGTCTCCTGGCACGTTCAGGATTGTCCCACAAAAGCAGTGATAGCCTTTTGCCCATTTTAGTGCTCCACTTCCCCCTGGAGACTAGACTTCAGGCGGTAGCCTCATGGATCTCAGTGGCAGCTACTTTGTGAGACGTGCCATACAAATGGTTGGATTTTTTCAATTCACTGTGCCAGCTTATGATTCATATTTAAAATAAAGATATTACTTTACCTGTATGAGTAATAACAATTTAAAAAGTAAAAAAAAAACCAAACAACCCTCTTTAATAATCTATTGTTCTGTGTCTTGTTAGAACAGTTTCCAGGGCATGAACAGAGTAATGGAGTCAGGACTGGTTTTGTTCAGTTTCCCTTAGAGATTCTGCAACACTTGAACTGCACAATTTGTTTGTTTGTAAAGGTTTTGAGGTTTGTGTCTCTCTAATTCAAATTGGGAAAAAAAAAAATTAGCCGTCACATGTTTATAAAAAGTCCCCTCTTACTCTTCCCTGTTTCAATTGGTAGCTTTTTTTTTTTTTTTTCACTTTTTTGGATCAAAACAGCTTTTCTGTTCAAAAGTTTTACATGAAAATTTACCAAAAAAATCTGTTTTATGTGCTCTGAAGTATTTTACAGCATCCTGTGTCAGAAGCTGTTCCAGCTGGTTAATTATATATGTTAATTATGAACCTTATTTCTGTCTGAACTTTTCTGGACTCCGATTTTAACCACTGGTCCTTTGCTTTGTTTGTTATATGAAAGAGTCTTTTAATGTCAGATATCTCTGCATGTTTCGCAGGGACTGGTGGGAAGACAGCATGCTCTCTATTTCTTTACAATTTTCGTGTCCACTGGGGAAAAAGGTTTACCAGACTGTTAGCCATTTCTCCTCTTAGCTTCAGATGTGGTGGTTTCCAGACAGCAGTCTCTTGGTTGACTCATGCTTAGGTTGCTGGATCCTCTGTCTTGTGTGGGGCTGGGAAGCTGTGCTCCAAGGTCTTGGTTTGTTGCATCCCAAGCAGTAACAACTGATACATAGCACTGGACATCTGAGCCTATCCTAGAGTCACAGGCCTCAGCTGCTAGTTTGTTTGGTTTTAATCAGGCATATGTTCCTATTTTATTTTTTATTTTTAATTTTTTTTTTTTGCTTTGAAAAGATACTAGAAAACTACCTAGTATTTATGTGAATGTTTACCTAAAATATTTAAATTATAGTTAGGGAAGAGGGAAGGGACAGTGAGGTTGTTAGATATGTGTTCATAGCACTTAATTCGATGTTTTTATTACCACATTGTGATCCGGCCCCTAAGGAGTTAATAAATGGCAGTGGCTTCAGAGTTAAGTGATGTTTGGGTAACTCCTGACACACGAGTATCGCACAATGCTGCACCCTCGGCACCTTCCAGATATAGACCTCTAGTGAATAGCGGCATATGAGCTCATCAAAGATTTATAAACTCATGGGATGGTACAATGCCAAGGGATAAAAATGGACAAAAGATGCCAGAAAAACCTGAGGAATAGACTGGAAGCTCCTGACACCTTATATTGTAAGGGACAGAAAAAACAAGACAAAACCACTTTCACCAGCTCCCAGATGAAGGGAAGAATGACACTTCACACCGTTTTTGTCAGATAACTCTTAGTGGAGATGAATTATAACCTAACTAAACCATACCCCCCGCTGCTGCTTCTGTGACCAAGACAAAAGAGATTGTTGTTATGGAAGAAAAAAGTAGTCTTAGGGTCTGATTTTTTTATTACCTTTTTTTTTTTTTTTAAGACAACAAAGGAGTACAGCTGTGAACTGATCTGATGTCAACATCTGCAGATACAAATACTTTTTGCATGTGTATTTAACCTCAGCCTTTAACCTTTTGGCATTTTAATAGCATTTATTTAGATTGTTACAGTATTTCTGTAAGGATTCTCACCCTTACAGACATCCATTGCAATTTCATAAAAGGATGCTTAGCTTCACTGCAGACCTTTTTAGATGTGGAAAATCTGTCATTAGTTTGCCTTTCTGTCGTCTCATAATAATATATAAATAATCTCTTTCTGTACTACTGACGTCCTTTAATTTGAGCCTATGGGTTTTTTTCTTGTAAAATTATTCTAGATGTTAAGGACTTACTAGTTGTACAAGGTCGCTAAAGACAAAATCTTAATAGTAACTTTGAAGTCAAATCACATTTTTCCAACCAACTTAAAAAAAAATCCTACAAATACAGTTTTATAATCAAAATACTGGCAGGACTTTATTCATGGCTGCATAAATACCACTGCTAAGATGTAGTCACGGAAGTATAGCACTACCTGTTTGTAATTTTAGATGCAGTTATATAAATTTGTTCTGTTAGTGTCACATAATGAAGTGAAGCAATGCTGCAGGCAGTTAATGAGGTTAGCTCCAACTTATAAATACAATATTTGCAGAATTCTTCCACGTATGTTATGGCATTTAAATATTGCTATGCTGTACTGCTACTGACATTGTTACTCTTAACAATAAAAGGAAAATGGGTGGTGACTGCTATTTATTTGAAGTAGGGTTTACATAAATTTTTGCGGAGATTAATGTTTTTTACAGTGTCTTTTTTCAACCTGAAAAATGTGATTTATTATTAATGTCTTCACTCTGAAAGATGCAAAATGTATTTCCTTTTCCCAGACTACTGGTCTTCCACTCCTAGTCTATTCTCGGTGCTATTTGGGCTTTTTTTTCAGGGGCAGAATGTCAAGGGGACTTGTAACGTCTAGCATTGTGGTCCTTCTCCTAGGTCTCCCTTTCCCTTTCCCCTTGTAGGGCGAGGCTCCTTTTCTTTTCCAGTTTCCAAGGCACAACAGTTCCTTGGACAGCAAAGTATAGGTGCCTAGCAGTTTTGCTTGGGTTGGAAAGATGCTTTGCTCCTGGCAGCTTTCCATTTTCCTGTTAGCCAGAAGTCTCACCCACTGGCCAATATTTAGTATAAGTCACCCTTCACGTTAAAAGCACAGCCCACCTCCTGTACCCACTATGAATTTCCAGACTGATGACAAATGGCACGTGCTGGCTCTCACGTTTTGCCCAGTAATGCGTGAGAAAGACGCTGGCTTGCAAGAAATAAGTATTTTCTGGACTAGAAGCAAAGCTTACACAAAGAGTAGTGCTTTTAAGGGTGGTAAGGTACCCTAAATAATCCTGTGGTCATGTAAATTGGATTACACTGGGGGAAGGGAGAGGTGAAGTTGTTGCAAGACCGTGAATTGGCCAGAGCTGGGAAGGGGATCTGCCCAGCGGCAGAGCCTTTAAACTCAAAAAGCCACATTGTATTTGGATGCGAACTATAATATCTCACATCTTAAACAGAGAGAACTTGAAGTGATTAGGCAAGACAGAACAAAAATAAAAAGGGTTTATAGACAATCTCCCCCTTTGTCCTGGCAGGCAGCTTCCTGCTTTCAAGCTCTGTTTCAGTCAACTCTGTGCCCTCGGATAGCAGCAGGGTGATGGGAAGAAGCTTTTGGAGAGCAGGCTGCCGGCCCCGTGCCTCCTGCGGCAGCCTGTGTCGGAGCGCGGGCTCCCCACCTCTTGCTGGGGGTCCCCCCTTTCCTGTCTGCCGCAGCCGGCCGGGGGAGCCTTCTGCCGCAGGGAAGGGCCAGCTCCTTCCAGCAGAGCGCTGGTCTCCCCCTCTCCCCATGCCCCTTTGTAGCCTTTTAAGGCAACACACCGTAACTGTAAACTGAGAAGTAAAACCAAATAAAATACTGCCTCTCAAAGGAGATTCCTTTCAAATAAAAGAAAAGATTGGGAAAATGCCACTTTTTGGTATAAAACTGCTTTCAGATTGCAACAGTTTGTCAGAATTGTTCTGCAGTAGGATTGCTCTTAAGTTTTGGATTAGATACTAAAATTTCTGGCAAAATCAGTTTCTTCTCATAACACAGTTGTGGTTTCTCTTTTTCTGCATTAAATCTGCTGTTCTTGCCTACTTCTGAGGATACATGTGGACTGTGGTCACTGCAGACCTTGTCTTAGCAATCACCAAGAGCTGCTGGAGCCTGGAGTCCAGCGTAGCCTGCAAAATCCACTGAAGAATAAACGCCAAACTGGTTAACGTGCATCTAGCTCTGTGTGGCCGTAGGGATTTTAAGACTAGCACAAGTATCTGTACACTGCACTGCAGCATAGGTACAGCAACACAAGTTGGCTACTAAATTAAGTCCAAATCTTTCTCACTCAGTTGTTTCAGAGGACAAGCAGCCTCGACTGTACCATGTACCCGTTTGCAGCTCCCTTTTTTCACAAACATCCTCCTGCAAGAGCCTTCCGCAAACGTAGCACTGCTTCACTGCCCGCCTGCCCCGATTTCAGTAGTTTCAACCTATGCGATTTTGAGTGAATTCAATGCTGTGAACTCTAATTTTCACGTCCAATGTCTGTACTTCGCGTACTCGTGACGTGCCAAGTGAACGTGTGCAATTTCAGTGTTTTCTTGGCCGTGTCCTTGGCTTGTGTGTGTTGCGGGGGAGGCAGACATTTCTCCTAAAGTATCTCAAATAATTAGTTTCCCTTGGTTATGTTACTGTTTTGTTATAAGTTGCATGAGGCTAATCTTCACCAAAACAGATTTTTACTTTACTGGAGAGATGGAAATTTATTACTTCATTGTTAATTTCTCTGTCTGGCTGCTTTTTTACATCTGTAGTCAGTAGGAGTTTTGCCCCAAAGCATATGATGGCCATTATATCTTCTGCTACGCCTTACGAATGACGTCCAGATTAAACTTCCAGCGCTGTGCCTCGTTGAGGACTATTAAAAAGCATCACCATACCGATACATTTCATAGATGCAGCTCCCCCAAAGTGCTGTTAATGTGACTGAAGGATTTCTGCAAGTGAGCCAAAGGTGGAAGGGCTGTAAAAGGAAGAGAGAGGAGTTTTGACATTTCTACTTATTGTAAATTCAGAATTTAACTATTGCCATATACTGGCCTCTGCTTGGCCTCACAGAGCTTTTCTCTCCTATTATGTTGTAAGACTGTATATATAGCTTCTCATAATATACCCATCACTGATCCCAAGTTTTACGATTTGTTATACGCCGTATGTTTTGACTACTTACAGATTTTCATTATTCCTAAATTGCCTACATTTTAAAATGAGGTGTGGGGTTGTGAGACAGAATATTCAGGCACTTATCTAGACTTTGAATCATAAACTAGATCAATGATTTTTTTTAGAAAGCAGAAGAGAGAACATTATCTACGGAAAGAATTGCACTCGTGGGCTCTTGGCAGCAGGATGTGGATCTCTTGCTTTTATGCCTATGAAACTAAACTCAAAAACATATATTAGGTTTGTTCAGCGTTGCACCTTGTTGATAGAGCTTTTTGGTGAAAATTATCTACCCAGATGTTTGATCATCAAGAGGAAGCCGGTTTAAGCACAAATTAACACAGTGCTCAGTTATTAAGTATTTAATTCTCAGCAGTGGGCTATTACAACAAGTTTTGTTTCTCTGTACAATATAGTTAGGTATTGATTAAATAGGGGGTTAACTTATACATTGAAATCTGAGAAGTTGGGAAGTCATAGCAAGGAAAAACAGTAGGAAAAAAATTACTGCAAGTAATAAATAGACATTTTATTAGGTAGCTTTTATTGTCTGATGCTGAACATGGCTTTTCTATTTTTGCTGGTGGAGGCGTTATTAGGTCTGTCTCCAATTTGTTTACAAAATGTGCCTGTGTCGGCTTTTCATTGTGAGCAAAGCTGAAGCATCCAGCGTTGGCTCTGACAGCCTGGGGCACTGACAAGGGTCAGCTCAGACAGGTGTGTGAAACTTTTCCAGAACAGGGCCTGTGTTTGCATCACGGCCACAACTTCTGTGCAACGTCACATTCAAGAGAAAAGAGCTTCGCAAATCAATAACAAATTGAAAGTAGGACTAAAATCCAACCAGTTCACTTGAATGCCATTTATTTATGACAGCCCCTTCACTCCACGCTGTTGTGGAAGCTTATTTTCAACTGAGTCACGGGACATACCACAATGTGTCTTTGGGGCATATGTGCCCTTTCTGTGTTTTTATTGCAAGGCCAGGCAGCGGTATCATGCTAATAGGGTGCATGCCGCTCCGTCGTCCCTGAATCACCAACGTCCCATGGCTCACTAGATCTTTATGGCATTTTATATGGGGCTTAGTCAGTGACATTGTTCCCTGGTGGCAGAAGCAGAGCGAGACAGATGGCAAAAGCCATTCTTTGTCAGAAAAGCTGAGGTGGAGACAGGAAAATGGAAGGAGAAAGTGTCAATACAAATGTGTACGATGGGGAAACAAGGAAGAACAGAAAATGGTGGCATACAGGGGTCAAAAAAGCAGGGAAAATCAGTGTCCTGTTTCTTGGCTAAGGTACCCCATTGATTTCAGAAGATCTCTATTGCAAATAGTTTTTCTCTGCTCGTTTGTCTGAAGGCAAGTGATCTAGCAGTAATATCCTCACCGTCTGTATTTCTTTCTAGCCTTGAAAGTTAAAATTTCCTGCATGTAAAGATATCGTGCTCTGGTACATAAAGGTTGCTCCAGCATCAGCCTTTAGTTTTCTAGGGAGTCTGAAGAATTTTCCTCAGAAATGGGAAAAGGAGTCAGAAACCGCATTAATAAATGAGATGCAGCATACGTGGCTATATAAACTCATGCAAATTACATTTGTACTACTTTTTCTGTCATCATGAAAACTAAGTCACAGGTCATCAGGTTAGCAAGTACCGTTGTCGCTTCCCTACCCTGACACTGCAGACCCCTCAGACAGATGGTGCTTCACCGCCCTGCCGCGTGCCATGGACGTGAAGAATCCCGCAGTCACCAGTACCTGCCTTGTTATTCCCTGCCTCAGCCTGCCGCCTCATCCACCCTATTACAGTCTTCACCACTGCTTTCCACTCCGTCACTCCCTGGTGTGATTTCGTTTGAGATTCACTTTTTCACTAAATAATCCAGGAACAGAGCAGTTATATATATATATATATACACACACACACATATATATATATATAAAAAATCCTCAGTGATTCCCTAATATCTCCATAGCAAGTCTTGTCACAGTCTTTTTAATTTGGTTGTGTGCAAGTAATTTTCAGCAGTGCTTTTGGAAAGTCTGAGCTGGGGTTCAGTATGTTCTGACAGTCAGCTGCGAAATTGTATTGCGTTGTCTCTCTCTCGATACGCTTTTGTCTATGAAGAAAGATTTGGCATTTTTGTTTCACTCCGTCTCCTTCCCTGCCACCCGGGGACATACCTGGACAGGTTGGCAGACCAGTTAGGGCTAATCCTACCTAAGTAATATAAACCTAGAAGTTTGTGAGGAAGGAGACAGCAATTTACAGTGTACAATTTACGCTTTTTTTACCTCTATATGCACACAGATTAGCTATTTAGTTCAAATATTTTTAAAATGTTCCCATCAAAGAACAAGTCTGTCTCGCTTGAGTTAGAAAAGCAAAACACCAGAAAAGTATACAAGCATCTGGAACCAGTGCATTGCATTGGAAAGTCTGGGGCCATCCCAGCTAGGTTTTTTGTCTACAGTGTCCGTATAAATGATTAGAAAATAACTCAAGTCTTACGAAGCCTGATTTTATTATGTCTGATAGGCCTTCCTGAACCTTTTTAGTTCTCTCCTGATTTTCTTAAATCCGGATTTTTATGGAAGTTATTTCTATCCTATTCTTCCACCCTGCCCTTCCACTGACTGCTTTAAAACAAGTCAAGCTTTTCTAGCACATGTGGCTTTCCGCAGCTCAGCTATGCTCCCTGAAATAGTGATTGCTTTACCAGATCAGTTTTCTTGGAAAGACTTCCAAACAGTGATCTAATAAACTTGATATGTTAAAATACTTAGGCATTCAACAAGTGTTTGGCGAGACAGAAGGATGTTCTTGGAGTTAATATCCAAAGAATATAGAACACGTAGTGCCTTACTGTGCTCACAGTGCTGTAACTCATTTTATAGTTTGCTGCCTGTAGGTTTTTTTTTTTTTTCCATTCTTGTTTTTTTTCCCTGGTCTGCGATCTTAATTCCTGAGGTGCAAGCATGTACATTGGGCAGGTCAACGTTCAGAAGTGGTTTTCTCCAGCTGTACGCTCTCTGTGCTTGTTTGGCCAGTGAGAATTTGTACTAATACATTGACTTTAACTGGATGCTTAGCTGATTGACTCTGTCATCACCTGATAGCTTTCTGCAGACCTGGGGGATTTGGGGAGGCCAGTCGTAAGGTGGAAGGGCTGTTCAGCAAAGCTGACCTTAGTGCTTCCTCCTCCCTCCCTGAAACGAACTTATTGTTTCCAAAGTGACTGATAGGTAGAAAGGAGGTAAAAATCTTAACAAGACTTTAAGTAGTTTCATTGAGAGATAATTTTTCTAGGAACAGATGGAGGTCTAAGGAAGACCTAGGGTCTTGGAAAGGACTGTTTTTATATCTTTTTCTTCCTGGATTTTATTTGTGTCTGTGTACGTACACATTTTTATAGTAATATATATAAAATCTCTCTCTTGAAAAATGGGAGTGAAGTTTTCCTGTCCCTGCTGTATTGGCTGAGGAGTTGGCCCATTGCCTTAGAAAGCTCCAAATTTTCCTGTCTTTGCCCAGATCTCCTCTTTTTTGTTCCACTGAAAAGTGTTTTGCCTCTTCTAGCACTCATCCCCAATTTGTAGAAAAGTGAGGGTCAGCGACGGTAAGCCTGATAAGCAGGGGATGCAGCTGTTTCTCTTGCAAGACTGCTTCTTACCTGTTGCTTTGTTCTGCCAAGGGTCCTTGCTTTGCTGGGAAGTTCTTGTATCCCGCTGCTCTGCTGCCTCCGAAGTCTGATAAGGATTTAGAATTCTTTTTTAAACTGCTGCAGCTCCAGGTGGCTCTAATTAGCGACTATGGCACTGCTGTTCTCTCTCGCTGCCAACATGGAACAATAAAAGACCATCCCTGCCCTGAAGAGCTCACTGTGTAAGGGGAGGACAAGAGACAACAAGCAGATGTAGAAAGCAGGCCTGGAAAGCCCAGCACAGTGGAGAGGGGATCCTGAATTTTGGGTTAGGCAACAGTCAAAGCATAGCAGCTACCAAGGCACTGTCAAGGAATTCTTCATGCCAGCAGCTGGAAGCAGCTAGCTGGTTGGAGCAGGCTACTGTAGGTCTTTATTTGTATGCAATCCATATCCAGGGAAGGCAGCAGGACTGAACACCTAATATCAATAGTAGTAAGACCACATGAATCTTGTATGTAACACTTATTCGTGCAAGAAAGGAGAGGAAAATGTCGTCTTTGGGTCTGCCAGGCCCAGCAGAGGAGAGGGGACCTGTGTGAGGAGCAATGTGCTGCACGAGGGTGGGGAATGACAAGAATAACAGGTGCCGTGGTTAGGGGAGTTACCTGCACTTAACGTGAGCTTCAGTTGCATGTTAAACATACAGCATATCCACTCTTATTAAGCTCATCGCAGGAATTACACCAATTCTGTTTGCCTAAGTCAATACAGGCATTGTGCTGTTAGCAGATTTTGGAAGCAGAGTGAAATATGGTAGTCTAAAAAAAACATTTGATGACTTTAATTTCTTATATTTAGATACGGTCCTTAATTGTGTAAGGACCAAAAAATAATGTAATAGTTTCAGCTGGCACACAATGTCCCATTTAAGAATGTTCTATTTAATCTATGATCTATAACCCTTTTTCCAGTGTCTTCTGGGATTATGCACTGTACTCCGTTTTCAGATACAGTGTTTTAGGCTATTAGACTGGATTGTCTGCTTTTCTCCTTCCTGGTGTCCAAAAGTTTTGGAGTTTGAAAACACTGTTGGTTTAGATTGCTTAAAGATGTTCTTTTCTGTTCTCCAGTATTCATCAGTGTTAACATTCTGCTGGTGTAATATGTATCCAACTTAAAATATCAAAACAAGATCAAGTGGGTAATAGAGGTTCAAGCTGACTTGATTTCTTCCCAGAAACATACACAAGATGGTGAAATAGAAGCCCAGACAAATAATTAATTATTGACTTTAAAAACAGAAAGGAAGAGACAAGCTACATAAAAATAATTAAGTCCTGCCTTCAGAGAATTCTATTTATCCACACATAAAGGAGTAGTGACCTGTGTTTCTCATGAAGAAAAGATGATGGCAATTAATGTTTTTCTACAAAGCTTTACTTCTGAAACATTTTCTGCTGAATTACAAGAAAAGGTGTACATGAAATATTACAGAACACAAAACCAAAGCGGATTGAAATGAACAATGAATTGTCATGATCAATTAGCACTTCCTATCATGTTAAAGATCTACTCTAATAAGGGAAGATTGGAAAAAAAAAAGTATTTCCCTTCTCACCCTGCACCCCTGAAGAAATTAAATAACATTGCAATTCAGACATTTGGTAGAGAAAACAAACGGGATGATTAATCTGTTTAGTTCTCTGACTGACATTTACACAGCTAATTGTGTAGTGATGATGCTTCTTTAATAGATCTGAATATTAATGGAAGATTTGGTTAAAGTTGAAAGTTGTTTGTTTAGGACTATCACTAGAGAAATAAGAATGCTTCATCAACTTCAGATTTTCATCACAGGTTTTATGACATATCATGGAACTTAAGTGCTTTTATGACTTGTAAAAAAATTGCTTCGATATTTGACATTCTGTGCTTCAAGGAATCCTGATTGGCAGTTGATTAGCCTTTTGCTCAAGTCATTATCTTCTTCAGTGAAATTAGTTGGCTAGAAAATTGCATTGTAATTCATCAAGGGGAAAGTAACGTTTCAAAAGCTCTTGAGAGTATGATCCTTTTTATTTAGTATACAATATAAATTCTTTTCCTAGCATGCTCTTCTAAAATGTACTATTCATCATATTACAGCAGTTTGTATTAAATTATTGTATTCGTTTTCATTTCAGTCTTTCATTGAAACTAGGTGATACCTGCGTTTAAATTAGCTCACGAGTAATATTGAAGGATGTGTGTACAAGAAAGATCTTGGCCTTGAATCAGAAAAGCACGGAAACATGCATTTAAAAACTAACCCAAAGATGTGGAGAACTCCTCTCTTATTATTTTTAATGCAATGCTAGTAGTCAGATCTTTCTCATTCAAAAGGAAAACTTTCTGCAAAAATAACGTTAATAAGTAATGTGCAAATGTTATGGTAAGGTGAGGAAAATACATTTGCAGAAAGAGCATCAGTTTTACAAATCTGTAGTATACTGGAAAAAATAAGACAATATTTTTGATAAATGTTCCTCATTACCTAAGTGGAAAGTACGGTGCCTGAAACACATTGCTAATTAGGTGTGGATGGGGGGAGCATGGTGGAGGTCATCTGCAAGAAGCAGTAGGTAAGATTTTCCCTGCCTTGGCTTCAGGGAGCTGACTTGTCTCCTCCTAGATGCTTTCCTGCTCCCCCAGGTGACTGCGAGAGCTCACCGTGCAGATACCTCTGACATGAAAGAAGACAGAGCAACAGCAATGAGACAACAGGAGCTGCGTTCTTCTGAAACAGTGGTTTTCTAACCAGTTCCCTTCCAGACACCTGAAATGTCATATGCATAGATTGACCAGGGCTGGTGTCTGGAGATTTGGAGATTGTCCTGCCCTGAGTGAGGGGCTGGACTACAGGACCTCCAGAGGTTTCTTCTCACCAGTATTTCTGATTGCTATATAGCAGATTTCATTTTGCTTCCCTTCTTGCTTTTGGGTTGTGGGATAAAACCGGTTTTCTGCGGTGTTGTGGCATGCAGTAGAGATTGTTCTCTTTTCATTTTAGTAATTCTCCTTCAATCTCCAGCCATGGCTTAAGGTCACACTAGGCACAAAGAGATGCTTTTTGACACACTGAGTGTCACCAACTTAATTAACTTCAGATTGTGAATCAATTAACAAGGTGCTTTTTTGGTAGTGTTTTCCCGTTTTCATGGCATGCATGTTTTTAGATGTTTTAAAGCAGCATCTTGATATTAGAATTTCTAGATGAATTAAATATATATTTAATTGGAATACAACCACATGTGTACTATATCAAATTAGCTGCTGTGCAATGATTATCCAGTGGAAGTTAATCCCTCGCTTGCTGGTCATCTTTTCCTACGCAGAAAGACAGAAAACATTTTATCATTGCGTTTAGTCTTCCACCTGTGAGATGAATGTCTGGAAGAAAACACACACGTCAGATGAAGTAAGAACAATCTTTGTACGTGATTTAATGCCAGTTAACTCACTGGTTACATCTTCTAAGACCTTAATTAAAATTATGTTTTTGTATGTAGCTTTGTTCCAGTATTGACAGACATGTCTGCCCAAGATCATTTAATGAATCACCTCACCATTGAAAATAATGCCAATCTCTCATAACTTAAGTGTCTCATAACTTCTCTGTGTCTCTTCTCTGTGCTAGAATAGCCTTATTCTTACTTCATGCCTTTCCATCTTCACTGCACCATTATCTATTGCTACTGTATGCTACTGTTGCCCGGTATCTGATAGATGAGTAGCAAAAATCATCTGGGCAGAAACAAGTCAATCTAACTTGTATTTACTGGAAGTGGTCTGAAAAAGAGTTTTGGAAAGTTGCCTCCCTAGTTTGAAAGTCAGAATTTTATGCATTTTGTGTTGCATGTTTTGTAGCTTTCCTACTTTAATTATTGTTGTTAGAATAATAAAATGGGGGTTTTTCCTAATGTAAAAAACTTAAATTCCTGGATCGTTAATAAAACATACCTACGTTACACTCTGTACAAAATATTTGTCAGAAGGAGTAATTAAAATTAATTAATGCTTCTGGTAGAGGAGTAATTGTGCCCTGAAGGTATCGAGCACTGGACTGGAAGATGTTTTTTAAGAGCTTCCAACAAAGTAAACAAAACAAATTTCCTTAAAAGAAAGACTGCTTTGAAATTCGACCCGTATTATTGCAGCTTACCTCTCGAGGTTATTGATCGCTTATTGTCTTAACAAAAGGAACTCCGCAGTCTCTCCAGGAAACATTACCAGCTACAAGCTATCCCTCTTGGCGGTCGTGCTCTGACCACACGATGAAGTATCACTCCTCATGCATAAAATGTAGGACGGAGGAATTGGTCATGCCTGTTCCTCCCACCCCCCAGATGTTATATTATGATATGCTTACCAGGAGTAATGCCACAGCCTTTAATTATTTACAAAAGTCATAGTAGCAGCCAGTGTAATGATGATGATACTTTGCGTATCTGTAGTTCTTCTATCTGAGGAATGTAAAGTACTTTACAAACATTAGTTAAGCGAGTGTTATCTTTCCATCACTACTACTAAGTGGCCCTACTGGAATAATCAGGCTGCTATTAACTGAAGTTTCTCTCCTCTCTATTCGTATTTAACATGCTAAAATAATTGACGTATTTACTGCATGCTCCTATTTCTTTATTTTCCCTGTTCCTTTTACTTTGTGCCTTATTCCTTTAGGGCTAGTTTTGGAGGAGGGAACTTAATTTTTAAAGAATGTTTATTCTCTAAATGTGAAACTGAAAAAAAAAAAAAAAGAAAAATCATTTCATAGGAAGGTTGTTTTATAAATAGTTGAAGAATTTGTAAGACTTTGGTCTCTGAAGTCAGGCTCTCTAAGGCCCTGTCTCAATGCGTGTTGCAGAGTAGCTGGAGAATATGGTGCTTTCTTGGATGTTTGTAGAGTTGCCAGTGTGCCTTTTAGACAGAGGGGAAATATAATTTTAAAAAATTGTTTGGCAGTAGTGATAGGCTAGCGTGCATGGCTCTAAAGCTTCTTGGCAATATTGTGTAACTCTTCTGTCTAGGAAAAATATAAAAGTTGCAGACAGCTTTTATCTAACCTGACAGGGTGCTGTAAAATACGGTACTCACAGCTCAGGAGGTGCTATCTTTCCAAATGCTGCCAAAATATATTGGTGTGCCACAATACAGTGCTGCTTTATTAAACTCTCTAAACGAGAAAGTGGAATGGGATTTACACATTTCCTGTCTCATTATCCAGAAGTACCTCTGTTCCCTTTCTTAGGGAAAACCATATCCTAACTCTCTTGTAGGATATTCACTTTACAGTCTGAGACCTCATATCACTCATTTGCATCAAAGGTGTGACAGCAAAACCAACAGAAAGGGTTTTCTCTTTGGCTTTCCTGGTTTTTGTTGATGGGTGTTTTGTAAACTTTGGTGTTGATAGGTCAGGAAGTCATCTGAAGGGCAAGGGATATCTTACAGCTAGGAGGAGATACGCTTTTCTCCAAGCGGAAAAACAATGCTGATTCTTTCACAGCGTATTTCTGATTTCTTGCCCTGGCAGACATCAGAGTAACACCGTAATACCATGTTTGAAAAGACGGGGGGTGTGGGACATCTTCTGGACTGTAACTTCAGTTACTTGTCACCATTACCTGTCCTGGAAGAATTTTCAAAATCTGTCCCTTCACTTCCTGCAGTGTTTCTGAATCTTTTGAGTTGAATTAAGGCTATTTGAACAGAAATAACTTTTAAAGGATATTTATTTTATTGTGTAGCAAAAAAAATTGTACAAGGGTAGGTTTATGCTTAAATTTTGTAGTATTTCTTCAGCTTGGTAAAATCAACTAGAAGCATAACAGAAGCTCTGAGGCATAAGGAAAAGAAATCAAATTTCATGTTTTGTAATCTTACACACATTAAATTCCTTTTACAGTGATTTTTAACTGGTACTGTCTTAGGTCAGCTATGTTCCTCTCCTCTTCTGGGGAATCTCTGCATATGTTCCTGAGTGTAATAACATCTACACGTCTTTTTTTTTTTTTTTTTTGGTAGCTTTCCTTTTCAGTATTATAAAAGAATTACATTTATGCTCTTGGGAACTGTTAATGGTTTTGATTCACTAAAGCACTCTTTGTATGAACAGATAACATTTATCATTTGCTTAATAACTGTCAATTTATGGGCTAATGTTGAAAAATCGAAAGTAACATAGAGAAAACACATTTGGTTATTTAACAATGCCTTTTGACTGTTATTAGTCTTTTAAGAAAGACTGTGTAACTATATATGTGAGAGACACTGGCAGCACAGGTATTTGGGAACAATTTGTTTGTTTTTTGGAAAAAGGCTATGTTTGACAAAAGCTTAATTGTTCTTTTTCCATACCTGTGCCAAGGAAAAGTATATGCTGCAGTTAGCGCAGTGCTTTTGTGCATTCACCCAAGTGTCTCAGCATTCGGGAGAGAATGCTCACAAAATCTGCAATTTGAAGAGACCTTGCAGATATCCCCATTTACCCCCTGCAGTGTACCGTGTGGTATTGCATCCAGTTTTGGGGCTTTTGAAAAATTATGCCTTGTTTTGTACATTGTAAATCCGTTTCTGCTTCGCTTTGGAGCGGGTTTTGTTTCGATGTGTAGTGAAGCAGTATCTAGACCAGTGTAACTAAATGGAGCGCAAGAATTGGGGAAACAGCAAGTACAACAATCACACCTACTGCAGCAGAAATGGGAGCAGAGCCATGAATACCCAATTGACTGTAGTGATGACTCTGCCCTGCACAGACATTATTTTTGAGTGCGTTTTAGTAATGCTTCAATTTTAACTCTTTCACAAAGCTCAGGACCAGACTATGTTTAGGACGTGCCATTAAAGAGTATGCTGGACTGAGGGCAACGTGGGCGAAGTTTTCATCAGACTCAAGGAGTTTTGCGTATTGCAAGAAGTTGTTCTCCTTATTTTTTCTTGCATCAAGGGAACAGTTTATTTTGCTCTTGAGATTAGTTTAGGAATATATTGATGGAAATGAGAATATTGACACTGACTGTTGGGTCTTCTGGCTCATCCTAGCATTTATACTCTACGAAAAGCTTTAGATACGAGTCTCTATTCTTCCTTCCTCCTACTGCAGTCCGTCTGACTTGTTTTGCTGTTTTGTTGTTGGTTTTGAAACGATCAGTCCCTGGGTAATATAATTTTGCTGTTAAGGTACTTCTACATCAGTTTAAGTTTAAGCATATCCCGAGGCCGGTATGCAGAAACAGGTTTTTAGAGGAAGAAAGGGGCTTTTTTTTGAGTTATTCTGCAGTGATTTTTAATTCTTCACCAGATTCTGAAGGCATCTGTGGCCAAGGTGACTACCTGGAGTCCTATAGACAAGCAGGCTGGCTGGGCTCCTGAGTCACAAAGGCCTGTTATGACATACAGATGGTGCCAAATTTTGGACTAAATTGATTGTGGAGTTTCCAAAGAACGTTGTCTTTTTGGGAAATGCTGCTAAAATGTGGCTCTGTGTTTGCAGGGGAGAAGTATACCTCCTGATCCGTGGGAATTAAAACTTAATTAGACCAGGTTTCTCTGAGAACCCCTAATAATTGCTTTCTCCTTTAAAACCTGCAGGTTTATGAATAATAGAAGGAAAAGATTGAACATGGCTATCTAAACTTTTTTTCTTTTCACTTTTTCTTCTGTGCTTTCCTGGGGTATCTACTTGAAGTATCAAGAGAACATTATTAGTTTCACAATGATTAACTCTATGGCATCTAAACAAAGTGCAAATGCTGTCTTGTGGAGCTATTTTGTTGCTTCCAAGTAGGCTTGCAACACTAACTCATCTC
This sequence comes from Platalea leucorodia, assembly GCF_965183815.1. NCBI lineage: Eukaryota > Metazoa > Chordata > Aves > Pelecaniformes > Threskiornithidae > Platalea > Platalea leucorodia. The sequence goes on from NC_138825.1 coordinate 8,021,762, forward strand.
ATATTTGATAGGGAATCTGCTGAACATGAGAAAATGTTCAGACTGAATAACTTCTCGGTCAATATTCCACCAATACGTGCTAGAGGTGGAAGTTCAAACCATGATGTTCATTCACTGAGTCATCTTGTCAGTCGCGTCCGTGATCTTTGCTGTATTTCATAAATGTTGTGACCACAGGTGCACACACTTCACTTACTCATTCACAGATGGGCAGATTGTTGTAGTGAAACCTGGGGCTCCTTGGAGCCAAAGACAGTTTTGTCAGGGATTTCTTGTCAAACTGGAAAGGAAATATGTGATAGTATCCATTTGTGCTTTGTTTATGCCTCATCCTATATGAGCAGGCTGCAGATGTTGAAACACTCTTATTCTGGTTTCCTTGTGCTGTCTCTTGCCTACTATTAATTAATTCCCAACATGTTATTTAATCTACTGGTTGTTTGCAGATGTGTTTGACAGAGGGTTGCAAGTTCCAAAACAAGTGGGTTTCTGCACATTTCTGAAAACTGATGTCCAGAGAGAAGCTAAAGCCTCTCTTGAGAAGGGGGAATCCAGGGAGATTCACCTGTTATAGATTCAGCCACATCAGATTCAGTATAGCATGTGTGGCTTTTACCCTGCCAGCAAACCAAAAAGGTCCAGGTTGGAGGCGTGGAAGAACTGAGTGTAGAGTAAGTGAAGGGAGACCAGAGACGTGGGGCTTTCTGGACATGCAGGGAAGGTCTGGAAGGTATTGAAAATACTGCACCTCACTTTACCCTCAGTTTCTCCCTCTGCATTTTCCTATTTGGTGTCCATTCCCTTGGTGAAGTACATAAAATCCTCTAATAAAGCTGTGTAAAGCCTTGAGGAGTTGTTTTGATGTGATAAAAACTATTGCATTCAAATTATGTCTGGTCTGTAAAACATTGCTCAATGAGATTTCTATTCAAAACAAGTATTCTTGTAATATCTGTATCTGTGCTGACATGCACATAAGGCATTAACGGAGAAGGAACAATATATTGGTACTTGAAAAAAAAACCTATTAATTTTAAACAAAAAAATCAAGTAGAAAGTGTAGTTCAGTAGAGAAAACTGCCTTTCAAAAGGTCGTGAATGTCACTCTCACCCTTTTACGACAGTCGGGCCAGTAATCAACTATATCCCACTGGATTTTGTACAATAATGCTTTTAAAAACATTTTTGTTGGGTTGTTTATGTAAATGCTTTCAATGGGCAAATAGATTTGTACAGACAAAACAATACTTAAACTCCAGGCATTGCATGCCAGTGTGAACTAATTAAAATCATATTGTGCAATAGGTCAATAGATCAGGAAGTTGGCCTTCTAATTAGAAGAGGTAGTTATAAAATCTTTGTTCTTGTTGAAAAGGAAGAGCAAAATTAAGAAAAACAATCTAGATGTGAGGAAAAGAAATCAGAACCCCAGTTCTCCGCTGAAAGCTGTGTTAAAGTCAGCCCTTTCTTTCTGAGTCACGTAATGTTACATATAGAGATCTGAGGCTTTACATTGTCCCTCATTAAGGATCTTTGCGCTCATCCCTCTGCCTGCAGTGCCTGCCCGTGTTGTGCATACCTCAGTCCTCAGATAACAAATAATAGTCTGGCCTCCACAAGTGGAGGTCGGACGGGACTATTCAGATCTGGTTTGTATTTGCTGTCAGCTTAGACCTTTCATCCTCCTTAATACTTTAGCTACACCTATTTTTTGTGGTTCTTGCTATCACCACAAATAGGTGCCTGGCCAAACTGAATAGGTGTCGTCTTGGGACTGTTTTTGAGTGAGCCTTTTGTGCCAATTATTGTTTAGCTTTCAGTCTTCCATCTTAATAATTGAAAAACATTTATTTTCAATAACATGTAGGTGTTGGGTGTTGTTTTACCCTGGAGCATAAACATAATTAATAAAAATAATAACAATAAAAAGATTTTAGATGGTAGAGCAGCTTCTCAACTTTTTCCATAGATTTTCATCACTTCAGAAGGGTGGAAGGCAGATCTGCTTCAACCATGCTTTTGTTTTGTAAAGGAAAGTTGAACTGGAGGTTGGACTGGATAACCTCCATGGTCCAATCCAGCCTACGTTATCCTCCGATTCTATAAAAGGATATATGCTGAAAATAAAATACGTTAATACTATTAAAGCTAGTGAATCCAAGATGTCCATTTATTGGAGTGAAAGGCGTCATCTTTCCATAGAACTGTGACGAGCTTGTCTTTACAGTGTGATGCCAGTAATACTGAAACATGTGAAATATTTGCGCTGTGGGATTGTATGTTAACCATAGGTCTTCTGGAGACTGTCTTATAAAATGTTTCACCAGCATGTTCATGCGTTCTGCTTATTCAGTTTGAACTGAGATGTGTATTTCACAAGTACTTAGCTGTGTGAAATTTTCTGTATAATATTGTGAAGGCAGGGGGAGATTACTTTCTCGATCATCTTCCCATCAGAAGTAACTAGAACTACAGCATTAGATTATTTGTGTCAATCATCTCAGTGCTCTGAACAAGGTTCTCCATCATTCCCTCAGTCTTGTGGCTTCCCAACGCTTCATCCTGAACACCACTAGCGCAAGCAGAACGTATTAGTCATTCTAAGACAAGGCTTGTTTATGCTTGTACCCTAGGGTGACTGCTGAATGTTTTTGTTCTGCCATTGCTCAGTTGTTTGTTAGTGCCTGTTTACAACTAAAACCTTAAGGGATGTATATCCTATCGTGCTGACTTCTCTGTGTGGCTGGTGCAGAGTTTGAGTTTGATGTGAATTCTTCCTTTGATCTTTTGAACTTTGATTCATACGGGTTGTTAGGGCTCAGTAACAAAACTGCTGCCCTCTTATAACACAAAAATTTGTTTTACTTGTGTGTGAGAACAGGGGCTTTTGCCCTTTATTTGAAGGTACGCTAACTTGGGCATTGCTAAAAATCCCCCAAAATTCAAATAAATTTGAACTAAAACAATACTTTAAGGGTGCATTTACCTTGTTGTTTATAGTTGGGGCCTCAAATGTGCTTTTGAAGGAAATCCCCTGACTCTCCTCACTGCTTTGGTATTTAGCATCACCAAGTATCTCGGAGCACATGAGCTAGCTTTCTTTTAGGTAAAACTAGACTGGAGGATGTGTCCCTAATGCATTCCATCAGAAAACTGCTGTTCAGTCTGTGGACCAGACAAGGACTACCCCCAAATAAAAATAAGTAAGAAACAAAACAAACAGAAAACTTCCATCCCCACCACCAAAAATCCCCTGAAATGTGTATAGTGTTTATACTGCAGGTTCTCAACACAAGTTGTTTTACTCCACAGATGTGCTCTTATTGGTCCTCTGTATTTGCTAATGAAGATGTACCCAAAGTGCTGAATTTTAATAGAAAAATGTAGATGGGGCTTAATACACCTTTTGGATAGATGGCAGTTCACAATGTCTCTCCAGGCTTCCTTGCCAAATTCACCGTAGTTTCTTTTCATATTCCTGTGTACGACTTCCTATTTGCTAGCCTTTGAATAATATGAAAGTAAGCAGGTAAACTATTTTTAAAAGTTTACTTTTAAAGTGTACTGACAGCGAGGGGAGTAATATTAAGAATTATGTTGAAATTTATTTTGCATTTGACACCGTTGGCATAAGCTGTTGTTGGTTTGGGGTTTTTTTTTGTGTTTTTTTTTTTTTTTTTTTTAATATGGGTAAAGATTCTGTTCTGTAAATGTTTCTGGAAAGGATGCTGATTTGGAAGTGGAATTTATGCCCCGGGTCCATCACTGGTACAGTCTTTGGAGCTTCAGTATCTTCAGCCAGCATTCCATGTCCTCTCACTTCATTCGTTGGCATATTAGAATAATTACTTCTTTCGAATGGTATCAGGCTGCATTTTAGATATGAACCATGTACGGTTAAAAAAACAGTAAATTTAATGAGTCTGGCTTAAAGGTTCTAATGTAACTTTTCAGAAACATATTAACTCTTTGTTATTTTTATTTCTCTGCAAGCTTTTTAAACTGGAACTTTGCATCTTTTTGTACAATGCTAGAAATATACCTCACCCCTCCACCCCCCACTTTTAATGAAAACTGGAAAGGAAAATCTGGAGGCTTAAGTATAATACCAAATATCATAGGATATATATTGTTCAGTCTTTCTACTTATGTTCATATGTGTTTTCTTTAAAAACTGTATTTTTACATATTGGACATATGCACATTTGAATATGTTTACTGCAACTTTTATGGGCTAATGTTGAGCTGCTTTTTCCTTTTAAAGGCATGTCTTAGTGTTCCTGTCTTATTTCGTTAATACAGCTCAAACTGCGGAGAACGAGATGTTTTGGGTAAATCGTTGTTCAGAATTGCCTCTTAAAATTCAGTTAATACATTAAGTATCCATGGAACATTGCTATGGAATTGATGCTGTTTACTCATTAATTACTGTAGACTGCAGCTCACAGTGTTGGCACTGTGGCTTATTTGTTACATGTGATGATCACTTTATAAATGTCAATAAAATCAAGACAAAAACCTCTAGTACAACTGGAAGTAACAACTCAGTATTTTCCTCATTAGTTTTGGCAGCAAAGTAGTCTTACAACGCAGTATGCAATAAAACACCAGCCAACTGAGTCCCACACTGTGGCTATAATTACATATTTTTGCTTGCTAATCAGTAGAATTTTTCTGTGTACACTATTATACTTTAATGGTTCTGTTGCAATGCCAAATTTACTACAATGTTCTCTTGAAGAAAATGGCACATCATGATTTTGTATTTACTACAAGAAGATATTAAACTAAATAATACATAATGATGCTGCACAGATTAACCAGCTCTTTAGTTCTTCTGTTCCTTATCTCTCTTTTGATAGTGTTTTAGGACAAACATAAAGTTATTTGGGAGGGAATTACCAGAATTACTGAACTGGTAAATATAGCCATCGAGTGGGATATCTTGTTTCTTACTTGAAAACTATTAGATAGTAATTTTAAGCTGTGCTTAGTACTTTAATTTCCCTTCCCACAACTCATGGAGCATAAGGAGGGTTGCAGCCAGCTCAGAGAAGTAATAAGTTCATTAATTACAGGCTTACCTTTCTTGTAGCTTAAAAAAATCTTGTGTGGGACTTGATTAAACAGGCAGTTGGGGCACAGCCCTGTGGAGGGCTGGATAGTGAACAGCTCAAAGAAGCTCCGCGTGCAACTTTTGGATTCAGAGTCTTCCATTAACTCTAAAGGTCACTTGCTATTATCAGGCTTTGTGTCCTCCTCCTTTTTTTAAATTATTTTTGTCCAAAGTGATTACACTGCAAAAAAACCCAAGTACAGTGGGCAATGTGGAAGGCATTTTTTTAATCTAACACTCTTTCCGTTATCTTCTTTTCATTTCTGGTGTTAAATAAATAAACAAACGCTCAAGAGTTTTTATTCCTTTTCTTTTTGTTCATGGTTATGCAGTCACTTAAATTCCACTTGATCATTATGAATATATCTGACAATCTTAGGTTAGTATAATGCTTTTCCATTTACCTTGAAAACAGAACTTTACTGTCAGAGACAATTTGTCCAGGAGTGTAAATGGAAGGTAGGGTCTGATGATGGCAGCTTGCCCCCTTTACTCCTTATACAGTTAATTATGTCTGAAGGTTGTGCTGATGCCTCTAATATTTTCATACATTTGTCAGATTCTGCAATGCAATCTGACATATTAGTGAGAGTAAATAGTTTTTCTTCTGTATTTGATTTGCGGTATGAATCTGTATCAGGGTATGATACTGTTTTTATAGGGCAAATTGTACTTAGCGTATGTGATGTTTTTGCATGCTGCTGGAAGACATTTGATATTTCAACGTTGCTGCATGTTGATTGTGTCCTAGATCTCTTAAGTTATCTTTTGGCAAGCATTTGTCTTAGACGTGTTGCACATATGATTTGTCATAGCCTCTCAACAAAAGGAAAGAATATTTGAGACGTTTTATGGGTAATTAGTTCTCAGGCTTGTGTTAAAACACTGTCTGAAAGAACCTTGTGCATACATCATTTTCTGGTTAATGTCGTGTTTATCTTTTTCTTCCCTTGTATTTATTCCATTTGAATACATTGTAATGTGTTCAATTGGATTTACCTATTGCAAGGCAATTTTTGTATAATTAATACTGTTAATTAATCTGGCTTGAAACAGCACTCCAAATTGAGAGGATGTTTCTGTGATTGCAGACTGAGAAGTATCTCAACCAAGTTTTCTCCCTTCAGTGGTTCACGATAAAAGTAAATTAGCACAAGTGAAAATGGTCCAGGAAATAAGAAAACCAGCCGCTACTCAGTAAATAACTCCTAGTATTCCTGTAGCCTGTTAAGCCTTACTGCAAGCAAGAGAATATCTCCCTGTTGGTACTTAGTCTTACTCCTTTGTACATTCCAGCTGCTGCCCTAATTCAGAGTTCCTACAATCCCTGTGTTTTTTTAAGTCCCTTTTGAAGTATGCCCAGAACTGGATGTATTTTGCTTCTGTAACTAACCTTTCCTCTGTTACTTTCTTCATCTTCTCTCTCTCGTAGATAATGCATCACTTAAACCTGAATGAAGATTCAGTGCTGTCGCATAGTCAAGCTAAACCCGTATGGGTTAGAGGGGAAGGGAGGAGATGACTCTTGAAAATAAAAAAAAAAAAAGAACAAATTGCTCATAAAAAGTGTTTAGAATGTAATATTTGAATTTATAAGTTACAAAAACTTTTTCTTGGCAGACCTGCCCATCTTTCTCTTGCAAGATTTTTAAGGGAAGTGGAGCTACTCACCTTGCATCACATACCTCCTTCATCTGGCTCTGGCTCAGTGTCTTCTCCCAGCTTTTCTCAAAAGCTTTAATGTATTCTTTTATTCTAGCAGTGATGTATAGTGTTCTGGTGCTTGGTGCACCCTATAGCTAAAGAGAAACATCACATTCTCCCTGGTTTAGTTATATTTAGTTAGAAGTCATATTTTGCTACAGAAGCCTTCAGGCTTCAAATCCGCAAAGACCTATGTGAGAACACCTTTGCTTCCATGTTCTCTGTGAAGCGAAGGTCTTAGATCACATCTCCTTGCATTTCAGTGGGGAAAAAGTGGTTAACTTTCAACTTTTTAAAATTTTTTCAGTATACCTTTAAAACTCTTAGGAATGACAAGCCAACAGCTGGTTGGGCTGTGAGGATGCACCACGGTTATAAGGCTCCCTTCTACACAGTCATTTTACAGTTATCACTTGGTAGCCTGCTCTGTCTAAATCCTTGACCTGTGCCTGACAACTGCTAGCTGATCATAGTGAATAAAATTTGTATAATCACTGTGTGATGACTGCTTAATAACTGTACTCCAAATATGCAAATACCTATGCTGGCTCAATACAATTCATCTGCCATGGCTGGCCCATGCACTTAGTATTTTTGAAACGCTTGCAAGTAATGGAGCATGCCATTGCAGTCTCCTGTCTTTCCATGCGGAGCCCTGAAATGCTGAAACCCACAGCAAAGGAAAAGATGTATTACAAAAAACCCAAAGAAAAATAGTTATCGAAAAACAGAGACAAAGTGCTTGTCTGCGTGTGTTGTAAATGGGGAAAAAAGCAAACAAGAAACTTCCATAAAGACTTTGCAGTAGTTTTTCTGTTTTCATTCTCTTTTTCTAGGTTAGCAGCATGCTTTTACTTAGAAAAATCTGCAGTATTTATTTCCTTGCTAATGGTGCTGTCCACATTACACAGAGGACTACATAAAATTGGAAGATACAAATCCAAATGCTTGTATGAGTCTGAGATGCTCACAAAATGCTCACAAAAAACCCAAGAAAAAAGCATGTCCAGAGTGATACAGAAAAGACATCTTGCTCAGGCTTGTGAGTTGCCAGTACCAAAGGGCTGGAAGAATATTCTGTGGAAGCACTGGTAATTTCTCTCTCTGATCTTGCCCTCTTCTTTTAAGCATTTGCCTTTGGCCAGCATGTGAGATAGGTTGCTGAGACAGATGGACAGTGAGTCTTACCAGTTTATCCATTTCTGTGTTCTTTATTTCATTTACACGCAGCATCAGAACATCAGTAAATAACTTTTTTAATCAAATCTGAGTTTCATTGCCTTTCAGGCATGTTTTTTATCCTTTTAGATACTTGTTTCTTTACTGTTTCTCAGAATTTAACTTAATGTTTCCAAACAGTGCAGGAGGAAAAATAGACTGTGTGGTTCTGTGCACTAGACAGAGATGGATATGATGGTAGTAGCCTAATGTCATCAATAGCTTAATAGCCATAGTGGCAAAAGAGAGTTTCAGCGAGATTTTAAAAACAGTAATGTGGATATTTACTGCGAGTTTCTTCTGTGCTTGAGGGGGGAAGCACAAAGGTGCTTGTTTAAAAGAAGAAACAAGTGAGGGGCTGAAGGAGGCTGGCATCTTGGTCCAGGTGAAGGTGGGCATCGACTTTTCTGTGTGGAATTAGAAATTAGTGTTAAGCAGAGCCTAATTTGCAAAGGGCTGTGAAAGTGCGAACAAAAAAGTTCTGATGTCATCTCCGTAAACATTTACATCGTTTAAGTTCAAGGTAGTGCAAAACCCAAAATGGTAGGTTAAAGCTTAACTAATAGAATTCTCTCTGTATCCCTAAACTAGGTAGTGGAGTGTAACTAACCCTCCCAAGTTCCTGCCTTTTCAGAGGGACGCAGCTGTAATTTTTTTCACAAGGTCCTATTCTTAATCTGCTCCACACGCTTCTTATTTTCTTTTAGTGGACATAAGAAGAGGCTCTGATGACACCTGAGTTGTTTTGTTGATTATTTTTAAGAATGATAGTCCTGTAATAATAGCACGCTAACATGAACAGAAATCCAGGACAAAGCAGGCATCCTAGCAATGAAATGTAGGCTTTTTGTCCTTCCAATCTGTGCGGTATCCAGCTGGAAATGAAATACTGTGACTGCCCAGGAGGCTGAGGAAAGGATTTTGGAGTCACCAAACCCATTTCTTCAGGGTGACACCACATTAAAAAAACCTTGCACCTTCTTAATAGTCAGTTTGGGAAGCTGGGGGAGCACGCTGAGGTGAACATGAGCTGAGTTTGGTTTAATAGCATACAATAGCCTGAAATTTCACCAGACTTCAGCTTATCACATCACTTCTCAATAAACAACAACATGGAATTTTTCTGCTTGCTGCAGTGAGGTATTTAAGGCTTAGCTGTCTCATTTCCATCTGTAGAAGAGTGTGGTATGTCAGGTGTCTCAACACTAACACAATTAAAAGGAAGTGAACGGTTCCTTCACACATGCCTTAATGTCAGCATTTTGGACTGGGAGAAACTGGAAAAACACTATTGGAGCCTTTCCTAGTTCTGTTTTTTCCTGCCAAAAGTGTGACATTCAGACAGGTTTATCAGACCCATGTTTCTCTGAGCCCTTATGCTGCTTGAGTGGGCTGACAAAAGTGTGAATCCTATTGACATTATAACTGTCTACAAAATTGGAGAGGAGCTCTCGGAGACTAAGAAAGATGACGTCCTAAGTGCGAGATAAAACGAACACTTTCTTTATTGCTTAGTCGTTTATGGAAGGAATTTACCAATTGTCATTGCTAATGTGACAGAACAACTTTTACTTGGCTTTTCATATATTTTTAATATGAGTTTCTGATATCCCAAGATATTTGACTAAACAGAAAATGTGCCAAAATTTGCGAGTTTACTATGGTTTTGTGTTTTTGTCAAAGTAAGAATGATTGGTTGTGTGCAATAAATGTAGAACACTTAAAATTTAACAGGTCCATGGGTAAGTGAGCTTTATTTTGATTCATTGTTGACCTCTTTATTTTGATATGTCTTTTTGCCAGTTTATGGCATGGGCATCGATTATGTTGGATCTTTCAGCTGCTTCTGTTATGGCTGAATGTGAACAGCATCCAGATGAAGGACAGCCTTCTCTTAAAACAACTAGTTGGTTTTAAAATTTAATTTCCAGCACTTTTCACCATAGCAGGCAACAACTGATGGTTTTTAATGCTAAATTTGGAGGAGTCCAGATAAACAATATTCTAAAATACAAGTTTCCCGTGTATGACTTCACAATAAGGCTTACACGTGCCGTTGTTAGGAGCAGGTTTGTTCCTTGCAGTTTGCACTGGAATCATGGTTTTATTACATCTTATTATTACTTTTCATTAAACTCACTCTGCAGCATGGGTTAGTGGTTGGAGCTGGGAGGACCCAGAATTTTAATTCTGGCTGCAATGAGGCCCCTTGTGCAATCTCAAAATGTTGATTCTTAAGTAAAGATAGGTACTATACAGAGAACGTGAATTGACACGTTAGGTAGTCAGTACCTTAAGCATCAAGACTTTATACTCTCAGTTTTGTCTTGATTTAACTCGGGTGTAGGCACTAAGAGTTTCTACAAATAAGAATATTTAAGGAACGATACATTTAGATTGTCTATGATGAAACATGAACCTAATTCAGTGAAATAGCCATCTCAAAATGAATAGTTCATCTGTGCTTTTTGCTTTTAAAGTGGAGAATTTTAAGGCTAAATCAGATCATGCTTTTAAACTCCTTGAGATCTTGGCCAGAACGTACTGTATAAATGCTAAGTATTTAAAATTAATTATGTTGGAGGCCTATAAACCAGTGCATTGATTAAAAATCTTCAGTTCATTAAACTTCCCAATGGCAGAGGCCATCTCCGTAATATAAACTGCCGTTTCTAGCAGCGGCGGCTGACTGGCATCTGTGTTGTAATCTTTTTAAGATCCCCACCTTTGTTCATTAGACCAGCAGCTGTTGCCTCTTGCTGGGCAGGATTTATTTCCCCTTGACATCAGTCTCAGAGGTGCAGTTGCAACTTTGGCAGCACTTGATTCCAATGAACTTCCTAGAGATCCTTTACCAGTTTTGCAGAACAAGGTTGTTTTTTGTCGTCATTTGGGTTTTTTGGTTGGTTTGGGGGGTTTTGGTGGGGTTTTTTTGGGGGGTGTTTGGGGTTTTGTTTTGGGGTTCTTTTTGTGTTTGTTTTTGGGTTTTTGTTTTTTCCCCCCCTGTTTCCACATCCGTCTTTGCAATGGGCATTTTTGAAAGATCCACAAGGACTGAGGGCCTGTTACCAGAGGTGTGCTACAGTCTGGGCGAAACAGCTTCCTCTTGTGTGTCCCTAGCACTATATCTGATATAATGACATTTTTCAGTTTTTACTCACTCCTGGCATTTACCATGTGGAAGAACAGTACTGTTTCATAGATAAATCATGCACAGTTAACTTTCTTAAATAAGTAAATCTCCTGATTTTCCTAGTGAAAATGAGAAATGAAAATCTGGAAGAGTACCAGAGAACAGAAATTACTATGGAAAAAGAATATACGGATTCTTGAAATATAACATGATAAATCTGCATATGTTGTTTACATCGTAACTTCAATTTATCCAGACTCACACACAAGGTCACAAAGAAGTTTGGGCCTTATTATTCCCGAGGGAATTTGTATTTTTTTTGCTGTGGTGTTTGATTACCTTACCCTTTTTTATTGCCATCTGCGCTGCAAGGCTAGTTTTGCTGAGGTTATTTTTTTTTAAGCAGCATCCCATGATACCCTTAATTTTGTGTTTCCTGTGCTTTTGCTTCATTTGCAATTTTAAGAGATTTTCTATAAGAAATAGATTTATTCTATATTGTACATCTGTAAATTAGCTAGTTTTTACTATATAACTTTAACCCTTTTATTCTGGAGACCAAATACAGTTTCTTTACAATAAATTAAATAAGAAATGATTTAACCTTTTAGCATCCTTTAGTGTGCAGTGTAGAAAGATGGTGTCAAAGATTTACATATTTTTTGTTTAACACATTGTTTTTAGTACGCTCTCATTTTGCCTAGGAGTTTTATTTTGATGCTTGTTTTTGTCCATGTATTTTAAGCAATTATTTTCAGATGACTTCTTTGTGCAACCAACACCATTGACTGCAGTAACTTTGAGAAGAGTTTTTCTTCATTAACGGCTTCTGCTGGATTGTTGGGAGAACAAAATGCTGTCCCTAGTGGCTCCTAAAACTTATGGATGCATGCAATGAGATTGCTAATATTATTTTTAATGAAAAAATGTTGGAGTAGTACTTTTAATAGCTTTACGCAAGCATGAACAACTTGAATTATAGAGCTAAATCTCAAGCACCTTGAGCTGTTCCTCAGCCTTCAAAATACAGTTCATGTATGCAGGACTTCAAAGCTAAGAAACCCCTTTCACATGCTCATCCAGCCAAGCCATGGTGAAGCAGTAAATACAGAAACCCCATTTGTATGGGGTCTCCATACGTGACAGTGCAGTGAATAATGGGATCATATTTCAAAAGACAAGTCGACCTGCTTAAGTCTTTGCAGTCACCTGAAAGCAGGAGTGTTGTATGCTTTTTCAAAGCATTTATTTTACCTCGAGGTTGATCGTGGGAAGCATTAGGCAGCCTGGCAGTCCGCTTGTTGGGAGGGGAATGCAGAAGAGAAGAGGGGACCATCCTCTTCTCTTCTGCATTTGCCACCTCACTGGTGGCCCTGGGCAGGACTCATTCAGTATTAATGCTGTCAAAAATCCTTAGAAATAACTTGGTTTATAAGCGTGAAACTTATATCCAGAAGCACAATATCACTGAGGATGGTTAGCAGCTCTGTCTTTAGTACCTTCAAGTGTTACCAGTACTTAGAAATGCCAATTAATCATCGTGCAGACCGGAGATGGGATTTCTTGTCAGTTATGAGTGATAGTTTTGTCTGTGGGATTTTCCCACATCTTTCCCATAGCTGTGAAATGGCAGGTCACTAGTGTATATAAATGACCCAAAGTATACATATGATTTCCATAAACCTGGACAGGAAGGCAGCCTGTAGAAAAAAGGCATACTGTGAAGCAGAGTGGTAGCTTCGAAGTAGAACGACATTTTTCATTGGTTGTAAAAAACAGCAATAATGCATAATTCCTTTTCACTGTCACATGGCGCAAGTCAGATTTGACCATAAGTGCCTGGCTTTTTCAGCCAGTTGCACAAAGAAATTCCAGGGAAGGAAGAGTGGGTTATGGTTTAACGCTTTCCAAACCTGTTTTGAAAAATAGAGATGAGCATCTATATATCAAACTGATGATACAGATGAAGTATCTGAAACCAGTATATCAAAGAGTCTTCGCTTTCCTATAAAAGTAATTTGGCAGCATGCCATTATTACCATGTAAATCTCTTCCTCCTTACTAACAATAACAATGTATCTTTGGCCATCAGTTTTCCCTCCCGAGGTTGTTGCTGTTATCTGTAATTTCCATAAAGTTTCCGTGCTAACAATGCTTACTTCTCTGTACACTTACATTACTAGTCAGTGCACACTTGCAGAAAACAAAATATCTCACGTAAATGTTTTGTGCATGCCCGTTCCATGTTTTTTTGAATTAATACAGCTAAGACATGTTTTAGCAGAGGCTGAAGCATCACATTTAGATTTGCTAATCTACCTTTGCCAATTTTTTTCTTTATGTTATGCAGAGTGCTCATATTTGGCAAGATATTTCACTGCTTGGGTTTTTGCTTTAAGAATTATCAAACTTGTGTTATAGATTGTATTTATTATTGGAAACAGAATATTTCTAGCATGATTTATTGAGTTATCATTAAATGGAAAATGCATGTGTAGGTCATCTCTGCTCAAGTATTTAATAGAGTATGGTAGAAAAAAGAGGTTATTCAATAAACTGTGGGTGGTGTGGTGTTTGGGTGTTGGGGGTTTTTTTGGTTGGTGGTGGTTCCCCCCCCCCCTTCATTCTTCTATGTCATCAGTCAGGGAAGTATATCAAATGCTAATGCCTACGTTTCCATCTATGCCTGTCTGGAATATTCAATCATTTTCTGTTATGCCACCTTTATAAGGGAAGTACGCACGTCTACTTGTTTGGTTTTGACAGATGTCTTCCATTTTCCTTGTCATATGTCAAAATTGGTTATGATAGAATTGATTTTCCTCTGTTAAGAATTTGATTTTTTTTTCCCATTATGTTTTCATCTTTCTGGAAGCTGCTTTGATTATAAAGACTGGACATGGACCTGTGTGGAGCCAGCACCAGGAAACTAGTGATAGACCATCTGTATCATAGCTGCATGTGCATTAAGAGCATGCTTCTTCCATCATGAGATGTTTTATAGATCGGGAGCTGGGACTGCCTATGTGTTGGCCGTCACAGCTGATCTGGCACGTGGTATGTTAACATATTGGGTATGTTAATACATTGCAGATTTAGAAGCAGTGATAAATCTGTGCGTCTACTTCCCTGACAGAGTCAATGCTTGCTTTTTGTCGGTGCTGTTGTTTGACTGTGCTCTGAGCTGGACTTGGGTTAAAATGAATGGAGTTCGGGGGAGAAGAGGTAGATTTATCCAGATGAGTTGGTTGAGAGGGTAGTTGAACAAATCATTGTACAGACACTGCTCAAGGGAGGGTGCCTACTTGCTAGGGACAAGAAGGAGCTCGGGGTGGAAACGATTAATCCGCCGCCAAGGAAAGAATTGCATGGACTTGAGCCCTTGTCCAGTACTCCTGAGGTGAAAGACTTCTTCCTCTGTAAAGAATCGTGCAGAAAGTGCTAGTCCTAAGCATCAGTGCTGTTTTTATGTTAATGTCTCAGGAAATACTAGTGTTGGTAAAGATTGTGGTGGTGGTGCTTATGAAAATATACTTGAGGTTTCAACGCATACTGGTTTACATATCCTGCTTGGTTTGGAAAAGCATTTAGTAGTTAAGTTGAAATAATTAAATTGGATATTATGAGCACAAGATAGATTTCAAGTGTTCTTTTTTCCCCTCAAGGTTACAAAATATTATTCTTGCATTAGCACCTTGAATTCTGTTGAGCAGAGATTTTGGGTGAGTTAAAACCAGAAGTTCAGCTAAGGTAGAGTAAGAAGACTTGGCATCTTGGCATAGACAGTGCACAACGAGCTTATGACTGGGGGCTTTCTTTTCACTATGAAAATTTTAGAAAATTTCGCTGAAAGTGCAACATCACATGATTCTGTAATTATCTGTCTAATATAAAGTATTTCAAAATGATGTTTTAAAAATCAGTGGCACCGTGTCCAGGATGAGTGTGGAGTATTACAAGGAACCGCTTATCCAGTTTTACTGTGTCATCTGAATACTAACTCTGGCATAGAAAACCTCAAAAAAGGCAATTGAGTTTTTAACACTTAGTAGGAGAAGGCTTCATTCGGAGAAAGATGTTATCTGCCCCTCCGCTTGGGAATACGTGGCTTCAGGGAAATACTTAACACCTTGCAAAACCAGCTATGCCCTTAATGCAGAAAGGCCAGTCGTCGTTTCCGTTCCAGCTTCAAAAACCATCTCGGGGTGAGGGAGTTACCTGGTCTCCCTGCATCCCAGTGGGCAGTGAATGGTCGGTAGGTATGCTGAGTGGCCAAGCCTTGTATTGCCCAAATCTTGCTATGCTAGACTGTAAAAAGCTACACAGGTTATGCTATGAACAGAGTATGTGCATCTCTTGAAAACCCATCTACACTTGGCTTTTCAAACCTTTTCTGGTTTAATTGCTTCAAACATGCTGTTGGGTACTGCTGTAACTTTGAACTGGTTGAATCTGAAATAAATATTGAATGATATGCATACAGAATCTTCCTTTCTTGTCTCCATAAGAATTTGTTTAGTCTTTATACTTGAGCTTATTTTACCTTTTTTGAATTGATATTGTAGTTTATATGATGATTATTTCTCATGGTTGAACTTCATCATTGCTGCTGACTTAGGGCCTTACTGTAGTTAGTATGTTCATGCACACGGTATTTCCCTTATTTTTTTTTGTTTCCTTTTTCTTAAACTTTTTGCCATGATTACAGTAAATGATTTCTTTGACTGCACGCTGAGAGGGCAGAAGTGCTGTGCCAGCAGCCTTTTTTCATTCTTTGCTGCTGCTACTATTCTTTCGCTGGCTCCCGAGGGTAATAAGATCTATGCACTCTACTAATTTTCTTGCATACGGAGCTGCAATTGCAACCTTTAGTAATTATTATTTAATTAACTCCAAAGTATTGCATGAATAATGCAAAATTAAAAAAATATAAAAAAGAAAAAAGGTCAAAACAAGGTTTTTTTATATTTCAAATCTGTAAGCATTATTTCTTGGAATTTTTGTATAAGGCATTAATAGGACAGTGACATTAAACGGTCTGCATAATTGTAGAAGTATCAGCGGTATGTAGTAAAAGAGTTTGGCATTTAGCTGGGGATCAAATTTGTTTTCATAATTTGTAGCGAGAATTTCTTAGACCCTTCAATAAGACCCTTTTCTAATATTTAAATTTTAATTCTGCTTTATCTTTTCTAGGTGTTTTCTTTTCAGTTAGCAGAAGTTGACTAAATGTTATTTTTTTGATAAACACATTGACTAATTCTGGCAGAAAGAATGTTTGTATATCTTTAGATATCTACCTATAGATCAGTAGGTCTGCTCTGTGAATGTGAAAATGAGCAGTAAATGTACGTGGCCATATATTTGTATGAAGACAACATAAAGACTAGCTTTTAATAAATAAAAGTTTCTGGGTTTGCTTTTGTAGTGGATGGCTGTATACACAGAGCTGCTGGGCCCTGCTTAGTTGCTGAATGTCGCAACCTGAGTGGCTGTGAGACTGGACAAGCAAAAATTACGTGTGGATATGACCTACCTGCAAAATGTAAGTCAGCCCTTTCTCAGCGTTTTCTTTTTGTTTTAAGCACGTGGAGCTGGTATGCATGCTTTATTTCCCTGTAGTCCAATTCAACAAGGTATTCATTTTACAAAATTAGCAGTGGGACTTAATTAAGCATGTTCTGTAATAATGTCTTCCCCTCAAAGCAATTCAGGCTTTTCTAAACGATTATTTCACCTATGTTATCCGATGAAAACCTACATGTCTCTAAAATATAAAGCATCTTTCATGTTTATTTTTTGCAAGCTAAAACATATCCTTTCATATGCATAATAAAGGATTGGAAATGCTTTATGAAGTATGAACAAAATATGCATTATCATATTTAAGTTCCATCGAGACAATTTTTGGAAATGTTGCATATTTCATATTCTTCATGCAGATTCCTTGATTGTGAATACTTTGAGAGCCGAGGAGATCAAAGTGATGTATTGTGTTTTCAGCTGCTACGTAGAGGCTGATTGGCAATTACTGTGAAGGCATCTGTCACACTTTAGCTTTCAGCAGAGTGCAGCTCAGTGTTGGAATATTTTTGCACGTCAAAAGTGGAATTGTCAAAATTCCCATCCTATTTAAAATAGGAAGGTGGCTATTTGACCTTGTTGCGTAGATGTTGAGCTTGTCTTGGAAAAAACTAACATGTTGACAGCCCGTTGGTTGGCCAGCCTATTACATAAGAATAAAAAGTAGGAAGTCTCTGCAAGTTAGGATCTTACAGAATAGTATATTAAGATATGATGATACAAATACCGAGAAAGCATTACAAACAGCATATAACTAGAATTCAAGATCTGTTTTTTTTTTATATGCAGTTTGCACAAGGAACATAGCTCATTCAAATGTATTTAGATCTGCTCTCTGAATTTATTCTACATTTTTTAATGTAAAATCAAATGCTGACTGCAGTAGCAGGTATCTTTTTAGGTTCCTGTGGCCCTTAATGCCTTAGGTAAAGAAGAAAATTGTGCTCCCAGTCATTTGTTGGCACCTTCTATGATGATGATGAGAGCTACCAGTTATTTCCTGGACAGTGATAATTGCTATATATGGGAAAACTTTGCTGTATTTTATACATACTTTTACCACATGTTAATGGTTATTTATGAAAGGTTAATTTGACTAGAGGTCAGGGAAATTGTTGAGGAAGACTCAATGTGGTAGTTATGTTAGGTTTGTATGTGGCCAAAATCTTTACCAGATGCCTATAAAACTGATAGGATTGCTTGATAACACATTGTAATTTACTCTACTGGGGATTTTTCATGTTTAATTCTTCCCCTTCATAAAAAAATATCTTGGTAGGAACGGAAAAGCTGCTCATCCATAGGTGCATAATTCCTCCCATGTATTTTAATGAGAGAAATTAAATACAAGGTATCAAAGCAAGGAGCACTGAACTGTAATAGAAAGAGAAAGGGTCATATCCGAGGCGTGGCCTCCCTTTAAATTTTATGGCAGTTTAATGGCTCTTGCTTAAGTTAGGTTTGCAGAATGGGATCCTGTTTGAAGAATATAGAAAAATTTTTAGGTTTGTTCTTTATGTAGGAATAATTAAAAAAAAATTGAGAAAACCCATTATCACTTGCAGTTGGAAATAAAACCTGTAAGCAGACAAAGAGAAAAGTCAATATTCTGCTTAATCAATATTCTTAGAAATTGATATTGCATCAAAGACATGTCTGTTTGTATTTGATCATGCATCAACATGAGAGGGGGAAAGGATACATTAACTGACAAACAAGCACAGGGGGAAAAATGTAGTTTGCATGCAGAGGCTGAGAATTAGATACTCTTGATTTCTTAGGTTTTTTCCTTAAAAGATATTTATGTTCACCAACTGTTGTTTTCTTTTACTTTTCCCTTTAGAAGCTTTTGGTTGTAGGCTCATTAAATTGTTGTACCTTTTAGACCATTCATCTGAAAGCAATCAAACAATCAAGATGCTGTTTTCATATTTTAAAGAGCTATAGAGCCACTGGATATCGTTTGTCACTCTGTGTCACTTTGTCATATCAGTATGACAATTTAATTGTGGAAACTCTTTTACATCTGGTTTTTGCTCATTGCAAACAGCAACATGACGGGAGGTCCGGACTTCCCCATCCAGATGCGCCGTGATGCAATTTTGTGTGTCAGCAATTTGTTGAAGGTTTTAGGTGAATGGATGACTGCCAGCTTTCACAACAAATTTGCTTTTCGCTCATGTGTTTGTATATAGGAGACCAACTACAATAATCCATTAACAGTTTGAGTAGTGCAATGATTATTTTGTTGTTTCTGCTCTTCTCGTGATTGTAGTTGGATGAGTAATGATAGTAAATGCAAAATATATTTCCTGTGATGATGAATTGTTATTTTTTTGTTATTTAACAGAATTGTAAAATGTTACAATTGTATTTCCTACCGCTGGGATTTTCCCATCTCTAGTTCTCGATCCTGAAATGCTTTGCTTGGAAGCAGTTTGCTGAAATCAGCAGAGCTGCTCTGGGACGGAGCAGCCTGCATGTGTGCTGTATGAGGCAGGATTTGGGCTTAAGCTGAGGACTCCATGTTGAAGAAGATTTAGTATTCAAAGACCATGCAGCATATTGCTTTGTTTTATAGACAACTTGGAGGAAGTTGGAATTAAAGTTGGCATTTGAAGGGAAGGTATGCTTTGTTAGGAAGCTGGTAGTTGGTAAATAAAAAACACTCTGGCAATCTCCTTTATGATCTATTGTATTTTTATTGAATACTTTGCTGTATTTACTTAGGTTAAATAAGAACAGGTCTGATAAATAATTTCTTCACAAAGGAAAAATTGAAAAATAATGTCTGACTGAAAAAATACAAAGATTTGGGGTATAGGCTAGCTTTCTGTGATTTGTTCTTGTTGCATCCAAGTCGGAGATCAGTTTGTGAAATACACAAGTACCAGTAAATGCTCAGGGAGAGAATACATAAAATAGTTCATTTTTTTCCTCATCTTTTTATCCTAATAATGTGAGCAGACCAAGATTAACATGTCTATAGCCTAGAGATGTTGCTTTATGAACTTTTCAAGATACATATTTTTGAACACCAAAAAATGGTCTGTATGAAAATAGAAGTGAAATCAAATTGAGTTTTCTAATTACCAGTTAATGTAACGTTCAGTACAGTTTTACAGAAGTCAGTGTAATCACCATCTGCCTTCTGTGCTGCAAAAGCCTACACAAAGCCCCCCGAAATGCCAATGGAGTTATTTGCTGAATACGTAATTTGGTTGATGATATCTATTGTTGGTTTTCAGCAAACACCTATGCAGGCACCCACGTTCTCATAACACTTCGGAGGGCTCAAAAAGGCAGTGCTTTTTGCTCTGTGATATTTTCCTTTAATGCTCTCCCAGACCGATCATCAATTACTTCTGTACTTCATACTGTTGTTGCTTTTAAAGAAAAGTTCATTCTAAATATTGTACAATTGGTCTTCAAACATTGAGCAGTACTCTGATACCGTCATGCTTTAAATAACAGATGAACAGTATCTGTTTAAAGCTCTACAAATGCTTGTTTTCTTTCTCATTTGATTAATAGTCTCAGTTGGCTCTACTGGCAGAAAATGGTCTGAATGTAAATTGTGTTTATGGCTGGAACCAAGGGTCCATAACAGCCTCATGGCTTGTTATCTGCTTGCAGAGGTCCACCATAAAAAAAGACCCTGTCAGAACACATTAAAACATACAGTCCCCTTCCGCAAGGTCTCTGACGGGCTTAAAACCAACTGAAGACATGGTGACAACATCCAACAAAGGTAATTGGTACCCCAACCTTGGCAGGAAAGGACCCCCAAACTAACTTTTTTCTATTGTTAATATGTCTAATAATGATTTCTTTCTTTTTCTGAAAAATGTTTGATAATAAAACCCCTAAACCTAGGAAAATAAAATCTGACAGCCTCTAATATGGGATAGAGCCAACCATTGGTAAATTAAATCTGAAAGATGGACTTCCAGTGGAGGGACCTTGCTGGAAAGGCTAGGCAGTTTCTAATACATTGTTTCATGTCATTAATAAAGCTATAATATTTTGAATAAATTTTTCTGTTTGCTTGATATTTTCAGTACTTTAAGCAATGTCCTGTAGGAAATACCATATATAGCATAGTCTTCTGGTCCAAAGTCACTGCGTAGACCAATCTGGAGTAAGAATGTGAATGTGCTCTCAAAGACAGTTCCTGCTGTGAAATAAGTAGTTAGGAGGAGCGCTAGTATTAAACACAGTAGGAGGAATCAGCCTTAAAATTTGTTTAATCAGATTAAAAAGTGGAGATTAAAAAGTAGAGATTAAAAAGTGTGCTTTTATTATATAGACATAATTTTCTGTATTTAAAAGATGAATATTTGGAGGGTATTATTTTAAAGTAAGGCTGTAAGGGTAGTGATCTTAAATCTCTCCATATTTTATTGGAGATTGCTTACAGAGCTGTAATTAAAAGGTTGGTTATGCAGAAACGGAACTCCAAAACTCTGCTCCAGTACTCCAGAAGTGATCAATTGGAAAAATGGGGCATAATATTCAAGCATATTATCCGAATTTCCAGGATTCCACAAAGAACTTTGATGACTTACTTTTAAAACCTTAGTTGATATAGTAATACATAAATTTTGTTTCAAATAATTCTAAATTTCTGATATGTGAGAGTCAGAGAGAGAGTTCCTTCTGTGTGGTTCTGATGTGCAGGAGAACGTTATATTTGCATGATTGTTCAATTTGCTACATCGCTATTTGTTCTGGGAAGAGGTAAGTCTGGGAATTGGAAAATAAGTCCGGGAATTGAAAAGGAAGGCATTAAAAGTGAGCAATGTGTGGACAAGAGAGGATTGCTTAGAGAAGACTAACTTGGACTCCCAGTTGGTCAAGGTCCTTGAGCTTCTCCCGCAATTGCTTTTAAATATTTAAGTGAAAACAGGTGTGCCACCAGATGCATAACCAGACCAAAGTGTGATGACAGTTCACTTGAAAAAGGCTCCCGATAAGCATAGGGTGACACAATCATTAATATAATTGAAGCTTCATAAATGTTACGATAGATTTCCAGGAGGGATGTCTTTATACTCTTTGTCTTAGCTGCGTAGCATCACATTATTGTCACCATTGTGCCCAAACTGCGTGACACGTACTGGAAAAAAAGATACAGCCGGAAAAAGCTCTGGATAGGTATTTACTGAAACAGTGCTGAGCTGCAGCAGCTGTTTGCTATCCCCTTTTTGTATTTCTTAAATCTTTACCATTGCTTAAATATTTAAAACTAAATTTAAGATGAAGCAAAGCAAGCTAATATTAATCAATGGTCCAAGACCCCTTGTTCTTGAGCGATATTTTTGTTGTTTAGATTTCTTTGGGAAGGGTTTTTTTTTTTATGGTTAACAAAACTACTTACTACATATTTGTGTTTTTCTTCTGAGTTGTGTCTAGATTGCAAAGAGTTTTTTTATAAGCTCAATTTATGTATTTTATGACCATTTTGAAATGATGATGTCTATATTGTGTTTTAATTTGGTCTAATTGGCTCCAGTAATCTTAATGACCTGCTGTATTCACCATTAACAATAGCATACATTGCATATGCTGTAAATGTGTTGGAAGGGAAATATTAATGATTAGTTCTTTGGTCCTAAAACCTGCTTAGATTTTAGAGAGGGGTTTATGGTATACTGTGAAGCTTTATGGCTTGTCTCTCCCTTCTGTACACCGCCCCTCACATACACACAACAAGGGAGAAGTTAGGACTCGTGGGGAATGATGGGGAATCCATTTATCAACTTCAACTAAACAAGTTCAAACATCTCTT